>NC_141700.1:783100263-783700263 GCF_964263255.1 Lissotriton vulgaris | reverse complement strand
AGGCGCTTGCGTGAGGGTGGGTGTATTATTTGAGGGTGGGTGCATTATTTATCGAATAGCCAGGTTTTTAACTGTTTTCTAAAGGAGAGGTGGTTCTGTGTGAGGCGGAGGTGAGTGGGGAGAGAGTTCCAGGTTTTGGCCGCTAAGTATGAGAAAGATCTTCCTCCCATGGTGGATCTATTGATGCGCGGGATTGTGGCGAGGGCTTGATTGGATGAGCGTAGTTGGCGGGTGGGTGTGTAGAAGGACAGTCGTTTGCTAAGGCATTCGGGTCCTAGGTCGTAGAGGGCCTTGTGTGCGTGGGTTAGGAGACGGAACGTTATTCTTTTGTTGATGGGAAGCCAGTGGAGATCTTTCAGGTGATCGGAAATGTGAGCTTGACGGGGGATGTCCAATATGAGTCTGGCTGAGGCGTTTTGGATGCGTTGGAGTTTTTTCTGTAGTTTGGTTTTGGTTCCGGCGTAGAGGGTGTTTCCATAATCTAGTCGGCTAGTAACTAGTGCGTGGGTGACTGTCTTTCTTGTATCGGTGGGGATCCAGAGGAAGATTTTTTTGAGCATGCGTAGGATGTTGAAGCAAGATGATGAAACGGCGTTGACTTGTCTGGCCATCGAAAGGGAGGAGTCTAGGATGAAGCCCAGGTTACGTGCGTGATCTGTGGGTATGGGTGCTGTGCCCAGGGCCGGTGGCCACCATGTGTTGTCCCATGCAGAGGGGGATGATCCTAAGATGAGGACTTCTGTTTTGTCCGAGTTAAGTTTTAGATGACTGTTCTTCATCCATTCAGCTACTTCTTTCATTCCTTCGTGTAGATTGGTTTTGGCTGTGTTAGGGTCTTTGGTGAGGGAGAGGATCAGCTTTGAGCGAAACATTCCACCTTTTAAACCCTGGGCCAGATTGATAAAGGTTTTGTGTGTGGTTTGCTTTACTTTCATATCACAGACCCGGTGCAAAATCCTGTGAAACTATCCATGGTTTATGCAAAACCTTATCTCCTAACAATAGTACACAAGGTTTTGTACCAAAAATGAACACCACTCGGAAGCAGGCTTAGAAAAGTAGAAATCCTTTGATTTCTCACACCTTTTCCCACTCTGCACATGTGCTGCAGTGTTCAGCACCCTTACAAAGTGGGAGTAGTCAGTCTAAGCGTTGTATTTTGTATTTGAAGCCGACCCTTCCAGTACAAAACTTATGCCCGACTCACAAAGGCACCATTGAACTGTTTTGGGAAGGTGTCGGCACGCCGCTCGGCAGGCTGATTGTGCCGGCACTAGAGAGAGGTCAGGAGAGCGCCATATCTCTGTAGATAGAGCAGTTTCATGCTCTCTTCCTGTCACACCACTCATCATAGCACCTTTGGGTGCTGCACTGCATTGTGTGACAGGTCTGTACCTCAGGTGCCGTATTACAGATGGTGCCCTGGGGCGCAACGGACATTTGCGTCCGCTTTGCGCACCCCGTCGCACTTTGGTATTATAGGAGGGGGCGCAGACACTTGTGCGTCCACTTCTATAATACCGATAGCGCTGGCGCACTTAATGCACCAGCTCTACCTTCAGAGAGTGCTCCCTTATTTGCATAGGGGCGTGCCCTATGCAAATGAGGGAATTTACTTTCTCACCGTGTGGGTCAGTGTGCATTTATTTGTCTTTCTACGTACGTACCTGTGGTATCTTCCACATAATTACTCCCCGGCGCCTCGCATGTAATGGAGCTGCTCGCGGTGACATCACTTAGAATGTCACCGCGACCAGCGTTCCAAGGTGAGCGCCGGGGACTGTGTGGAGTAGCTCGAACGAGTGAGGCTGTGGCTGAGGTCGCAGCAATCTAGCTTTGACAATAAAGACCTTCTTTCAATCACCGCCTGGAGTCCGGGTCTTATGTTGGTGGTTGTCACACTGGCGACGAGGGAAAAACCTTTCCTGCGACCTCAACACGCCCGGAGAACGAGGTGGAGTCACAGCTGACTGAACAACACGGAAGCGGGCGCCTGTTGTCAGTTTCCGATTCCACCGCGGCAAGAGTTGGTGGCAGCCCTGAGGTTATCGGGCGACACGCAGCAGTGAACTGTATTTGGGGCTGCCAGATGGAAACTGCCCTGCTCCTGAAGTAAAGTAAGGCGACTCCTACATGCGCGCATTATAGCAGTATTCTCACGGAGTGTCAACCCAGAAAATAGTCATTTCGCATCGCTGGCATTTATGTAAGGAGGATGCGCCTTAGCCTGGCAAGCAAGGGAAATAAGGAATAATAGAAAGTGCAACGTAGGCGCGAGCTCCGCTCGAGCTCATTCTCTGCCACAATAAAAGAACTGAACAATCTCCAACGCGTGTCTCCTCAACGCGTACAGGGCAGCGATTTGAATCTACTTTACAGAAGCGTGTTAACCCTCTCATCACCACCCCCTCAGAGACTCTCCTCCCTTCTGTTGTGGTGCGTGACAGCTTTCACGCCTACCAATCAAGGGAGTGCGCACAGGGCAGCGTGTGAGAAACGTTTAAGCAGAATGCAAAGGGATGTAGTCCAACTGCGTTGGATGTCGAAGTGAGGCACATCAGGCTGCTGCGAGGTGTGACTGAACCAGAGTGCTGCGGGAGAAGCGAGGTACATTCTCAGTGGTTTGAATGAATGCGAGCAGCACATTGGAAGACATCCATGAGCGCGACGTGGGAGGCTGAGTGATCACAGCGCGGCAGAACAGAGCTTTTGGTGTAGTGATTTTGAACAATGCACTTTAAAAAATTTGTGATTGAGTCACAAAGCAGCGTGGGAGGAGTATAAAACCTTGAGGAAGAACAGCCGGTTGGGGAGCACAAATTATAACCTACAAGCTTAGTGTCTACATGTTGCATCAAAGTGTTGCCTGTATATGGACTCAATACTGACTTTGTGTTCTGTCAGATGCACCGAGGGGTAGTTTCACTCTTTTGCCTCTCCGCCACCAACACAGAGAACGTAGCAGCATTTATCTACACCATCCTACGCTCAAGGTTTCCGCACCGCATTCCCCGTACTCAAAGGATTGTGCAAGCAACTTTTTTGCTGTCTGTTCCTGGTTATAGTCAATTAGGGCACTTGTAGCAAAGGAATGTGGTTTTTTTTTTTGGTCTATGCTAACATACCCTTTTCCTCCTCAGTGTCATTGTGTCTGGTGGGAGTGTTCTTTTCTCTAAGTGCAGCAGAGTAGTATTCAGCGCTTAGCATGCAGAGTGTGACCCCCTCCACCTTTTTTCTTGACCCCCCCAGGGGATCCAAATATCCAGTGGAAGAAATGGAAAAAAGTGTTTTTAAATTACGCCACTGTTTGTGGGCCAAACTTGGGTTTGGAAAGGAAGGTCGCATTATTGGCCTATTATCTGGGTGCAGAAGGTGAAGAGGTCCTGGATCATCTCCCAGATTTAGGAGCACAGGAGGCAAGGGGTCTGAATGAGTTTGAAGTGAGCCTTAAGAAATTAGACTTACACTATCTTCCCAAGACTAGCACGATCATGGAGAGGTATCACTTTGGAAAGAGAGCACAAAAAGAGGGAGAGTCGATAGAAGATTTAGTATCTGACTTGAGGAAGCTAGCCGCCACTTGCAAATTTGGCGGAGCAAGTGAGGAAAGAATCAGGGACCAATTTGTCTTGGCATGTAGGATGGAAAGAGTGCGTGAAGAGCTATGGCTCAAAGACGACCCACCACTGCGGGAAGTGCTCATCATAGCCAAGCAGGTGGAGCATATGCTCCAGTGCGTCAAAGAAATAAAACAAGACGCAGGGGACAAGAAACTTGATGAAAAGGCCAATGTCAGTGAAGTAGTGGCCGAGGGTGAGGCAGTGTCAGTAGTCAAAGGCCAGAAGATAGCAGGTAGAGAGAACAAGGAGGGCAGGCAAGGGGGAACGTTCAAAGGTTCTTGCTATAGGTGTGGCAAGCAAGGGCACTTAGCCAATGACAGAGAATGCCCTGCTCTCAGATTCATGTGTAACAAGTGTGGGAAGAAAGGACATTTCAGGCAGTACTGCAAGAGCGGACAGGGAGTCAGTAGTCAGAATAGAGGAAGGACAAATGTAGTGTGTGACAAAATTGTTGTGCAAGTACAAGAATTACAAGTCCCCAGTCCCAACAACCCTGCATGCGCAGAGATAGTGGTGTAAGTCGAGGGAGGACAAGTTAGTAGTCCCAAGGACACCATAAAAGTTGGGGAGGTCGAGTTGGAAGCGTTATTTGACTCATGTTCTAGAATTACTATAATCAATGCCAAAGAGTTCTCACGAGTGTCAAAGGGAACGATAACTTTGAAGAGAATGGATCTAAGGCCAGGGGGGTATGCTAGTCGCCCCATCTCGATGAAGGGGTACTTCCTAGGGAAAGTAGAATACAGCAACAGAACCACGGTCTCTAAGGTGTACGTGTCCACTGTAGGAGACAACATTTTGGGTTGGCAGGCACAGAAAGAGCTAGGGGTCTATCTGAATCCCAACTGTAACCCCCAGATCCTTATACAAGAGATTGTTGAACACAAAGCAGATGTAGTGACAGAGTTCAAAGAGGTGTTCAGGGAAGAATTAGGGTGCCTGAAAAACTACTGCCACAAAATAAGATTGAAGGAGAACGCCAGGCCTGTCGTGGCTAAAGTTAGGAAGCTCCCAATTGCCATCCAGGAGGAGGTAAAGGCTGAACTGGAGAAACTGTGCAAGGCCGGAGTCATCGAACCGGTGGAAGCTACAGAATGGTTGGCCCCTATTGTGGCAGCTAAGAAGAAGGATGGGTCAGTCTGGCTCTGCATAGACTTAAGGGCATTGAACAAGGAGGTCGTGGTCGACCGTTATCCCTTACCCAACATCACCCAGATGATGAGCATGCTAGAAGGCGCCAAGGTGTTTTCCACTCTCAACCTCACCTCAGCATATTTCCAAATAAAATTACACGAGGAGTCTCAGGAGCTCACAGCATTCGTGACACCCATGGGTGCCTACAAATTCAGAAGAATGCCTTTCGGGCTAGTCTCGGCGGCCGCCGTGTTTCAGAGAATCATGGGCAACATGTTGAAGGGAATTCCAGGCATCATGTGCTACCAGGATGACGTGCTCATATTTGCTAAGAACCATGAGGAGCACGATGGTAGGCTGAGATGCGTGCTTGAGAGATTCCAGTCGCAGGGCCTCACGGTGAAAAGAGACAAGTGTGTGTTCGGCTGTGCTGAATTGGACTTCCTGGGGCACAAGGTGACAACAGAGGATATATGTCCGAAAGCTGAATTGCAAAACACCATCGTGAACCTGACACCCCCCAAGGGCAAGGATGAGATCAAGTCGTTCATGGGGATGTTAGAGTTCTACGGAAAGTTCATAAAGAACCTGGCGGGAAGAACATATGCCATCAGGCTACTGCTGAAGAAGGAGAATGAATTCCAGTGGAGTCAGGAGTGCCAGAGGGAGTTCGAGGACGTAAAGAAGGCACTTGCTAAGGCCCCCAGTTTGAAGTCATACATACCCAACCGGGCAACAGTAGTCACCACCGACGCAAGCGCGAAAGGTTTGGGAGCTGTCCTCACCCAGATTGGAGAAGAAGGAGAAGAAACCACAGCCTTCGCCTCAAGGTCACTCCAGAAGTCCGAGAACAACTACTCGGTGATCGAGAAAGAGGCTTTGGCAGTATCTTGGGCAGTAGGGAAATTCAGAGACTTCCTCTGGGGAACTCAGTTCACCCTCCGAACCGACCACAAGCCGCTGGTGGAAGTATTCAGCAAGAAGGGCTTGGATGCCATCTCCAGCAGGATAAGGCGGTGGGTAGTCGGTCTGCAAGAATACACCTTTGATATCGAATACGTCCCTGGGACACAGAACCTCGCAGCTGACTGTCTATCCAGACTCGTCGGAGATGAAGGTGCGAGAGAGAAGCAGGAGAAGGCGGATGAAGAGGAGGAGGACCTTCAGATGGAAGATGTCTGCACCATCCAGAGGGCGTTGGGAGAAGAAACATGGAGAAAGGCGTTAGAAGAAGACAAAATCTTGGAAGAGATTTACAAAAGAGTAAAAGGCGGTTGGAAGCACTGTGACAAACAAGATGAAAACCTGTGGCCGTTCCTGGCCATTAAAGACGAGTTGTCCATAGTAGACGGATGTCTATTCAGGGGCACGAGACTCGTACCTCCTGCAACCGTGAGAGACAACCTGGTCGAGTTAGCCCACGAAGGACACTTGGGCATCACCAAAACCAAGCAGAGACTCAGGGAGAGCTATTGGTGGCCGAGCATGGATCTAGTCACCGAAAGGAGAATCAGAGAGTGCATCCCGTGCAGTAACAGCGACAAAGTCCTGAGGCAACAGACTCCACCTATGGTGAGCAGGCCGCCACCTTCTGGAGCGTGGATTGAGTTGGCATTGGACATCGTGGGCCCCATGTCTGGCGAACAACGGACACCCTACATTTTGGTGCTTGTGGATCTATATTCCAGATGGCCAGAGATAAAGTTTGTCAGCAAAGTCACGACCAAGACTGTCATCAGCTTCCTAGAGGAGGTGTTCATCCGAGAAGGACTACCCAGCAATATTCTGACGGATAACGGTGTACAACTATGTTCGAAGGAAGTGGAAGAGTTCCTGGAAGGAAGAGGCATCAGACACAAGCGTTGCGCCCTCTACCACCCTGAAACAAATGGCATGGTCGAACGCTTTAATAAAACCCTCAAAGAGAGCATCCAATTGGCCAGAGCCAACGGCATGAGTTGGAAGGAAGAGGCGTGGAGACGGTTAGAAGCTTACAGGTTCACGCCACATCAGACGACGGGAGTCACCCCGTTTGAATTGCTCCGCGCCAGGGTACCCAACACAAAGCTAACCCCAGGATGGATGGAGTGGCACAAGGGTTGGTCAGACCGAACTAAAGAAGCTGAAAGCTTGAAGAAACAAGAAAAGGCCATGGGAAAGAGAAAAGAAGGATACGACCGGCACAAGGGCACACGGGAAGTAGAATTCAAAGTGGGTGACAGCATCAAGATCAGGGCTCCAACAGGGAAGGCAAGTTGGTCAGAGTACACCAACCCTACCAAGATCACCAAACTATTCAAAAATGCAGTCAAGACACAAGAAGGGAAAATATGGAACCTTGGGAGGGTTGTAAAATACCATCCGCCAGTGAGAGACCCTGAGAATTCATGGGGACGGGAGGGAGACCCTAGACAAGACCTTAGTTCCACCACTAAGAGGCAAACCGTGGTCCCCCACCCAAGCATCAGGCACAGCAGAAGGGTGACCAGACCTCCTAGGCATTTTGATCAGTATGTAATGAGTTGACCGGTTTACCCAGTCTGTTCTGGTCCTGCCTCACACTAGACCCAAGATAAATGATGGTTGCACACCCCCGTTGGGTGTCTCTGTGTCACCTGGTGCGTTCAACAGTTTTTGTTATGTTCATGTTTTTCTCTCCGCAGGGAAGGGGGATGTGTGGTATCTTCCACATAATTACTCCCCGGCGCCTCGCATGTAATGGAGCTGCTCGCGGTGACATCACTTAGAATGTCACCGCGACCAGCGTTCCAAGGCGAGCGCCGGGGACTGTGTGGAGTAGCTCGAACGAGTGAGGCTGTGGCTGAGGTCGCAGCAATCTAGCTTTGACAATAAAGACCTTCTTTCAATCACCGCCTGGAGTCCGGGTCTTATGTTGGTGGTTGTCACAGTACCCCTCCTGG
Organism: Lissotriton vulgaris; assembly: GCF_964263255.1. Classification (NCBI taxonomy): domain Eukaryota; kingdom Metazoa; phylum Chordata; class Amphibia; order Caudata; family Salamandridae; genus Lissotriton; species Lissotriton vulgaris. Next base: position 783,692,588 of record NC_141700.1, on the reverse strand, counting down.
GACGTATAATTGCAATTGAAGTATTAAGTACCATGTCAAATTGAACCGTTCCTCCCGACAGAACCATTATTGTGTGTCTACCACACTAGCTTGCTGTACCCACTACCCCCACACTTCCTCCCCAGGTCCAGGTGATCCCTCTATTTCTCTGAGGAACCGAGAGTAGCATTAATCTAGCACAGCTGCAGTGCAGTGCGATCACCCTGAAACTGAATGTGTGCTCAGTCATTCTGGTCTCCTACCCGCTCACAGGTGAATTCAGTTTTCTGAGCTTTCTCTTGGTCAGCCGGTGCTCTAGGGTGTGCCCACACATTCTAAGAAGTGGCAGCACGCTGTCGGGCAGTATTCGAGTACCTCTAACTGTGGGCACAGGGTTGCGTTCAGCAGTGCACCCACTCCGGCAACAATAGCGGGAAGCGTCAGTCCTTCTTGGACTTCCACCTTCAGATCGACTGCAGAATATTGTGCTAGAAGAATATTGCGGACAACTTATCCTGAAAAAATGTATACAAGCATAGGTTTACTTTCTTAACTCCACATATATGTTCTTTGACAATATATGTATATCTTCAAGGCACGTAGATTTTGATTTAAGAATAATCCACACTTATATGCACTTACCATCTCAGTATGTTGGCCCTTGATATCTGTGCCACAGTATTTTAGTAGCACAATGTTTCTGTTGTCAATATTTCGACCTACAATCATGAAGTATTTCAGATCTCTTGAACAGGCTATTCGGTCCACACCCAGACTGGATGGATCAGGGACGAAGTCTCAGAATCGGCCTTGAGACACTAGCCAGTTGCAGACCCCATGTGGGCTGGTCACGAGTTCAGCTGATGTAGCCTCATGCAGGCCTGTCACAGCTTTAGTAGTTGCCATCCTCCACAGACTTGCCACACAGTCGGCAGTTGCTGTCCGCAGAGGCCAATCATGCTTCAGCAGTTACTGCCCGCAGAGGCCAATCATGCTTCAGCAGTTACTGCCCGCAGAGCCCAATCATGCTTCAGCAGTTGCAGCCCCTGCACGGGCCAATCATGCTTCAGCAGTTGTTGCTCACACAGGCCAATCAAGCTTCAGCAGTTGCAGCCCAGCATAGGCCAATCATGCTTCAGCAGTTGTTGCCCGCACAAGCCAATCATGCTTCAGCAGTTGCAGTCCCTGCACGGGCCAATCATGCTTTAGCAGTTGCTGCCCGCAGAGGCCAATCATGCTTTAGTAGTTGCTGCCCGCAGAGCCCAATCATGCTTCAGCAGTTGTTGCCCGCACAAGCCAATCATGCTTCAGCAGTTGCAGCCCCTGCACGGGCCAATCATGCTTTAGCAGTTGCTGCCCGCAGAGGCCAATCATGCTTTAGCAGTTGCTGCCCGCAGAGCCCAATCATGCTTCAGCAGTTGCAGCCCCTGCACGGACCAATCATGCTTCAGCAGTTGTTGCCTACACAGGCCAATCAAGCTTCAGCAGTTGCAGCCCAGCATAGGCCAATCATGCTTCAGCAGTTGCTGCCCGCAGAGGCCAATCATGCTTCAGCAGTTGCTGCCCGCAGAGGCCAATCATGCTTCAGCAGTTGCTGCCCACAGAGGCCAATCATGCTTTAGCAGTTGCTGCCCGCAGAGGCCAATCATGCTTCAGCAGTTGCTACCCGCAGAGACCAATCATGCTTCAGCAGTTGCAGCCCCTGCACGGGCCAATCATGCTTCAGCAGTTGTTGTCCACACAGGCCAATCAAGCTTCAGCAATTTCAGCCCAGCATAGGCCAATCATGCTTTAGCAGTTGCTGCCCGCACCGGCAAATCATGCTTCAGCAGTTGTTGCCCGCACAAGCCAATCATGCTTCAGCAGTTGTTGCACGCACAGCTCAATCAAGCTTCAGCAGTTGCAGACCTGCACAGGCCAATCATGCTTCAGCAGTTGTTGCCCGCAAAGGCCAATCATGCTTTAGTTGCTGCCCGCACAGGCCAATCATGCTTCAACATTTCTTGCCCGCACAGACCACTCATGTTCCAGCCGTTGCTGCCCGCACAGGCAAAAATTAGTTAATTATAATTAATTACCTTCCCATCCTTTACCCCTACAAACCCCATAACCCACACCAAAAAATATAAATCAAAACTTAAATTAATTACATAATTTACATAATTAATTATCAATTAAATCTTTAAGAATGATTAAAAATAGTTACTAATTGATTGTGATAAATTTACTTCCCACCCTGTACCCCTACACACCCAACTTGAACCTAAAACATAACGTACAAAATAAGTTAATTGTACAATTTACATAATAATCAATTAAATAATTAATATTAATTTAAATTTAAAAATGAATTATTTATAATCTAACTTACTTCCCACCCTGTACCCCTACATACCCCACAACCTGCTAAGGGCACTAAAAATTACAATTACCAATAAAATTAAAGTTAAAAACAACAACAAATGTACAAACTATATTTAGTAACATTAACAATACTTATACAAACAATTGATAAAATATACAATTAAAACATATACAAAAATACATAAAGATAATTGAATAACAATATTCTTTACAATAATATATTTGTAAACAATTTTAACAGAGATTTTTTTGTAAACAATATTTACAACATAGATATTTTTAACATCCATATCACCTACCTTAGAATTTTTTTATTTTTTTTGTCAACAATATTCCTGCATCTTTGTGTATCACGATATTAAAAACTCAATATTTGTGTTCCTTGATATTTTTTCTTCAATATTTGAACAAAATATCGGCTCCAGCCTGTAGACGTTGGGGGGGTCTGAGGGATACCTCTTATTCCTTGTCTCCTCACAGATTGTTCTCCTGCAGTCTGCTCCTCTGAGCATCCAACAGCCACTGGGGATACACTGCAGCGTGCTCCTTCATGGACAGACTCTCCCCCTGCAGGGTAGGCAGGCTCATTCCCTTTCACTGCAGGCAGGCTTCTTGGCACTTCAGCAGACATGCACAGCTTCTTCAACAGGAGGTCAACACTTCAGGTGAAGTCCCCTCACCTATGGGACTCAGGTAGACACTATCCCTGCACGGCAGCACTCTAAGTGGTCTGCGAAGCACTCCCTTCCCTCACCAAAGTGGGCTTGGAACTGAAACAACAAGAGGGGTAGTGGGGTTTAGGGTGGTTCTGCTTTGAAGTGTCCTTTCAGGCTGTTCTCCAGACACAGTCTTTGTGTAGAGTGATGTACCTGACAGCCGAGGCATCTCCATCCCATAGAACTAAAATAAAATGCAGGAAGAGGTGCGGTTTCTGCACCTGGACATCATCAGCCCAGCTCAAGTGGTAATCAGGCAAAGACAACGAGAGAGGCCTCATCTAAATGATTCCTTGCCTTTTACAGCAGAGTCTGTAGTCCCACTCTTCACCCCTCCCATTCACCAAAGGACAGTGTTCAGGAAGACTAATCAGCCACCCTTTGCCAACCAAAAGGCTTCATAGAGTATCTAGAGGATACCTTTCTCCTCTCGCTCTCACTTCAGTGTGTAGGTCTCCAGTTACAGCAATAAAAAGCAAGTTATATCCACTGTCTAGGAGCACAGCTCTCACTTCCATCATGTGCAAATTCATGTCAGGGTTTCCAAAATGGATCTGACAGGCCTCATTTACTCCTTGCATTCCCTGTTTCTCAGGTGGGGATGCTGCTGCCTCCTTCCAGCACTTCCTAGTTGCTCATCTGGGGATGATGCTGCATTCTACTTGCCTTCCTGGTTCTGGTTCTTCAGCTGGGGATGCTGCTGCCTCCTTCCTGCACTTCCCAGTCTCTCATCTGGGGATGCTGCTTGTGAGAAGTTGGCCTGGTATATGCTGTCCACTAGTTATAGTGGGCACCTTGCACCAGTCTAAACAACCCCTTATTGATGTTAGGTTAAAGACAACCTTTATTGAAAGCTATCCTAGTGGTAGCTTTGGAGAGCAGCCTTCAGGCTAAGTCTTGAAGGATTGTAAAACTGTTGTTTTACCAGTCTATAATCTCTTGAATGACCAAATAAAAAGAGATCCACACCTTGTATATATATAAATTATATTTATTTATTCTAAAACACACCACTAGTCTCTTTATGAGGCTAGAGGTCGGAGTACACAAGTTACAAGTAAAATATCAACAGTAAATAACACAATACACAATAGGCCCCGGGGGGACCAAACCATATACTAAGAAAGTGGTATAAGAACCACGACTTGACAAGACACAAGGCCTAGAGTCAGCCTGGGCGTAGTGAGCATAGTGGGGCTTCCCTGAGCATCACTGAGTGGGGTCAAATCTACGCACACTCCGCACACGCCGTGTAGCCCCACTACACGCTGCCCGCCTCCCTCCCGCCCTCTTTTAAATGCCCTTACAATCTTTAAAAGCGTTTTTAAAGTTATTAAAGAGGGACTCGGTCTTCCTGCTTTATCGCCGACTTCTCCCTCACAAATGCGCATCTCTGTTAGTGATCTGGTGCTAGAGTCTCTAATGAGAAACATCTGTCTGGTTCAGATTGACTTATGTCTCGAACATCTCTGATAGGGAGGTGACTCTTCCGATGAGTCATGCTGCGATTGAAAGTGACCCTCAGGCAGATCGAGATATTGTCCACATATTGATGGGCACAGATACATTCTTCCAAGACTAATATACCACAACAAATGAATATTTTAATGTTTTTTTACATTACAGATGAAGCCAGCCCACGTAATGACACATTCTGCCAGCACAGGCTTCTTGGTGCCAGACGTGGTCAAACTGCATTAAAATGTGTTGCCATAATAATACCTGTTATGTCCTTCTGATATTTTGGAGTCCCGCCCTGCCTCAGAGAGGCCATTCCTCATACGCATCCAGGACCAGGCACTGGCAAGATTGGTCTCGAAGGATCACAGACATGAAAACAGGTCTCTGTCCTCATGTCTGCACTCTTTTCTCGGACACCGCTGTGTGAGTGTTAAGGTGGGTGTCTGTCACCCACCTCCCACTCCCTGCTATGAGCAGAGCATGCGGCTTACATCACAAGATCTAGTGGGGAGGAGTGTGGGGGGGGGGGAGTGCAACCTGCAGCCCTGGAGTTTCTCCATGGTGGACTGGGGGGCCAAAAGCATCCCTGGCATATATTCTCAAACCAGCCCTGCCCCTTCATCATCTCGCGCAGTGTCTCTCTTTCCACCCAACCATTCCCTCCTTCTCCCCCTGTGATCTCTTGCTCCCTCTCCAATTATCTCTGCCTCCCTCTCTTTCACTCTGTCTTGATGCCCCCCTGTGCCTCTGCAGTTAATCGCAAGGATCTGGGTAAAGTCACTGAGGCATTTTCAGAACCAGCCTTCAATAGCTCTAACCCAACGGGGAAATGCCCGGTGGAATAAAAGGCCAGTCCAGCCCTGTGTTTCTCCATCTTTGACAAAGGCGCGGACCAGAGCACTCACAGCCTTCACGTCATGTGCTTTACATGCTCCAATGTGCTGGATGCAAACTACGTTTACTAAAACTGTGCTATTCTGACGTCACGAAGTACATGTATTCTGCTGCAGCAACTCTTCACTGGAGAAGTTCCTTAACTGCTCCTGACTTTGTCCAACACTTGGTCCGATGACAATTACAGGTAACTGGTCAAAGTCCTCAAGCGCCTCCAGGAAAATGTGTGCTTAGAGCGCTTTGTGCTGCGTCAGGACGAGCAGGCTCAGGGCGCGTCCAGCAGATGCCCATCAGAAGTGAACAGTGGCCAGAGGAGGAGGTTCAGACACCCATCAGAGGTGTACAGTGACCAACCCAGAGGAGGAGATTCAGACGCCCATCAGAAGTGTACAGTGGAAAAACCCAGAGGAGGAGGTTCAGATGCCCATCAGAGGTGTACAGTGACCAACTCAGAGAAGGAGATTCAGACGCCCATCAGAAGTGTACAGTGACCAACCCTGAGGAGGAGGTTCAGATGCCCATCAGAAGTGTACAGCGGCCAACCCAGAGGCGTAGGTGCAGACGCCCATCAGAAGTGTACAGCGGCCAACCCAGAGGAGGGGGTTCAGACGCCCATCAGAAGTGTACAGTGGCCAACCCAGAGGAGGAGGTTCAGATGCCCATCAGAAGTGTACAGCGGCCAACCCAGAGGAGTAGGTTCAGATGCCCATCAGAAGTGTACAGCGGCCAACCCAGAGGAGGGGGTTCAGACGCCCATCAGAAGTGTACAGTGGCCAACCCAGAGGAGGAGGTTCAGATGCCCATCAGAAGTGTACAGGGGCCAACCCAGAGGAGTAGGTTCAGACGCCCATCAGAAGTGTACAGCAGCCAACCCAGAAGAGGAGGTTCAGACGCCCATCAGAGGTGTGCAGTGGCCAACCCAGAGGATGAGGTTCAGACGCCCATCAGAGGTGTACAGTGGCCAACCCAGAGGAGGAGGTTCAGACGCCCATCAGACGTGTACAGTGGCCAACCCAGAGGAGGAGATTCAGACGCCCATCAGCAGTGTACAGTGGCCAGAGGAGGAGGAGGTTCAGACGACCATCAGAGGTGTGCAGTGGGCAACCCAGAGCAGGAGGTTCAGACGCCCATCAGAAGTGTACAGCGGCCAACCCAGAGGAGAAGGTTCAGACGCCCATCAGAAGTGTACAGCGGACAACCCAGAGGCGTAGGTGCAGACGCCCATCAGAAGTGTACAGCGGCCAACCCAGAGGCGTAGGTGCAGATGCCCATCAGAAGTGTACAGCGGCCAACCCAGAGGAGGGGGTTCAGACGCCCATCAGAAGTGTACAGCGGCCAACCCAGAGGAGGGGGTTCAGACGCCCATCAGAAGTGTACAGCGGCCAACCCAGAGGAGGGGGTTCAGACGCCCATCAGAAGTGTACAGTGGCCAACCCAGAGGAGGAGGTTCAGATGCCCATCAGAAGTGTACAGTGGCCAACCCAGGGGAGGAGGTTCAGACGCCCATCAGAAGTGTACAGTGGACAACCCAGAGCAGGAGGTTCAGACGCCCATCAGAGGTGTACAGTGGCCAACCCAAAGCAGGAGATTCAGACGCCCATCAGAGGTGTGCAGTGGCCAACCCAGAGGAGGAGGTTCAGACTCCCATCAGAGGTGTACAGTGGCCAACCCAGAGGAGGAGGTTCAGACGCCCATCAGAAGTGTACAGTGGCCAACCCAGAGGAGGAGATTCAGACGCCCATCAGCAGTGTACAGTGGCCAGAGGAGGAGCAGGTTCAGACGCCCATCAGAAGTGTACAGTGGCCAGAGTAGGAGGAGGTTCAGACGCCAATCAGAAGTGTACAGTGACCAACCAAGAGGGGAGTTTCAGACACCCATCAGAAGTGTACAGTGGCCAACCCAGGGAAGGAGGTTCAGGCGCCCATCAGAGGTGTATAGTGGCCAATCAACAGAAGGAGGTTCAGATGCCCATCAGAAGTGTTCAGTGGCCAACCCAGAGGAGGAGGTTCAGATGACCATCAGAGGTATACAGTGGCCAACCGAGAGGTGGAGGTTCAGATGCCCATCAGAGGGGTACAGTGGCCAACCCACAGCAGGAGGTTCAGACGCCCATCAGAAGTATACAGTGGACAACCCAGAGCAGGAAGTTCAGACGCCCATCAGAGGTGTGCAGTGGCCAACCCAGAGAAGGAGGTTCAGACGCCCATCAGAGGTGTACAGTGGACAACCCAGAGAAGGAGGTTCAGACGCCCATCAGAAGTGTACAGTGGCCAACCCAGGGGAGGAGTTTCAGACGCCCATCAGAAGTGTACAGTGGACAACCCAGAGCAGGAGGTTCAGACGCCCATCAGAGGTGTACAGTGGCCAACCCAGAGCAGGAGATTCAGACGCCCATCAGAGGTGTGCAGTGGCCAACCCAGAGTAGGAGGTTCAGACGCCCATCAGAAGTGTACAGTGGCCAACCCAGGGGAGGAGGTTCAGACGCCCATCAGAAGTGTACAGTGGACAACCCAGAGCAGGAGGTTCAGACGCCCATCAGAGGTGTACAGTGGCCAACCCAGAGCAGGAGATTCAGACGCCCATCAGAAGTGTACAGCGGCCAACCCAGAGGAGAAGGTTCAGACGCCCATCAGAAGTGTACAGCGGACAACCCAGAGGCGTAGGTGCAGACGCCCATCAGAAGTGTACAGCGGCCAACCCAGAGGCGTAGGTGCAGATGCCCATCAGAAGTGTACAGCGGCCAACCCAGAGGAGGGGGTTCAGACGCCCATCAGAAGTGTACAGCGGCCAACCCAGAGGAGGGGGTTCAGACGCCCATCAGAAGTGTACAGCGGCCAACCCAGAGGAGGGGGTTCAGACGCCCATCAGAAGTGTACAGTGGCCAACCCAGAGGAGGAGGTTCAGATGCCCATCAGAAGTGTACAGTGGCCAACCCAGGGGAGGAGGTTCAGACGCCCATCAGAAGTGTACAGTGGACAACCCAGAGCAGGAGGTTCAGACGCCCATCAGAGGTGTACAGTGGCCAACCCAAAGCAGGAGATTCAGATGCCCATCAGAGGTGTGCAGTGGCCAACCCAGAGGAGGAGGTTCAGACTCCCATCAGAGGTGTACAGTGGCCAACCCAGAGGAGGAGGTTCAGACGCCCATCAGAAGTGTACAGTGGCCAACCCAGAGGAGGAGATTCAGACGCCCATCAGCAGTGTACAGTGGCCAGAGGAGGAGCAGGTTCAGACGCCCATCAGAAGTGTACAGTGGCCAGAGTAGGAGGAGGTTCAGACGCCAATCAGAAGTGTACAGTGACCAACCAAGAGGGGAGTTTCAGACACCCATCAGAAGTGTACAGTGGCCAACCCAGGGAAGGAGGTTCAGGCGCCCATCAGAGGTGTATAGTGGCCAATCAACAGAAGGAGGCTCAGATGCCCATCAGAAGTGTTCAGTGGCCAACCCAGAGGAGGAGGTTCAGATGACCATCAGAGGTATACAGTGGCCAACCGAGAGGTGGAGGTTCAGATGCCCATCAGAGGGGTACAGTGGCCAACCCACAGCAGGAGGTTCAGACGCCCATCAGAAGTATACAGTGGACAACCCAGAGCAGGAAGTTCAGACGCCCATCAGAGGTGTGCAGTGGCCAACCCAGAGAAGGAGGTTCAGACGCCCATCAGAGGTGTACAGTGGACAACCCAGAGAAGGAGGTTCAGACGCCCATCAGAAGTGTACAGTGGCCAACCCAGGGGAGGAGTTTCAGACGCCCATCAGAAGTGTACAGTGGACAACCCAGAGCAGGAGGTTCAGACGCCCATCAGAGGTGTACAGCGGCCAACCCAGAGCAGGAGATTCAGACGCCCATCAGAGGTGTGCAGTGGCCAACCCAGAGTAGGAGGTTCAGACGCCCATCAGAAGTGTACAGTGGCCAACCCAGGGGAGGAGGTTCAGACGCCCATCAGAAGTGTACAGTGGACAACCCAGAGCAGGAGGTTCAGACGCCCATCAGAGGTGTACAGTGGCCAACCCAGAGCAGGAGATTCAGACGCCCATCAGAGGTGTGCAGTGGCCAACCCGGAGGAGGAGGTTCAGACGCCCATCAGAGGTGTACAGTGGCTAACCCAGAGGAGGAGGTTCAGACGCCCATCAGAAGTGTACAGTGGCCAACCCAGAGGAGGTGATTCAGACGCCCATCAGCAGTGTACAGTGGCCAGAGGATGAGGAGGTTCAGACGTCCATCAGAGGTGTGCAGTGGGCAACCCAGAGCAGGAGGTTTAGGCGCCCATCAGAAGTGTACAGCGGCCAACCCAGAGCAGGAGGTTCAGACGCCCATCAGAAGTGTACAGTGGCCAGAGTAGGAGGAGGTTCAGAAGCCAATCAGAAGTGTACAGTGACCAACCAAGAGGGGAGTTTCAGACACCCATCAGAAGTGTACAGTGGCCAACCCAGGGAAGGAGGTTCAGACGCCCATCAGAGGTGTATAGTGGCCAATCAACAGAAGGAGGCTCAGATGCCCATCAGAAGTGTTCAGTGGCCAACCCAGAGGAGGAGGTTCAGATGCCCATCAGAGGTATACAGTGGCCAACCGAGAGGTGGAGGTTCAGATGCCCATCAGAGGTGTACAGTGGCCAACCCACAGCAGGAGGTTCAGACGCCCATCAGAAGTATACAGTGGACAACCCAGAGCAGGAAGTTCAGACGCCCATCAGAGGTGTGCAGTGGCCAACTCAGAGAAGGAGGTTCAGACGCCCATCAGAGGTGTACAGTGGACAATCCAGAGGAGTTTCAGACGCCCATCAGAAGTGTACGGTGGCCTACCAAGAGGAGGAGGTTCAGACGCCGATCAAAACTGTACAGTGGACAACCCAGAGAAGAAGGTTCAGACGCCCATCAGAAGTGTACAGTGGCCAACCAAGAGGAGGAGGTTGAGGCACAAACCACCCGGGTGTACAACTTGTTCCAGCTGATATTAGGAGAACTAGGATCTCACAAGCTTGCATGATGTATGTGTCAGGCGCTGACTTGGGGCCAGCAGAATACAGAGCGCCTACATGAACACTGTCGCATACGCTCTGGACTACATCTCCCAGGAAGCTTGGAGGGGAGGAGCATCATCTATTTCACCCAGCAAGGTGTGGGCTGAGGTGCGCGTAATCTGCCGTTGTTCTGGGTTCTCCCGTATCGAGTCTCACACTGATTGTGTGGAGGCTCCCTCGTATAGGATCCAGCTGAGCTGAGAGACTTTCGCCGGACCTTCCTTGTGCGCTGTGGTAGCGCGGGTTCTCGGTAAGAGTGGGCGTAGTTCGCGAAGTAGCGCTACGCAAAGCTACGCGAAGTGCACTTCGCACTACTCGAACTTCACGTAGCACTACGCGAGCGGCGTAGTAGCATGTTCGCACTGTGCAAGATTCGTTTTCAATGATTGCACAGTGCGGACAACCATCCGGCACTGTGCAATCATTAAAAACGGCATTTTGCACAGTGCGAGCTGTAGTTTTCTCCTGCTCGAGTAGATTATTACTCGAGCGGCAGCTTTCTCAACGCGAACTGGTAGTTTCTCATTAAGAGCGGTCGCGAGCATGCGCAACCACTCACAATGAGAAACCTTACCTCCCCGCGTTGAGAATCTCGCCGGGATGTCATTTTGCTTGCTCGCGGTCGCGAACATGACGTTCAGGACCGCGATCAAGCAAAAAATGAGCGCTGCACTACGCTACGCTGCACTACCCGTGTTCGCACTGTGCTACGTGCAGCTCGCGTAGTGCGAAGTTGCGCAAACTTCACAAACTCCGCGAGCGTAGCGTAGTGCTTCGCCTAGGGTTAGTTCTCGGCCTCTGGAGGGTTCCTTTCGGGTGCTGCTGGGAGCGCCTTTTCGTAAGACTCACACATGTAAGGAATGGATGTTCGTTTCCTTTTCCCTTCGTGTGAGACTGTTCCTTGTGGATGTTGATATCTTCGCGCTGAGGGAAGCGCTTACCGACACATCCGTGTATGTTTGCAGCCGGGAGTCACGCTGGTGGAAGCATCTATTGGTATTCTAATTGGAAAGACATTTGTTGTCAGGTTCACGCACTGAAGGAAGCGCTTCGTTATTAGGAGTTCTCTTCCTAAGTAAGCCGTTCGTTTCTTCTACTGTTGGGAGAAGACTGTCTTGACTATTTGCTCTATCGGAGCTGGAAGCTTCTAATTGCCGCGCTGAAGGAAGCGCCGTTTTGGTTGTGTTACTTTCTGCACTCGAGGAGAAATCCACTTCTTTGTATGGACCCTGAGTTTATTATTTTTGCCTCATTTGAACTCATACTCCGAAGTAGCAGAGTACTTTTCTTTAGGCTCATTTACATCTCGTTCTTGGATGGGAAGGAAGCCCTATTCTTGGAGCTGTGTTTCTGTTTAATTCTGTATGAGTGGTTGCGGGGAAGGCTTGAAGTCAGAAGCTGATGCCCCAACATATTAGAAGTAAAACTACAGTATTCTGCGGCCAGTGGAAAGGTACTAGTGAGCTCTAGTGAGACCATATGACAGTAGTAAGCTTGGACAGGATTTGTATTAAAACTGTGTTCTTTTGTTACAGGTCTCCCACTTCCCACTGGTCCTTCCCTCATCCATTTTTCCCTCCCTTGCTTACCTTACTACTCTGAGTTGTTTCTATCCAGAGTTGGGGAAGTCTGGAGGTGGACCCCTTTTGTCATCACCCGGAAACAGAGGAGTGGCCTTGACGCTGACAGTATGAGGGAGGTCACAAGAACTATCTCCTTCTCATTCTGAGGGGTCTTGACTGAGGGTGTGCAGAGTATGTGAGATGGTCTATAAAGGTATGTGGAAAGCATGAGTGACCTCCAAGTGAATGCAGCCTAAGGTTATTCAACTTCAGGCCAGGGGACCGTGGCTACAGGAGAATGACCATCACTCTGAGGACAGGAGGATCTTCTAGGATAGTCCGAGCTAAACTTAAATAAGGCCTACACCCATCAAGCTTCTGCAAGGAGTAGTGATGGTGGACAAAGAAGCTGGAACGTCCAGCAAACCGCACACCAGCTAAGTTCACATTAAACACAATGGCTCACTAGTCCATGCTCACAAACAAACAAACAAACCCTCAACACTTATGTCCCAGACGTGACAGAAAAGATTACGATATTAAAGACTGAGCAGACGTTACAATGAGAGAAGATGGTAGGCAACCCCTCCTAAGGGGTACCAGTTAAAAAGCCTACCTCTGACTAGAGATTAATGCAGCCCTGTTGGAAATAGCCTTGTTTGCAGGGTTATCCCCAAAACGTTTTGCTTCTTCCTCCTATTTTTTTCTGACCTGGACTTGTTGGTTTTAGGACTCTGGGCACTTTACCACGGCTGATCAGTGCTAAAGTGCAAATACTCTTTGGGTAAATTGTGTTATGGATTGGTGTTTCCATGATTGGCATATTTGATTTACTTGTCAGTCCCTGGGAAAGTCCACTGAGTGTGCCAGGGCCTGTAAATCAAATGCTGCTACTGGGCTGCAGCACTAGATTGTGCAACCCAGCCAAGCAGCCTGTAAATGTAACTCTGGCCTGCCATTGCAGAGCCTGTGTGCAGTCTGGGACTGCCATGTCGACATGGCAAGTGTACCCACTTGCCAGGCCCTAACCTTCCCTTTTCTTACATGTTAGTCACCCCCAAGGTGGGCCCAAGGTACCCCTGAGGGCAGGGTGCAGTGTATGTGAAAGGTAGGACATGCCCTGGTGTGTGTGGCATGTCCTGATAGTGAATTACTACAAATTTCATTTTTCACTTTTGCAAGGCTACCTTTTTCCATAGGACAGAACGGGGACTTTGTTTATAACATCTTATAAACATAACTGGCCCTGGGAACTAGGTAGAGAAATAAAGTTTAGTATGCCTGAACTCAGAATCTAACGATGCATCTTTTAGTGAAGGTAGTTTTTACATTCTGTGTTTGAAAATACCCTGTTTAGAAAGTAAGTATTTTCTTTCTTAGCCATCCTGTGTGCCTCTGCTAGGATGTGTATTAACTGCCTGGCTTTGGAGTGACAGACGCTGGGGAGGTGCCATGGCTCCAGAGAGTCTGGCTGAGTCAGGGCTGGGCTGAATAGTCCTGGGCTGCATTCCGAGTAGTGAGATGAGTTGTCACTAGCACTTGAATAGGCCCGGTCTGCATTTAGAGAGGAGGGAGGAGAATTCCCTTGCATCTGAATAGGCCCTGTTTGCCTTGGACAATGCTGTCTCTGACTCTGGGAAGCTGGGCCAGAGAGGACCAAACTGGTTTGGACTAAGCACTGACACTCTCTGCCTGAGAGGACAAAGGAATGTGGGGTATACATTTTGGGGCCTAGACTCCAGAACTTTAGAACTCACTGGACTCAAGGAACCTGCCAAGAAGAAGAGCTGGAAGAGCTGTCAGGAGGAGTACTGCCCCTTTGCTGTGCTGTTGCTTTGTTGGGTTGTCCTGATTGGCTGCTTCTGCCTTGGGCAATGAAAGGACTGGACTGAACTTTCTTTACTTGTGCGGAGTGTCTCGGCACCGTCCGCATCTTGCACTGCAACCCTGGTCTCACCGACGACCACCACCACCATCGCCACCACTGACCCACTGCTTGCACCAAAACCCTTCACTTCGCCATCCTGGTCTCACCAACGCTGTCACTGCTGCTGACTGGACACCCTTGACTGCATCGTGGTGGGGGGCACAGCTTGTAAAGTTTCACAGCGCAAGTGTGGAAAATAAACCTCCTGGTGAGATTCTCAACGCGGGGAGGTCAGTTTTCTCATTGCGAGTGGTCGCGTATGCTCGCGACTGCTCGCAAAGAGAAACTACCAGTCCCCGTTAAGAAAGCTGCCGCTTGAGTACAAATCTACTCGAGTGGCAGAAAACGATTGCTTGAACTGTGCAAGTTGCTGTTTTCAATGAATGTACAGTGTGGACAAACATCCGGCACTGTGCAATCATTGCGAACAGCATTTCCCTACTGCACTACGCAGTTGGCGTAGCGTGCGTAGTGCGAAGTGCACTTTGAGTAGCATAGCGCTACTTCGCACCTAGCCACAGAATACTCTGAACTCACCAAGATTTGCCTGCTGTCCACATACACATAGAAGATCAGGCCAACATAAATGATTAGCGTCTCCGCTGGGACTATGTATGCGAAAAGTAGGGCTTACTGAAGACCTTTGCAGACCTCCACACTCCAGGAAAGTAGAGATTGACTGATGAGGTATCCACGAAGAAACCCAAGTTAGAATAGTGCTAAAAAAATCAGACTTTACAAAATAACACATTTTAATATATGAGCTCCTTCTTCAAGGTTCACTATAATGCTAATGATAGGTTCTTGCAGCAGAAGAACCAACCATATGGAGAGTAGTTTGAAAATGTGAGCAGAATCTAAAACTGTTTATGTTATGCATTTTCTATACAGTTGTAAAAACAATGCATAATTAAAACACTATTACATAATACTGCTGTGTGCTGCAACTATCTAACCTTCTTATTGATTCATATCTGTAATTCACAGAGACAGTATAATGCCCATGAAGTATGGAAAATAAATAACTCAAATGGCATGGCATTATTCCTCGGAAACATGGATCTAGGAACCCTCCTCTGATCCCAGCGAACTCAAAACTTATAAATTGACCTCCCTGCTGCCTTACCCTGCAAAAGGTACTCGAGAAGGCCATCAACCAACAACAGCTGACTGGGTACCTCAAACAAAACTACCTGCTGGATGCTTCACAATCAAGAATGCATGCAAACCACTGCATGGACACAGAGCTGATCGCTGCCACAAACAACATCAGAACCCTCCTTGAATACGGGAAGACCGAACCACTGATCCTCCTCGACCTCTCTGCTGCATTCAACCCTGTATCCCACCACACCCTCATCAACAGACTCTACAACATCGGCATACAGCAAAATGCCCTCAAGTGGACCACCTCCTTCCTTACAGGGTGCACACAGAGCATCCGGCTGGGATGTATGACGTTACAATGCATGCTTTTACCACGCATGCCTTTACAACGCAGTTTTTACAACGCATGCCTTTACAACGCATAGTGCTTTGGGGCGCTGGATAGTGAATAGTTTAATTTACTATTCCAACTCCAGTCCCCGTGGATAGTAGGGAAGGTGTTGGACAGTAAATTAAACCTATTCCCTATCCTAGAGCGCCCCCCAGCACAATGCGTTGTAATGGTTTGCATTGTAAAAGTTGCGTTGTAAAGGCACTGCGTGGCAAAAGTTGCGTTGTAAAGGATGTTTCACATCCGGCTGCCTCCCTTCACCTCCGAACCGAAGAACATCATATTCGGTGTACCCCAAGGATCATCCGTCAGCCCGACTTTGTTCAACACCTACATAACCTCCCTCGCAGACATCGTGAGATCCCATGAACTCAACATAATTTACTACCCAGACAACACACAACTTATACTCTCGCTCACCAAAGACCCCTCCACCATCAGAACACATTTCTGAATGAACAGCCAATTGCCTTAAACTTAACTCTGACAAGACAAAAGTACTGATCTTTGAGAAAAACACATCCATATGGGACCACAGCTGGTGGCCACCAGAACTCGGACCCACCCCAGGACCAACTGACCATGCATGCTACCTAGGCATCATCCTCAACAACAAACTGACCATGGAATGACAAGTAAACACAGTCGCCTCCTCCTGCTTTCACACCCTCTGCACGCTCCGAAGAATCTTCAGATGGATCCCAATCAACACCAGAAAGACAGGCCCTGGTCACTAGCCACATCGACTACAGCAACGCACTCTACTCCAGCATTTCCATCCACCTCCTCAGAAGACTCCAGAGCATACAGAACGCTGCAGCCAGACTCATCCTGTACCTACCCATATGGACCCACAACACCTTCCACCTCAGAAACTTCCACTGGCTCCCCATCCAGAAGAGATACCAGTTCAAGATTCTCACGCACGCATACAGGGCCCTGCATAATCAAGGACCGGCCTACATCAACCGCGGACTTAACTTCCATCTACCCGCAAGACACCTGTGCTCCTCCTCTCTAGCCCTTACTCACACCCCTGCATCTGTTGCATCCACAGGGGGGGGCACTCCTTCTCCTATATTGCCACCAAGACCTAGAATGGCCTGCACCTCCATCTTCGCACAGCACCCTCCCTGGCAGACGTCCGAAAGAAACTCTAGACCTGGCTTTTTGCCTTGGACCTCGCACCACCAGCGATCAGATACTCCTCTCTATACAAATATTGATTGAGTGATCTTGAAACAAATGCTGAAAGGATATAAATAGGATTCCAAACATTAATATTTCACAATTAGGTATGGGGCCATCGCACCCAAGAGTTCACAGCTGATGCACTGGGATAATAGCAAGACCCGTAGGCATTGGGCGCAGATAATGACTAAAGGCCAGGGACTGTGCCCGATACGCTGGCCCCAGGGCTCACTGGGCAAGCCTTGCTGCTGTGCCCAGAGGTCACCCAGACACTGTGGCCAGTACCCCTGCTTGGAGTACAAATTATAAGCTTAGAAGAGGCTTGGCTAATGGTCCTTTACATATTTAGGATATGTAAATTCTTCGGCTTGTCAAAATTAGTAAGATGTCAGAGCCTAAAAGATCAGATCTCCAGACTCCCCTTGTTTCCTGTTTACCTGCTTCCCATGCATCTTCATGGCCCACCGATGCATGTTTATGGCCCACCGTGCTTCTTTATGGCTCACCTGTGCTTCTTCATAGCTCACCCATGCTTATTCATGGCTCACCCATGCCTCTGCATCTTCATGGCCCACCCATGCTTCTCATGGCTCACCTGTGCTTCTTCAGAGCCCACCTGTGCTTTTCAGGGTATACCTGTGCATCTTCATGGCCCACCCATACTTCTTTATGGCTCACCTTTACTTCTTCATGGCCCAGCCATGCTTCTTTCTGGCCCACCCATACTTCTTTATGACTCACCTGTGCTTCTTAATGGCGCAGCTTTACTTCTTTATGGCTCACCTGTGCTTCTTCATGGCCCAGTCATAGTTCCTTTTGGCCCACCCATACTTTTTTATGGCTTGTTTGGGCTTCTTCATGGCCCGGTTGTACTTCTTTATGGCCCACCCATACTTCTTTGTGACCCACCTGTTCATCTTCATTGCCCACCCATACTTGATTTTGGCTCACCTGTCCTTTTTCATGGCCCAACCATGCTTAATTCTGGCCCACCCATACTTCTTTATGACTCACCGATGCTTCTTAATGGCCCAGCTGTACTTCTTTATGGCTCACCCCTACTTCTTTATGGGGTCACCTGTGCTTCTTCATGGTCCACATACGTCTTAATGGCTCACCCATGCTTCTTCATGGTCCACTCACTTCTTCATGGTTCACCTGTGCTTCTTCATGGCCCAGCCGTACTTCTTTATGACCCACCCATACTTCTTCATGGCCCAGCTGTACTTCTTTGTGGCCTACCCATACTTTTTCATAGCTCACCTGCACTTTTTCACAGCCCATCTGTACTTCTTTATGGCCCACCCATACTTCTTCATGGTCCACCCGTGCATGTTTATGCCCAACTGCGCTTCTTAATGGCCCATCTGTACTTCTTCATGGCTCACCCGTGCTTCTTAAAGGCCCACTGCTGATTCTTTATGGCTCACCTGTGCTTCTGCATGGCCCAGCCATGCTACTTTCTGGCCCACCCATACTTTGTTTTGACCCACCCGTGCTTCTTAATGGTCCAACTGGACTTCTTTATGGCTTACCCATACTTCTTTAAGGCGCACCTGTGCTTCTTCAAGGACCGAACATACTTCTTCATGGCTCAACCGTGCATCTTCATGGCCCACCCATACTTTTTCATGGTTCACCTGTGCTTCTTCATGGCCCAGCTGTACTTCTTTAGAGTCCACCGACACTTCTTTATGGCTCGCCTGTGCTTCTTTATGGCCACCCATACTTCTTTATTGCTCACCTATGCTTCTTCATGGCCCAGCTGTACTTCTTTATGGCCCACCCATACTTCTTCATGGCTCACCCATACATCTTCATGGTCGAGCCGTATTTCTTTACAGCCCACCCATTCTTCTTCATGGTCCACTTGTGCTTCTTCATGTCCCAGCAGTACTTCTTTCTCATGGCCGTTCCTGAATTCTGGAGCCGGGTTTGGGCACAAATAGCACTCGTCCTACCATGGGGTAGGTGGCATCAAAGACAGTGTTTTAAATGGGCAGGTACTGTTCAGTACTGAGCATCTGCACTTCTTTAAGTTGAAAGGGAGAGTACTGACACTTCTCGGCACATCTGAGTTAAATTTCATGGGAGAGTACTGACACTTCTCGGCACTTCTGCATTATATTTAACGCGAGAGTACTGTTACTTCTCACCACTCCGGCTTTACATTTAACGCAAGAGTACTGTTACTTCTCACCACTTCTGCATTACATTTAATGAGAGAGTAATGACACTTCTCAGCACTTCTGCATCACATTTAATGAGAGAGTACTGGCACTTCTACGCACTATTGCATTGCATTTAACGGGAGAGTACTAACACTTCTCAGCTCTTCTGCGTTAAATTTAATGGGAGAGTACTGACACTTCCCACCACTTCTGCATTACATTTAATGGGAGAGTACTAGCACTTCTCAGCACTACTGAATTGCATTTAGTGGGAGAGTACTGGTACTTCTCAGCACTTCTGTGTCACATTTAATGGGAGAGAACTGGCACTTCTCAGCACTTCTGTGTAACATTTAATGGGGGAGTACTGGCAATTCTCAGCACTTCTGCATTACATTTAATGGGAGAGTTCTGGCACTTCTGCATTACATTTAATGGGAGAGTACAGTCACTTCTCAGCATTTCTTCAATACATTTAATGAGAGAGTCCTTCTCAGCACTTCTGCTGGTAAATAGAGCACATGTAATGTATAAATGAGCTCTTGTTTAAAATTAATAACACTGGGGGAAAACGGAAAGTATAGCTCATTTGACAGTAGAATTGTCTTTTTAAAAGCAATATTTCATAGATTTTTTTAAATCTAGACCAACCACCGTAGAGAACTGGTTTTTAATTGTTATATTTTAAAAAACGGTTGAAGCGTATTGAGTTACAGAAAGGGTTTAAAAGCGGTAGTAAAGTATACTGCTGACAGAGATATGTTTGTCCTTCTTAATACCAGTTTTTCTATTATTATGAAATACCAAAAAAACAAAACCTTTCAACATGTTAAAAATTCAAAGCTCGTTCCTTTAAATGTGTTTGTCTTTTTTGGAGGGGTAAACACATCTTCCAAGTCCTAAGTTTCACACTTAGGCCCTCAAAAAGTACAAACCTTTCCAGTCAGTCACTTACTCATGGTGTAGTATACCATCCCTCCGACAGTACCCTTTGGCGCCTCGTAATGGGGTATGTAGCACTATGCACCAGGATCGGACTGGCCATTAGAACAATGTGGCAGTGCCAGAAGGGCTAGTCTGACAGGTCAGTGTGTGGACTGTTTTATTTGCTTGCTTGTAGGACTGGTTTATGGGCGAGTGGGCTGGTTTTTATGGTTGATTTCCCTTATATAATTACAAACAAAGCCCCCACCCCCTTCCACCTCTACGCTCCCTTCTTCTCGCCCTCTTCCCCTTTAATGTTTTTCTGTTGAGACCTAGCCATTTGACCGATGCCCGTGGACCTACCTGATAGCTGAAGAGGAGATGGACCGAGGATTCCCCCTCGGCCGTCACCTACCCTGCCGGACCTTGGACACACTTTCCCTTTGTCTCTGCTGTTTCTATACACTACCCCTTTTGCCCTCACCCCCTTTCCATTCCTCACCCCATTTTCCCTTTCTTCTATGCTCCTAAAAAGTTTTTTTCTGGTATCTTGTGTAACTATTTCCCCCTCGTCTCTACGTCCTGTCTTCCTCCTACCCCTTTACCCTATCCCCTTACCCTTCCTGCTCCATTCACCTTGTCCCCTATATTCTTTAAATTCTTTTCTTGATACTTATGTAACTTTTAACTGCTGTAATTTGCAACATTATTGTCCCTCATGTAAAGCGCTCTGATTCCATCGGGTCTAGCCAGCGCTGTATAATAACTCATTAATTAAATTTGTTCCCATTTAGTACTCTTTCTCCCTTTGTCTACCTCCCTAGCTCCTATCCACTCTCCCCTGAATCTCTCCCCTTGCCTGCTACACCGCCTAGCCCCCTGTCCTTTGTGCCCTTTGACTAAGCACTCATTCTCCCCTTGTTGGGGAAAGATCCAATATTTATACTCTGGAGTCTCAGCGAACCCGCTGAGAGAGTCCACTGCGCCAAGGGAGCCCCTCACAGCTGAGTATGGTATGGCACCCCTTGCCAAAGCACTCCCTCTCCCCTTTTTGGGGAAGGATCCAGTATGTAAGCCCTGGAGTCTCAGAGACCCCTATGAGAGAGTCCACTGCGTAAAGGGAGCCTCTCGCAACAGAGATGGGGAAATGATACCACTTCCCCTGGGATCACAGCTTACTGGACTTTGGACGTTGCTTTGACTCGTCTACCAGTTTGTGTTCCCGTCACCCTTCCCCTCCTCTTTCCTTGCATTGTCCTTCACCCTCCCCTCCTCTTTCCCGCCTTAATTACCTGTCTACTTCCCCAGGTCCTGCCCCCTCCCCTGAGTCTCTCACCCCTGCCTGCTTTTCCCCTTTCGTATTTGTGCTTATTGTAAGCATGGGCGGAAAATCCGTTTCGCTCACGGATTTTGCGGATTTTCGGTAAATTCGCAATCCGCGAGATTCGCGAATTTCCCGCAAAATCCGCAAATCCGCGAGCAGCGGATTTTATGGCTTGCTCGCACTGTTCGCGTGAGTTCGCGGCTTCCCAGTTCAACTTCGCGCCCCGCGAATAAGCGCTAAATTGCAGAAATACGATCTTAGCAAAACTGAAACTACTTACCAGGTTCAAAAGTTCAAGCTCATCATTAGTAGCCATTTCCTGTAGTGCTTCCTGAGGGGCCCCTCCAGAGTTCAGTTGCCTACTTGCAACTATTATGTGACCCTGCTCTGACCCTCAGAATAGTTACACATATGCCACAAAGGTCCTGAATTACAGCTAAGGGAGACAAGCAGGAGCCAGGCTGGAAGTTCAAATCCAGTGACACATTAATCAGCCCCAAATTCATTATTGTCAGTTGGGGCAGGGCAGGTGTTGTAACTAATTTTGCAACAATGAAAGCACTTAGCAAGTGCAAAAGATCACTAATCAGGAAGCACTAAGGAAGCAGGTGCCAGCTAAAAAAATATTCTGTGACACATTAATCAGTCCCAAATTAATTCAGGTCACTTGAGGCAGGGAAGGTGTGCTTTGCTTTGCCACAATAATGTACACTGGACAACCAGAGGGTGCTGTGATGAAACAGAGGGTGGCATGGGTGGGCCAGAGGGTGACATGAGTAGTCAGAGAGTGGCAGTGGTGACAGAGAGTGGCAGTGATGAAGAAGAGTGTCCCAAACAGGCTGGACACGTAGAAACAACAAGTTCGCAAAACTTGCGACCCGACAGGTAAGTTCGCGTTTGCGAAATTGTACAAAACCCTCGCGAACTGGCAGAAACCCGCGCGAACACAAAAAAAAAATTTCGCGAGAATTCGCGGTTTTTGCGGATTGCGAGTTCGAAAATCCGCAAAATTCGCGAACACGAGATTCGCAAAATTCGCCCATGCTTAGCTTATTGTTTATCTCTACCTTACAAGTATCTATGTTGCCAGGCTCTAACAACTGTGTAACCTTTGTAACGATGTAACTTGCAACTACGATCTGATACTCATATAAAGCGCTACGATACCTCCGGGTCTAGCTAGCGCTATATAAAACCTTTAAAATTAAAATTAAATAAATAAATAAATGAATCCTTAGGACAGTTACCCCGAACCCCTGCTCTTTGGGCACGCTGAGCAGAGCTGTCTGGGATGTGACAGCGAGACGAGCACATACTGACCTCTGAAGCACGACCCTCAGGGTGCCCCAGCTCTCAGGGCCCCTGAGAGCAGTGCTCAGAGTGGGGGTGCAGCCATCAGTGTCAAATCACTGGAGTCACAGAGATTGTGAAAAATCCAAGCACCACACAAAAGAGAAGGGGTGGCAAGTGTGAGCAGCAGATTGTGGTAAGGCTGTGTAGTATGTAGTTGGTGGCGCACCTTGGAGCACACGGATGCAAATATATCACTGAAGCATGGTGGGTAGCACCGTCATTTACAGACAGCGCGCTTTCCATTGAAAAGACCATTATATTTGCACGGACAGAGTTTAAGTGGGAAAACTATTCAGCACAAGGGATAATGTGTGAAAATCGGGGTTCAGTGAATATTTGATTAGCGCATCCCCAAGTGTATTGATTCGTTTTGATTCTATTAAAACCTTTGTTTCCAACACTCTTCAGAATTACAAAAAAAATGTGGTTTTATTTGTGCTTTGTAACTGCGGACATATTCTGAAATGTATGTACAGTTCATTTACAGATGTTTTCGTGTCAGACAAATTGATTTCCTTTCACATCTGAACTCTGCTAGATCCCACAGTTCACTTAATAAAATCCTTCAGGTGGCAGAGACGTAAAAGTCAACACCAATGTCCATGATAGAAGAACAAGCAGCAGTGTGTTAGAAGACACAGCTTGACCTCTGACCCCAGTCTGTGAAAGTACAGCACATGTGACAAGATAAAAACAAACTTTAAAAGCTTCTTAATTACTTCTTCGCCTTCTGACCTCCAGCGTGGTTATTTTAGGGGTGCTGCAGCCCCCCAACACACCCCTACTTCCAGCGCCTGTGCTGGCTCTCTGCACATATCCTGGCCCGGGGGAGGGGCGACGAACCGCGGGGGCATTTGAGGACTTTCCAGAACGGAGTTAGACCTGGCCCCAGTTCCAGCGGCTGAAGTCACACCTGGCTTGCCCCTGCCAACAGCTTCGAGTGTTCTCTAGATAACAGCCAGGCAGGGCTGCTGTGCTGTGAGAGGACAGCGTTGAGCAGAACTGGGCGGGCTGAGAACAGAGGGAAGCCCTAATACAGCAACCAGCAAAGGCGCAAGAGCACACGGCGAGACACAGCAGCATCTGGGACCGAGGGCACAGACAGGCTCCGGGACTGCCGGCCACCTGCAAGGTGCACAAGATCACACAGAGGGTGACAGCAGCACCCGGGACCGAGGGCACAGACAGGCCGTGACTGCAGGCCACCTGGAAGAGGCCAAGATCACACAGAGAGACACAGCAGCATCTGGGACCGAGGGCAGAGGGAGGCCCTGGGACTGTCTGCCACCTGCAAGGTGCACAAGATCACACAGAGAGACACAGCAGCACCTGGGACCGAGGGCACAGGCGGCAAGCTGCCTTCATGGCCCGGGTACCCGGGGTAACAACAGCAGTGCCTGTCAGGGGTAGTAAAAGGGCAAGCCTCGGGTTACAGGTGCCGCCCCCCCCCCCCCCCCAATATTTGCAACTGAAAGGGCCAAGAAGGGAGAGTCCGTGATAATCACACTATAGGCTGTAAACACACATGCATTATTGAATTGAAATTGCATTTATATAGCGCTTCTTTCCCATGAGGAGGTATTGAAGCGCTTTACGGCGAGCAGCACGCTGCCTGGGAGCCCAGAGTTCGTGGTCATCCGTTGGTGTTGGGGCTGGTCTTATCTCTCAAAGAAACCTTTCCCTGTCTTTACCCCGCCGTCTTTGTGGCGCATTAATGACTCAGGTGAGAACGTTAGAGGTGGTTTGTGAGAAGCTCCTGGAATGAATAGATATTGTCAGTCTTCAGAGAAAGAGAGCTTGAGACAGGTGAGAGATTCGGAGCAGTCTATATGTACAAGAGACGCACAGAAGGGAAGGAGAGGACATTCAAAATAAACAAGGGAAGTAAAAATAGCAAGTTTAGTTCAAGCTTAATTTTTCACTCAGTTATTAGGAGTAAAGCATCAGGTGACATTTGTTTTCAATAGCTTGCAATCTGTGGTTGTAGAATTTTAAATGGCGCTCTGAAGGAATGTGGCTTTTAACAGTCTTTGTATAAACACTTTAACTTTCAAAGAGGCAGCAGATACTTGCCTCGCCACAAAAAGGAACCCCAGTGCTGGCTGTGACCCCGTTACGAGCGACAGTCAAGCACTGCGACATTGAATCACATCCCAGCACTCGTAGTAACCATTTGACAACACCAGCAGTGAGACAGCTCTTGTGCACATCACACCCCTGTAGATTAGGGCACAAGTCCTATAAAAGGAAGTGGGGGACTGACCAAGTAAGACAATATGCAAATGACATCATGACGTCACGACATGGCGCTACAAAAGAAACAAAATAGTGCTATTTAAATTATTTGTGCAAATACTGGGACAGACTAACCCATCTGACAGTCTTACAGTGCCTGCATTTATATACAGGGACAGAACAAAGGAAAAAGCATGCCTTCTTTAAGTACCTGTGAAGAGAAGGCATGCGTAGCTTTGTTTCCCTCTGTGGCATTTACATTTGAATGTAAGGTTCCAGGCGGCCCCCAGTCAGCATACACAAACCACTTAACTTAACTTCGATCCAGCTGGGGATGAAAAAAGGCTCCCTCACTGCGGAGTGGTGAAACTTTTCAAACACTCACCAGGCCTCTTCAGCCAGGCTAGCTTGAATCCAGTGACAAATTGAGCAAGGGACACACATCTGGGCAAACCCTGCCAACTCAGGGCGAACCAAGAAAACACAAGGAGATGATGGACGGAGCCCTGAAACTTTTCAAACAATCACCACCAGTCACAGATCTGGGTTTAATCCATCATCATTTTGTAGCTCACTCCTCCGCCACCACAGTTCAGACACAGATATATGCAAATCAGTCTTGACCCTGTGCCTCATGGGAACAGTCCAGACCGAACTGCCAAGCCATCTCTTCCCAGAACCAGCAATAAGCATCCTGGGACCAGTTTCGGGCTAACAGGCCTCATCAGCCAGGCTAGTTTAGTTTGAAACCAGTGTCTAAGTGCACTGCTTGTGACCTCATATATTATCACTCATGACATGTTTTATGGCATCATTTATGACATCACTGTAGACCGTCCTATTTTTTTTTTACAATTGCTCCCGGATTTGTTTACATGTGTGGTAGTAGCAAGGTTTTTGAGGTCCGTCATCACCAGAAGGAAGTTTTTAATCGATGCACCCTAAATCTGTAACTGGTTTTATTAAATTTGTGTTTAATGATTTGAATAACTTCTTCTTTTTAAACTTGTACTGTATGGCAAACTTTCTTTATATTTTTCAAATAAAGTTATTCTGACTGATTGACCTCATCCCGTGAGTGTGTTAGCCTGTTGTAAACTTTGCATAGTAACAGGTAGCATCCTAGCTCTCCACCTAGTTTTGTATAACCCCTTTTCTCCTAAAAGGGTAAAAGTGTTTGCAAAATGTCTATGCTCCAATTGGGTATATTAGTGTGTAGAGGTATTCAGTGCCCGGCCGAAAAAACTAAAGAAAATTGGCGTAATTGCAGCAAAGATATTAGAATATGGCAGCCCACTAGTTTTTTAATATCATTGGGGGAGGGGTTGTAAGTGACGCCACAAGCCACCTAGCCCCTCTCCCCGATCCACCTAAGGCCCTAGCTCCACTAACTTTGACCCAGGGAACCCACTCCCGGCACACAGTTGCTTTGCCCACAGGAGTGCAGACAGGGACGTGTCTGCTCCCACCTAACGGACCTGCAAAAATGCTCCCCTTGGGTGGGAGCATGCATTTGTTTCCCTGCCCTTGCTCTTGGGGGCAGGGAAACCTATATTGCTCAATACCAATAAGAGAGAGTGAGGGAGATTTATGTGAGGTGGGAACTCCTGGTCCCCGGAACTAATTATGAAAAAACAAAAGAGGAGTAACCCCTCAGAGGCAGAGAAATGTTTCTCTGGATCTAGGCTTGTGTGCTCTAGTCAGCACAGTATGCCCCAACCTGTTATCGGATAATGCATATCCTTATAGAAGACCCCTCACTCACCAACCTAGTTGGTGACATGCTTCATCATCGGGGTCCCACCCCACAAGCCTAGTGCCTATAGGGTGTGCTGCGACAACTGACTACAGTGGAGCTGGTAAGTATTTTTCTTTTATATGTTCAGAACTATCAAGACGTGTATTAAAAAGGTTCAAAACTGCTCACTCCAAGTGTTTATTCTTGAGTACTTGAACCTTGTTAAAAAAGATGTGTGTGTGTGTGTGTGTGTGTGTATGTGTATGTGTGTGTGTGTGGGTTTGTGTTACTATCCTTGTGGGGACTTGAGTGCGATAACACACTCACGCTGTGGGGACTTGATTGCACTGTGGGGACCTGAACCCAGGTCCCCACAAGGCAATGTCTTTTAACCCCTTAAGTGCTGCTGACGGCCAATGGTCGTCAGCAGCGCTACCTCCCCAGTGCTGCGCACGACCATTGAACGTCCATTCAGCACTAGTTCTAATGGACAGCGCAGCACTGGGGAGAAATGTTTACACGCAGCTAAGGTGTTAAATGTTAAAAAATGGCTTCAGTAACATCTGTGTCAATTTTTACAACTTTTTAAAAAATTGCCTTGTGGGGACCTGTGCTTCATGAAGTGTGTTTATTTTTCTGCTCAGCTCTGCCCCCGTAGACAGGAGGTGGTACTGCAGTCTTAAACACACTTTGGATTCTAACACACTTTGCTCACTAAAAGCACACATTAGCAGCAGAAAGGACATACATTTTGACGGGAAAGCTACATAACACCATCTTTATCCAAATATTTTTCATGCAATTAACTTTTTCTCTATTCATTAAAATAAAACTTTTTTTACATGAAGTATTTAATTTAGACGTTTTGAGTCTGGAATATTGTTATTGGTTTTTAAATATTGCTAAAAGCAAATTGAGCCCAGAATACTTCAGTATTGTAATTTGATTCTTAACTGCAATTAAAGAATAATTTTGCACTCGCTGCGATAAATAGAAATTGGTTTCATCGTATTGGGCAAAAAGACTAGAAGCATCAATGCTTATTGTTACATTTGAATGCTTATACCAGGAATTCAGATTCTTTATGTTGCTTTTGTAATTTTAGATTCTTTTGGGGGTAGGTAGTGGCAAAGGGTGGGCAGGGTAATTTTAGTGTTTAGGGGTGGTAAGGCTATTTTTAGGGTTTAAGGGTGGATAGTGGCAAAGGGTGGTAAGGGAAATTTTGAGGTTTAGATGTGGTTAGTGGTAAAGGGAGTAAAGGGTAATTTTAGGGTTTTTGGCGGGTATTATTAAAAGTTGGTAAGGGTCATTTTAGGATTTAGCGGTGGGTATTGGTAAAAGATGGTAACAGAAATCATAGGGTTATGGGATGGGTATTGGTAACGGATGGTAAGGTTAATTTTGGATTTAAAGGGTGGAGATATATATATATATATATATATATATATATCATAGCAGCATGGCCATAATAAACTAGTAACCTGAAATCACCTCTGGAGTGAGAGTCTTACTGGCTTCTCATTGATTCTGAGACACGGGTGCTGCTGTGATATTTAACAGGGTACAGTGTCCTGCAACTCGGCACCGGTCTCACGAGGTGGATGTGGCAGAGTAAAGTCCACAGGGAGAGTGAGATGCACATATATATATAGTGAGATTTACTTACCTTAAATGTACTTACCATTCGAGGTAAAAGCATCTGCATGGTGAAGACATGTGTAATAAAGGCTACATTCAAAAAGCATGTGTGGTAAAGGCATGCGTTGTAATGTCATTCAACCTGGCTAGATGCCTTTAACAAAGCTTGTGGTTAGCATCGCTTTAATCACAAATTTTACAATTTGCACCAATCAAAGGATTATTATTCCCACTGAAGCTAAGCTTGACAGTTTCTTGGCACGTGCAGACACTGAGTATATACAGTGTATCTCTCAGTTATCTCCTTTTCATTGGCTCTACCCACTTTAAGTGACAGCAAATGTGTCAGAGCTTCTGGAACATTGCTGCAATGCAGCACACATTCCGATTCATGGTTCAATAAACTACATGGCATAAAAAGGTACATTATGCACATAGATACACACAGGCTCAGATTTACAAAACTGTCACACAGTGCGCCACAACACCCAAAGTTGCTGCACTGCATTCCATTGCATGAGAAGGAGGGAGCAGGAAAGCACCAAATCTACTAAGATATGGTACTGTTCCACTCCCTACCATGTGTTTGCGCACAATTAGGCTGCTGTGCGCCATGCACACACATTTTCATCATAGTGCATTGTTGTCTGTGTGAGTCTTGCATAGGTTTTGTACTGGAAGGATACCCTTCCAGTACAAAATACTATGCCTAGACAAACTTTAAAAAGTTCCCTCTTAGGATGTGTGCACGTACAGTGCAGTGTATATGAAAAGTGGGAATTTAGGAGAAATAAAAGCATTTCTACTTTTCAACGCCTGCTTCAAAATGTGTTTTTTTTTGGTGCAAAACCCTGTCTATTCTTGTTTGTAAGTAGGATTTTGCATACAAACTGTGGGTAGTTGCATGGAAATTCCCATATACCACCCACGGCACACCCCATTTGATGCAGAGTACTGCAAAGCAGCGGTGAATTTTTGCCTTGTCCAGCATTCCGTCCATTAATTGTTTCTTTTGCAAATGTCGCCCAAAGTGAGAAGGGTATGCCCAGGCGTGAGCCCTGTGCTCACTACACCACTGGATTCAAGCTAGCCTGGCTGATGAAGGGTGATGCCTTGAAACTGGTCCCAGGATGCTTGCTTCCGGTCCAGGTAGGACCTGGCTTCGCAGTTTGGGCTGGACTGTTCCCACAAGGAACAGGGTCAAGACTGATTTGCATATGGCTGGTTCCAACCCGGGGGGGAGGGTGGGGGGATTAGCAAAAAAATGATATGTTAAACCCAGATCCTTGTGATTGGGGTGAAAGTTTGGATTGTCCAGCATTCCCTCGATCAATTGTTTCTTTTGCAATTGTTTTATTTTAAGGCAACTTTCCAGGACAAAACAAGTTTTGTGCTGGAAAGTAAATCAATGAAAAAACATTTTGTGCAGGTTTTTGTCACTTTTCAATTGCTATTGCTATTGATGGTAACACAAGTTCAAGTCCCCACAAAGATGGTTCTGTGCGCGTGATTAAATAATAATATATTTGCAGATTTGAAGCAGGATCCTATATAATTAATTTTTTCTTAACATTTTTCTGTTATTGGTATATTTTTAAAACATTGGGAAAGGTTAGTCCCCACAAGGCAGGTGTTCACACATAGTCCCCACAAGGATAGTAACATGTGTGTGTTTGTGTGTGTGTGGGTGTGTGTGTGTACACAGATATGCAAATCCGTTGTAAGTGTTTGGGGGCGGTCAGGATCAGGACTTGGAAGATGCAGAGGCTGGAATGGGCCATGATGCCCCCCCATCTCTCAATAATGCTAATAAATAGCATATTACACTGTGTGTACATACATACAATGTATGCAATGTCTTTTTTCACATATATTTGTTACAAAGGGTATTTCACCAAGATCAGGATGCAGGGTGTTCACCTGATTGCATGAAGGTAAAGCGCCTTGAAGAGGCCTCCTGAGCTCTCGCCCTGTTCTCCAGTCATTTGTACCCGAGATACAACATGGAGTTCGACCTTTAGACTGCACAAATGCACAAATGTGTTTATTAGTCCAGTTGCTATAAATAACATGCTGTTAGGCCACACCTAACGTTCACAGCCATAGAATATACACAAATAACCCATGTATCTGCTTCTTGGAGGACTTTGGGCGTTAACACCATTTGTGAGGTTTGGTAAATTTAGTACCATATATTGGGTAATAGAAATATAATTATACTTACAGCACTTAGAAATGGATGACGTGGAATGAAGCGCCATGCAACACAAAGATATTAGAAGTGGGATATTTAACCCTCAAAAAAGTTCCTGTTATGTTATAGTGAACATAAGGCAGTAGGTTCTTTCCTAGAGTAAAATACCTCATTTGTAAGAAGAAAAAACAAAACCTCCTAATGTTCACGAACATTGAAAAGAAATAATGTAAAAAACTGAGCCACACAGTGGGAGAGCCAATGAAGTAATATACTTAAGTGGGTGATCCTTGGACCAAGCAAACTCTCCCTGGTGTTTCAGGGCAACCAATGAGGATTGTTAGACCCACCTCCAGGTGTGACCGGTGCAGCTGCACCAGGTTCTGAACTCTGGTGTCAGGGCTGTGTTTAGAAATACCGTAGGTGTTTTTCCAGGCACCTGCTGCAGAGTTCCTTGTGTGTCCAGCAGTTTTTCGGCAACAATAAAAATGCCAAGATAACTCTGATGATGGCTCTGACTGCCAGAGAGAAAAGGAGTTTAGTAGCAGTTCTGACTCCTGATACAGTAGTGCAGGGGTTAATATGCCATATGGGTTACTGGTTTTGCCACAGAGACCTGTATGGGGTTTCAAATAGTGGCCATACATTGTGTCTTGTGGATTGGTGCCTGAATCGATGGGGCCTTGTGGCCGATGTCTGAATGGTGTTCTGTTGAGTAGGGTGTGGGTAGGGCTTTGCAGTTAATGTCTGAATGGTGCTTTGTAGATTAAGTGGAAACAGTGCTGGGCCTTGGTGGGAGTTCTGTAGATTGAGTTGGAGCGGAGACCTGTGTTTAGAGTGGGAAATGGAAAGAAGGGTCAAGCTGGCACCTTTCAGAGGCGGTCTAAATTTGCAATCGGTGAAGGGACATGGATGGGGCTTTTGCCCCAATGGAAATCCCGATCTTCTGATGATTTAGTAAGCCCCCTTACCCTCAACCCCATCTGCTACCCTCAGAAGTTTGAGGGGGCCTGACTCCAAAGCCTTGTGCTCGGCATAACAAAGTTTGAAGACCATTGCTATTGACTGATTTACACACGTGATTAATTCTCGCTGAATAATGTGTGTTTCTTATAAAGTGCTCTGACACCCTACACTGGTAAGAGTAGCACTATAAAACAAATTAAATGTATGTGAGAGAAGGGCTATGAAGAGATAAGGGGCACGGTTGGAGGGTGGTACTGAGGGAATCCGTGGTGATCACTGGGGCCTCGTTTGCCTTATTTCTAAGTGTGCCTGTGCCCTTGTCAGGAGCACATTTCTGCTTGCGCCCCTCATTGTCGCTGTCAGCTCTGGAAACTACAGTAAGAAGACAAGTACCAACCATCATACTTGTTCATGTGTGGCAACTCTGACTATTCCAGGCCACCAAAGCTGTAAGCGTGGCTTTGTGGCAGGTATTAGTCATTTATACTGTAAATTGAATTAACTGTCGTGCTCATCCCTAACTTTGACAAACAGCGCCACCATGTGGCACACTATAATGTGTGCCAGTGTTGACAATTAAATGCCTGAATTGAGCACAGGAAACCACTGCCTCAAATGAAGCACATCACCAAAAAGGAATACAGCACCTGATGCTACCAGTGCTAAAGCCAACTCTGCCCACCTCCTTCTACCCTCCCCTTCCTGGCTTGTACAAAGGCAGGCAGTTTCCTCTACCCTGGCCAGGCAGAGTTATGCATGTGTGCCTCCATACCTTGGAATGTCAATCCCTACTTAAAATGAAAGTGGAAGTTGTCTGGGATAAAATTCTAGAAGGACTAGAGTGTACTTCCTTGAGTAAACTTAAAAAGCAAGTGCCTTAGGAATCCGAGGAGAATAAGTGTGACAGCATAGAGTAATGAGGACAAAAGAGTTGGTTACATGCCATGTTCCCTCTTTTCACTATGAGCAGCAGCCCTGTGTTTGCATGCATATTTTGCTCGACTGTGTGCAGAATCAAGAACAAGAATGAGCTACAACGGGAGTGATTGTGAATCTGCATCCGCGGATTGAATGCGGACGAGGCCGGTGGGTGAGTGTCGGGGGTAAGAAGCTGAAGAGGCCAGCCAAGATGATTATAAAAAAAACCTACCAGATAAAGATAAGCACGTATGTCCTCTGTCGCTTCTAATTACGTGCGTGCAAAATTTCCTTTACGCCACCATAATCTTGTGCCGTTTCTGGAACTCTGTGTTACCTGTAGTTTCTGAGACTGTGCCATTACTCCATGCAAGCAAGATTTTGTGTAGGACCACAGACCATGCGAATGA
Source organism: Lissotriton vulgaris (assembly GCF_964263255.1). Lineage (NCBI taxonomy): Eukaryota > Metazoa > Chordata > Amphibia > Caudata > Salamandridae > Lissotriton > Lissotriton vulgaris. Next base: position 783,660,107 of record NC_141700.1, on the reverse strand, counting down.
AGCAACCCCAAGCCGCTGCTGTGTGCATGGCACACAATTTTGCTCTATTTTGTAGCTGCAGGGGACTCCCATAAACGTGCAGGGGGCTCCCATAAACATGCAGTGGCTCCCTTAAACCTGCAACGGCGCCCATAAACCTGCAGGGGGCTCCCATAAACCTGCAGGGGATTCCCATAAACTTGCAGTGGCTCCCTTCAACCTGCAGGGGGCTCACATAAACCATCAGGGTGCTCCTGTAAACCTGCAGAGGCTCCCTTAAACCTGCAGGGGGCTCCGATAAACCTGCAGTGGCTCCCTTAAACCTGTAACGGCGCCCATAAACCTGCAGGGGGCTCCCATAAACCTGCAGGGGGCTCTCATAAACCTGCAAAACCTGCAGGGGCTCTCATAAACCTGCAGGGGATTCCCATAAACCTCCAGTGGCTCCCTTAAACCTGCAGGGGGCTCACATAAACCATCAGGGTGCTCCTGTAAACCTGCAGTGGCTCCCTTAAACCTGCAGGGGGCTCCAATAAACCTGCAGGGGGCTCCCATGAACCTGCAGGTGGCTCCCATGAACCTGCAGTCACTCCCATAAACCTGCAGGGGGCTCCCATAAACCTGCAGTAGGCTCCCATAAACCATCAGTGGGCTCATAAACCAGCAGGGTGCTCCCATAAACCTGTGGGGGGCTGGTCAACGCCTAGTTTGTCCCTGGAGTGGTCCTCCCTCCCTGGAAGGAAGCGATGGTGAAGACACTTCTTAAAAAACCCAGCCCTGACCCTATTGCTCTGGGAAATTACCTTCCCATCTCACTTCTCCCCAAGATCAGCAAAATCAATGAAAAATATATCAACTCAGTGCTGTCTGCCATTTTAGAGACTCACAAACTCCTCCACCCATCTCAAACGGGGTTTTAACCTCGTCAAGGAACTGTCACGGCCTTGCTCTCAGTTGTGGGCGAGTCTGAAAAATCTTGGACTCCAGAGGCACCACTGTGGTCCTCTTCCTGGACCTCAGCGCAGCCTTCGATACGGTCAACCACAATATCCTGGTCCATAGACTTAGAAAACTGGGGGTGACCGGAGTAGCTCTGGTATGGCTACAATCTTTCCTGAGTGACAGTTCCTTCCAGGTCTTTGACGGTGATGTGGCCTCTAAACAGGTGCCTCTTTGCTGTGGAGTTCCTCAAGGGTCATTCCTGAGCCCCACTCTGTTTAACGCATATATGAGCTCGTTAGCGGAGTCGGTGCTACCTTTTGGAGTACACATAGTGACCTATGCAGATGACACACAACTTGTGGTTGGGTTTAATCATGCTGATAACGCCCCTCCTAGCCTTCGGCCTTGCTTGGAAGAAATTGACAAATGGATGAACAACTCCTTCCTGAAACTAAACGGGGGAAAAACGAGATGATGATTCTGGGGAATCGGTCTCCCCTTGACCTTAATACAATATGTCCGACTACCTTGGGTCCCATCCCTATCCCCAAGACTCAGTTAAAAAGTCTGGGTGTCTGGCTAGACCAAGACCTCGCTTTCAAGACACAGCGGCCACAAGCTATGGCATCCTGAAAATGCTCCATAAAGTCCTCCCTCTCCTCCCTTTTCAGGCAAGAAAAATCATGGTTCAGGCACTTATCCTCCCATGGCTGGATTACGGGAATGCCCTTTACTTTTTACGATACAAAACTGGGCAGCCAGAATCCCATGTTGACACTAAAACCTGGGCTTCTATGGGAATTCACAAGGGCATATCATCAAGCCCATTATCGCCACTTAAGCGGGAGTTTCCTGCCGATAAAAGCGGCGATAATGTATCTCCATTTCTTGATAATACGGCCCAAGGTTTCCTCTGAGAGGAGAATCCCGAATGAGAATCATGCCACCTTTTGTGGGTGAGGGATTTCGTCCTAAAAAGGGATCATCCCACAGTTAGATCTGTGTGATATTGTCAGTGTCTTATTCCTTTCTTTGCGTGTTGTTTTTCTAGACTCAAGGATTTATTGGTATATTGGTGTGTAGGAAGTTACCTGAGTGGATGTGGCATAGACAATGCAATTATTGAGGCTGAAATCTTTGGAAGCGATACTGTCCAGGCTGAATTGAGTGGAATTCTTTGTTCGTTAAATGGTATGATCATCATTCCTGAGGCTATAGAAAGATTGCATTGGAATGCTTTCTGGAATAAGAATCACAAATTAGGTTTTGCATATCCTATCTCAAAAAAGAACAAGGCACTTCATTCAAAAGAAATGAACACAGACGTTTCAATTATTGCAAGTGGAATGATTGTCAATGAGGAGTTGGTGCCTGCAGAAATATTTTCAAAGGTATGGGCCATATTGTTCAAGAACCTAAGAGCAAATTGGGGGAAGCTGTCCTTCACGTTGTTAAAATGTTGAATGGGCCTTGTGGAATGGTTCCAATCAAGCCATTGTACTATCAAATGACACAGATGTTATTATTGAGCTATTTAGATTTGTTACAATATTTTAAGTCAAGAATTGTCAGAGTTATGGATACGTTATAGAACAGGCGGGAAAAGACACTTAATCCCGCTTCATATTCTGTATAAGAAACTTGACCCAGAGATGCCCAGTGTTCTTACCAAGGCACATATTCTTATGGGTGATGACACTATGAGCTAATTTGGAACGAAGCTTTCCGCTTTAACTGCTGAACAATGAAGTTTCTAAAAGGATTTGCTGAGACAGAAGAAGAACGTACCTTTAATTGCCTATTGTGCATGTGTGGAAAACCAGTTCTGATTGTCACACATTTGACGATCTTCAGTACAGTGAGTTCAAGAGATCAGTCCCGCTAAGCGACCACCCACCGCCATCATATTCTGTGCGTATGCACATTTAAAGAGCGTTATACTTGATCAAAATATGTGTAAATGTTTTGGATCATGCATATGTAGAGAAAGATCAGTGTGAATTTGGTTTGGAAGATATTGTTGAGGTGCTAAAACCTATGAAATTTCTGAAGCCTCTTCTCATAGAACCTACACGTACATGTACTTGCAACACCTGTGCTACAAAAAAGATGTTTGTGTCGATAAGCTCTTCTCAAATGTTCAACATTCTGCAAATGTACCAAGAGCGATTGCCGAAACAAATAAAGTGAACTATGAATATGTGTCTAAAACAGGAGTGATAAACATGATTTTTTCATTATTGAGATCATAAACATTGGTGTATGCATAAAAGGATCAAAATCATTTTTTTCATTTCTATATCTGTCTCTTCTTCCTCTATTATAGGTGCTATTTTGAAAAATGGCAGGAAGGTTGCTATGAAGAGTTATTTTCTGTCTTTATAAGACTACTTGACCTCCAAAACCTATGTTTTGGCACCAAAATGAAGTATATATGTTTCATGGTTCCTTAAATATTACATAATCACTGCAACACCACCTCCATTTTTAAAAGTGTTGATATCTACCCAAGCTAAATTATTTCTCTAATGATCCAAAAACACAAACTAAAAATGAAAATTACTAGACAGTACTTTTCTTACGGAGGTATATCAGGGGGCCGGGAATATGTGGGTTGTGGGCATCGAAGTACGCCAAGGATATTCAGAGCATTTGACTGTTTATTGCAAACTCTTGAATTTTATTTTGGTAACTACACATCTAGTTGAGAGGTGCCCTGGTTCTTACCACTTTTATATAGATAAATAGATCAACTTATACTTGATTGGGTCTGTTTTATTTCCAGATTTGTGCCATGTCTAATAGTCTGATGATTACCTAATGCTCACATCTTTTATTTCTCCTTTTTAGGCGTCAATGCTAAGTGGTGCACAGACTTGTTAAAACAAGAGTGCAGAGAGGTGACTGGCGACACACTTTGAAATGTCGGCTCCAGGTAAGCAAAAGAGCCAAATGCCCCTCTGTGTCTCTGTAGGAACAGCCTCACTTGAGGGAGTCAAATAGTTTTTTTAATTTTTAATTTCCATCTCTAAACTCTTGCCTTAAAATTGCCTCCGTTGCTGATGCAAAAAAATGATCATTTTTTAGGTGTCGCTTACATATAGATACCTTTAGCTATCTGATAAGAGCCATGTCTTCTTACATCCAAACACACAGATACATGCATATACACATATACAGAGTGTCTTTTGGACAGCTCCTTTCAGCCATTGGCTACTGTGGACCAACTAGCTTGTCACTGGCTAATGAGACTGTCCTTCAGAGATAGTGTCAGCGGATGTGAGCACCTCAGAAGTCAACCACACAGGCATAACCATTTTTTTCTTTATTATTAGGTAATCTTAAGGGATTCCATCCTCCCCTTTCTGTAGATGCCCCCACCTCCTTCCATGTCACTTCCACTGCATGTTTTTTGTTTTATTGTTTATTTTTTTATTCCAGATCCCAGCATCTGCAGAGTGCTACCAATCCACTGGGTTCATTTTATGCATTTCAGCACACATTATTTTTTAGTTTACCATTCAGGCATGTTGGATTGGTAAATTAAAAAAAAAAAAAACAATATTGCTGTTGTTTATCACAAGCATGCAACACAGCCACATGTTTTTTGTTGCGACACTTATGCTTGCCTGCATCAGACATGGTGGCCATCTTGGAATGGTTATGCTTCCAGGATGGCCTCCTTGTTCAACAGACATGCACATGCATGCATGGTTGTATCGTGGTGGCCATTTTGGCAAATGTGTGACTTATTGGCTTTTCCACTGCATTTTCTCATGCTCTTATTTTGAATGTTTCTAGACAATTGTCTGTACAGAAAAAAATTAATACTGCACAGTTTTGTGAGAAAAAACTAAACTTCTTCTATGTGCTTGATAGATTTTGCGATGTTGGATTGGTAATGGTAAATGGCGCGGGATTGAGGCCGGGTAATGGAAGTCCTCCAGAGCCTTGTGTGCTGCTTTCACTGGCCTGTCTTGTTATTCCCAAAATATTGAGGTCACACCTGGTAGATTCCCTAAGTTTCAAAAAGAAACCTAAGCCTTACTGGAGATCAGGATATCTGACTGGTGTCGCTCACACCTCTCCTACTGAGTTCAGCTTTGGTGGCAGGAATGTTTGGAGTGGTATAAGCAGAACCTCACGCTATAAGCTGATATCAGTATGCACTCACAAAATTAGCATTTTACATTATGATTATGCATCATACACTATTAATCTACAAACCATGTGTGTTAGAATGATTGTGAATAGTATAAACACCTCAGCAATAATTATGCAAATTATGGCAAGGGTCAGAGAAGCACCCAGCCTTATTTAATTGCATGTCCTTAACCTCTATGGGTAGAACCTGCATAAGTTATAACCAGCAGTTTAGCAGCATACATATATTAGATTATCAAAATACACCAGGCCACAAAAAGCCTTCCTGCATGGCTTACTGTGCCATCAGATAATGCTTTAAGGTAGATGGCACAGTTGTATTAGCTTATCAAAATGTACTAGGTCATGAAAAGCCTTTCTGCATGGCTTACTGTGCCATCAGATGATGCCTTGAGGCAGATGGCACAGTTGCATTAGCTTATCAAAATGTACTAGGTCATGAAAATCCTCTCTGCATGGCTTACTGTGCCATCAGATGATGCTTTGAGACTGATGGCACAGTTGTATTAGCTTATCAAAATGTACTAGGTCATGAAATGCCTCCCTGCATGGCTTACTGTGCCATCAGATGATGCCTTGGGGGAGATGGCACGGTTGTATTAGCTTATCAAAATACACCAGCTCCCGAAAAGCCTCCCTGCAACTTTACTGTGCCATCAGACGATGCTCTCAGGCAGATGTCACTGGAAGTCAAGGGCACTGATGAAACTGTGACTTCTAAGCCCAGTGTGTTAAGTCTAGCAGTATATTAGAGACTTTTAGTTGCATAACCTGGAAGTCACCCAAATGATTCCCATTTTGATGACCCCGTAGGCTGATGTAGGGCTTCTACTCTTTCTACCCAAGCTCCCCTACCCCTGTTTGCCTCTTTCATCCAGGAGCTGATGAGCTGTGCGGCCTCCAGGGCAAGTCTCGTTCTTGGGGCAGCGGGTGGCGACTGTTTTTCGAGTCACCTGTGCTAGATAAGTGGTCAGGGCATATGAACTGAAGGACAGTTAGAGCTTTGCAATTGCTTATGGGAGCTAAGAGCCTAGAGTCACCTGACAGCTGTCAACTCGGGTTCCATTGGTGGCAGCCGTGAGCTCAAGGGCCACCAGTGACAGCTAAGGGCTTTGATAGAGGCCAGCACTTGTGACTTGTGTTTATTCTGCAGATTATACCAGCCCCCCATCTAAGGGCATGGAGGACAACCAACCAGGCTACAATGCCTTACAGCCTCCAGCGCCAGGAGCTATGAACATCCCTCTTCAACCTCAAGGGCTCCCGCAAGCGCAACAGATGGCCATCATGCCCTACTTAGCGGAGATTCCTGGAGTGCCCCCGGGCTGGAATACCTGACACAGGTGAGGCTTACAACTACCGACCATTCATCAGATTCTCGTTTCTGAAAGGCGACCCCTCTTCCCTTGTATGCTGTGGTTTATCTCTGTCATGCATTTCTGTTGCACCTTCAGAGCATTCATTGCTTCTGCTGTATATATGTTACATTGATACAGCACCTATCTCATTCATTCAATCCGATATATCTCTCTGTCATACGTATATGTTATATCCCCATAGTCCCTGTCGGGTATCAGGCAAAGATACTCTCATGTCTACTGAAGTCTGCCCAAGTTTCTTCAGCAGACTGGGGTTGCCCAACACTAATGTGGAAAGTTACAGCTTTTGCTCCTCCATGGCAGCAAGCATCTAAGGCTGAGCTTTCCCCAGTTTGCGTGACGTTTTATAGGTTTCTTCTGACCTTTGCTTCAGGTGAGAGTCCACGAGAGCGGACGAAAGCTCATTATCAGGTGCCTGGATCTCTCATGAGAAGAAAAGAAGGACCCTGAGAAAGATGGAAGAAAGATAACCTTACAAATGCTGAGCCAGCCATTTATCAATCCTCGCCTTGCAGAGCGAGGCTGACATGTCAGGAGTGAGAGAACTGAACAGACTTTGTATAACAAGGGCAGAATGCGGGAAACGGCATGGCAGTAGATGAACCAACATAGGGTCTGCTTCAACTTTAACTGGTAAGGGATTTTCCTTGCAATGCCACAGTATCGAGCTCTCTAATTGAATCTGTAAACTGTATGTTCTGTTCCATCTCTACTCTTAAGTATCAGCTGTTGTAACTTTGTTACATCTTTGCATTGAATGTTGCATCTCTGTTATATCTATACTCTTAAGTATCAGCTGTTGTAACTTTGTTACATCTTTCCATTGAATGTTGCATCTCACTTATATCTCTACTGTTAAGTATCAGCTGTTGTTACTTTGTTACATCTTTGCATTGAATGTTGCATCTCTCTCATATCTCTACTCTTAAGTATCAGATGTTGTAACTTTGTTACATCTTTGTATTGAATGTTGCATCTCTCTCATCTCTACTGTTAAGTATCAGCTGTTGTAACTTTGTTACATCTTTGTATTGAATGTTGCATCTCTCTCATATCTCTACTCTTAAGTATCAGCTGTTGTTACTTTGTTACATCTTTGCATTGAATGTTGCATCTCTCTCATATCTCTACTCTTAAGTATCAGCTGTTGTAACTAAGTATCAGCTGTTGTAACTTTGTTACATCTTTGCATTGAATGTTGCATCTCTCTCATATCTCTACTGTTAAGTATCAGCTGTTGTTACTTTGTTACATCTTTGCATTGAGTGTTGCATCTCTGTTATATCTCTACTCTTAAATATCAGCTGTTGTAACTATGTTACATCTTTGTATTGAATGTTGCATCTCTCTCATATCTCTACTGTTAAGTATCAGCTGTTGTTACTTTGTTACATCTTTGCATTGAATGTTGCATCTCTGTTATATCTCTACTGTTAAGTATCAGCTGTTGTAACTTTGTTACATCTTTGTATTGAATGTTGCATCTCTGTTATATCTCTACTCTTAAGTATCAGCTGTTGTAACTTTGTTACATCTTTGCATTGAATGTTGCATCTCTCTCATATCTCTACTGCTAAGTATCAGCTGTTGTAACTTTGTTACATCTTTGTATTGAATGTTGCATCTCTCTCATATCTCTACTCTTAAGTATCAGCTGTTGTAACTATGTTACATCTTTGTATTGAATGTTGCATCTCTCTCATATCTCTACTGTTAAGTATCAGCTGTTGTTACTTTGTTACATCTTTGTATTGAATGTTGCATCTCTCTCATATCTCTACTCTTAAGTATCAGCTGTTGTAACTATGTTACATCTTTGTATTGAATGTTGCATCTCTGTTATATCTCTACTGTTAAGTATCAGATGTTGTAACTTTGTTACATCTTTGTATTGAATGTTGCATCTCTCTCATATCTCTACTCTTAAGTATCAGCTGTTGTAACTATGTTACATCTTTGTATTGAATGTTGCATCTCTCTCATATCTCTACTCTTAAGTATCAGCTGTTGTTACTTTGTTACATCTTTGCATTGAGTGTTGCATCTCTGTTATATCTCTACTCTTAAGTATCAGCTGTTGTAACGTTGTTACATCTTTCCATTGAATGTTGCATCTCTCTTATATCTCTACTCTTAAGTATCAGCTGTTGTAACTTTGTTACATCTTTCCATTGAATGTTGCATCTCTCTTATATCTCTACTGTTAAGTATCAGCTGTTGTTACTTTGTTACATCTTTGCATTGAATGTTGCATCTCTGTTATATCTCTACTCTTAAGTATCAGCTGTTGTAACGTTTACATCTTTCCATTGAATGTTGCATCTCTGTTATATCTCTACTCTTAAGTATCAGCTGTTGTAACTTTGTTTACATCTTTGCATTGAATGTTGCATCTCTGTTATATCTCTACTGTTAAGTATCAGCTGTTGTAACTTTGTTACATCTTTGCATTGAATGTTGCATCTCTCTTATACCTCTACTCTTAAGTATCAGCTGTTGTAACTTTGTTACATCTTTGTATTGAATGTTGCATCTCTGTTATATCTCTACTGTTAAGTATCAGCTGTTGTAACTTTGTTACATCTTTGCATTGAATGTTGCATCTCTCTCATATCTCTACTCTTAAGTATCTGCTGTTGTAACTTTGTTACATCTTTGCATTGAATGTTGCATCTCTCTTATACCTCTACTCTTAAGTATCAGCTGTTGTAACTTTGTTACATCTTTGTATTGAATGTTGCATCTCTGTTATATCTCTACTGTTAAGTATCAGCTGTTGTAACTTTGTTACATCTTTGCATTGAATGTTGCATCTCTCTCATATCTCTACTCTTAAGTATCAGCTGTTGTAACTTTGTTACATCTTTGCATTGAATGTTGCATCTCTCTCATATCTCTACTCTTAAGTATCAGCTGTTGTAACTTTGTTACATCTTTGCATTGAATGTTGCATCTCTCTCATATCTCTACTGTTAAGTATCAGCTGTTGTTACTTTGTTACATCTTTGCATTCAATGTTGCATCTCTCTTATATCTCTACTCTTAAATATCAGCTGTTGTAACTTTGTTACATCTTTCCATTGAATGTTGCATATCTCTCATATCTCTACTGTTAAATATCAGCTGTTGTAACTTTGTTACATCTTTGTATTGAATGTTGCATCTCTCTCATATCTCTACTGTTAAGTATCAGCTGTTGTAACTTTGTTACATCTTTGCATTGAATGTTGCATCTCTCTCATATCTCTACTCTTAAGTATCAGCTGTTGTTACTTTGTTACATCTTTGCATTGAATGTTGCATCTCTGTTATATCTCTACTCTTAAGTATCAGCTGTTTTAACTTTGTTACATCTTTCCATTGAATGTTGCATCTCTCTTATATCTCTACTGTTAAGTATCAGCTGTTGTTACTTTGTTACATCTTTGCATTGAATGTTGCATCTCTGTTATATCTCTACTCTTAAGTATCAGCTGTTGTAACGTTGTTACATCTTTCCATTGAATGTTGCATCTCTCTTATATCTCTACTGTTAAGTATCAGCTGTTGTAACTTTGTTACATCTTTGCATTGAATGTTGCATCTCTGTTATATCTCTACTGTTAAGTATCAGCTATTGTAACTTTTTTACATCTTTGTATTGAATGTTGCATCTCTCTCATATCTCTACTCTTAAGTAACAGCTATTGTAACTTTGTTACATCTTTGCATTGAATGTTGCATCTCTCTCATATCTCTACTGTTAAGTATCAGCTGTTGTTACTTTGTTACATCTTTGCATTGAATGTTGCATCTCTGTTTTATCTCTACTCTTAAGTATCAGCTGTTGTAACTTTGTTACATCTTTACATTGAATGTTGCATCTCTCTTATATCTCTACTGTTAAGTATCAGCTGTTGTAACTTTGTTACATCTTTGCATTGAATGTTGCATCTCTATTACATCTCTTCTGTTAAGTATCAGCTGTTGTAACTTTGTTACATCTTTGCATTGAATGTTGCATCTCTGTTATATCTCTACTGTTAAGTATCAGCTGTTGTAACTTTGTTACATCTTTGCATTCAATGTTGCATCTCTCTTATATCTCTACTCTTAAGTATCTGCTGTTGTAACTTTGTTACATCTTTGTATTGAATGTTGCATCTCTCTCATATCTCTACTGTTAAGTATCAGCTGTTGTAACTTTGTTACATCTTTGTATTGAATGTTGCATCTCTCTCATATCTCTACTGTTAAGTATCAGCTGTTGTAACTTTGTTACATCTTTGTATTGAATGTTGCATCTCTCTCATATCTCTACTGTTAAGTATCAGCTGTTGTAACTTTGTTACATCTTTGCATTCAATGTTGCATCTCTCTTATATCTCTACTCTTAAGTATCTGCTGTTGTAACTTTGTTACATCTTTGTATTGAATGTTGCATCTCTCTCATATCTCTACTGTTAAGTATCAGCTGTTGTAACTTTGTTACATCTTTGTATTGAATGTTGCATCTCTCTCATATCTCTACTGTTAAGTATCAGCTGTTGTAACTTTGTTACATCTTTGCATTGAATGTTGCATCTCTGTTATATCTCTACTGTTAAGTATCAGCTGTTGTTACTTTGTTACATCTTTGCATTGAATGTTGCATCTCTCTTATATCTCTACTGTTAAGTATCAGCTGTTGTAACTTTGTTACACCTTTGCATTGAATGTTGCATCTCTCTCATATCTCTACTGTTAAGTATCAGCTGTTGTTACTTTGTTACATCTTTGCATTGAATGTTGCATCTCTCTTATATCTCTACTGTTAAGTATCAGCTGTTGTAACTTTGTTACATCTTTGCATTGAATGTTGCATCTCTCTCATATCTCTACTGTTAAGTATCAGCTGTTGTAACTTTGTTACACCTTTGCATTGAATGTTGCATCTCTGTTATATCTCTACTGTTAAGTATCAGCTGTTGTAACGTTGTTACATCTTTCCATTGAATGTTGCATCTCTGTTATATCTCTACTCTTAAGTATCAGCTGTTGTAACTTTGTTACATCTTTCCATTGAATGTTGCATCTCTCTTATATCTCTACTGTTAAGTATCAGCTGTTGTTACTTTGTTACATCTTTGCATTGAATGTTGCATCTCTGTTATATCTCTACTCCTAAGTATCAGCTGTTGTAACTTTGTTACATCTTTGCATTGAATGTTGCATCTGTTATATCTCTACTCTTAAGTATCAGCTGTTGTAACTTTGTTACATCTTTGCATTAAATGTTGCATCTCTCTCATATCTCTACTGTTAAGTATCAGCTGTTGTTACTTTGTTACATCTTTGCATTGAATGTTGCATCTCTGTTATATCTCTACTCTTAAATATCAGCTGTTGTAACTTTGTTACATCTTTCCATTGAATGTTGCATATCTCTCATATCTCTACTGTTAAATATCAGCTGTTGTAACTTTGTTACATCTTTGTATTGAATGTTGCATCTCTCTCATATCTCTACTGTTAAGTATCAGCTGTTGTAACTTTGTTACATCTTTGCATTGAATGTTGCATCTCTCTCATATCTCTACTGTTAAGTATCAGCTGTTGTTACTTTGTTACATCTTTGCATTGAATGTTGCATCTCTGTTATATCTCTACTCTTAAGTATCAGCTGTTGTAACTTTGTTACATCTTTCCATTGAATGTTGCATCTCTCTTATATCTCTACTCTTAAGTATCAGCTGTTATAACTTTTTTACATCTTTGTATTGAATGTTGCATCTCTCTTATATCTCTACTGTTAAGTATCAGCTGTTGTAACTTTGTTACATCTTTGCATTGAATGTTGCATCTCTCTTATATCTCTACTCTTAAGTATCAGCTGTTGTAACTTTTTTACTTCTTTGCATTGAATGTTGCATCTCTGTTATATCTCTACTGTTAAGTATCAGCTGTTGTAACTTTGTTACATCTTTGCATTGAATGTTGCATCTCTGTTATATCTCTACTCTTAAGTATCAGCTGTTGTAACTTTGTTACATCTTTCCATTGAATGTTGCATCTCTCTCATATCTCTACTCTTAAGTATCAGCTGTTGTAACTTTTTTACTTCTTTGCATTGAATGTTGCATCTCTGTTATATCTCTACTCTTAAGTATCAGCTGTTGTAACTTTGTTACATCTTTCCATTGAATGTTGCATCTCTCTTATATCTCTACTCTTAAGTATCAGCTGTTATAACATTTTTACATCTTTGTATTGAATGTTGCATCTCATTTATATCTCTACTGTTAAGTATCAGCTGTTGTAACTTTGTTACATCTTTGCATTGAATGTTGCATCTCTGTTATATCTCTACTCTTAAGTATCAGCTGTTATAACTTTTTTACTTCTTTGCATTGAATGTTGCATCTCTGTTATATCTCTACTGTTAAGTATCAGCTGTTGTTACTTTGTTACATCTTTGCATTGAATGTTGCATCTCTGTTATATCTCTACTCTTAAGTATCAGCTGTTGTAACTTTTTTACATCTTTGCATTGAATGTTGCATCTCTCTTATATCTCTACTGTTAAGTATCAGCTGTTGTAACTTTGTTACATCTTTGCATTGAATGTTGCATCTCTCTTATATCTCTACTCTTAAGTATCAGCTGTTATAACTTTTTTACATCTTTGTATTGAATGTTGCATCTCTGTTATATCTCTACTGTTAAGTATCAGCTGTTGTTACTTTGTTACATCTTTGCATTGAATGTTGCATCTCTGTTATATCTCTACTCTTAAGTATCAGCTGTTGTAACTTTTTTACATCTTTGCATTGAATGTTGCATCTCTCTTATATCTCTACTGTTAAGTATCAGCTGTTGTTACTTTGTTACATCTTTGCATTGAATGTTGCATCTCTCTCATATCTCTACTCTTAAGTATCAGCTGTTGTAACTTTGTTACATCTTTCCATTGAATGTTGCATCTCTCTTATATCTCTACTCTTAAGTATCAGCTGTTATAACTTTTTTACATCTTTGTATTGAATGTTGCATCTCTCTCATATCTCTACTGTTAAGTATCAGCTGTTGTTACTTTGTTACATCTTTGCATTGAGTGTTGCATCTCTGTTATATCTCTACTCTTAAGTATCAGCTGTTGTAACGTTGTTACATCTTTCCATTGAATGTTGCATCTCTCTTATATCTCTACTGTTAAGTATCAGCTGTTGTAACTTTGTTACATCTTTGCATTGAATGTTGCATCTCTCTTATATCTCTACTGTTAAGTATCAGCTGTTGTTACTTTGTTACATCTTTGCATCGAATGTTGCATCTCTCTTATATCTCTACTCTTAAGTATCAGATGTTATAACTTTTTTACATCTTTGTATTGAATGTTGCATCTCTCTTATATCTCTACTGTTAAGTATCAGCTGTTGTTACTTTGTTACATCTTTGCATTGAATGTTGCATCTCTGTTATATCTCTTCTGTTAAGTATCAGCTGTTGTAACTTTGTTACATCTTTGCATTGAATGTTGCATCTCTGTTATATCTCTACTGTTAAGTATCAGCTGTTGTAACGTTGTTACATCTTTCCATTGAATGTTGCATCTCTCTTATATCTCTACTGTTAAGTATCAGCTGTTGTAACTTTGTTACATCTTTGCATTGAATGTTGCATCTCTGTTATATCTCTTCTGTTAAGTATCAGCTGTTGTAACTTTGTTACATCTTTGCATTGAATGTTGCATCGCTGTTATATCTCTACTGTTAAGTATCAGCTGTTGTAACGTTGTTACATCTTTGCATTGAATGTTGCATCTCTCTTATATCTCTACTGTTAAGTATCAGCTGTTGTAACTTTGTTACATTTTTGCATTGAATGTTGCATCTCTGTTATATCTCTTCTGTTAAGTATCAGCTGTTGTAACTTTGTTACATCTTTGCATTGAATGTTGCATCTCTCTTATATCTCTACTCGTAAGTATTAGCTGTTGTAACTTTGTTACATCTTTGTATTGAATGTTGCATCTCTGTTATATCTCTACTGTTAAGTATCAGCTGTTGTAACTTTGTTACATCTTTGCATTGAATGTTGCATCTCTCTTATACCTCTACTCTTAAGTATCAGCTGTTGTAACTTTGTTACATCTTTGTATTGAATGTTGCATCTCTCTCATATCTCTACTCTTAAGTATCAGCTATTGTAACTTTGTTACATCTTTGCATTGAATGTTGCATCTCTCTCATATCTCTACTGTTAAGTATCAGCTGTTGTTACTTTGTTACATCTTTGCATTGAATGTTGCATCTCTCTTATATCTCTACTCTTAAGTATCAGCTGTTGTAACTTTGTTACATCTTTGCATTGAATGTTGCATCTCTCTTATATCTCTACTGTTAAGTATCAGCTGTTCTTACTTTGTTACATCTTTGCATTGAATGTTGCATCTCTGTTATATCTCTACTCTTAAGTATCAGCTGTTGTAACTTTGTTACATCTTTACATTGAATGTTGCATCTCTCTTATATCTCTACTGTTAAGTATCAGCTGTTGTAACTTTGTTACATCTTTGCATTGAATGTTGCATCTCTGTTACATCTCTTCTGTTAAGTATCAGCTGTTGTAACTTTGTTACATCTTTGCATTGAATGTTGCATCTCTGTTATATCTCTACTGTTAAGTATCAGCTGTTGTAACTTTGTTACATCTTTGCATTCAATTTTGCATCTCTCTTATATCTCTACTCTTAAGTATCTGCTGTTGTAACTTTGTTACATCTTTGTATTGAATGTTGCATCTCTCTCATATCTCTACTGTTAAGTATCAGCTGTTGTAACTTTGTTACATCTTTGTATTGAATGTTGCATCTCTCTCATATCTCTACTGTTAAGTATCAGCTGTTGTAACTTTGTTACATCTTTGTATTGAATGTTGCATCTCTCTCATCTCTACTGTTAAGTATCAGCTGTTGTAACTTTGTTACATCTTTGCATTGAATGTTGCATCTCTGTTATATCTCTACTGTTAAGTATCAGCTGTTGTTACTTTGTTACATCTTTGCATTGAATGTTGCATCTCTGTTATATCTCTACTCTTAAGTATCAGCTGTTGTAACTTTGTTACATCTTTCCATTGAATGTTGCATCTCTCTTATATCTCTACTGTTAAGTATCAGCTGTTGTTACTTTGTTACATCTTTGCATTGAATGTTGCATCTCTGTTATATCTCTACTCCTAAGTATCAGCTGTTGTAACTTTGTTACATCTTTGCATTGAATGTTGCATCTGTTATATCTCTACTCTTAAGTATCAGCTGTTGTAACTTTGTTACATCTTTGCATTAAATGTTGCATCTCTCTCATATCTCTACTGTTAAGTATCAGCTGTTGTTACTTTGTTACATCTTTGCATTGAATGTTGCATCTCTGTTATATCTCTACTCTTAAATATCAGCTGTTGTAACTTTGTTACATCTTTCCATTGAATGTTGCATATCTCTCATATCTCTACTGTTAAATATCAGCTGTTGTAAC
Organism: Lissotriton vulgaris; assembly: GCF_964263255.1. NCBI lineage: Eukaryota > Metazoa > Chordata > Amphibia > Caudata > Salamandridae > Lissotriton > Lissotriton vulgaris. The sequence continues at coordinate 783,644,146 of NC_141700.1, read as the reverse complement.
TTTGTTACATCTTTGTATTGAATGTTGCATCTCTCTCATATCTCTACTGTTAAGTATCAGCTGTTGTAACTTTGTTACATCTTTGCATTGAATGTTGCATCTCTCTCATATCTCTACTGTTAAGTATCAGCTGTTGTTACTTTGTTACATCTTTGCATTGAATGTTGCATCTCTGTTATATCTCTACTCTTAAGTATCAGCTGTTGTAACTTTGTTACATCTTTCCATTGAATGTTGCATCTCTCTTATATCTCTACTGTTAAGTATCAGCTGTTGTTACTTTGTTACATCTTTGCATTGAATGTTGCATCTCTGTTATATCTCTACTCTTAAGTATCAGCTGTTGTTACTTTGTTACATCTTTGCATTGAATGTTGCATCTCTGTTATATCTCTACTCTTAAGTATCAGCTGTTGTAACTTTGTTACATCTTTCCATTGAATGTTGCATCTCTCTTATATCTCTACTCTTAAGTATCAGCTGTTATAACTTTTTTACATCTTTGCATTGAATGTTGCATCTCTCTTATATCTCTACTGTTAAGTATCAGCTGTTGTAACTTTGTTACATCTTTGCATTGAATGTTGCATCTCTCTTATACCTCTACTCTTAAGTATCAGCTGTTGTAACTTTGTTACATCTTTGTATTGAATGTTGCATCTCTCTTATATCTCTACTGTTAAGTATCAGCTATTGTTACTTTGTTACATCTTTGCATTGAATGTTGCATCTCTCTTATACCTCTACTCTTAAGTATCAGCTGTTATAACTTTTTTACATCTTTGTATTGAATGTTGCATCTCTCTTATATCTCTACTGTTAAGTATCAGCTGTTGTTACTTTGTTACATCTTTGCATTGAATGTTGCATCTCTGTTATATCTCTACTCTTAAGTATCAGCTGTTGTAACTTTTTTACATCTTTGCATTGAATGTTGCATCTCTCTTATATCTCTACTGTTAAGTATCAGCTGTTGTAACTTTGTTACATCTTTGCATTGAATGTTGCATCTCTGTTATATCTCTACTCTTAAGTATCAGCTGTTATAACTTTTTTACATCTTTGCATTGAATGTTGCATCTCTCTTATATCTCTACTCTTAAGTATCAGCTGTTGTAACTTTGTTACATCTTTGCATTGAATGTTGCATCTCTCTTATATCTCTACTCTTAAGTATCTGCTGTTATAACTTTTTTACATCTTTGTATTGAATGTTGCATCTCTCTCATATCTCTACTGTTAAGTATCAGCTGTTGTAACTAAGTATCAGCTGTTGTAACTTTGTTACATCTTTGCATTGAATGTTGCATCTCTCTTATATCTCTACTGTTAAGTATCAGCTGTTGTAACTTTGTTACATCTTTGCATTGAATGTTGCATCTCTCTTATATCTCTACTGTTAAGTATCAGCTGTTGTAACTAAGTATCAGCTGTTGTAACTTTGTTACATCTTTGCATTGAATGTTGCATCTCTGTTATATCTCTACTCTTAAGTATCAGCTGTTATAACTTTTTTACATCTTTGCATTGAATGTTGCATCTCTCTTATATCTCTACTGTTAAGTATCAGCTGTTGTAACTTTGTTACATCTTTGCATTGAATGTTGCATCTCTCTTATATCTCTACTCTTAAGTATCTGCTGTTATAACTTTTTTACATCTTTGTATTGAATGTTGCATCTCTCTCATATCTCTACTGTTAAGTATCAGCTGTTGTAACTAAGTATCAGCTGTTGTAACTTTGTTACATCTTTCCATTGAATGTTGCATCTCTCTCATATCTCTACTGTTAAGTATCAGCTGTAGTAACTAAATATCAGCTGTTGTAACTTTGTTACATCTTTGCATTGAATGTTGCATGTCTCTCATATCTCTACTCTTAAATATCAGCTGTTGTAACTTTGTTACATCTTTCCATTGAATGTTGCATATCTCTCATATCTCTACTGTTAAATATCAGCTGTTGTAACTTTGTTACATTTTTGTATTGAATGTTGCGTCTCTCTCATATCTCTACTGTTAAGTATCTTCTGTTGTTACTTTGTTACATCTTTGCATTGAATGTTGCATCTCTGTTATATCTCTACTCTTAAGTATCAGCTGTTGTAACTTTGTTACATCTTTCCATTGAATGTTGCATCTCTCTTATATCTCTACTGTTAAGTATCAGCTGTTGTTACTTTGTTACATCTTTGCATTGAATGTTGCATCTCTCTTATATCTCTACTGTTAAGTATCAGCTGTTGTAACTTTGTTACATCTTTGCATTGAATGTTGCATCTCTCTTATATCTCTACTCTTAAGTATCTGCTGTTATAACTTTTTTACATCTTTGTATTGAATGTTGCATCTCTCTCATATCTCTACTGTTAAGTATCAGCTGTTGTAACTAAGTATCAGCTGTTGTAACTTTGTTACATCTTTGCATTGAATGTTGCATCTCTCTTATATCTCTACTGTTAAGTATCAGCTGTTGTAACTTTGTTACATCTTTGCATTGAATGTTGCATCTCTCTTATATCTCTACTCTTAAGTATCTGCTGTTATAACTTTTTTACATCTTTGTATTGAATGTTGCATCTCTCTCATATCTCTACTGTTAAGTATCAGCTGTTGTAACTTTGTTACATCTTTGCATTGAATGTTGCATCTCTCTTATATCTCTACTCTTAAGTATCTGCTGTTATAACTTTTTTACATCTTTGTATTGAATGTTGCATCTCTCTCATATCTCTACTGTTAAGTATCAGCTGTTGTAACTAAGTATCAGCTGTTGTAACTTTGTTACATCTTTCCATTGAATGTTGCATCTCTCTCATATCTCTACTGTTAAGTATCAGCTGTTGTAACTAAGTATCAGCTGTTGTAACTTTGTTACATCTTTGCATTGAATGTTGCATCTCTCTTATATCTCTACTCTTAAGTATCTGCTGTTATAACTTGTTTTACATCTTTGTATTGAATGTTGCATCTCTCTCATATCTCTACTGTTAAGTATCAGCTGTTGTAACTAAGTATCAGCTGTTGTAACTTTGTTACATCTTTGCATTGAATGTTGCATCTCTCTTATATCTCTACTGTTAAGTATCAGCTGTTGTAACTTTGTTACATCTTTGCATTGAATGTTGCATCTCTCTTATATCTCTACTCTTAAGTATCTGCTGTTATAACTTTTTTACATCTTTGTATTGAATGTTGCATCTCTCTCATATCTCTACTGTTAAGTATCAGCTGTTGTAACTTTGTTACATCTTTGCATTGAATGTTGCATCTCTCTTATATCTCTACTCTTAAGTATCTGCTGTTATAACTTTTTTACATCTTTGTATTGAATGTTGCATCTCTCTCATATCTCTACTGTTAAGTATCAGCTGTTGTAACTAAGTATCAGCTGTTGTAACTTTGTTACATCTTTCCATTGAATGTTGCATCTCTCTCATATCTCTACTGTTAAGTATCAGCTGTTGTAACTAAGTATCAGCTGTTGTAACTTTGTTACATCTTTGCATTGAATGTTGCATGTCTCTCATATCTCTACTCTTAAATATCAGCTGTTGTAACTTTGTTACATCTTTCCATTGAATGTTGCATATCTCTCATATCTCTACTGTTAAATATCAGCTGTTGTAACTTTGTTACATCTTTGTATTGAATGTTGCATCTCTCTCATATCTCTACTGTTAAGTATCAGCTGTTGTTACTTTGTTACATCTTTGCATTGAATGTTGCATCTCTGTTATATCTCTACTCTTAAGTATCAGCTGTTGTAACTTTGTTACATCTTTCCATTGAATGTTGCATCTCTCTTATATCTCTACTGTTAAGTATCAGCTGTTGTTACTTTGTTACATCTTTGCATTGAATGTTGCATCTCTGTTATATCTCTACTCTTAAGTATCAGCTGTTGTAACTTTTTTACATCTTTGCATTGAATGTTGCATCTCTCTTATATCTCTACTGTTAAGTATCAGCTGTTGTAACTTTGTTACATCTTTGCATTGAATGTTGCATCTCTCTTATATCTCTACTCTTAAGTATCTGCTGTTATAACTTTTTTACATCTTTGTATTGAATGTTGCATCTCTCTCATATCTCTACTGTTAAGTATCAGCTGTTGTAACTAAGTATCAGCTGTTGTAACTTTGTTACATCTTTGCATTGAATGTTGCATCTCTCTTATATCTCTACTGTTAAGTATCAGCTGTTGTAACTTTGTTACATCTTTGCATTGAATGTTGCATCTCTCTCATATCTCTACTGTTAAGTATCAGCTGTTGTTACTTTGTTACATCTTTGCATTGAATGTTGCATCTCTGTTATATCTCTACTCTTAAATATCAGCTGTTGTAACTTTGTTACATCTTTCCATTGAATGTTGCATATCTCTTATATCTCTACTGTTAAGTATCAGCTGTTGTTACTTTGTTACATCTTTGCATTGAATGTTGCATCTCTGTTATATCTCTACTCTTAAGTATCAGCTGTTGTAACTTTTTTACATCTTTGCATTGAATGTTGCATCTCTCTTATATCTCTACTGTTAAGTATCAGCTGTTGTAACTTTGTTACATCTTTGCATTGAATGTTGCATCTCTCTTATATCTCTACTCTTAAGTATCTGCTGTTATAACTTTTTTACATCTTTGTATTGAATGTTGCATCTCTCTCATATCTCTACTGTTAAGTATCAGCTGTTGTAACTAAGTATCAGCTGTTGTAACTTTGTTACATCTTTGCATTGAATGTTGCATCTCTCTTATATCTCTACTGTTAAGTATCAGCTGTTGTAACTTTGTTACATCTTTGCATTAAATGTTGCATCTCTCTCATATCTCTACTGTTAAGTATCAGCTGTTGTTACTTTGTTACATCTTTGCATTGAATGTTGCATCTCTGTTATATCTCTACTCTTAAATATCAGCTGTTGTAACTTTGTTACATCTTTCCATTGAATGTTGCATATCTCTCATATCTCTACTGTTAAATATCAGCTGTTGTAACTTTGTTACATCTTTGTATTGAATGTTGCATCTCTCTCATATCTCTACTGTTAAGTATCAGCTGTTGTAACTTTGTTACATCTTTGCATTGAATGTTGCATCTCTCTCATATCTCTACTGTTAAGTATCAGCTGTTGTTACTTTGTTACATCTTTGCATTGAATGTTGCATCTCTGTTATATCTCTACTCTTAAGTATCAGCTGTTGTAACTTTGTAACATCTTTCCATTGAATGTTGCATCTCTCTTATATCTCTACTGTTAAGTATCAGCTGTTGTTACTTTGTTACATCTTTGCATTGAATGTTGCATCTCTGTTATATCTCTACTCTTAAGTATCAGCTGTTGTTACTTTGTTACATCTTTGCATTGAATGTTGCATCTCTGTTATATCTCTACTCTTAAGTATCAGCTGTTGTAACTTTGTTACATCTTTCCATTGAATGTTGCATCTCTCTTATATCTCTACTCTTAAGTATCAGCTGTTATAACTTTTTTACATCTTTGCATTGAATGTTGCATCTCTCTTATATCTCTACTGTTAAGTATCAGCTGTTGTAACTTTGTTACATCTTTGCATTGAATGTTGCATCTCTCTTATACCTCTACTCTTAAGTATCAGCTGTTGTAACTTTGTTACATCTTTGTATTGAATGTTGCATCTCTCTTATATCTCTACTGTTAAGTATCAGCTGTTGTTACTTTGTTACATCTTTGCATTGAATGTTGCATCTCTCTTATACCTCTACTCTTAAGTATCAGCTGTTATAACTTTTTTACATCTTTGTATTGAATGTTGCATCTCTCTTATATCTCTACTGTTAAGTATCAGCTGTTGTTACTTTGTTACATCTTTGCATTGAATGTTGCATCTCTGTTATATCTCTACTCTTAAGTATCAGCTGTTGTAACTTTTTTACATCTTTGCATTGAATGTTGCATCTCTCTTATATCTCTACTGTTAAGTATCAGCTGTTGTAACTTTGTTACATCTTTGCATTGAATGTTGCATCTCTGTTATATCTCTACTCTTAAGTATCAGCTGTTATAACTTTTTTACATCTTTGCATTGAATGTTGCATCTCTCTTATATCTCTACTCTTAAGTATCAGCTGTTGTAACTTTGTTACATCTTTGCATTGAATGTTGCATCTCTCTTATATCTCTACTCTTAAGTATCTGCTGTTATAACTTTTTTACATCTTTGTATTGAATGTTGCATCTCTCTCATATCTCTACTGTTAAGTATCAGCTGTTGTAACTAAGTATCAGCTGTTGTAACTTTGTTACATCTTTGCATTGAATGTTGCATCTCTCTTATATCTCTACTGTTAAGTATCAGCTGTTGTAACTTTGTTACATCTTTGCATTGAATGTTGCATCTCTCTTATATCTCTACTGTTAAGTATCAGCTGTTGTAACTAAGTATCAGCTGTTGTAACTTTGTTACATCTTTGCATTGAATGTTGCATCTCTGTTATATCTCTACTCTTAAGTATCAGCTGTTATAACTTTTTTACATCTTTGCATTGAATGTTGCATCTCTCTTATATCTCTACTGTTAAGTATCAGCTGTTGTAACTTTGTTACATCTTTGCATTGAATGTTGCATCTCTCTTATATCTCTACTCTTAAGTATCTGCTGTTATAACTTTTTTACATCTTTGTATTGAATGTTGCATCTCTCTCATATCTCTACTGTTAAGTATCAGCTGTTGTAACTAAGTATCAGCTGTTGTAACTTTGTTACATCTTTCCATTGAATGTTGCATCTCTCTCATATCTCTACTGTTAAGTATCAGCTGTTGTAACTAAATATCAGCTGTTGTAACTTTGTTACATCTTTGCATTGAATGTTGCATGTCTCTCATATCTCTACTCTTAAATATCAGCTGTTGTAACTTTGTTACATCTTTCCATTGAATGTTGCATATCTCTCATATCTCTACTGTTAAATATCAGCTGTTGTAACTTTGTTACATTTTTGTATTGAATGTTGCATCTCTCTCATATCTCTACTGTTAAGTATCAGCTGTTGTTACTTTGTTACATCTTTGCATTGAATGTTGCATCTCTGTTATATCTCTACTCTTAAGTATCAGCTGTTGTAACTTTGTTACATCTTTCCATTGAATGTTGCATCTCTCTTATATCTCTACTGTTAAGTATCAGCTGTTGTTACTTTGTTACATCTTTGCATTGAATGTTGCATCTCTCTTATATCTCTACTGTTAAGTATCAGCTGTTGTAACTTTGTTACATCTTTGCATTGAATGTTGCATCTCTCTTATATCTCTACTCTTAAGTATCTGCTGTTATAACTTTTTTACATCTTTGTATTGAATGTTGCATCTCTCTCATATCTCTACTGTTAAGTATCAGCTGTTGTAACTAAGTATCAGCTGTTGTAACTTTGTTACATCTTTGCATTGAATGTTGCATCTCTCTTATATCTCTACTGTTAAGTATCAGCTGTTGTAACTTTGTTACATCTTTGCATTGAATGTTGCATCTCTCTTATATCTCTACTCTTAAGTATCTGCTGTTATAACTTTTTTACATCTTTGTATTGAATGTTGCATCTCTCTCATATCTCTACTGTTAAGTATCAGCTGTTGTAACTTTGTTACATCTTTGCATTGAATGTTGCATCTCTCTTATATCTCTACTCTTAAGTATCTGCTGTTATAACTTTTTTACATCTTTGTATTGAATGTTGCATCTCTCTCATATCTCTACTGTTAAGTATCAGCTGTTGTAACTAAGTATCAGCTGTTGTAACTTTGTTACATCTTTCCATTGAATGTTGCATCTCTCTCATATCTCTACTGTTAAGTATCAGCTGTTGTAACTAAGTATCAGCTGTTGTAACTTTGTTACATCTTTGCATTGAATGTTGCATGTCTCTCATATCTCTACTGTTAAGTATCAGCTGTTGTAACTTTGTTACATCTTTGCATTGAATGTTGCATCTCTCTTATATCTCTACTCTTAAGTATCTGCTGTTATAACTTGTTTTACATCTTTGTATTGAATGTTGCATCTCTCTCATATCTCTACTGTTAAGTATCAGCTGTTGTAACTAAGTATCAGCTGTTGTAACTTTGTTACATCTTTGCATTGAATGTTGCATCTCTCTTATATCTCTACTGTTAAGTATCAGCTGTTGTAACTTTGTTACATCTTTGCATTGAATGTTGCATCTCTCTTATATCTCTACTCTTAAGTATCTGCTGTTATAACTTTTTACATCTTTGTATTGAATGTTGCATCTCTCTCATATCTCTACTGTTAAGTATCAGCTGTTGTAACTTTGTTACATCTTTGCATTGAATGTTGCATCTCTCTTATATCTCTACTCTTAAGTATCTGCTGTTATAACTTTTTTACATCTTTGTATTGAATGTTGCATCTCTCTCATATCTCTACTGTTAAGTATCAGCTGTTGTAACTAAGTATCAGCTGTTGTAACTTTGTTACATCTTTCCATTGAATGTTGCATCTCTCTCATATCTCTACTGTTAAGTATCAGCTGTTGTAACTAAGTATCAGCTGTTGTAACTTTGTTACATCTTTGCATTGAATGTTGCATGTCTCTCATATCTCTACTCTTAAATATCAGCTGTTGTAACTTTGTTACATCTTTCCATTGAATGTTGCATATCTCTCATATCTCTACTGTTAAATATCAGCTGTTGTAACTTTGTTACATCTTTGTATTGAATGTTGCATCTCTCTCATATCTCTACTGTTAAGTATCAGCTGTTGTTACTTTGTTACATCTTTGCATTGAATGTTGCATCTCTGTTATATCTCTACTCTTAAGTATCAGCTGTTGTAACTTTGTTACATCTTTCCATTGAATGTTGCATCTCTCTTATATCTCTACTGTTAAGTATCAGCTGTTGTAACTTTGTTACATCTTTGCATTGAATGTTGCATCTCTCTTATATCTCTACTCTTAAGTATCTGCTGTTATAACTTTTTTACATCTTTGTATTGAATGTTGCATCTCTCTCATATCTCTACTGTTAAGTATCAGCTGTTGTAACTAAGTATCAGCTGTTGTAACTTTGTTACATCTTTGCATTGAATGTTGCATCTCTCTTATATCTCTACTGTTAAGTATCAGCTGTTGTAACTTTGTTACATCTTTGCATTGAATGTTGCATCTCTCTTATATCTCTACTCTTAAGTATCTGCTGTTATAACTTTTTTACATCTTTGTATTGAATGTTGCATCTCTCTCATATCTCTACTGTTAAGTATCAGCTGTTGTAACTTTGTTACATCTTTGTATTGAATGTTGCATCTCTCTCATATCTCTACTGTTAAGTATCAGCTGTTGTAACTTTGTTACATCTTTGCATTGAATGTTGCATCTCTGTTATATCTCTTCTGTTAAGTATCAGCTGTTGTAACTTTGTTACATCTTTGCATTGAATGTTGCATCTCTCTTATATCTCTACTGTTAAGTATCAGCTGTTGTAACTTTGTTACATCTTTGCATTGAATGTTGCATCTCTGTTATATCTCTTCTGTTAAGTATCAGCTGTTGTAACTTTGTTACATCTTTGCATTGAATGTTGCATCTCTGTTATATCTCTACTGTTAAGTATCAGCTGTTGTAACTTTGTTACATCTTTGCATTGAATGTTGCATCTCTGTTATATCTCTACTGTTAAGTATCAGCTGTTGTAACTTTGTTACATCTTTGCATTGAATGTTGCATCTCTCTTATATCTCTACTCTTAAGTATCTGCTGTTGTAACTTTGTTACATCGTTGTATTGAATGTTGCATCTCTCTCATATCTCTACTGTTAAGTATCAGCTGTTGTAACTTTGTTACATCTTTGTATTGAATGTTGCATCTCTCTCATATCTCTACTGTTAAGTATCAGGTGTTGTAACTTTGTTACATCTTTGTATTGAATGTTGCATCTCTCTCATCTCTACTGTTAAGTATCAGCTGTCGTAACTTTGTTACATCTTTGCATTGAATGTTGCATCTCTCTCATATCTCTACTGTTAAGTATCAGCTGTTGTAACTTTGTTACATCTTTGTATTGAATGTTGCATCTCTGTTATATCTCTACTGTTAAGTATCAGATGTTGTAACTTTGTTACATCTTTGTATTGAATGTTGCATCTCTCTCATCTCTACTGTTAAGTATCAGCTGTTGTAACTTTGTTACATCTTTGTATTGAATGTTGCATCTCTCTCATATCTCTACTGTTAAGTATCAGGTGTTGTAACTTTGTTACATCTTTGTATTGAATGTTGCATCTCTCTCATCTCTACTGTTAAGTATCAGATGTTGTAACTTTGTTACATCTTTGTATTGAATGTTGCATCTCTCTCATATTTCTACTGTTAAGTATCAGCTGTTGTAACTTTGTTACATCTTTGTATTGAATGTTGCATCTCTCTCATATCTCTACTGTTAAGTATCAGATGTTGTAACTTTGTTACATCTTTGCATTGAATGTTGCATCTCTGTTATATCTCTACTGTTAAGTATCAGCTGTTGTAACTTTGTTACATGTTTGCATTCAATGTTGCATCTCTCTTATATCTCTACTCTTAAGTATCTGCTGTTGTAACTTTGTTACATCTTTGTATTGAATGTTGCATCTCTCTCATATCTCTACTGTTAAGTATCAGATGTTGTAACTTTGTTACATCTTTGTATTGAATGTTGCATCTCTCTCATATCTCTACTGTTAAGTATCAGATGTTGTAACTTTGTTACATCTTTGTATTGAATGTTGCATCTCTCTCATATCTCTACTGTTAAGTATCAGCTGTTGTTACTTTGTTACATCTTTATATTGAATGTTGCATCTCTCTCATATCTCTACTGTTAAGTATCAGATGTTGTAACTTTGTTACATCTTTGTATTGAATGTTGCATCTCTCTCATCTCTACTGTTAAGTATCAGATGTTGTAACTTTTTTTTTTTTTTTTAACATTTTTATTTAGCATCATGAGTAACATCAAATACATATATATACAGTGTCATACAACTCATATAAGATAAGGCATCAAAATAACAATACTGAAAATCAATATTTCTGTTATATCATTAAGACATAATTACTCCCCAAATTTCTTGTATCTTCCGTTTTTGCCTCAATCCCTTAATCATCGCTAAGGAATTTTCCATATTATAAATGTCTTTGACCAAAAGCCACCATTCCATGACCGTGGGGGGATGATTTTGTATCCAGGCCCTGGCGATAGTTAATCTGGCACATGTAAAAAGTATATTCATCAGATCTCGAGATCTATTGTCTACCCCAACGACTCCAATCAAAATATCCAATTGCGTGAGTATAATTGACCTAGCCAATTTAGTCGAGATAACACCAGCTACATCTTTCCAGAAAATAGATAGCTCGGGGCATGAAAAAAACATATGAACAATGTTTGCCCCCTTGTGTGCACATTTAGGACATTTTGTACGAGCATTACATTCGTTCGATTCATTATTAGAAGCCCATTTTAAAATCCTGTCAGGTGAATAATACAGTTGAAACAAAGTCCTAAACAGCTGTAATTTCAGACTAGCTGATTGAACTGCATTATTTAGGCTATTTAGTGAGGAGGTTATCATAGTTGGTGTTACATTCACACCCAATTTTGTACTCCATTTTTCTGCAACCTTACTAATGTCATCCTTGTGTAAGATAGAAAAAGTCTTATAACCGCAGCTGATCAATGCTTTGTCAGATTCCCTGTACATACAGTTCCAGATTTCGGATTCAGATATGCTGTCAAGGCCTGTTCTACGGATAATGTAGTCCTTGATCTGATTGTATTTAAACCAAGCCCTTTCTGGTAATTTATACATCATCTTTAGATTTACAAAAGTAGAGAATCCAGTATGGTCATACAAGTCTCCCAAATTATTTATACCATTATCCGAGAACATAGAAGTAGCTGAATCATGAAAAACACCTGATAACCCTGGATTATACCAAAGTGGTGTTTTGGCATGAAATAAGGAGATGTTATTCCTGACAAGGATAGATCGCCAGATATTAGCTGTGTCTCGAATCGTCTTAAACCGTACTCGTTTAAAGTAGTTGGGGTCGTTGAGTCTGTAAAAGAACATAGTAGCTTCATCCCCTAATATAAGTTTATGAAAGTAAAGGCATTTATCAGGAATGAGTAAGCTACGAAAACGAGTTAAAAAAGCAGCCCAATAATATAATTTAAAGTCTGGTAACCCAAGTCCACCTTGGTCGTAGGGGAGTTTAAGCAGAGATATCGCCCGTCGTGCTTTCTTATACCCCCAAATGAAACTGCTAATTATACCTTCTAGTCTGCTAAAGTAAGTATTACACACTCTTAAAGGTATAGACCTGAAAAGATATAAAAATCTAGGTAAAATCTTCATTTTGATTAAGTTGATTCGTCCCAAGATCCCCATTGGAAGTTTGTGCCATTTTTTGAGAAGAAGAGAAGTTTCTTTTAATAACGATTCATAGTTGAGTGTAACTATTGAATCTAAATTAGAAGAGATTTTAACCCCAAGGTATGTTGCAACATTACATATTCCATCTATTGGTGTTAGTGAGGTAAAATTTGTGATTATTTGCGTTTTGCTGACATTTAACCTATACCCTGAAGCCCTACCGTATTTATCTGCTTCGATACCTATACCTGATATCGCTTCAGGGACATTCGTAGAGAAAACCGCTACATCATCTGCGTAGGCAGTTATTTTTAGTACATTAAGACCATTTTTAAACGGTACAATCATCTCTTGCTTGTGTAATGCAATCAAGAAAGGTTCTATTGCCAGAGCAAATAACAGAGGAGACATAGGGCACCCTTGTCGAGTGCCACGTTCTATTGGAAAAATAGGTGAGCATTGTCCTGAATAACATACTTTACCCCTTGGTTGGTCATATAAGGATTTAACCCATTTCAGGTACTGACCCTTTATGCCGAATGCAACCAAAGCTGCCCAGAGGAAGTCCCATCCCACTCGATCAAATGCCTTTTCCGCATCTAAAAGAATCATTCCGAGTGAGGTGGGACATATCCTAGCAACATCAAATGCCGATATAGCAGTATTAATGTGAGCGGTAGTATCACGTTTGGGGATAAACCCGTGTTGAAATGGTGAAACCATCTGTGGCATTAGTAACGCAAGCCTTGTTGCTAGTATTTTTGCAAATATTTTTGCATCAGCATTAATTAATGATATAGGTCTATAAGACCCTCTCTCTTGTGGGGGTTTCCCCTTTTTCAGAAAGAATATAATTTGAGTGCGATTCCAGGATTTTGGGGCTTGATCCCCTTTACCAATGGCTTTAATGACCATCATCAAGAGAGGAGTCAATTCCTCCGTACACCTTTTATAAAGTTCTAAGGGGATTGAGTCCTCACCTGTGGCTTTTCCCAGTGCTAGGGAGTTAATAGCTGCCTGTATTTCTTCTACTGTTATATCTGCTTCTAAATGTTCTGCTTGCTCATCCTCTATATCCTGTACACCATTTTCTGTCAAATAATCTTTTATAATATCTCCTGTTGGGATTGTTTCAGGCGTATACAACTTTTGGTAGTATATAGCAAACTGATGTAAAATTGATTTAGCATCTTGATGTAACTGTCCATCGTCGCCTTTTATTTCCTTGATCAGCGTTTGGGCTCGGTCTTCTGCCACTTTGTATGCCAAAATTTTTCCTATCCTCTCCCCACTTTCATATTGATTCAGCCTATATTTAGTTAATTTAGATATACTTTTCTCTCTAAAAATGGTTTTCAAGGCTAATCTTGATTCCATCAATTTTAAATTTAAATCTTCTATTTCTTTTGCCCTTGTAGTGATAGACGTAGCTAGCATCTTAGATAGCCTTTCTTCGATATTAGATATATCATCTAGTAATTTTGTATTTCGATCCCTATTGATTTTATTTTGCTGCCAAACAAACTGTTGTGTGAACCCACGGATACTAGCCTTACATGCATCCCACACCATCAAAGGAGACGTAGAAGACCTATTGATATCAATGAAATCCTGTATATGTCCTTTCAGCAAGCTTACAAAATTATTATCAGAGAAGAGATATCTGGGAAAGGAGAAGGACCTAGGTGGTTGCCTATCTGTTTCTATTTCTATTATGAATAAGAGCGGGTTATGGTCCGAAGTCACCCTGGGGCATATAAACATTTTACTAGTTGACAATATGGAGTTAGAAGCAAAGACCATATCAATGCGTGAGCAGAGTTTATGGGCGGATGAGTAATAAGTATACCCTGATAAGTGTGGGTAAAGATATCTCCAAGCATCTTTGATTGCATGTATATTAGCCAAGTCTATGATAGCAGCCCTCGTCTTACGCATCCTTTGCAACGCACCCTTTCTGGTTGTGTCCTTATTATAATCCATAACACAATTAAAATCACCCACCACTATGCGTTCCCCTTCCCATGTAAGTAACTCCATATTGACCTGATCAATTATTCTTGGCTCGTCCTGATTTGAGGCATAAACCCCACAGATTATATATCGGAGACCTTCCAGAGTCACTTGTAGCATGGCCCACCTGCCCGCCTTATCCGTCATTTTTTTGTTGACTTCTATTTTAAGCTGCTTATGTTTCAGTATAGCTACTCCTCGAATTGAGGCATTGAAGTCTGTGCAAACTAGAAGATCATAGCCTAACTGATTCAATAAACTTCTATCCTTATATGCAATGTGAGTCTCAGTTATAACTACTAACTGTGGATTATGCAACCTAAGTTCTTCATATACCAGTCTCCTCTTATTCCGACTGTTTAGGCCTGCCACATTCCAAACTAAAAGTTTTAATTGATACATTTAATTGGCATAATAAAAAACTCTGACATGGTGTTTACCCAAAAAGAAACATAACATTTTTGCAAACCATATAAGCTTATTTTGGCCAAGAAAACACAAATATATTTGTACTCATGATGCATTTTTTTTGTTTTTTCCCCCCCCCCCTTTCCCACCCAATGACTATTTCCCACCCAGTGGCTGCCTTCTGGTCCCCCCATTCGGTGGACTGCCGTTCCCTTGGCAGTCGGAGAGCGGACAGAACACTGATAGGATCCAGGCATTCAACACTAATCATAGTAACACACACAAAAAAAAAAAAAAAAAAAAGGGAAGAAACCCGTGCTGACCAATGCAAACATTTAGTTGCCACAGAAACTTTTAAAGCTAACTAAATTATACCAAAAGGATCACCTAAACCCTATGTGTTAAGCATTAGACGCTAGCTTAATTATTATTTTACTCATTTCCCCTGTCTCCAGGTAGCAATAGCACTTTCAACCTCATTTACTTCCAAAAAAAAATAAGATCGGCCATTTTTAATAACCTTCAGCTTTGCAGGTTCCTGCAGATAGGCTTGATAGCCAAGTTCCTTAATTGGATCAATGAATTGTTTCAGTTTCCATCGTCTTTCTAGCGAGAGTTTACTTAGGTCGGATCTCACAAAAAAAATAATAGAATCAATGGTGACTGGGGTATTAGGCCGTGCTTTTAAGGAAATAGCTTGTCGGAGCAGGTAATTACCTATATAAATCAAAATCGGTCGTGGGAATTTACTACTCTTATCTTTCTGGAATAGTGGTAAGCGATGAGCCCGCTGGATCTGAGAATCCCAATCCCAATCTGAAAGGTCGGGAAATGCCTTTTGGAACAGTTGGGTAATATATGCTCTCGGGTCTGCCCCCTCTGCTCCTTCAGCAATACCAAAAACACGGAGATTCTGTCTCCTCTGTCTATTTTCTAAGTCTTCCAGCTTGTTTTGCATCTGGAGTAATTGAGAGGCATGTTTATTCACCGCTATTTCTGACCGCTGTGATTTCTCCTCTGTCACCACCACTCTTTGTTGCAGTTCCTCTATATCTTGAGACACTGCCCCCAGTTTGCCCGCCATCTCTTGCAGAGAGTTTTGAGTTCTGCTATTGTCCTCCCTCATTTGTTGATAGTGATTTTTAGCTTCTTCCTTCTGTTCGTGTAGAAGTTGTAAGATTGTCTGGAAAGAAGCAGACACCTCCCCTTGTAGACCCCATTCTGTTGGCCCGCTAGCTAGAGAAGAATCGATATTTTCCGTATGTGTTTCTTGTGTAACCCCTTCTGTCGGAGTAATTATTGCCTCGCTTGTAGACCCAATTGGAGTATCAGGCAGGTCTTGGGTTGTACTGCCACTACTGCCACTACTGTTGTTGCTGCTTTTGCTATTGCTGCAGCCAATTGACAAAGGAGCGGAGTTGTCTTCCATGAATATCGTGTTAGGTATTAGAGGGTGTGGCTGATCCACCAGATCCCCCCCTAAGGACTCTGCTGATTGCTTATTCAGGCCAGATTTATCAGATTTGTCAAAACTGTCGGTTTTGGCTTTCGTCACATTTGTCGGATTGGAAGTAATAGTCCGGGTAGGGCTAAGTGGTATGGCGATCTGTTTTGAGTCTTTAGAGATAATATTTTGATCATCGGGACTATTACCAGACAATCTCATTGCCATAGATTTTACACCACCCTTGGCCTGTACCCATTGTCTAATTGGGCTGTTCTCAGCAATTAGTTTCATAACATTTGTTTTGGATTTGCCTGTAATTTTAGTAACTTTATTCTTATTTTTGCCTTTAGATTTCTTGGTGATAAGTATTTTATTCTTGTCTTTGGTTGTTTTTGACATCGTATTATTTCCTATATCATTAAGATCCACATACTCTTCATCTGTATCAGCAATATCTGTATTGTCATTGTTCTCAACTCCCTCACTTTCTTCCACGCCCTCAGCGCGCATGCTAATTGTCTTAGTTATTTCACTGTGGGGGGTGCTCTCAATAATGTCTGTATCAGTATCAATATCCATGTCAGCGTTAATCACTTTGTTCAAAAGTTCTGAGGGATTGCCTTTAGCTGGAATGGTACAAAGATCAATTACCTCTTCCTCTACCTCTGCACCGACCAGCTCCGTAATGCCTGATGTGGGTAGCACAAGTACCCCAGTTAACATAGTCGCATTACCATTATCATTATCATACTGTGCTGCAGCATTGCTGTTTTGTGGAGATTTCGCAAACTCCTCTGTTCTCGTTTGAGTGCTTACAACTGGACTCTTTGTTGTGTTATTAGCGGTGCTATCTACTACATTTCCTTTCATCTGAGTCGGGTTTTTCTCCCCGAGCCTACCTGAGCACAGTTGTTCCGCATCTGAAGCAGCATCCGTCGTATTGCTAATAACTGCTGTCTTCTTGTTTGTTGTAGGCTCTTTTGTGGCCGCAATTGAAACTGGCAGGGGGGCTATTACTCTCCCACTGGCCGCTGCTGTGCGGGTTATCCGCGTAGGAGGTTTCGGCGCCATCCCGCTGTTGCTCCCGCTGCCGCGGTTGATCCTTCTGCCGCTCGTCTCCTCTCGTTGTGCAGTTGCCGGTGCTGCGGGGGAACGCAGACCAAACCAGTTGATCACCGCCAATCTCGTCCACCTCGTCAGGCTCAGCCAGCTCGGCCAGCCACTCAAGGATTCCTGGCGTGCCTTTACGCTAGCAGCCTGAAGCCGACTCCGGATGCGGCTGCCGATCAGCCGTAGCTGCAACATTCAAGATATACTTCCCGATCTTAGTGCAAGTCCTCTCGTATGGCATATGTTTCCAAAAGCAGTGTAAGCTCTGAATTCGCCGTTCGAACACTGTGTTACTGCCTTTTCATATCATTATCTCTGTATCCGCCTGGACCCGTCTCAGCGCTCTCCACTCCGGCGGTGTCAATCCGCCATCTTGGACCTGGCCCCAGATGTTGTAACTTTGTTACATCTTTGCATTGAATGTTGCATCTCTCTCATATTTCTACTGTTAAGTATCAGCTGTTGTAACTTTGTTACATCTTTGTATTGAATGTTGCATCTCTGTTATATCTCTACTCTTAAGTATCAGCTGTTGTAACTTTGTTACATCTTTGTATTGAATGTTGCATCTCTCTCATATTTCTACTGTTAAGTATCAGCTGTTGTAACTTTGTTACATCTTTGTATTGAATGTTGCATCTCTCTCATATTTCTACTGTTAAGTATCAGATGTTGTAACTTTGTTACATCTTTGCATTGAATGTTGCATCTCTGTTATATCTCTACTGTTATGTATTGACTGTTGTAACTCTGTTTCTTTCCCACTGAATATTGTAACTCTGTTGTATGTACAATACAAAGCTCTGCAGAAGCACAGATAGTAAGCTGCTACATTGGGAACCCTGCTCCTCTGATCTTTCCCAATTCTTTTTCAATGTTCTCAATTTGGCCGGATCCGGCATTCCTTTTCCTCACCCTTGCAGCCTCGACTCCCGAGGAATAAATGGGGTATAAATGCAATCCACTATCTTTCCATAGAAGTCAAAATCATGTTTTTATTCCCCCATTCTAGGCATCTGTCTATCTCTACCTTTTGCTTTATTCACGTTGCATCTCTTCATTTCTGTCTATTTAACCAGGGCAGCCCGGGATACACTCAGGACAGGGGAATAAGGCATCATTGCCACACCAGTTTGCACGGAGCCCTTTTCGGTAAAGCTCAGTTGCCATGCATTCCTCCCCCCTCCCAGCATGTAAGGCATCATTGCCACACCAGTTTGCACGGAGCCCTTTTCGGTAAAGCTCAGTTGCCATGCTTTCCCCCCCCTTCCCAGCATGTAAGGCATCATTGCCACACCAGTTTGCATGGAGCCCTTTTCGGTAAAACTCCATTGCCATGCATTCCTCCCCCTTCCCAGCATGTAAGGCATCATTGCCACACCAGTTTGCACGGAGCCCTTTTCGGTAAAGCTCAGTTGCCATGCATTCCTCCCCCTTCCCAGCATGTAAGGCATCATTGCCACACCAGTTTGCACGGAGCCCTTTTCGGTAAAGCTCCTTTGCCATGCATTCCTCCCCCTTCCAGGCATGTAAGGCATCATTGCCACACCAGTTTGCACGGAGCCCTTTTCGGTAAAACTCCATTGCCATGCATTCCTCCCCCTTCCCAGCATGTGAGGCATCATTGCCACACCAGTTTGTACGGAGCCCTTTTCAGTAAAGCTCCACTGCCATGCATTCCTCCCCCTTCCCAGCATGTAAGGCATCATTGCCACACCAGTTTGCTCAGAGTCCTATCAGGTAAATCTCAGTTGCCATGTATTCATCCCCCACCCCAGCATGAAAGGCATCGTTGCCACACCAGTTTGCACGGAGCCCTATCAGGTAAAGCTCAGTTGCCATGTATTCATCCCCCAGCATGCAAAGCATTATTGCCACACCAGTTTGCACGGAGCCCTATCAGGTAAAGCCCAGTTTCCATGTATTCATCCCCCACCCCAGCATGTAGGCATCATTGCCATACTAGTTTGTGCACAATCCCAGTAGGTATATCTCTGTTGCCATGTACTCCTCTCCCCACTCCAGCATGTAAGGAACAATTGCCATACGCACATGCTGAACAGTAATGGAGGTCAAACCTCAAGAATATCCTCCAATATACAAATAAACCCAAAAAAAGTTCTTGAGGATGCTGAAGCCAACACTGTCCTTTTTGGGGTTTGACTTATTAAAGCTGTGGGTCATCAAAAGATTTTTGAGAGGTCATCTTGCCCTCAACTTATAGAGTCATGCTTCATTATTTGACGACCTTTCACACCAAGGTAGGAGCAATGCCACACCAGCGAACTTGACCAAGAGAAGCTAATCTATACCCTGGGAGTTCTTATAAATCTATGGTCAGGACAATTTTCTGGGGTCCTATTTTTTTGGTGAGACAGAAATGTATATCAAATATACCTAGAGGTATACTCCATGATAATCTTTATATAGCAAGTACCTCTGGTGTGATTAAAAACACTAAAAGTTGGTCATAGGGAGAAGTACAATGAATCATTAGACCCAGATCTATAGTTACAAAAAAATCGTATAATTACCAACATGTTTCGACCATTATATATAAGCCTCACTAGGTCTCTGAGTTTCTTCTAGGGTATGCGAATACCAAGCTATGGTATCCAGTCAAACCATGCAAATAAGGCAATTAATAAAACATCACCTGTCTGTCTATTGGATCGGCAAACCCTAGTCTTACTAAACTACAGGCTTCATGCCAAAGTGTGGGGGCGGCGCCTCCTCCATAGTCACACTTTGCCATGAAGCCTGTAGTTTAGAATTACTATGGTTTGTTGATCCAATAGAGAGACTGGTAGGGTTTTACTATTAGTAATCAAACCCTACCTCCTAAAAAGCCCTGAATGCTAAAACCCAACTACTGCCCCTGACCAGTCCCAATGGCTGAACCCTAAGTACCCCTAATTACCACTACCAATTTATACCCCTAGAAACTCCGTACTTACCCCTTGGCGCTACCCATCACTGAAACCTAAAAACACCTTATTACCCCTAATCACCACCCACCCCTGAGCCTTAAAACCCCTTACTACCCCCTATGCCCCACCACCTACCCATCTTAGACCCATTGTAAATGTAATGCAGTGTATCTTACCTCAATGTAACTTACCTCATTACAGTGGTAAATGCATTGTTGTAACTTTGCTGTAGTGGTAATTATTTGTAGTGGATGTGGGGGCAGACATTGCATCGAGCCCTTGGTGTCTGGGGGTTCTTACTATACTGTTTGGGAGCCTGTTGCCAGCATCTTCCCCTCGCCGCCGCCGCACTTCGGACCTGTGCGCGGCCACCAAGTAGGGGAAAACTACGCTTCCCAGCATTCCCGGCACCAGGAAGCCGGACAGGACCACGCACACTGCACGCCCGGTGGCGCTAAAAGTGCGAGAGGCTACCCGCTCACGGGACGCGCGCGGGCGGCGCCGGGTTGAGGCCGTCAGAGGCCGTAGGAGGCTGGGCTGGGCCAACCCCCTTGGCTGCCCTTTTCCATTTCTGTGGACCATACGCCAGGTCAGTGATAAAGCACTTTAAATCTTTGATATAACTGCTCCTGAACTATGGGGAAAAAAACGCAGCTGTAACTAGGCCAAAAGACTCTCTTAAATCGGCCCACCCATTGGTTACTACTACCCAGCAACCAACATTGACCGCAATCGATAAAATGCTTCAAAAAACAATTGATGTTGTCGCCAATGCCATTCAGAACACAGAAAGGCGCTTTTCACTCCCATCTAGCTTGCCCCCCTTTTATTGAATCATGACAATTCTACGGACTCACTACTTGCTGCTTCCTATGCAGGACTCCCAGGGATAGAGGCAAATGAGAACTGCATAATTACGGACATGGCCCCAGTGTAACAACGCAACCCTGGTAGCAGGCTATCATCAACTCCTACCCTGCTCAGGGCTGATACAAACATCAGTCAAGACTCCTGTGCACTACTGGTCGATGACCATCCATGTGTAAACGACATCGATTCACAGGTGGACTCTGATATATCAATCACTGAGGTAGACAAAAGTGAAAGTATCCCCGTGCGAACCAGGGGCCAAAAAGCAAAGAGAAAAACGAAGCATCTAAATACTGAGTCCCCATTAAAAACATATAGAACTAAAGGAGGACGCAAGCGTAACCGGAAGGCCCCTGCCCCCGTAGAACAGGAAAAGATCAGGGGAAAAGATGAAATTACGGCAGCTAAAACTTTACCTATAGAAGCTACTGTAGTACCAGGGAATGAGGCATTCTGGGGGAGGATGGAGACATTATTGTCCACACTCTTAGGTCCACTTAACCAACAAATTTTAAATTTGGACAAAAAGCTGAAAGCGTTGGACGATCATGTATCAAAACTGGGTACAGGGCAGATTTCCATTAATAAAGCTGATAATGGGATATTAGGCTCCTCTAAGGCCAAAACTAGTGGCCCCAATACTAATACTAACACCAACTTAAAAACGGTGGGCCATAATAAACCCACCCTAACTGCGCCCACACCTAGTATTAGCAAAAACCAACCCCCCCCCCCCCAAAAAAACAGGCCTCCAATTCTAATCTGAACTTAACCAAAACAGTAAGTGTGTCAAGGACGGACCCTAACACCGATAACAGTGAAAGGGCCCCAATTCACCAATCTAAGAGTAATCCCCAAAACTGCCCTACAACCCAACCTGAATCCAATTTATCGAATCCTAGGAAGAAGATGCCTTTTCGCATCAACCTCCCTCCTAAATGCAGGGCATATGTGTTGATCCTGGTAAATGTACCCAAATTAAAGAATGAACAAAAGGAAAATCATACAACTCTCAATAATAGGATTCTCCACTGGCTATCCACTAACTGTAATTTCCCAATGGAAGGAGCAAGGGAGATTATCCAAACACAAAGAGTTGGGTGGGTAGGTCCATTGAGAGAAAAAGTTTGAGGGAGACTGTGTTGTCATCAACTTTAGGTCCCCACAATGGGCCCAAAAAACCCTTGCTAATGCACCATTACCCTCACTCTGGGATTTTAATACGACCCTGCTCCCCCTGGGTTACTTTTACAGACATCTAGCCCCAGCTTCCGATTCCATGTTCAAACCGGCTGCACATTTTCAGGATCAAAATCTTGGAATCAGGAATCTTTACCCATTCCATCAACTGAACCAAGATTTCAATCCCATGAACAACCAAGCCCAGTGTTATCAAACAAAATCCATGGGATATCCAACGTCATATCCACAACTCCCTATCATGCCCCGGCAAGATTACAGTGAGAGGCCACACTTCAGCCCTAATGTAAATCCTAATTCAGGGTATAGTGAGTTGAGGCCTATATACAACATACCAACTTATAACCGATTTGAGTATGCTTTCTCAAATCTAGAAGAATAGGACTGACTGGGGATAAAGGGAAGGAGTGATGACCAGCGAGACTTAAGTGCCGATATTGAGGAAACTTCCCCCCTGGTGTTAGACACTGTTACTCGGGAAATACCTGCACAAAGTCACACCACAATATCTGCAATCACAGAAGATGTCACACTTTTAACTTCAACTATCCCTATGCAGAGCACAGCCAACAATGCTATAGGAAAATCTGTTAAACATACCGAACACTGTGATTTATCTATTCTTAGCTGGAATGTTGCGGGACTAGAGACAAGACTAACAAACCCAGAATGGGTCAAGATACTAGATGCTAAAGACATTATTATGTTTCAAGAGACTTGGGCCGTGGAGAACTTATATATTGAAGGGTACCAATGCTTTAGCGTGACAGCACCAAAACCAGACTTTGGACGCGCAGTGGGAGGCTTGTTTATTGGTATCAAGACACTGACTGGTGGTACAATCACAGACCTTTCAAGAGGTCACCCGAACATTCAGATTTTAGAGTTCAAGCAAAAGACCCGGATTTATTTAATTAATTTTTATAACAATGACTTTTGTTTTGCTCCTAACAAGAATTTTGAAGCACTCTCTAAGACTTTACGGAATCTTGAAACTAGTTTTGCCATTGGGGAGGAAACATGGATCCTTATTGTACGGGATTTTAATGCAAAAATTGGTAGTAAATATGGCAACGAGGAGAGGAATCACCTAGATCTGGCGGAACGCAGGGGTATCGAACTAGTTAATATCCTAATTGAGTATAACTTATGCAATGTTATGGACATATGTCATACCTCTAGCGAATTCCACGCCCCTATGTTTAGAGGGCGGGACTGCTCATCCACAATTGACTTTATTTTTATGTTCCCTCAATTATTAAACTGTGTGATAAAATCTATTGTGATAGAAACCCCGTTCGGTGACCACAATCCCCTCAATGTGATGCTAAAACTAGGATGTAACAAGGTTTATGAAAAAATAAATGGGGCAAGAGACATTACACCTACAGGAGATGGCCTGCGCCTTAAATGGAGGGGAGTTGATAGTGGGGTTGTATTAGAAAGCGTAATTAGAGCACACCCTAACCTAATCACTTCCTGCCTAAATACGGATGGGGACTGTCACAGGATAATCGATGATTTCGGTAAACTGTGTTCAGCAATAAAAGCCGCTCTGTCAGTCCCATTACCTAAGGAGCTGAAAGAACCTAGGTGGTTTGACTCCGCCTGCTCACTAGCAAATAGGGAGCTGCGCAGGGCATTAAACACTAAACCAAGATGTCTAGTTGAGGTCCAGGCAGCCAGAAAATTTTATAAACTAAAAATAGCCGAAAGGAAGGCCACACTATTAACAGAACAATGGGAGTCGTTGGTTCGGAGCGCCAATGTGAAAAACAGCTGACTCTTTTGGTCAGCTGTAAAAAAAAAACGAGAAATGGGCAAACAACTGACCCCAGTTAGTTGTAACATAACCAGCAACTCCTGGGAGGCCCATTTCTCCAAAATATATGCTGCCCCATCTGAAGACACACCCGGCTCCCCTCAAGGCCAGCTCCACGGCTTAAAAATAGAACTTCACGAGGTGGTGTTAGCCATTAAAGAGAGCCTTGGAAACAAGGCACCAGGTCCCGACGGCTTACCCATAGACATGATTAAGCACAGTCCAGACCTATGGGCACCAATCCTCCTCAATATTTTTAATAGCCTCCCCACAGTCCCTATGCCCAATACTTGGGCCACCAGCATTATAGTCCCAATCTTTAAGAAAGGGGAGAGATCGGACCCAGTGAACTACCGCCCGATCTCTCTCTTCTGGATAACACACTAAAAATTTTGGGGCGAGTAATATACAATAGGGTGGTAGAGTGGACTGAGAACACGGGCCTGCTGGACCCGTGCCAGATGGGATTCAGGAGCGGGGTGGGGACTGTCGAGCAATGCCTGAACTTGAAACTGATCATCGATAAGTATAGCATTGCCCGATCGTCCCCTATTTACCTTGCTTTTATGGATCTCTCATCCGCTTTTGACCTAGAGAACAGAACTAAACTATGGGCAACTCTTCTGAATTATGGACTGGATGAGGCCCTCGTTAATTTCTTGGCATACCTTCACACAGACCTCAAAGCGCAAGTCAGGGGAAGTATCGGGTCCCATTAAAATAGGCAGAGGGGTAAGACAGGGGTGCGTTTTAGCACCCCTGTTGTTTATTATCTATATTAATGGCCTAGCCAAAGCACTAAAACATGTGACTAGTGATGTACCAATTATCCAGGGGCTTCCATTGCCAGTTTTATTATACGCTGACGACGCGGTCTTGATGGGAAGAACTCCCAACGCCCTTCGTCTATTGGTTAGGGGCTTTGTCCAATACATGGAGGGCCTAGACCTGCGCGTCAATTTAAAAAAATCTTTTATCATGGAAACGCAAACTCAATACGATACATACATATAGGGGCAGATAAATTAGAATCTGTAACTTAATTTCCCTATCTTTGTTTGGTTTTTGCTGCGAACGGCTCATGGAGTGGGCATAAGGCCCACGCCATGAGCAAGTTCTCAAAAGCCAACAATTCTATCTTGAGTCTGTCCCGACCTAAGAAAATAGGTGCCACTAGAGCTATTTTAAATTTTTTTAAGCTACAGTGTTTACCAGTAGCCACATACGGGGCTGAGGTTTGGGGATCGGGAAAAAGCCCCGGGATCCAGCGTGAAGAAGCTCGATTTTGCAGGAAAATCCTGGGTGCCCCAATCTCCTCTTCAGAATTGATCTGTCATGAGGAACTTAACCTCCCCTACGTATGCAACTTCATTAGATCCAGACCAGCTCTCTTCTGGCTAAGGATCTGGAGAAATGATTTTCAACCCTAACTCAAAACATAATAAAAGACTGTCTTAAATGCGACCATGGCATGTCAATTCCCTGGCTCGCGGATGTTTTAAAAGCATTGAGCGATGTGAACAGGGAAGATCTTTTCTCCGATCCCAATAATATTGAACCGACCGACAAAATTGAGGTCAAACAAGCACTGTATGCACTTTATAGTTCAGAACGAATGGAAAAAGAAGCACTCAAATCAACTGTTGCGATTTATCAGAAAAATGACCTAAGCAGGAATAATCTTGCTCAATACCTCACTTTACCCATGACGAACTGGGAAAGATCGTTATTGTTCCGATTAAGGGCAGGTTCTATAAAACTTTTGATGGGATTTCCCCTGGGTTATCAACATACAAATGATTACAACCCATGCCCATGTGATGGTATTAGTAAAGTCAAGTCAAGTCAAGTCAAAAAGATTTATATAGCGCGCTACATACCCATAGGGTCTCAAGGCGCTTGCGGAGGGGTGGGGAATTACTTGTCGAATATCCAAGTTTTAAGTTGCTTTCTGAATGCTAGGTGGTTCTGAGTAAGGCGAAGTTGAGTGGGAAGGGAGTTCCAAGTTTTAGCTGCCAGGTAGGAGAAGGATCTGCCTCCCATGGTGGTTTTAATTGGTTTTTAACTCCGTATTTTAGAAAACACAAACCCCTTTTGTTAGGGGAATCTTATTCAATGCTATTGTCCCTGGATACAGGTGAATTAATTTTCCGCACCAGCACTTTTTTGAGAACTATAACATGTGCACGCAAAACTATGGAAAGCCCTTCATAATTGTTTACTTGTCTTATGAGAAATGCTTCAGTTTTTAACACCTATGATTCTATTGTTTTTATTGTACAAATGAATGTTTTTACTGTGTACTTTTATGAATTTTATGAAATTCGAATAAAGGTCTTTTGAATTGAATTGAATAGTGGATGTGATGCGGTGATAAAACCTAGGAAATGCTCCATTGTGATGCTTGGAGTGGTCCTACTAACCTCAACCTCATCCTCTTCCTTTTCATTCACACGTTCATCCATCACGGCTCATATTATTTTACCTACTTTATGCTGTGAAGCCCAGCATGAAAGGCGTGATGGGATAATTTGAATACTAATGAGATAGGCTGCAGCACCCTCTTCTCCCTAAAATTCCACACGTATATTGTTTAACCAAGTGGCACAGTTTTAAAAAAAATAATTCCAATAGACTATATTTACATTCGGTTTAAAATTGATGGTCTGATGGGCTACAAAGACTTGACTTGGAACAACCTCACTTTACAGACAATGAATTTGATGAAAGAAATTGTGTTTCATAAAGTGAGGAGAGGAGTAGAATCTCACAAGCAGGCCATGTGGGACGCGAGTGTGGGGAATGAGCATGTAATGCGTCTTTCCCACGTCTCTGTCTGTTCCCCATTGGTTTTGGTAAACCATTTAGAATGGTTTTCTTTTTTAGACATGTTTAATTAGAGCTGTAGAAAAAGTTCCAAAAACAAGGTGGAACAATAATTTCCTCAAGCGGCATTAACTTCTCACTTGGCGGCGATGAGAGCTCACACTGGGATTCCAATTCGTAGTCAGTGTTTCCAATGGGATTACCAATCCCTGGGGTATCGGTGAGACCGAGGTATCACATGTTGATCATCATGACTGATCTGCTGTGGTGGTTCATGGCATTGTGGCAGACAGCCATGGCACAACAGTGTCCTTGAGGAAATCCAGGGCATCATTTGCATAATGTGATGGTAATTCCTGGGCTCATGAAGCAGAATCGGTCAGTGTGATGCATTTGTACTAGGAAAATCCCAAGCTGACATGTGGAAACCAATTTGTTTGGTAAAAACTGAGTTTTTCCAAAAGGAGAAACAATTTTGTGAGTGTGTTAACCCAATATGAAATGTAGATATTTCATATGTTTTGAGAGGATCACTGAAATAATATCGAGGGTCAAAATATCGACTTGCAAAAATATCGTGGACAAAATATCGACAGTCAAAATATCGAGTTTGTATCTACAAACAGGTAAGTACAAAAATATTGAGTACAAAATATTGTTTACAATAATATAGTTGTAAAAAATATCGACTTTATTAAGAACAGTGTTAAATTAAATTAATATGAAAATTTAATTACTAAAATATACTTAAAAATACTTACATTAACTTATAATAATAAAATAATAAATGAAAATATTAAAAAAAATGTTTACAATCTTATTTGCTAAAACATATATATATAGTAACATACTATATTTAAATAAGATACTATTATATTACCGTACGATACCAGAAGTGTAAAAAATACTATTCCCACTCCAAAGAGTGCAAGCGTAGGGAAAGTGTTGGATAGCGTAGGGGTTAAAATTACTATTCCCACTCCAGTGGGTGCAACAGTAGGGAAAACTGACCCTGAACCCTAAAAATACCCCTTTACCCAAAAACCCCAAACTGACCCTGAACCCTAAAAATACCCCTTTACCCAAAAACTGAAAACTGACCCTGAACCCTAAAAATACCCCTTTACCCAAAAACTGAAAACTGACCCTGAACCCTAAAAATACCCCTTTACCCAAAAACTGAAAACTGACCCTGAACCCTAAAAATACCCCTTTACCCAAAAACTGAAAACTGACCCTGAACCCTAAAAATACCCCTTTACCCAAAAACTGAAAACTGACCCTGAACCCCAAAAATACCCCTTTACCCAAAAACTGAAAACTGACCCTGAACCCTAAAAATACCCCTTTACCCAAAAACTGAAAACTGACCCTGAACCCTAAAAATACTCCTTTACCCATTTCAATTCAATTCAAAAACTTTATTCGATCATTGATTAATAATCATAAAAGTACATACATAAGTAAAAACATGAGGGAACAGCAAAATTTAAATTGACCACATATCAAAAAAGCATGCTATTCCTCAAGCATATCGATTTTAAAATAAATACAGCAGTAAAAAAACAGATGTCCTGTGAATCAAGTCCAAATAAAAGCCCCATAGCCGATACAATAGTGGATACATTGTATTTTTTGAAAAGCGGTTTCAGATAAATTTTACGAAGGTAGAGATAAAGAGGGCATAACAATAAAAAATGCTCCGTACTTTGCTTTGTAGTCCCATCACACGGACAGGGGGCAGTATTATAGGTCTTCATTACAGGATACGCAACAAGCAAATGGGCAATCCCCATCCGTAATCTTGTCAGTACATATTGGTGGGATCGGATAGTAACCAATTTAAGGTATCCTGAAAGCCCCATTTCTTCCTTAGTATATCTGTCATAAAAAACATGTGTGGAGAACTGAGCAGTAGCTGCGTTACGCTTCACCATGCTAGCCCTCAAAAATTCATGTTTAAGCTCACTCTTCGGGGTATCTAGAACACAGGAAGGGTTATCACGCACATTTAGGTTAAAAACATCATTAAATGTTCGAATAATATAGTTAAGCCAGGGGATGCGGGAACATTTGTCCATGTGAAGACAATCTAAAATGATCTTTCTTGTGAAACCAGTCTGTTCCTTACTCCATATAGATCTCCATACTAACAGGGGTCTTAATCTGATCAAGTCAGATAGATGTTCTAGACCAACCTCCAGATGGATCAACTTTGTTGAGGCAGAAGATGGTAAACACAGGAGTTTTTTGACAAATTTATTTTCCTCAACCTGGAGCATGTTGTTATTACAATGGCCCCACACTCCTGAGCCATATAGGGCCAGAGCAACACATTTGTGATGGTATAGGTACAACATGTCTGGTATCCGTCTTGAGCCTAGCTTGGATGCAAACTTAAATATGCCAAAAGAACACTTGGCCATTTTGGCTCTTACATTAATCATTTCAGGTGTCCACATCCCCCCGCTGTTAAAAGTGATACCCAAATAACAAAATTTATCCACCACTTTTATAGTTTGGTTCATAACTGTAAAGGGCCTTAAGTTTTTAATTTTCTTCCCACAGGGCATTATAAAAGTTTTTGAATTATTGATTTTTAATTTTCTCCCATTAATAAAATCTGCAAATTTATTCATAAGTTTTTGCAGCCCAAGAGGGGTTTGTGAGAGCAGAACCGCGTCATCCGCGTAGAGCAATATTGGGATGGAAAGGCCGTCAGCAGTCGGAGCATCAGCACTGATGGTCCGCAGTTCTGACTCGATTGCATTAATAAAAAGGGAGAAAAGAAGAGGTGCAAGGACGCATCCCTGCCTAATTCCGGAACCTACTTTAATACTGGGTGTACACTCCCCCGATTGCCCGTAGCGTATCTTAGCCGTAAGTTTCCTATAAAGTTGGGCCAAGAAATAGATAATATCCTGTGGGGCACCCATGTCCAGCAAGGTTGACCACAAAAGGCCATGGTCAACCAGGTCGAAGGCACTGGTCAGGTCTGCGAAGCAAAGGAACAACGAGCCTTGTTTAGCCCGTGTATATTTGCCTATAATTAGGTCTAAATTAATGCACTTTTCTATTGTGCCTAACCCCTTGCGGAATCCATACTGAGAGTCCGCAAGGATCCCTTTATCTTCTACCCATTCCTCCAGACGACTCAGTAATACCCTACTCATAGTTTTTAGGGAAGCAGTGAGGAGAGAAATCGGGCGGTAGTTTTTTGCCTCGCCCCTCTCACCTTTTTTATACACCGGGATAATGATTGATTCCCCCCAAATCTGAGGGGCCGCAGTCATTGCAGCTGCAGTAAAAACCTTTGTTAGCAATGGGCTCCAGATGGAAACCTCTGCTTTATAAAGGTCAACAGGTACCCCATCAGGGCCCGGCGCCTTTCCCCCCTTGCTGACCCGGATGGCGGCATCCACCTCAGAAACTGTGATATTAAGAGGTAGGGGCATAAAAGCCATGGTCTCCCTGTCACCCCCCACATCTAGTCCTTCAGGGTTAAAAATACTAGTAAAATGAGCCACCCATTGTTCCTCAGACACCTGGGCAGACATCACCGGGGCTTCTTCATTTTGGAGGAAGGGACTATTGAGAGTGGACCAGAAAAGCTTGGCATCCTTAAGATCAACTGCCTTAGTCAAGTTGTTCCAGGCCTCTTCCCTTAGTTCCTGTTTCCTATTCCTCGGATGAATAGAGTATTCCCTTCTAAGGGTTTTAACTGCTTCCTTATCCCTAGGTTTACCCTTAAGGGCAACTTTAAGTCTTTGTAAGGATTTAGTACATTCCCTGTTAAACCATCCCCCGTTATTCCTAGGGCCCTTTGATTTTCTCCCGGTTAAGATTTGTGCAATGTTTTTATTAATGATGTCAAAACTGGCTAGAATATCAGCATTATCCTTTTCGGGTTCGAGGCAGCATTCCACCTCATCTATACAAGCAGACACAATGGTACATAGTAAACGTTCCTCATTATGCCTACCCCATTTAATTCTAGGGCCATTGGGTCTATGTGGGACAACATCTGTCACTGCACCGTGTAACGCCTTTACTTTATCCCCCCACAGGGAGAGATACATTGTTAGACAGTTATGATCACTTAGGGCTGGATCTACTATTACGGGTAAGGAACACAAAGCTGTAATACTGGCGGAGACAATGAGGTAGTCGATAACGGTGGCACAGTTCCTACCAATAAAGGTCGGTACCGACTTGCCCTCACTGTCTACGTCGGGTAACATAATGCATAAGTCCATTTTAAGCATAAGAGTGTTTAGAGATTCCCCATAAACCGAATGTAGAAAGTGGGTCTGATCTTCCCCTCCCTCACCCCCATACCCACACACCCTTTTGCCAGCAAATGTGCACATGTGAATGTTGAAATCACCACCCCACAAAATATCAAAAGACACATCACTGTGCTCATATAGCCTTTCCACCTCTGCTTCGAGTTCATCGACCATATCTGTTTTTGAGTGGTTAAAGACATTGTTGTAGTGGTTTATTACTAAAACGTTTCGCCCATTCCTGTGTTGTAACCACAACAGCTGAGAGTGCAGACCAACAGTCCGGTGGATTTTTACTCGAACCGGTAACCTCACAGAGAGCAATATCACCATCCCACCACTGGCTCTCCCCATGTTGGATGGCTGAGCATGGCAGTTATAGGCGACATACCCATCAAGATAGACATCTTCGGCCGCCCAAGTCTCCTGGAGACACATGATGTCAAATTGGGTTATAAATTCTAACCATCCTAGACGCTCTATCTTATTATTCCACCCGGCAATATTCCAACTCGCCATCTTATACCCCCGTTCTGTTGAACTAACAGCCTCAATAGATGGTGGCGGTAGGGTATGGATGTAGGTTACTTCCCCTGACACGGGGTCTTCAGATAGTCGGGTCGGAGTTGTACTTCCATTTGCCGGGGTAGGAGTATCTGAGTTACAATGAAGCTGCCCAGAATAACATGTATTATACACAGAGCTACAAATAACATTGTACCCATTGGGTGGGTTAATAACAGTTGAACCTTTTTCCCCCGTGCCTGCACCCATGTCTCCTCCTATATCTCCACACAGTTCCTTTCCCCCCTCCCCTGTGGCTCGATGGCATCAGTCACAGTCTTCCAGGCCGCTAAACACGTCAATCTAGGGGTGTAAAAGGTTTGAGATGGTCCATTCTCCTGTGTGTTAGGGAGTTATACCTTGGGCCTACAGTATTCCACCCATACGGGTCTACCCCTATAGGTGGTTGCGTGTTGTAGACAGGTGGACGATATGGATTTGAGAGCATTTGCCTCAATAACGGGGTGGGGGGAGCTCGCTGTGATTGATGATTGGGTGGGAACACCACTGAGCGAGGGTAAAAATATGTTAGGGGACGGGGGGTAATAGATTTACTACCGTGGTCAGAAGGCCAGTTAAGTATAAAATGGACGGCATTCTGGTCTCTAAAATTAATGACCACTATGTCTCCCTCAATATCTTTAGGTCTTCCTCCCAGCCAAGGAAGGCGGCGGACATGAACAATTTCTCCATTGATATTATTTGCAATAGGTCTGTGTAGACTTAACCAATGCGATATTTTATTTTTCAACTGGGCATAGCCCTCCCGTTTGTTCTTTTCCAGCTCTGGTACCCCAGTAAGGACTACAACAAAGGGTACAGCATCTGGTGGGAGTTCTGGAAGGGGGCCCTTGTTATAGTTACCTCGAGCCGGCCGCTCATTTCCTCTTTCTCTCTTTTTATTCCCTGGGGCTTGACCAAGATTATTCGAATGTCCACAAGACGTTACAGGCGGGGGCAATGTGGGTTTACTCATATTATTTGAGGATTGAGGCACAAGGGTAGTCTGCACAGGGGTAGGTATAGTGGTTATAACAGGAATACCTGATGAGGTGGGTAAAATTGGAGTTTGTAGAGGGGGATTAGGCAACACTTTATTAATCACTAGCTTGATTCCCAGTTCTTGTTCTATCTTCCCAAGTCTATCTTCTAGTTTATTAAGTCTATCTACAATAGCCAGTGTATAGGTCCTCATTATAGATTCTATGCTATCGATCAAGGCACCATTTGTAGGTTCCTGTAACGTCACAACCGCGGGGAGGCTATCGGCAGTGGGGATGACAGGGTCTATTAAGGGGGTTAAGCATGGATGCGTAGGTGATATAACTATCCTTCCTTTGTCTGTTACTTTAACCCGTCCTCCCCTAGTACTGTCGTCCTTTTTAATGCCAAAGTCTGCATGATTAATCTTCCTCTTTGGAAGGTCAGTTTTTTTGCGCCTTTTTGTCGGGGAGGGCCATAGATTTTAACTGGTGTGACTTTTTTTGCCCTACTTTTAACTGCTTTAGGTTGTTTAGGAATAGGGGTAATTTGTGCTTTAGTTATAACAATAGATTTAGTTGTACTAGGAGTGGTAGCAATGGTTGGCAGTTTACTAGTAGTGCCTAAGGGTTCAGGTTCGCTCGTAGATGTTCCCTCTCTAAATATTAGAGGTATGCTGTCCTGCGAGGGGGTACAGATATTTTCAGTAGGGGTTCCGTCCCCCATAGAGCTAATTAACACTGGTGACACCAGGAATGGTCTATTCTTTAGGCTTTCAACCGACCGCCGTCGCTCTGCCCGAAGTTCTTCAAGGGTGGGGGTAGCTGGAGAATCCAAGAGAGTTTTCTTAAAATAATTATCTAGTTTCCCATTTATCAAGCTTACAGGTTTCTCAGGGCCAGCCATCTCCGGGGTTAGTAATACTCCTTTACCCAAAATTAATTAATATTATTTAATTACCAATTAATTATTAATTAACACTAACAATAAAGTAAATATATTAGCACATTAGCTGTAATTAATTTAATTTAATAAATAATATTATTTTTTTCAAAATAATTAATTTACAATAACTAAAAATTATATATATAAATAAATTACTCTAAATAATGTAATTAACTAATTAATATTATTTAATTACCAATTAATTACTAATTAAAAATATGTAAAAAATGATATTAATTAATTAACTAATTAATAGTAATTAATTACCAATTAATTATTAATTAAAAATATTTACAAACATATATTAATTAATTAATTATTATTAAATTACTCCCCACC
Organism: Lissotriton vulgaris; assembly: GCF_964263255.1. Lineage (NCBI taxonomy): Eukaryota > Metazoa > Chordata > Amphibia > Caudata > Salamandridae > Lissotriton > Lissotriton vulgaris. The sequence goes on along the minus strand of NC_141700.1, from coordinate 783,609,983 downwards.
CATACCCCCTATTAACCCAACATCCCGCTCCTAAACATTAACTACAATTTATATTACTATTAATAATTTTTTTTAATTTTTTAACCTTTTTTCTACATATTATTGAAATTTTTTACTTTGACTATTTATATATATTTTGTCGATATTTTTGTACTCGATATTTTTTTAACATTATTTTAATCGATATTTTGACCAACGATATTTTTGTAATCGATATTTTATTATTATCGATATTTTTAACTCGATATTTTGTCCATTCGATATTTTGGAGTCGATATTTTGTCTGTGCACCGTTTTGAGAAACTGACATGCTGATGTTTGAAGATAAAAATGATGAACAATCCAAAGCATAATTGAAGTTGTTCTTTTAATGATAATTCAAATGGAGTTAAGGGGATTTATAGCTGTATTTCCTTTGTGCCAGTGGGCTCTTTCTTATGTGTCTGTTGTTTTCGTTAGTTGTGTGGAGGCATTTTATGTCGATGAACCTTGCGTGCCATTGTTATTAGTAACCCAGATGTATGCTGGGGGGGGGTTGGTGTTCGACAACACTATCAAGTTTTAAATATTGTTCAGCCAAAATATTGTATTCAGAATACTGACTGCCACATTATCATGTAGATCATTATTTATAGGCAAGTTCTTTACTCTATATATATATTTATCTTGAATTTGTGTGTATCTTCAAGGTCCATAGTTGTTCATTTAAGAATAGTAAATCTATCCTTAAGTATGTAAACATACTTTCCTGATTTGTATTGGTCATTTTTCTAGTTAAGATATTTGGTCATGACAATATATTGTCACTCAGTATTGTGACATACATCTGAGTGGTCCCTACTATTTGTCCTGCAAGGGATGGTCACTATTGGTATTGTATTTGAGGTGATCACTCATGTACTGTTGTTAGCGTACCATGTTTTTACATTGTTCCCTGTTATACCTGCGGAAGGGCCATCACCATGATTTGAAATTGTTAAATGGTAGATGAACTAATGCAGCCTTTTCTGTTTTTACTTTCAGATCGACCAAGTTGTGATCCACGAAAAATGTAAGGTTTGATTTATGGATTCCTTTTGTTCTTACCAATAATTTGTGAGATCATGTCTCACAAGGAATAGATAAAGTGTAGGATAGTCCACGCACGATTAATAATTATATAATGACTTCTTACAGACCACAGATGTAAGACAGATCTTTCACCTAGCCCTATAATATTAGTTGTTTATTGGCGTGAGTTGTCTTGCTTTTACTCTGATGGATGAAGTTGACCATTAAGAGATACACATTTTTTTGTCTCTGCTCTGGTTGATGATGACGATGACTAGGATGTGGTTCCTATTTTCTAAGCCCCGGTTGAGGCTTACCATTTATGGATATGACATATATTGTTCTGTTGCTCTAATGTTTGATGAATACGAATAAGATTTGTTTATTTTTGTCACTCTCCTGATTAATGAGGATTAAAAGTCTTTGATATTGTTGTGTTTGTCCTAGTTGATGGCAATAATGAGTAAGTCTTAGGTATTTTTGTAGTACGTCTGATTGATGACAATAAGTAAGATTTGAATACAGTAGTCTCTGCATTTGATGATGATGAAGAATAAGACTGATTCTGGGTGATAACGACAATGAATTCACCTTGGATATTGCTGTGTATGCCCTGGTACCTGATAAGTATGAAAGACTTGGATATGATGTCTATCTGGTGAGTTATGCAAGTATGTTATGTTTGTATTTACATTACTTAAAGAGGACCATGAACAAGATTTATATAAAGATATTCCTTGCTCTGGTGAAGTTGTCAACCAATAAGACTTAGTTGGTTTTACCTCTACTTTTGGTTGATGAGGATAATAAGCAAGACTTAAATAACCTTTTCTCTGCATTGGTAGTTTGTGGTGAATAAATAATTTGTTGTCTTATTCTGGTCCATGATGTTTTTAAATTGTTGCATTTTTTCCTGGTTTATAACTATCATAACTCATCCTTGGGTATTTTTGTTGGTACATCTGATTGATGACAATAAATATACCTGGAGAGCATTGTATCTGCCATGTTGATGATGATGAATATGTCCTGGATTCTGGGTGATGACGGCCATTACGAAGACTTGGACATTGTTACCTCAACCCAGCTACATAATAATTATGAACAAGACATGGATACAGGTGGCTCTTCTGTAGTTAATGATGGTGATGAATGCTACTGGGCTGTCTTGGTCTTTGCTCCACTTAAAGGTGTCTACAAACCAGATTTGCATAAAGATGTCTTTGTCTTGGTTTTGCATGACAATGAATAAGACTTGGTTGTTTTTGCCTCTCCTTGGCTTGATAATGATAACGATTAAGACTTAAATATTTGTTGCTACCCGGGTGGATGGATAGAAATACGATTCATTCAGTGTGATCTTGCCCTGTTACATCATGAATATGAATAGAAGTTATTTAATCTTTTTGCTCGGCTAATGTGGCCTATAAATAAGTCTTGGACATTGATTGATGACAACGATTAAAGATACTGCTATAATGGCCATGATTGCGGATTACAAATACGACTTGGATACTGCTGTCTGTCCTTGCATATGACTATCGCGAATTGACTGACATACTGTTGTTTCTGCCTTTGCTGATGAAAACCATGAAAACGAGTTGGTTCTTTTTGTTGGTATTTTGTCTTTACTCCAGTTCATAATGATTACAAACAAGACATACTCAGTTTACTCTACCAAGATTGATAGTGACAATGAATACAATGTTCCTAATGTGGTCTCTGGCATGGTTGATGACCCCATAGAACTAGACCATTGTTTTCGCATCACTGGTTGAAGACAAAGAAGAGTAAGACTTGGATTTGTTTTGTCTCTACCCTAGTTAATGGCTACTATTGTTAAGACTTTGATATTGGTGTCTTTCTTCTGACCAATGTCAACAATAAATCCTGGATTTTTATGTCTCTGCCCTGGATGATAACAAATATTTTGATATTGTTGTCTCCGTCCTAGCTGAACATGACTTTCTATATGAATTAGACATGGTCACCTTTTTCCTGGTAGATCACAAAGATCCGACTTGAACATCATTGCCTCTGCTCTTGATAATGATGACCATGAACTAGACTCATTAATGGTGATAAAGACAACACTGATTAATCAAGTGTATGTGTTTGATAACAAACATGTAGCCGGAGGGGTTCCTGTGTGTGATGATGACTTTTAAACATGCATGATTGGTATTAGAGATGATGGAGTTAACGGGATGTGATCTCATATATTTATTTTAAGTTTCCAGTGCGCAAATATGGGGACGGAGTTATGAAATTATAAACACCTTGAACCAGAGGATTTTTTTTGCCAAGCAGGAAGAAAGCGTCCTTTGTCCACTCTACAACCTTCATGTCCTGGACAACAATAACAGAGAAGTGATTCAGTTCTTACTGAACTTCAAGTGTTCCTGCTCCTCAAACGAGGTAAGGTCCCTGCAATTCCAGAGCTGACAACAATTTTTGGGGATGGAGTTTTTTACTGCTGAGGTCACTCACCCGTAGTAGTAAAATAGATGGATTCAAGTGAATGAAGACATCAACTTTGTGTTCTCTTAAAAGTTGAGCACGGTCAGGTTCAAATTCTACTATTACCATGTCATCTTTTCATTTTTCAAACCGAGGTATTCACAGGTGTACAAAAGTGATACTTCTGAACCAGTATCCTCATTGTATACTCTACTATCTCATAAGAGTACTGCACCATGGGCCCCTTCAAGCCTGGACATAGATCCCCTATTGATGGAGGTCTCAACACTCTGAAATGTGATCTTCTGATGACACTTCTTAAAGCCATATAACTAGAAATTGTTTTGAGTGCACACTCTTGTTTACTGACTAATTCTATATTGCAGTTGGAGATCCATTGCCCACCTGGCAACATTATTGGATACAGCGTTTGGAACTACAGCAACGTGGTAACTAGCCTCTACATCCAAAATGAAGCCAAACAGACCGCCCTCGTGACTGTGGGCCCTGGCCTCCAAACCAGCATCTTCGGCGACGTGGTTTTTGAGGTAAAGAAGTAGAAGGGGAAGTTTCAGATTAAAGAGATGGATGAAAAGAAGAAAAGGAAAACATGAGTAAGGAAGGGAGGCCGTAAGGAATTAGGGAGGTAAGGACAGCTTAAAGTAGAGAAAATTGAATGGAGGATGGAATGAGCGAGAGAGGTATGATATAGAAAATATAAAAGAAGCATGGAAAGATCAGTGTGAAGAGGTTGGAATAAGGTGGAGAAATATATGGGAATGAAAGTCAACAGCAATGATAGAAATGAGGAAAGGAGAACAGAATGTTTAAATGGACTGGGAAGAAGGGAGAGAAAAGGGAGAATGATAAAAAAAAAGGATGAAAGTTAATCGGAACATATAAAGTGTCCACAGAATAACAGATCAAATATGAACATAGTTTGACAAGAGAAGCAGGGAATGAGAAGTATGAAAGAGTAGAGGGAAAACCAGAGGAAGGAAGTAATGTAGCTGGTAGACCCCAGTAACTAATATAAAGCACTATACTCACCCTTTAAAAACAACACATGTTTACTGTGATGCTGCAGCAGTAACAGGAGCTTAGGTCTTACTCTCTTGGTGTCTCAGGACCAAGAAAAACTCTAAATATTAATGTGATATCCAATAAATAGACATCAATATCTTCCATTCATAGTTTCTTTTCCTCGAAATACTATAGTGCCTCTGCTCTGTCTCTTAAGTTCTTCTTAGTACCACCTACTTATAAGAGTAGCTCTGTTGAATTGGGTCAGTCTTTCAGTAGCCTGGAATCCTTCCAGTGCTGTTCATGAAAGAGGCCCCAGGTACATTTTTAAATCAATATATATCTGATTCTTCCTTATTATATGAAAGTATTTTCCAGCAGCATAAGGACCACTCTTAATTTACATTCTCCAAACAAATCCCAAGTTCCTCGAACTTCTGCTTTCAGTAAATTAGACGATCATCCCTTGATGACAACCCAGGAATCTGCGACCCTAGCGCGTCCCTTGTCCAAAGCTTTTATAGTATCCCCTCTTTCATACAAAACCAGTCTAAATGTAATACCCAAAAGATGAATGGAGTTCTAGAAGACTCAGCAGTAAGGTTGAGAAGATACAGCAAAGGTTTATTCCAGGATGCAAACCTCCTTCCACAATCCTCTGCAGTCAGCAGTAACCAGCATTTTCAGAACACTCACTACAAGACTCTTATAACAGAACCTTGTTGCTATGCCCTTACACATCAATGGAGCCTCTGTGGTGCATATCTCCTTTCTTATACAAATAACTATATTTTGAAACATTACATCTTTTGGCTTTTTATAAAAAACTATACTGCTGCATGCTGCAGACTACCACACAACTCACACTCCTGCATGCCACACACTCCTGCACGCCACACACTGCTACACGCCACACACTGCTGCACGCCACACACTGCGGCACGCCGCACACTGCGGCACGCCGCACACTGCTGCACGCCACACACTTCTGCACGCCACACACTACTGCACGCCACACACTGCTGCACGCCGCACAATGCTGCACGCCGCACAATGCTGAACGCCACACAACACCACCACATCACTCGAGGACACCACCACATCACTCGAGGACACCACCACATCACTCGAGGACACCAACACATGACTCAGGGACACCACCACATCACTCAGGGACACCACCACATCACTCAGGGACACCACCACATCACTCAGGGACACCACCACATCACTTAGGGACAAACACCACATCACTCAGGGACAACACCACATCACTCAGGGACACCACCCTCCAACTCCAACCTCCAACTCAACCCTCCACCCTCCAACCCCACCCTCCAACTCCAACCCCACCCTCCAACTCCAACTCCACCCTCCAACTCCACCCTCCAACTCCACCCTCCAACTCCACTCTCCGACTCCACCCTCCAGCTCCAACTCCACCCTCCAACTCCACCCTCCAACCCCAACTCCACCTTCCAACCACACCCTCAAACTCCAACCCCACCCTCCAACTCCGCCCTCACTCTATCGCCCTCACTCTATCTATCGCCCTCACTCTATCTATCTATCGGCATCACTCTATCTATCTATCGGCCTCACTCTATCTATCGACCTCACTCTATCTATCGGCTTCACTCTATCTATCGGCCTCACTCTATCTATCTATTGGCCTCACTCTATCTATCTATCGGCCTCACTCTATCTAGCTATCGGCCTCACTCTATCTATCTATCGGCCTCACTCTATCTAGCTATCGGCCTCGCTCTATCTATCTATCTATCTATCTATCTATCGGCCTCACTCTATCTATCTATCGGCCTCACTCTATCTATCTATCTATCTATCTATCTATCTATCTATCTATCTATCTATCTATCTATCTATCTATCGGCCTCACTCTATCTATGTAGAGCCCTCACTCTATCTATCTATGTAACGCCCTCACTCTATCTATGTATCACCCTCACTCTATCTATCTATCTATGTATCACCCTCACTCTATCTATTTATCTATGTAATGCCCTCACTCTATCTATCTATGTAACGCCCTCACTCTATCTATCTATGTAACGCCCTCACTCTATCTATCTATGTATCTCCCTCTATCTATTACCACCCTGCCTCTATCTATCTATCGCACTCACTCTATCTATCTATTGCATCACCACAGCATCACTCAGCACCACCACAGCATCACTCAGGGGCACCACAACATCACTCATGGGCACCACAACATCACTATGCGCTACCACAGCATCAATGAACACCACAGCATCACTCGCCGCCACCACAACATCACTCAGCGCCACCACAGCATCAATCTGTGCAATCATTCAACAACAACTGGTTCAAATATGTTCGCTCAATGTTTCAAGCTTTATTACAAATGTCACAAAAAGATGTTTATATATCACTTCTGTTCTTGGATTTTCTTCATAATAAAATACAATGAACATAATCTTCACAAAAGTTATTTACAAAAGTTTAAGCTATTGCCATTATAAATTACAATAACTTTTTTAAAATTATTAATTATTACAAAAATTACAAGCCATTGTTATTTGTAATATCAATACATCTAAGTCATGTAAATACAACACATATTGCGTTACAAATGCTATAGGTGTCACATTTGCGAAAGTTAAAACTATTGGCATTGTAAATGACAAAGTTAATAATTTCGCTATTTTCAAAACCAACACATAAATAAAAAATGTGTCATTTCCAATACCAATAGCTCAAACTTTCCTAATACGAGACCTATTGCATTGTTAATGCTTGTTTTGCATTGGCACTGCCTCTAAAGCTTTATTGTACCCGTCAGTTGTAATGATAGATTCATTTCTAGAACTAAAGTACTACAAACTGTATGCATTACTCTAATAATGTATTATCTCCACAAATTCTTGGTCACACTGTTCGCATCAGCTAAACCTTGTGTTTAGTGTTTTCCTTTATAATATTTCTTAAATAGGGCTTGATTATGAGTTGCTTGTTATATTCAGGCTGGTGCGTAAAACACTGTTTAAGCACAGGTCAGAATTATGAATTAAAAGGTATTTAATGCATCTGATAATTATCTGATGCAGTTAATACATTGCACTTTGTTCAATTTCAACAATTCAAACCAGGAGAAAAGTGTACGGTATTTACCGTACCATGCCCAATTTGCTGCGTTAAACACAAAAACCTGCATGTTATTCCCCAGTAACTCATAATAGGTGCTATTTATCACACTTGATAAACAACATACGTCATGGCATTATTTATCAGGTATGCTAAATACCACCTATAATTGTAATCTGGCAAATACTCACAAAATTCAGCACCTGTTTTGTGTGAATGTCTGCTATTCCCAAAAAAGTGAAAAAAATTAGGGGTTAGCGAATAATTCTGCGCCGCAGGAATTTTGCCCTTTCCGCGTTTTGCTTGCAACACAGAGTTCTTGCAAAACTCCACCAACCGCCGTGTGGCAGAGTTTTATCTTGCGTGCAGCTCACTAACGTTAGGTTGGCGAGTGCAGGTTAGAATTTGCATCCCCTAGCAGGATTTCTCAACGTGAGCGGGCACGGCAGCTCGCAACCATTCGCATTGAGAAAGCTCCCGCTTGAGCAGAAAATCAGTTGATTCTTCATCCATTTGAGATGGTGGTATGCAGAGGCTACATCTAAGGTTTTAAATATCTTGGCATCATGTACAAGCATCACCATCTCTTCAGTACTGGGTAAAGAATATTTATTTCAACCATGCATTTGTTACTATCCCGCAAGTGTAGGCGTAGCCTAATGTCTTTCCCGGCGTTTTTGCAATGACCAGTGGGGCTAACCATTCTGTTGCTTCACCCGGTTATTTCACCTGGATCTTGCATAACTCATCGAGTTCCACAGAAATAGCCCCTTTTACACTTATTGGCATTTCCTTCAATTGAATTAAACTCCACATTTTCTTTGTACACCTCACCCTCTTCACAGTTGGACTGACACTGGGCTCAAGCTTCATGCCTATTGTTTTTTGATGAGGCTAAATTAAGATAGTCTCCTTTACTAGATATGTGAACTTTGCCCACTGCAAATATTCCTTTAAACTCTTTGCATGCATCAACATTTCCTCTTGTTTTGGCGTGCTCTCCTGCCTAACCACTGTGTTGAGATGAGATTTCCTCAATTTCCTTCCATTTTTTAAAGTGTTTTACAAGATGGTATAGTATGATTTACCTCTAGAATCAACCATTTTTTCTGCAACTTCACGATCAGTCATTATTCTTACCAGCAGTCTGTTTTTTTTATCCCCACCGTTCATCTATAATACAGTATCTTTATAATCCTCCAACACTTCTTTTATATCTTTATTATCTCTCAGACATTTTCAATGTGTCAGAATATCTTGTTTTTCCCATCACTCTTACAAGCAACCTTTACTGCTTAGTGTTCCCTATTAGCCCTGTGCCCTTATCATCCTCAACAGAAATACTGTCCCTTGATCTTTTGAAAAATCCTTGACTCCCTTGAAATCTTGACATTTTTAGGCACCACTTGCACACTTTCACTCTATTTCCATTGCTGATCTCGTCCACACATATCACTGTCTGTATGTTCCAACTCTTTACCGTTTCCTTGAACGCGTGTGAAGTGTCATACCTCTGTACATCTTGTTCTACATTGAGTCCAGTCTGGTAAAAATGACAATAATGACCCTCAACAGCTGCCGCTGGAAAGGTGTCCACAACCCCTTGCTACACTTGGAATACATTACTTTATTCAACAGTAATATAATCTTTTTACTTAATTACTCTATCAAACATATTCATTGTTGAGGTTCACTGTAGCTAGGATCAGCAATGTCAAAAACCACGATTTAAGCTTTCTTTTTATCGGGTCCATGGAATATCTAGGTACACCCTAACTATCAGGAGCACAAATAGAATGTTTACATTTTATAAAAACATAACCACATAGAAAAATCCCCCACACCCAAAAACAGGGGTTTAATTAATGGTTTTATAATTTTTCTTCTCTGGTGGTGCATGTTGAGACTCAAATGCTACTACACACACAAGAGTCACATGCTATCACAAATAAGTGTTTTTAAAAAAATGGTATTAACTTTACCTAATAAGATGAATTTAAAATGTATAACCTTTAAATAAAAGATCACTTCTTCTGACTCTGGGTCTATCCTTTACTTATAATATTACTGAGTTTATTTTTAAACCGTGACATGTCAAACGTCTTGTCATAAATATAGAGCAGTTCTTCAGGTTTACATTACTGAGAACATAAGGCTGTCATGACCTTTAGTCAGTCTGTCAGACCTTTCATTATTTAAAATGAAGGGGGAAACTGAGAAGGGCTTTCATTACCTAAGGCTCTTTAGGAGACAGGATTGAGCACAGTCTTCAGCCGAACCCAAACTGCCCCTTTCATCAGTCTGCATCACCCCAACATTCAGTAATGACATCACAGCTCCCCTTGGCTCTGACTGGCAATAGAATGTTCCTTGACGACACTGAAGACCTAACAACCAGGAATGGGGTGCAAAGCATACTCAGAACAATGTAAAGCCGGGACACAGGCCAGGTACACTCTGATCCTGCTAAACCCTTCCAGGTACAGAACCCTGGTTTCCACACCACCCAGGGGCTCCAACAAGAACTGTACAAAACTAGAACAAGAATAGAGGATTGGTAAGAGAGAGTGATGGAGGGAGGGAGAGCGGGAGAGAGACACACCCCTGTCTGCACACCACACAGGGGCTACAAGAACTGCACAAACTAGAACAAGAATAGAGGATTGGTAAGAGAGAGTGACGGAGGGAGGGAGAGAGACACACCTCTGTCTGCACACCACCCAGGGGCTCCAACAAGAACTGTGCAAACTAGAACAAGAATAGAGGGTTGGTAAGAGAGAGTGATGGAGGGAGGGAGAGCGGGAGAGAGACACACCCCTGTCTGCACACCACCCAGGGGCTACAACAAGAACTGCACAAACTAGAACAAGAATAGAGGGTTGGTAAGAGAGAGTGATGGAGGGAGGGAGAGCGGGAGAGAGACACACCCCTGTCTGCACACCACCCAGGGGCTACAACAAGAACTGCACAAACTAGAACAAGAATAGAGGGTTGGTAAGAGAGAGTGATGGAGGGAGGTAGAGCGGGAGAGAGACACACCCCTGTCTGCACACCACCCAGGGGCTACAACAAGAACTGCACAAACTAGAACAAGAATAGAGGGTTGGTAAGAGAGAGTGATCGAGGGAGGGAGAGCGGGAGAGAGACACACCCCTGTCTGCACACCACCCAGGGGCTACAACAAGAACTGCACAAACTAGAACAAGAATAGAGGATTGGTAAGAGAGAGTGACGGAGGGAGGGAGGGAGAGAGACACACCCCTGTCTGCACACCACCCAGGGGCTACAACAAGAACTGTACAAACTAGAACAAGAATAGAGGATTGGTATGAGAGAGTGACGGAGGGAGGGAGAGAGACACACCCCTGTCTGCACACCACTCAGGGGCTCCAACAAGAACTGGGCAAACTAGAACAAGAATAGAGGATTGGTACGAGAGAGTGACGGAGGGAGGGAGAGAGACACACCCCTGTCTGCACACCACCCAGGGGCTCCAACAAGAACTGGGCAAACTAGAACAAGAATAGAGGATTGGTACAAGAGAGTGACGGAGGGAGGGAGAGAGACACACCCCTGTCTGCACACCACCCAGGGGCTCCAACAAGAACTGGGCAAACTAGAACAAGAATAGAGGATTGGTACGAGAGAGTGACGGAGGGAGGGAAAGAGACACACCCCTGTCTGCACACCACCCAGGGGCTCCAACAAGAACTGGGCAAACTAGAACAAGAATAGAGGATTGGTACGAGAGAGTGACGGAGGGAGGGAGAGAGACACACCCCTGTCTGCACACCACCCAGGGGCTCCAACAAGAACTGGGCAAACTAGAACAAGAATAGAGGATTGGTACGAGAGAGTGACGGAGGGAGGGAGAGAGACACACCCCTGTCTGCACACCACCCAGGGGCTCCAACAAGAACTGGGCAAACTAGAACAAGAATAGAGGATTGGTACGAGAGAGTGACGGAGGGAGGGAGAGAGACACACCCCTGTCTGCACACCACCCAGGGGCTCCAACAAGAACTGGGCAAACTAGAACAAGAATAGAGGGTTGGCAGGAGGGAGAAAGATGAGGCGGCTGAGTATGAGGGATATCGCAAGAGGTGGGAGTCATGGCAGTGATCAAAAAGAAATGCCTCCTTGACTCAGGCATACAGCTCTTGACTAAAGCTTTCAAATGGTGTGAGATGTAAAACAACATGGAAACCCTCCTTTCCACTCAATGTTAACACCAGTGGCCTGACTTACAGCTCAGCGGTAATGGAAAATCCTCTGATTTCAATGCCCAAAATCTTTATACACAGTTTGAATAAGAAATGCCCACTGATTTACATCTCTTTCTCCTTGCAAGATATCAGCACACTATCACAATCTCATGTGGGTCTTACTCTAAAAGTCACTTTGCAAGTCAAGAGCAGGCATCTCCCACAGATGTCCAACAAACATGCCTCTGATTGCTGAACCTCTTGACAGATGTGGCTGTTGCTGACAAAGGAGCATTTACAGAGCCTGTTCCTTTAAAACATGTTTTTTTCTCTTCTGCGACTTTCTAGAGTTATTCAAATAGAAGTGCTGGTGCATCTCAGTTGGAGCTGGGGGCGTGGAACATGGCAGTCATGCTTTGAGCAGGGTGGCATAGAGTTCAGTATAGAATGAGGCATGATGGAAATGAACAGGGTGCCTCCTGGGTGAAGGATGCAAAGAATTCTTTCAGTGCCTTGCCTCTACCATGTGTCTCAACAGGTGAAGTCCAACGATGAAACGCACACCGTGGGTTTGATTCGTCAGGACAGTGGGCTCTTTTCCGTCCAGTTTCCACTTGACCTGGAAGTGAAGTTAAAGGCTGTTCTCCTCGGAACCTGCTTCCTTTTGGTGAGTATTTTCAAATGTGAACAGATTTATTTTAACATAAAACACATAAAAGGTGAAGGGAGGAAGGCTTATGATTCATCTATATATAACACTCTTTAGCACACGTATATCAATTCACAGAGTAACACAGGTGCGTAACGTGTTTAGTAAATGCAAACATAAATATTAGGCCAGAAATGTTTCTTCTTTCTTCTTTGTCGTTCAATTTAATGTGTGCAAATCTTCCCAAATTGTTCTCTGCAGCCAACACGTGTCTGATTCTTCGAGCGTACTCGGCATGATAGACATCGCGGTGACGTCGTGGTGGAGTTTTTCAACACTGGAGTGAGCTCTGAGAAGAGTTTTGACTCGAAGATTCAGATACCAGGAAAATATATTGAACATTGACTCCACCACACCGGAAACCCATTGTTGGTTGGAAATATCACCACATATAAAAACAGCTCTTACACAAGAAATAGCCTTGAGAAAGTCGCAGGACGACCTCCCGGTTGCCACGAAACACGTGTTGGCTGTAGAGATCAACTTAGGAAGATTTGCACACATTAAAGTGAATGACAAAGAAGAAAGAAGAAAAAATGTTTGCCTATTTTTTATGTTTGCACTTGCTAAACACATTACGTACCTGTGTTACTCTGTAAATTGATATATGTGTGCTAAGGAGTGTTATATGTTCTTGAGGGCTGAGGCCTGTCCTGGGGAGTTTGGTGGTTCTCCTCACTTTTTAGCACCGTTAAATAATTGGTTCTTTCACGATATTTTGTGCGATCATTATATGTGGCGGTGTTATACCTAGACTCTATACCATTGTCCGGATTTATCTGATTTATAATTCCTATAACCACTGCCGATCGATCAGAGTAGCATCCCAACCCATTGTTTATTTGCTCACCATGCCGCGACAGTTTTTACCCAGCCATATGCAGATCAGCCTTGACCCAGCCATATGCAAATCAGCCTTGACTCAGCCATATTCAAATCAGCCTTGACCCTGCTCCTCACGAGGAAAGTCCGGTCTGAACTGCCAAGCTGGGCCCTCACCAAACTGTAACACTACCTATGAATGGTTTTGCTCTGGTAAGGGCTCATCGGCCATATATAGCTTGCTTCCAGTGGCATTTATCAGGGCAAAACCAGTCCCAGGATGCTTGTGTTCTGGTTCAGTAAGGACTTTTCCTGTCAGTTCTGGCTGCACTGTTCCCACAAGGAACAGGGTCAAGGCTGATTTGCAATTTGACTGGGTCCAAACTGAGGTGGCATAGTGAGCAAAATAATGATGGGTTGGGATGCTACCCTGAGCGATTACCTATGTGAGACAAATTGTAACCACCCCTCATTACCTTTTGTGGGTTTGATGAGATTTTCTTTTCCCAGTGAAAATCTATGTATTATGTTTCACTAAAAACCTATCCCTCCATTGAATGAGTAATCGACCCGAAAGATTACAGGGCCCTCCCCATCCACTACCCTCCTACATTGACAACCCATAACTGGAGCACCACATGTTCAGTCTTGGGGTCCCAATCTTTGTGTCATGGATCTGCCCAAACGTTGCAAATTTCCTCATCTTTTGCATCTCAGTTGAGTTCGCCGAGCATTTAGACAGATGTTCTCAATTCTTCCGCCATTCAGCACGCGGTTTTCGAAGTGTGCGCCGCCATGCTTGTTGTCATATAGTATTACAGTTTTGTTGTTTCTGGTGTTCTTTCATTGTTCATGAAGCAAAATAAAGCCAAACATGGCATAAAGATGCTCTTTAGCTCAAGAATGACCTTATTTTGTATAGTCTGTCATGGACCTCAGATTTTATAGGCCCCAAAGTAAATACCCATCCATACATTGAGTCTGTTATCAAATCATTCATGGGTATTACAACTGCCACCACACCCAACTCTAGTTTGGTTGCAGAAACCTCCTATTGTGTTGGAGATGCCCTAAAAATAACAAGGTGAGCGCTGTACTCCTTCCGCAAGTCATAAATGTAGGTAGACACGGTCATCGAAGTACATTGGCTCTAGTAGTGGAGGTGAAAGTGACACCCAGTGAGGTTTTGTGATTCTCGAGTCTGACTCCATTTTGTTCTGTGCCACCATTTTGTATTGCCCTCACGTAGGCCTGTGAAGGTAGCCTGGCGAATAAAGTGGCCTGGCCATCTTAGTTCATGTATACATTAACTAGGTTTCTTTTTGACTCTGAAATGAACTGTAAGAAACTGACCTCTTCACCTGAAACTGACCTCGCAAAGCCAATTTCCCTGATCGATCTTTGTCTGAAATTGCCAATCAATGTTCAGGACATCGTTAACTTTTAGTTTCCTTGCACATGCCTTATCTTGTTCAGCATCTGTTACTGTTTCTTTTTTATGTTTCTTCATTTACATGGGTTATGCTTTCAGTTATAGGTTTGTCCGGCTTGTGGAGATTGAATTTGGGACATTCCTAATAATTAACTTTTGGGTTGGGATACTGTAAATTTAGTTTTTTGTTATGTGACACTTTGTTTGAAAATGTACCTTATTGGCTAGAATTTTGTGCAGTGGGTGTACATTCATAATGTGAATATTGGGTATAAAAGGAGACGTCTCGCCTTAGTAAAATGAGCAGTCTCCTGAGAAATTAAACTGTGATGTATTTATAGGATCACTGTTACTTGGTCTCTGATGCCATCCAGAAGTATTCCGTGTCTCTGTATACCAAGACAGGTGAACTCGAAGATCTTAGGCGTGCCCCTGACGCCGCTGGGTTAAACCCCGGTTCTTCACCAGGAAGAACATCAAGCGCCACAAATGACATTTATATTGTGGGATGCCGGATCACTTTGTTGATGTTGACTTTGTGAATCTTTCCTAGCCCCAGGTTACCATAGAGAGCGACTGCCTCTAGGAAGTACCTCTGGCAGCGATAAGTATGTTCCAAGTATAAAGCCAAAAGAGCAGTTCCATCACAGCCATCAGTTTCTATCCCACAGGAAGAGATCAGCACACTTGCCTTTCACCATTAGGATCTGTTCCTCAACACTCACTCTTCTAATCCCCCTTGCAGTTTGACAATACCCGCTTTCACAGCTTGAAGGTGGCAAATCGTAATATGATAGTGTCCCATCCAGTGTAGGGTTTTGTACAATAATTAATTTGGTTGTACAGCGCCCACTGTCGCTGTGTCGTGACCACGAAGCCCATTCTGGTGCTCGCCTTCTATGATAGGAACATCATGGTAGAGCACATTTGTCAGGGTTCCATCGTCTGCTGCCTTTGAGAAGAGTTTTGTCTTCTTCTGGGCTGGAGCGATAAGACCCTGAAAGAGCGGGTACAAGTCATTGAGGTTGCAGATGCTGAGTTAACCTGTCCAGAGAAGAGCTTCCTTGTGAATCAGCAAATGACTGCCTATAAATGAAAGTTAGAGGGTCATGAGGTGCAGTGCATTCCTGGGGCTCAACAGCATTGCCTTCTCTTGACCCGGGTTCTGGCTCTACCCCTTCAGAAATAAACCTGCGAGCCCAGAAGTGGGGCTAAGAGCTCCACCTCTCTCTCTCTGGGAGCAGATTATTATGGAGCAGAAGGGGTGGAGCTTCTACGGGTCACACACATACACAAATCCCTCACACACCTAACTCCACACGCACCCCCCCAAACACTTCCACACAGACACCCCCCCCCCCCCACACACACACACAGACACCTTCTAAACATGGATGTCATTTTTAGGGTGCCCGCGGTTGCAGCTGTGACCCCTGGCTTGCCCCCTGTGACCCCTGTCTTCAGAAGTGAAAAAAGCAGTTCCAAGAACAGATGGGGGCTCCACATTCCTTATTGCCTGCCTATTTGTCACTATATTAATGGTGAAAAATATTCTGTTATTCACTATTAGTATAATTAAAAATGGAGCACACTTAGGATCTGTGGTGGCAGCTGCAGTAAGTCAAAATGGTTTTAAATGTATACTCTGTGTGCTTGCAAGTGAGAGCGTGTTTGAGTGAGCAAGAGAGCGTGCATATGTGTGAGAAAATGTTTCTGTGAAATTGAATGAGAGGCAGGTGACAAGTAGGGGATTATATTGTGTGAGGTTGAGGCCCAGATTCACCATTCTTTGACTCAAGGCAACATTGCATCAAAGTTGCTGAGCTGCCTATAATCCGATATGTTGCATTGTTTTCCCTCCTGGTGCCCTAGCGCACTTTTGGCAGCCATGCCCCAACGCACATACCGCTGTGCCAGAGTGCAAGGTGTGTGCGTTCTCTGAACTATAGGTTTTGTACTCGAAGGAGTGCCTTCCAGTACAAAAACTATGCTTTAAGGCGTGTTTCCCTTTAATTGCATGCTGTGCAATACAGCGCACATGCAAAGCTGTAAAAACAAGAAGAAATTAAACACATTCTCCTCATTATGCCTGCCTTGATGATGCATAAGACTTTGGCATAAATTCCTGTCTACCACTGTCTTTAGCTATGGATTTTCCTCAAAAGCCATGGGTTGTTGAATGGGAATTCCAATGCACCATCCATGGGAGTTTGTGATGCTATTGAACGCAAATCCCCAATTGCTGTGATGTTAGGTCTTATGTCACTTCCATTAGCCCAGGCGTTTTGGTGAATTGATGTCAATGACCTTAAACGACTACTGACGACACTTTGAAGTAAATAGGGAAGTTGAGTATCTGCACAAAGAAATCAAAGAGCTAAAACAACAAAGAGAAGACTATAGGATGAAACATTGATGCTGGAATCAGTCACAAGTACACTGAAGTGCTTGCTAACAAACACCGGTGTGTATATGGCGTCCGCCTCCTTATATGTCATCGCGGACACTGTTTCCAGTCCTGAACTTTTCACCAACTAATAATTGCTATAGGGTTTCTTTGTCTAGTTCAATGGAAGTAAACCATGACTACCAAACACGGAAAGCACTCGGCTCCCATACAAAAACCCAGCATGATTTAGAGTTTGGTGGATGGAAATACTCACAAACATTATGGATATCCCGATCTCTGTATTACTAGTGCATTGTATACTACTATGGCACTTGAAATTCAGTGGGTGGGATATCCGACACTGTTGGGAGGGAGCATTCCCATCTGGCAAACTGTAAATCAGGCCCTTTGTCCGTAATGACGTGTAGTGAGGTGGTCACTCTAGGGGTGCATCTTCTACTGGAAGGCGAGCAGAGTTGAGTGAAAAGGATACTCTTGAGTGCATGTGGCTGCATTGCAGGTTCATGGCCCCAGGCACTGAGAGTGGCATTCACAATATTAAAGCAAGTTAAACTCGAATGCTTCCTGGGATCCATGTGTACTATCAAATACTGTGTGTAGTTGATCCAACAAGCAGAAATGTAAGCAAGGTGTATCTCTGATGATCCATTCTCCCCACAATTTCAAAAGAAGCTCAAATGGTCCATTCAAAAGCAAGAGATCCATAAGACGACTACCACCCTTGACCGCAACAAAACACCTAACCAATGGCTACAAAGGGCTCTATGATAGGAATTGAATCTTCTAGCTCAATTCTGCTCATTCTTTGGACCTTTGGACTCAGTCTCTCCACTCATAAGAGGAGGAAGTAAAATCCCTCGCCCAGAAGCCAAGAAGATCTGTGACACTATGAGCATCTTAGAACCCTCCGGAATCGAGATGCTACCTAAAGCCGTAAATTTCTGCTTACTCAATGATGGACTCGGCCAAAGGATTCACTTTTGTAGAGCCCTTGCTCGACACACATGTCTTTCTGAGGGGTTGAGCTGGGAGATGATATGAAATCTGGGATGACATTGGATTTCCTCTACAATGAAAGATCTCTAGTTTTGCAACTTGTTCATATGCTTTCTAAGGAGTTTGCTAAGAGGATTTTGGCTACAGTGCCTAATGTCACATCTCCGTTTGTTTGTCAAAGCAGGTCGAGAAAACTGAGGATGCAAGTAAAGATGGGGCCACTTTACCTTTATTGCTGACTACGCTACCGTGATGCAGACATAAAGTGAAGTCTCACATAATCTCTACAAGAAGCGAAAGGGAATCAGTGATTTTCCGGATATAAAGTCTCTCTAAATACATCAGGGATGCTTAATATTACTAAAAAGCATATTAAAAGTCAGTTTCATATCCACTTTTTTATAAAACTCACATTGATCCCTTGGGGCAGAACTTTCCAAACTGTGTGTCCCGACACAGTACTGTGTCGTCTGCAAAGGGTAGGTGTGTCGCGAGATGACACCGGTAGTAATGGGCACTTAGCACATAACTGCTGCTAATTAAGTGGCATTCCTTTGAAAGAGTGTCAGCAAACACTGCCACAGCAGCACGGACTCCCCGACACTCTGCTCTATGGGGGCCGGGAGATTCACAACAAAGCAGTAAATGGTCTTTTAAAGACCTGCGAAGTACTGGGGTGAGGCTGTGTGTGTGTTCAGGAAGCTGTCTCTGCCCAGGCTGTCACACACACGGGGTGAGGGGACAGAGGGCGACAGACAGAGAGAGATAGAGGGAGGAAGACAGAGGGAGGGAGACAGAGGGAGACAGAGGAAGGGAGACAGAGAGAGGGAGACAGAGAGAGAGGGAGACAGAGAAGGGAGAGAGGGGGAGAGAGGGAGACAGACAGAGGGACGGAGACAGAGGTAGACAGAGACAGAGGTAGACAGAGACAGGGGAGACAGAAAGAGGGAGACAGAGAGAGAGGGAGACAGAGGGAGAGGGAGACAGAGAGAGAGGGAGAGAGAGGGAGGGAGGGAGACAGAGGGAGAGGGAAACCATGGGAGACAGAGGGAGGGATTCCGGGGTAGACAGAGGGAGACAGAGGGAGACAGACAGAGGGAGACAGACAGAGGGAGGGAGACAGGGAAGGAGACTCAGGAAAGGAGCCCGAGGGACGGAGACAGAGGGATGGCAACAGAGGGATGGAAACAGAGGGGGAGACAGAGAGTGGGAGACAGACAGAGGGAGGAGGGCGACAGGGAGCGAGACAGATTTAGCAAGACAGACAGAGGGAGGTAGGCAGACAGAGGGAGACAGATGTAGATAGACAGAGGGAGACAGAGGGAGAGGGAGAGAGAGAGGGAGAAAGAGGGAGAGGGAGCGAGAGAGGGAGAGGGAGAGAGAGAGAGGGAGAGAGATAGGGAGAGGGAGGGTGACAGAGGGAGGGAGACAGAGGAACGGAAACAGAGGGAGACAGAGCGGGAGACAGAGGGAGACAGACAGATGGACGAGGGCGACAGGGAGCGATACAGAGGGAGACAGAGGGAGACAGACAGAGGGAGACAGAGGGAGGGAGACAGAGAGAGAGAGGGAGGGAAACAGAGGGAGAGAGAGGGAGGGAGACAGAGAGAGGGAGACAATTAGAGAGATTGAGAGAGAGAGAGGGAAACAGACAGAGTGAGTGAGAACCCCCTGAAAGCCCTTGGAAAGATGTGCCTTAGGGGGTACTGGAAAAAAGCTTTTTCAAGGTATTTTTGTCAGGAAAGCAATTATTTAAAATCAAAAATGAATAATTCAACCAGTGAGACTAATCATGGCTTTTTATAATCACTTCCTTAAACACACATAATAATATTTTCTGACAGTCCCAGCAATTTAATTTACATGTACCATTTTGAAATTGCTTCATTGTTTAAAATTGTGTGATTACTAATTACAGTACAGTACATTTCTAAAAAAGATTAATTTGCCTAAAGTCATTCAGAATTGTGAAACATACATATATATTATTTTTTTCTTCTCCACCCTACCTCTGATCACATGTAGGAGGAGTGCTGTATCTTGAGTGTCAACCAGAATCTACAATTAGAGGAACTAGCTGTAATTGTGGTTCTGCGTAAACATTTGTCTGTTAACTGTATAGCAGAAGTATTTCTCAATCCATTTCACTAAATGTGATACCTTCCTAAACTACGAAAAAAGAATCTAAACATTTATTTGTATGATCCAATGTGCAAATCAGCGAGTCCTCTCCAACAAATATGTTGGTTTCAATATTGGACCATTTTGATGACCTAAAACATCTGTCAAACCCCTTTAATTAGAATCTGAAAACTACAACCCAGAATCCCTGAGGAGGGAACAGATTTATGAGTCCATCTTCTCCTTCCAGAAACTCCTAGACTCTTGCCCCGCCTTGACCGATCCTGTACAAAAGGCTTTCTCCATCTGCACTATCCAAAACAGCAACTGCGTCTGATCTTTTGAGACTTGGCACCGTACTGTTCTACCTATATCTCAAATTAAGGAGCCCGCCACAAAGAGAAGAAGGCTGCCAAGCTTTTCCTCCAGCACTTACAAATGAGAGTCAAATGACAAGCACACCAGTCCATTCATATGCTTGCTCTTAAACTGTACAGCAAAACACACAAGATGATGGACGGAATGTTGCACAATGGCAAAACATTCACCCCCAGTCACAGATCTGGGTTTAATCCATCGTTATTTTGCTCACCAAGCCACCCCAGTTCAGAAATGGCTATATGCAAATCAGTCTTGACCCTGTGCCTCATGGGAACAGTCCAGCCCAAACTACCAAGCCATGTCTTCCCTGGACCGGAGTCAAGCATCCTAGGACCAGTGTCTGGCTATCAGCCGTCTTCAGCCAGGATAGCTTGACTCCAGTGGCTTATTGAGCACGGGTCCCACGTCTGGGGGGACCCTTACCACATAGGGTGAAAAGCCAAACCCACAAGATGATGGACGGAATGTTGCACAATGGCAAAACATTTACCCCCAGTCACAGATCTGGGTTTAAACAATCGTTATTTTGCTCACCAAGCCACCCCAGTTCAGACATGGCCATATGCAAATCAGTCTTGACCCTGTGCCTCATGGGAACAGTCGAGCCCAAACTGCCAAGCCATGTCTTCCCTGGACCGGAGTCAAGCATCCTAGGACCAGTGTCTGGCTATCAGCCGTCTTCAGCCAGGATAGCTTGACTCCAGTGGCTTAGTGAGCACGGGACCCACGTCTGGGCATACCCTTCCCACATAGGGTGAACAGCAAAACACACAAAATTATTACAAAAGGTAAATATCCTGAGTTGCTGGGAGTTCTTTCCCTGCATGTTGGGGTCATTTAATGTTTCCTCTGCCTTTGGTGGACTTGAGCAGGTATGAGTGACTGTCAACGCGTCCTCAATAGAGTGAGGATACCA
Organism: Lissotriton vulgaris; assembly: GCF_964263255.1. Classification (NCBI taxonomy): domain Eukaryota; kingdom Metazoa; phylum Chordata; class Amphibia; order Caudata; family Salamandridae; genus Lissotriton; species Lissotriton vulgaris. Next base: position 783,588,329 of record NC_141700.1, on the reverse strand, counting down.
CATTTTTGGTGAGGCTGGAGGACCCCTGGTTTACCGTCCACCGAACCCTAAATTGAAGCCCTGAACCTCTTGTAGTTTGCAAAACAAAATCCTATTTAAACTGCTTAAATGAAAGTAGACAATAAAAAGTAACATTTCACTGTTTTCTTTCTCTCTTACAGGATCATATGATTTATACACGAAGGAAACAGGCATTGCGAGCCCGAAGCAGCAACAATTAGTAAACACCTCAAGACTGCCTCAGGCCCAGAGAGAGGCAGAAAAGACAGAGGACACAGGGCCTAGTGGCTTCTACCCCTTCATCGAAACCTTCTTCCAACATTTTACCTATCTGACCCCTACTTTCTGACTGCCAACCATTGCTGGCACTCCGGCACGAGTGTAGATGTATGGGATCTGTCTCTTGAGTGTGGGGCATGAAGGATATAAGTCGTAAGGAGGAGGGATTCAGGGATATCCGGTCCGAACATGAACTTTGGACTTACCTGTCTTCAGCATCTGGGGTGATGCACTGGCTCCTGTCTGGCCATACCACTGAGAAACACTTCCATCTCCAAGTGTTTATTGAGAAAAGATCTAATTTCCTGTGAGATACTTCCACCCCAAGTCTTTATGGAGAAAAGATCTAATTTCCTGTGAGACACTTCCGCCCCAAGTCGTTATGGCGAAAATATCTAATTTCCTGTGAGATACTTCCATCCCAAGTGTTTATGAAGAAAATATCTAATTTCCTGTGAGATACTTCCACCCCAAGTCTTTATGGAGAAAAGATCTCATTTCCTGTGAAATACTTCCGCCCCAAGTCTTTATGGAGAAAAGATCTCATTTCCTGTGAGATACTTCCGCCCCAAGTCTTTATGGCGAAAATATCTAATTTCCTGTGAGATACTTCCATCCCAAGTGTTTATGAAGAAAATATCTAATTTCCTGTGAGATACTTTCACCCCAAGTCTTTATGGAGAAAAGATCTTGTTTACTGTGAGATACTTCCGCCCCAAGTCTTTATGGCGAAAATATCTAATTTTCTGTGAGATACTTCCATTGCAAGTGTTTATGAAGAAAATATCTAATTTCCTGTGAGATACTTCCACCCCAAGTCTTTATGGAGAAAAGATCTCATTTCCCGTGAGATACTTCCACCCCAAGTCTTTATGGAGAAAAGATCTCATTTCCTGTGAGATACTTCCACCCTAAGTCTTTATGGTGAAAATATGTAATTTCCTGTGTTACCTTCTAATAGGACAGAGATAGAGTCCTCTGACTGCCATTAGATGTCATTTCTTGGTGCCTGAGCGACATGTAAGAGATGTGATTTGAAAGCTGCTCTGTACATATAGCCTTCAGTGCAATAAAGTACTAGTCTGCCCATGCAAATGCAAAACTACAGAGCTGAAGTAACATAGGGCCATATGTATCAACAAACCCTTTTGCGATTCCTAAATAGCGATTTTTAAGGAATCGCTATTTAGGAATCGCAAAATGGTATGTATGAAGAAATTTGCTTTTTTTTAGCGATTCCTTAATCTTCCTTATTTGCGAATTCGCATTTTGCGAATTTGCAATTAAGGGATAATTTCCAATGCATTCCTATGGGCCAGGAGGCCCATAGGAATGATTGCGAAATAATTCTCAAATTGCGAATTCGCAATTTGCTAATCGCAATTTGAGAATTATTTCAAGGGTGCCGGGGTGTCTCAAAAGCCTATGACATTCAGCATACCAACATGTTTCTGCCCTATTCTAATGGCCAAGATTGGTCCCAGGCATTCGTCAGGACAAAAGGAATGTCGAAGCCCCAGTGCGATTCTAAGGTTCATTAAACACAAAAATGGCAGGCACGTATAAATTCATGCAACAGGGAAGGCTACTTGCCTCTCCGGGGACTGATAAAAAAGTATCAGAAACACCTAACCTGTGAACAAACACAAACCCTTTGGCATGAAGTCGCAACATGATAGACATATATGAAGCATGCAATATGTAGGATTTCCAACATAGTGTTCTCATGTGGTCCGCATAAAAAACTGTCAAATGTCTGGTCTTATGTTGTACACTGTGAGACCAATGAAGATCAAAGTAATAGCAGGCTCCAAATTGGTCTCTCATGTAGTGACTACATACTAAAGTGCTTGTTTTTGTTCAGAGGTTCTGGGTTTCTTATACTTTTATACCAGTCCCCAGACAGGCAAGTAGCCTTCCCTGTTTTATGCATTTACATGTGTATGCTATATTTAATTCGTAATGGCAGCCCCATCTCAACAAAGAGGAGTGATGGCGCTCCCACCCGTCCACCTGTGTCGTGAAAGCATGGTATTGTGTTTCGGGGTTGCACTGTTGGAAGAACTAGACTAGGAGTAGTCATTGTCATTTCGGCCAGTACTCGGCTGTGTGCATCGCGTCTTCCGTTGCTTCTGGTGCTCTTTCGAACATGCACTGGATGTGTGTCTTGGTCTGCAACAAGTGCTCTTTCTCTGTTGTTCTCAATGAAGGTTTACTGCCAGAGGTGTCCAATGAGATTACGGTTACTACGTGACACCCCCCTGAGCCTAACTCCAGGGATGGAGACTCTTGTCTCCTGGTGCCTCGACATCTTGCACAGAACGCTGCCCGCTCAGCCATGGCCGAGACCACGGGTCGCGTGCTCCTTCTCATCTTCCAATAAGGATCTGCTGGTTTTATCGTCTGCCGAAATTATGTCTATCCTAGATTCCATCTCTACCTCTAAGCTTGATGACCTCATGCAAGATTCTGATGGTTTTTAATCTGCATCTTTTACAAATTGACTTGTTTTAATTCATCCTTAAACTTTTGGCCTGGTCTACTTGCCAACTTGGACATTTTAACTCTTTAATGTATGTATTTTATATTACACATGCTTTTAAGAAGTATAGTCTTAAAATGTTAGATCCTGGACTCTACACTCCCCTACCAGGAAGGGGGAGGTATTGTGGGTTCTCCTTAGTGTCTGGGTTGGACACCCTTATTTCGCATTAGGAGTATTGCTGGTGTCTTGTACATGTGGTCATGGCTTTATGGATTTTCATATTTTTTAGCACAGCCATCTGTCAGCTTGTTGTTTTTATATTTTTAATCAGCTGCTTCTTTCTGAGAAGACATAGTTGTTCACTTCGCACATTATAACAGCCCTTCGTATACATTTTACTCTGTGCCATGTTCAAGGTTGTCATGTTCAGTACATGATATCCTAACTCTTACTGCCACTCCAGGAGATCAGGACCCAGTTCCTAATTATCACGTTGGTCCTGTTCTTAGAACACTGCAAGATTTGTTAAATAAACACCACATGGGCTTAGGGGGAGGTGGTGAGGGGCATTCCAGTCCCGCCCTCCTACAACCTACACCATTCCATTGACAGCTCCGCTGATCCTGGCACTGACTCTTCAGGCAACTGAGAATATGGCTATTCAGATAACCGGCAGACCCTTGCCGGCCTTGTATGGGGTTGGGGGTCTTCCTCTTAGAATGGGATAGGCAGAAGGGTTACCACCACTATGCTCTCAGTTTTTAGACATAGAGTGAAGGTAGGAATCTCTAGGTTTTCAAGATCATACAAAATGTTGGGATTGTTTATCTTTTTCACATCACACTGATAGAAACTATGATCACTGTATTATATTTCATCTGCCTAATTATCGCAGCTCATGCTTTTGATGATAGAATGGAATTGCTTCAATAAATGCATTGAAATCCATTTTGTATCTTCATTCTGTGTTGGCATGTGTGAGTCTTTTGAGTAACTGAGCTGAATGGGTATGATCTGTTCATCATGGCTTCCCTGAGGAGTCAGAGTGGCAGGTTCTAGGTTGCCACAAATCACCTTTTGTTTTCTAAGGTTGGGTGAGGCACTTCGAGCTAGTCCGGAGTTAAGTCAACAGTTTCCAGACGGTGTGGAACTGACTCAGTCACCCACATGCGGTTGTGCTGCCACCCTAAAAAAACATGCAGTCTTATTATAATAGGAACTGCATGACACCCTGAGGACTCAGAAGTGTCCAGTTTAGGCTGCCACAAATCTCTTCTATCCTGATTAGGGTGAGTGAGGCACTGCCAGCTAGCCAGGAGTTAGGTCAACAACTTCCAGACTGTGTGGGGCTGACTTAGTCTCCCACACGCCGTGGTGCTTCCACACTAAACAAGCAATATTATTACCAGAATAAGAGCTGCAAGATATGGCGACCAAAGTTAGGTCAGGAACTTATTTAACGGATCTCCTGAATAACTTTCTCTCGCATGCCAAAGGCACATTAAGCGCCTTTATATACAGACATCCGTGGTGTTGGGGAAAATGTCCTCCTCAGCTATATAGTTAGTACCTATTATAGTCTGTAGGTTGTTCAAGCTTTAACTTTAAAAGGATACCCCATTTGGTGTTTCTATCTCTTAATGCTTTCTTAAAGAGATGTCACAACCAGTACCATTAGTAATGGTTGTAAACTGTAGACAAGCTAACACACATTTACTTTAAAATGGGCTTCTTAATGGGGTTGAGATGTTACGTTTCTGGTAGAGGCACACGATGCGTACAGAGCAGGGTCTATCTATCCAATTGTCCATTTTCCTGCACTAGATGCAAATACTAATGCTTTTCATACATATACTGTAGCTAATCCACTTGCTCAGCACAGAGCTTATAAATTTCTAGAATTACCACTAACATATCAAGAACATCAAAAGTGGTTTCAAGGCACCCTTCCACATGGAATTGATCGTTAGAGTGGGGCCCGTCCACAATGATAGGGTCTCATGGCCAGTTCAGGCTGCCTACCCACCATTTCAAATATACAAAATTTATAGGCAGCAGATCTGCGCCCACTATATACTAATTTAGTTAGAATATGCAGATTTTTACTGCAATTTGTAATGCGAACTCTGAATACTGCCCCTGAGAGGGCTGCTCCAGCTAACCAACAATTGGTGACACCAGGGATAAACCTGGTAACTATTAATGCGATTATGGGTCAGGTTCCCACCAAACGTGAAGACATTCAGTTTCGGATTGCACAAAAAACAAATATTGGTTTAGGAAATATTGAAGGGGAAGCAGCAGCATTGGCAGCACACCAAGAACCTGCAGAAGTTCCACAGATCGACCAGGAATGCGAGTTACCATAAATTATTTCAGAGGTTTATACAAGTATAGGTTGGGATAGTTTCAGGGCCAGACCAAATAAATCACAACTTACAGGTAATTCCGAAAAGGATAATACCATGTAATCGCAGGAGGGTTCTAAAATACGCTGGGTCAAACAAATATCGAACAAAGATAAAATTAAACAAGGAGAATCTCCACAGTTGGAGAAAAGTGATACAATCTTAGAAACTGTGATAATTTTAAACTTCCTGGTAGTATTCAGTATACTGATCCATACCCATCTCCTACCTTTCAGGACTCATCTGACAAAAGACTCGAGAGAGAGAGCTTGGTGGTCAGAAGGCAGAAACGAGTCAGAGGCTCATCTGACGTCACAATAAACAAGCATTTGCAATGCAATAGGTCTCGCATAAGGAAAGTTTGAGCTATTGGTATTGTAAATGACACATTTTTATTCATGTTTTGTTTTTGAAAATAGTGAAATTAATAGTTTTGTCATTTACAATGCCAATAGTTATACCTTTCGCAAATGTGACACCTATAGCTTCTATAATGCAATATGTGTTGTAATCACGTGACTTACATGTATTGATATTACAAATAACAATGGCTTTTCATTTTTTTAAACAATTAATACTTAAATAAAAGATATTGTAATTTATAATGGCAATAGTTTAAAGTTTTGTAAATAACTTTTGTGAAGATTATGTTCAGTGTATTTTATTGTGACGAAAATCTAAGAACAGAAGTGAAATATTAACATCTTTTTGTTACATTTGTAATAAAGCTTGAAACATCGCGAGAACATATTTGAACCAGGTGTTGTTAAATGGTTGCACAGATTGATGCTGTGGTGGCATTGAGTGATGTTGTGATGGCGAACGAATGATGCTGTGGCATTCAGTGATGCTGTGGTAACGCATAGTGATGTTGTGGTGCCCCTGAGTGATGCTGTGGTGGTGCTGAGTGAAGCTGTATGCTATGCTATGTTTTGTTTTGCTATCCTATGTTTTGTTTTGTTATGCTATGATATTTTTTGCTATCCTATGCTTTAATTTGTTATGCTATGCTATGCTGTGTTTTGTTATGCTATGCTATGTTTTGTTATGCTAAGCTATGTTTTGTTGTGTTTTATTATGCTCTGTTTTGTTTTGCTATGCTATGTTTTGTTATGCTATGCTATGCTACGCTTTGTTGTGTTGGTATGCTATGTTTTGCTATGCTATTATATGTTTTGTTTTGCTATCCTATGTTTTGTTGTGTTTTGTTAAGCTATGCTATGTTTTATTGTGGTTTGCTATGTTTTGTTATGCTAAGTGTTGTTTTTGTTTTGTTATGCTATGTTTTGTTATGTTATGATATGTTTTGTTATGCTATGTTTGTTTTGCTATCCTATGCTTTGTTTTATGTTATGCTATGTTTAGTTTTACTATCCTATGCTTTGTTTTGTTATGCTATGCTATGTTTTGTTATGCTTGCTATGTGTTGTTGTGTTTTCCTATGCTATGCTTTGTTATGCTATGCTATGATTTGTTTTGCTATGCTATGTTTTGTTTTGTTATGCTATGCTATGCTATGCTTTGTTATGCTATGTTTTGTTATGCTATGTTAAGCTTTGTTTTGTTATGCTATGCTATGTTGTTTTTTGTTATGCTATGCTATGTTTTGTTGTGTTTTGTTATGCTATGCTATGTTTTGCTATGCTTTGCTATGCTATGTTTTGTTATGTATGCTATGTGTGGTTATGTTTTGTTATGCTATGCTATGTTTTGTTGTGTTTTGCTTTGTTTTGTTATGCTATGCTTTGTTTTGTTATACTATGCTTTGTTGTGTTATGTTATGGTATGTTTTGTTATGTTAAGCTATGTTTTGTTCTGCTATGTTTTGTTGTGTTCTGTTATGCTATGCTATGTTTTGTTATACTATGCTATGTTTTGTTTTGCTATGCTTTGTTATGTTATGCTATGCTTTGTATTGTTATGCTATGTTTTGATGTGCTATGCTATGTTTTGTTGTGTTTTGTTATGCTATGCTATGCTTTGTTGTGTTTTGCTATGCTATGTTTTGTTTTGTTATGCTATGTTTTGTTTTGCTATCCTACACTTTGTTTTGTTATGCTATGTTATGTTCTGCTATCCTATGCTTTTTTGTTATGCTATGCTATGCTGTGTTTTGTTATGCTATGCTATTTTTGTTATGCTATGCTGGTGAGGGTGTGTGAGGGTGAGGGGGTGTGAGGGTGAGTGAGGGTGAGGGGTGAGTGAGAGTGTGTGAGGGTGAGGGGGTGTGTGGGTTGGGGGGGTGTGAGGGGGAGGGGGTGTGAGGGTGAGGGTGTGAGGGTGTGAGGGTGTGTGAGGGTGAGGGGGTGAGGGTGTGTGAGGGTGAAGGGGTGTGAGGGTGAGTGAGGTTGTGTGAGGGTGAGGGTTGTGAGGGTGAGGGGATGTGAGGGTGAGGGGGTGTGAGGGTGTGAGGTTGAGTGAGGGTGTGTGGGGGTGAGGGTGTGTGAGGATGTGTGAGGGTGAAGGGGTGTAAGGGTGAGGGGGTGTGAGAGTGAGAGGGTGTGAGGGTGTGAGGGTGTGAGTGTGAGGGGGTGTGAGTGTGAGGGGTGTGAGGGTGAGGGGGAGTGTGGGGGAGGGGGGTGAGGGTGAGGGGGTGTGAGGGTGAGGGGGTGTGAGGGTGAGGGGATGTGAAGGTGAGGGTGTGTGAGGGGGAGGGTGTGGGGTTGTGAGGGTGTGGGGTTGTGAGGGTGTGAGAGGGTGTGAGTGTGAGGGGGTGTGAGGGTGAGGGCGGGTGAGGGTGATAGTGGTGAGGGTGACAGGGGTGAGGGCGAGGGTGTGTGAGGGCGAGGGTGTGAGGCTGAGGGGGTGTGAGGGTGAGGGGGTGTGAGGGTGACGGGGTGTGAGGGTGAGGGGTGTTAGGGTGAGAGGGTGTGTGAGGGTGAGTGGGTGAGGGGGTGAGGGGGTGTGAGGGTGAGGGGGTGTGAGGGTGAGGGTGTGAGGGTGAGGAGGTGTGAGGGTGAGGATGAGAGGGTGTGTGAGGGTAAGAGGGTGTGTGAGGGTGAGAGGGTGTGTGAGGGTGAGGGGTGTGTGAGGGTGAGAGGTGTGTGAGGGTAAGAGGGTGTTTGAGGGTGAGAGGGTGTTTGAGGGTGAGAGGGTGTGTGAGGGTGAGGGTGAAGGTGTGAGTGTGTGAGGGTGTGTGAGGGTGAGGGGGTGTGAGAGTGAGGGGGTGTGAGGTTGGGTGAGGGGGTGTGAGGTTGGGTGAGAGGGTGTGTGAGGGTGAGAGGGTGTGTGAGGGTGAAATGGTGTGTGAGGGGGTGTGTGAGGGTGAGAGGGTTGGTGAGAAGGTGAGTGAGGGTGAGGGGTGGTTGAGGTTGTTTGAGGGTGAGGGGTGTGAGGGTGTGAGGGGATGTAAGAGTAAGGGAATGTGAGGGTGAGGGAATGTGAGGGTGAGGGGATGTGAGGGTGAGGGGATGTGAGGGTGAGGGGGTGAGTGAGGGTGAGGGTGGGTGAGGGGGTGTGAGAGTGAGGGGGTGTGAGGGTGAGGGTGTGTGTGAGGGTAAGGGTGTGAGGATGAGGGGGTGTGAGGATGAGGGGTGTGGGGCTGTGAGGGTGAGGGGGGTGTTGGGGTGAGGGGGTGTGAGGGTGTGTGAGGAAGAGGGTGGGTGAGGGTGAGGGGGTGTGAGAGTGAGGGTGTGTGAGGGTGAGGTGGTGTGTGAGGGTAGGGGTGTGTGAGGGTGAAGGGGTGTGAGAGTGAGGGGGTGTGAGGGTGAGGGGGTGTGTGAGGGTAAGGGTGTGAGGATGAGGGGTGTGGGGGTGTGAGGGGGTGTGAGGGTGAGGGGTGTGAGGGGGTGAGGGTGAGGGGGTGTGAGAGTGAGCGTGTGTGAGGGTGAGGGGGTGTGAGGGTGGGTGAGAGGGTGTGTGAGGGTAAGAGGGTGAGAGGGTGTTTGAGGGTGAAAGGGGGTATGAGGGTGAGAGGGTGTGGGGGGGTGGGTGAGAGGGTGAGTGATGGTGAAGGGGTGTGTGAGGGGGTGTGAGGGTGAGGGGGTGTGAGGGTTGGGGGGGGTGTGAGGGTTTGTGTAAGGGTGAGGTGTGTGAGGGTTAGGGGGTGTGAGGGTGAGGGTGTGTGAGGGTGAGGGTGGGTGAGAGGGGGTGTGAGGGTGAGTGAGGGTGAGAGGGTGTGTGAGGGTGAAAGGGTGAGTGAGGGTGAGAAGGAGTGTGAGGGTGAGAGGGTGGGTGAGGGTGGGTGAGAGGGTGAGGGGGTGTGTGAGGGTGAGGGGGTGTGAGGGGGTTCGAGGGTGAGGGGGTGTGTGAGGCTGAGGGGGTGTGAGGGTAAAGGGGTGTGTGAGGGTGAGGGTGTGTGAGGGTGAGAGGGTGTGTGAGGGAGAGGGTGTGTGAGGGTGTGAGGGTGAGGGGGTGTGAGGGTGTGTGAGTGTGAGAGGGTGTGTGAGGGTGAGAGGGTGTGTGAGGGTGAGGGGGTAGGAGGGTGAGGGGGTGTGAGGGTGAGGGGGGTGAGGGGTGTGTGAGGGTGAAGGGAGTGTGAGGGTGTGTGAGGGTGAGGGGGTGTGAGGGTGAGGTGGTGTGAGGGTGAGGGAGTGTGAGGGTGAGGGGGTGTGTGATGAGGTGTGAGGGTGAGGGGGTGTGAGGGTGAAAGGGTGTGAGAGGGTGTGAGGGTGAGTGGGTGAGTGAGGGTGTGTGTGAGGGTGAGGGGAGTGAGGGGGTGGGGGTGAGGAAGGGTGAGGGGATGTGAGGGTGTAGGGATGTGAAGGTGAAGGCGGTGTGAGGGTGAGGGTGTGTGAGGGTGTGTGAGGGTGAGGTTGTGTGAGGGTGAGGGTGTGAGGGTGAGTGAGGGTGAGAGGGTGGTGAGGGTAGGGGGGTGAGGGTGTGAGGGTGTGTGAGGGTGAGGGGGTGAGGGGTGTGAGCTTGAGGGTGAGTGAGGGTATGTGAGGGTGGGTGAGGGTGTGAGGGTGAGTGAGGGTGTGAGAGGGTGTGAGGGTGTGTGAGGGTGAGGAGGTATGAGGGTGTGAGGGTGAGGGTCCGAAGTAAATGGTGTCAGGCAGATATCATAAGACAGAGAGAAACACAAATGTTAAGATAACAGTGCTCGAAGGGGTTGTGAGAAGGTGGAAATGGGATTAAAGGAGAAAGGATGAAATGTTAAGTAGGAAAGAGGCCAGAAATGAGAAACAAAAGAGTGGAGTGTGTGGCTGAAACAGTGAAAAGCAGAAAAGAATGAAGATGGATCCGAGAGGGTGCAAGTAGGGTCACATGCGGGAGAAGGAAGACTCATTAGGAGAGTGTGATGAGGGTGATGCTAGAGAGAACAAACAAGAGGACACAAGAGTGCAGAAAAAACTGTGCTAATTAGACATGATGGTAGAGTGAGGGCGGTAGAGTGAGGGCGTGAGGGCGGTAGAGTGGTAGAGTGAGGGCGGTAGAGTGAGGGCAGGAGGGCAGTAGAGTGGTAGAGTTAGGGAAGTAGAGTGAGGGCGTGAGGGCGGTAGAGTGGTAGAGTGAGGGCAGTAGAGTGGTAGAGTGAGAGCGGTAGAGAGAGGGCGGTAGAGTGAGGGCGGTAGAGTGAGGGCATGAGAGCGGTAGAGTGGTAAAGTGAGGGCGGTAGAGTGAGGGTGGTAGAGTGGTAGAGTAAGGGTGGTAGAGTGAGGGCGGTAGAGTGGTAGAGTGAGGGCGTGAAGGCAGTAGAGTGAGGGCGGTAGAGTGAGGGCAGTAGAGTGGAAGAGTGAGGGCGGAAGAGTGGTAGAGTGAGGGCGGTAGAGTGAGGGCAGTAGAGTGGTAGAGTGAGGGCAGTAGAGTGAGGGCAGTAGAGTGGTAGAGTTAGGGCGGTAGAGTGAGGGCAGTAGAATGGTAGAGTGAGGGTGGTAGAGTAAGGGCAGTAGAGTGGTAGAGTGAGTTCGGTAGAGTGGTAGAGTGAGGGCGGAAGAGTGAGGGCGGTAGAGTGGTAGAGTGAGGGTGGCAGATTGAGGGCAGTAGAGTGGTAGAGTGAGGGCAGTAGAGTGGTAGAGTGAAGGTGGTAGAGTGGTAGAGTGTAGAGTGAGGGCGGTAGAGTGGTAAAGTGAGGGCGGTAGAGTGGTAGAGTGAGGGCGGTAGAGTGAGGGTGGTAGAGTGAGGGCGGTAGAGTGGTAGAGTGAGGGCGGTAGAGTGGTAGAGTGAGGGCGGTAGAGTGGTAGAGTGAGGGCGGTAGAGTGAGGGCGGTAGAGTGGTAGAGTGAGGGCGGTAGAGTGGTAGAGTGAGGGTGGTAGAGTGGTAGAGTGAGGGTGGTAGAGTGGTAGAGTGAGGGCAGTAGAGTGAGGGCGGTAGAGTGGTAATGTGAGGGCGGTAGAGCGGTAGAGTGAGGGGGGTAGAGTGGTAGAGTGAGGGCGGTAGAGTGGTAGAGTGAGGGTGGTAGAGTGGTAGAGTGAGGGCAGTAGAGTGAGGGCGGTAGAGTGGTAGAGTGAGGGCAGTAGAGTGGTAGAGTGAGGGCGGTAGATTGAGGGTGGTAGAGCGGCAGAGTGAGGGCGGAAGAATGGTAGAGTGAGGGCGGTAGAGTGAGGGCGTGAGGGTGGTAGAGTAGTAGAGTGAGGGCAGTAGAGTGGTAGAGTGAGGGGGGTAGATTGTTGGGCGGTAGAGTGATAGAGCGAGGGAGGTAGAGTGAGGTCACTAGGTATCTAGTGAGGGTGAAATCAGACTTCCATGGGTGTTTTCTAGCTCAGGGTGGGCGTGGCCTGACAATTCATGTTATGCTGTTCATACTGAAGCAGGACCAATACAGATTTGCATATGGCTGCGGTGAACGTTCAATTAGAAAAATAAAATTGTGTGTTTAACATGAACGGGACGCAAATGGAGTAAATGTATTGTATTTTATTAATGACATTTTAAACTTGCCAGAACAAGGACGGAAGTGAGAGCAATAAAGCAACAAGCTCTCGGCATTGCTGTGGCGGGGCGGGGGAGCGCATTCCTTTGAAGTCTGAAGCGGGCGGGGGAGCGCCTTCCTTTGAAGTCTGAAGCGGGGGCGGGGGAGCACATTCCTTTGAAGTCTGAAGCGGGCAGGGGAGCGCCTTCCTTTGAAGTCTGAAGCGGGGGGCGGGGGAGCACATTCCTTTGAAGTCTGAAGCGGGCGGGGGAGCGCCTTCCTTTGAAGTCTGAAGCGGGGGGCGGGAGAGCACATTCCTTTGAATTCTAATGCCGAGGCTGATGGTGTTTGATGTGCACGCGCCTGCCTCACATGAACTGTACCAAATCTGCAGTTTGGGGAGACTTTTCGGAAGCCTACTATAATCTCGCCGAACAATGCTTTCGCATTGATTCAGCGAGACCTAAAAAGGAAGAGAAACTTCCACAACAAAAAAACCCAATTTAAAAAGATGGTTGCATGGATTTCGACTAAGTATGTCACATTTATTGAGAACATTACTGAAGAACAGGATGTGGGCAGTTACTCTGCCAGACAGCATGGTAGTGTTCACGATAGTTCACTAGAATCTTCAAGAGTTTCTGGAGGTGACAACAGCTAACGAGTATGTTGAAGCCCAAATACCATACAGGTGCGTCATCCCACCCAAGAGGGACTATAAATTATAAGATTTAATTGACTCGCACATTATGCACACAATTAAAGTAATCTATGACATTCTTCTGGCACAAAGAGATTGGCCGCCAGAGTGTGTCCGAATGCTCCCACAAGAGTAAAATCCCATTTTGCCTTTTTCTCAGTCTTCGTTTCAGATCCAGTAAAAAAAATAAAGTATTGTTCGAGGCATGTGAGCTGTAGATCACATGCTTTGCATAGGTCTGCCATCTAGTGTTGGGTCCGGATGTTTGCACTTTGTTTTTCTTCAAATAATCTTTTTCAGTCACAAGGTAGGTGACTCTTCCAATCCACAGGGCTTAAAAAGGTTTGCAAGTTACAGAGAAATCACACACACCCAACAAAAGCATTTATTTAACACACATGACAAAAACTGAAATACCCAAATACACATTTTGCATTTCAATCCAATGCCATCCATGCCCTAATTGATGTTTAAATTCAACAGACACCACAGAAACAGGTGTTTCATGCACCCATGGGTAGCTCTGGGCCTACTGACTGAAAGGCCTATTGGCAGACAACTGGCCGGCTGGTGAATATAAATATGGCAAATTGATTTCAAAAGTTGGAGAAAATGTAGTGAACTGTGCAACATGTTCCCTTTATCAAAGAAGACAAATTACTTGCAAACAAACAACTAGGCCTCTAGTGAAACTACAGGCCACCAACAATACTTTTTTTCAAATATGAAAAGCACAAAAATGTAGGTGCAATGCCCAAATCTAAAAAACAACACCAATTCTCAAACTTACTAGTGAAATCTCAAACTCAAAAGTCCTCAAATCCAAAGATATATGATGCAGCAGACACAAAGAGGGATCCTTACAGGTCAAAATCCAAATGAAAAGTGAACAGGAGATGGACAAAGCACTGGGAGGAGCCTGCTGGACAAGAACAGGTAGCTGGAGACTCTGGGGCACTTCCTTCCATTTAAAAAAAGAAAAAGGACTCCTTGCACAAAAAAGTGCAATCCAATGCCAATCTGAGGAGTTTTTTAAAATACAAATCATTATTTCAAGAAGGTTTTGCTGCCGCTTGAGAGAGCTTCATCTCCAGATTGCAAATTCTGCATGTTCGCGATCTTCACAAAACATCCGCTGGCGGGCTCAAAGGACGTGTTCCCGATCGCAAACTCTCGCAGGCCCATGTGGCCAACTAGCAAATCTCGTGGCGCTCGCGAACGGATGGAAAACCTCATCGGTGAATGCAGGCACCCGGTAAGACGCTCCCGCGCACCGAAAATGCATTGTGGATGCGCGAATAGACAAAAAACTCCACTCTGGTGCTGAGCACAGAGTTTTGGGCAACTCCGCGTTCTACGCAGTACCTAGAGTTGCCAAAAATCCGCAAACTTCATGAGCGGAACAGAGTTTTACGCCCAGGTTTAGTACTTAGTAGACTGGGGTACACTGGTATTCCCAATGTAAGACATGGGTCTAGGTGTAGTGAGGTGTTGCACCTACCCACCCTAGTGGAAGCTAAACTCTCTGAGGTTGAAGAAAGGGTTGTGCTAGACCCTTAACTACCTAACCCTAAATTCACTATAACTTACTTATTCTAAGCTGTATTATGTATGCCTCCTATTAGGAGGAAGACAGAATGTTGGAGAGCCACCCCACCTGTGGACACCCTAGGAACCAAGATACCTACACCAGGGAAGCCGGGTGCATAGGTGCAAAGTGGCGTAGGAAACCGCAGTCAAACTCAATGTAGGACTTCAGGAAGATGCCGCTCGCAAAGAAGTGGAAAGTGTCTGGTGGATTCGAGATGAGAAGTACCTGCATGCAGAGGGGACAGAGTTTATGCCACTCTGGAGTGACCAGGATACACAGAAGATGATTGCCCACCGATGTCGGGTGTTGCAGGAGAGTTGAGGGTGACCTTGGAGCTGCAGCTGTGTGGGCCAGTTGATGCTGAGGAAGACCAGGAGCTGTTCACAAGCTGTCCAACGTCAGATGTCGAGAATTGAGGGATTGGTGTCCGTCGGAGCCTCAACAAGTCTTGGAAAGTACAAACAAAGTGGAAGCAAAAAAGTGAAGTGTCGAGACCAGCAATGTCCAGGTGACTCGCCAAAAGCAGAGAGTCAGAGCTGACCTAGAGCCATTGGGGGAGCCCCCTGGCATCAAAAAAGACCCTCAAGAGGACCCACAGACCTGAGGCACTGGAGCCGAGAGAGGATCCCAAGCAGCTCACCAAAAATGCAAGCCCACTGTGCAAGGGATGTGGTGAGAGCAAAGATCTTGGTCACAGGAAATGCTTGAGGTGGAGGCTACTTGGAGCCCCAAGATCACTGAGGAAGAGAGCCAACAAACATTTGCAATGACAAGTCGACAGGGTGCACAGGGCTTCGGTTCCTGCAGTTGGTACTAGAGATACTGGCATCAAACTCAGTGAGAAGACATCGCAGGACTCGAGGGAACTGAAGAACCACCACCTGTGTTGTTGAGCCTTTCGGAGTCCTTGGGAGCCCAGGATTGGCAGACTGGTCAGCTGTGTTGCAGTGCTTGCAGATGTAGGGATGTGACTCCTTCACTTCAAGGGAGATTTCTTTAGGTGTCTTGGATATCCAGAAGCCTTAAAAGGATCCTATATGTGGCTCACTGGTTAGAAGCAGCAGACCCTGAAGCAGAGGTCAGGCCCGGGACCAGGGTTCAATTCCCGATGCGGCAGGGTCTTGGGCTCAATGTCCGCGGACTCTATAATTCTCGCCTTGGTGCCTACTCTAATCAAGGGTCCCACTCTGCAACTCTGGGCAATAGCTTGCTTAATCTCCACCACGGCCCCAACAGCGCTGGGATGCCTGGCTTCACCTTGGGGTGCCCAGGAGGGGGCATCTCACAGGGGAAGCCAGGAAGGGTGCCACAGCGATATACAGCGCCAGGATGCCCCGAGATGGGGCGGCAGTGCGCTTTACAAGTATACACACATTCACATTTACATATGGAGCACAGGCACAGACATTGCAGCAGACGAGTAGGACGACAAGACCAGGAGCAGCAGGAGTCTTCCCAGTTGCAGGCTCGATACCCAGAGCAAAGTCCAGTGAATTCCAGAGTGCCCAGACAGTCGAAGAAGAAGTGGTGTCTTGATATTAATCTTTTCCCACGACAGGCTGTGGACCCACCCACTTGTAAGCCCTTAAGTACCCTAAAGAAAGGGTAGGGACAAATCAGGTTTCCCTCCGAGGGGAGGGGTCAGACAGTGGGGAGAATACTCCCATGTCATTTGTCCAGTTTCAAGCCAGAGCGGGAACCGATGGCTCCCTAAGTTGGTTTGAACTGGAGTATGCAAGGAGGGCACCAAATGTGCCCTTCAGGCAGACTGACTGGCGCTGGCAAGCACTCCCACCCTGCCCCAATACACTAAACTCTGTCTGGGAATTAGTCACACCTCCCAGTGACGGGATATCTACTGTTCTGCCTTCTGCTGCTCAAGCTATCCTGGCTCATGAGGGGCGAAACCCCAAAACTGGTCCTAGGATGCTTGTTTGAGATCCAGGGAGGACCTGGCTTGGCAGTTCGGGCTGGACTTTTCCCATGAGGCACAGGGGCAAGGCTGATTTTATATTGCCAGGTCTAAACTGGGGTCGCATGGCGAGCAAAGAATGATGGATTTAAACCAGATCTCTTGACCGGGGGTGAATGTTTTGATTTGTTCTGCATTCCGTCCATTGTGTGTCTTTTGCTTTCTCGCCCTAAGTGCGCTAGGACGTGGGTCCTGGGTTTACTGTGCAACTGGAATCAAGCTATCCTGGCTGATGAAGGGTTAAACTCTGAAACCGGTCCTAGGATGTTTGTTTCCTGTCCAGGGAGGACCTGGCTTGGCGGGACTGTTCCCATGAGGCACAGGGTCAAGAATGATTTGCATATTGCCAGGTCTAAACAGATGTGGCATTGGTGAGCAAAAGATGATGGATTTAACCCAGATCTCTTGACCAGGGGTGAATGTTTTGATTTGTTCTGCATTCCGTCCATCATTTGTGTGTCTTTTGCTTTCTTGCCCTAAGTGCTCTAGGTATGCCCAGACGTGGGTCCTGGGCTCAATGTGTCACTGGAATCAAGCTATCCTGGCTGATGAAGGGTGAAACCCCGAAACCGGTCCTAGGATGTTTGTTTCCGGTCCAGGGAGGACCTGGCTTGGTGGGACTGTTTCTATGAGGCACAGGGTCAAGACTGATTTTCATATCGCCAGGTGGCATGGTGAGCAGAAGAATGATGGATTTAACCCAGATCTCTTGACTGGGGATGAATGTTTTGATTTGTTCTGCATTCCGTCCATCTATTGTGTGTCATTTGCTTTCTCGCCCTAAGTGCGTAAGGTTTGCCCAGATGTTGGTCCTGGGCTCACTGTGCCACTCGATTCAAGCTATAGTGGCTGATGAGGGATGAAACCCTAAAACCGGTCCTAGGATGCTTGTTTCTGGTCCAGGGAGGACCTGGCTTGGCAGTTCGGGCTGGACTGTTCCCATGAGGCACAGGGTCAAGACTAATCTGCATAT
Organism: Lissotriton vulgaris; assembly: GCF_964263255.1. Classification (NCBI taxonomy): domain Eukaryota; kingdom Metazoa; phylum Chordata; class Amphibia; order Caudata; family Salamandridae; genus Lissotriton; species Lissotriton vulgaris. The sequence continues at coordinate 783,571,131 of NC_141700.1, read as the reverse complement.
TGCCAGGTCTAAACTGGGGTGGCATGGTGAGCAAAAGAATGATGGATTTAAACCAGATCTCTTGACTGGGGTGAATTTTTTGATTTTTTCTGCATTCCGTCCAGCAATAGTGTGTCTCTAGCAAGCTTGGCTCAGCAGCAGGAAGGCAGAAACAGGACTCTTGTCGGCAGTAGCCCTAGCTTGCTGTTCGCTTCTGGAAGACTGGAACCAGGAGCACCGAGGGCCTCCCACGGTGTAGGAGGTATGATTCCAACATGTTTGATACAAATCACAACAGGGTTCGTTACAGCGAGTTCAGAGATGGTCATTGCGGAAGGACGCATGGCGACTCTATGTACTGTAATGGCTGATGCACTTACAAACCAGGAGATTGGACTCCGAAGGTTGTGTAGGTGTTCTGCTCATGCAGAGGCACCCTTAAAACTTAGAACTGAGCACCCTGCCTTCAGGATTGAAAGGCCTGCCTTAGGTGTGACTTATAGATTTTAAGAGCAGTGACCTCAGATATTGGGGAACCTATATCTGTCGTAAATAGTGCTAGCACCAGCTTACACCGGCTGCAATGGCAGGCCCATAGTCACAATTTGAGTGGTCTATCATGGGTGACATAATACATGCTGCAGCCCATGGGAGACCCTTGTGTACCTATGCCTTTGGTACCTCAGTACTATTTACTAGGGACTTATAAGGGTACACCAGTAGCCAATGTGGGATATCTGTAAGCATTCACCATAACCAATTTATCGGGAAAGGTACACAGACTGGGGTCCTGATTAGCAGGATCCCAGTCAGACTATTCAGAAAACATAACAATGCCAGGCAAAAAGTGGGGGTAACCATGCAGAAGGATCCTACCTTCCTACATCCCCTCCGTGCTCACACTCAGTGCTGAGACTGCCCTGACCATTGTGCAGATATCGATTTCCTCTTTTTTCCTGACAGGGTTTCCACTCGATTTACCCTAGTTGCACCACATTCTCACAGGGTTTGAGTAACCCTGGGCAAAGCACTGCGCTACACTCGCGTAGTTTGCAAAGTTTGCGTAACTTCGCACTACGCGAACTGCACGTAGCACAGTGCAAACATGTGTAGCGTAGTGCAGCGGTCATTTTTTGCTTGCTCGCTGTCCTTAACGTCAAGTTGGCGAACGCAAGCAAGCAAAATGACATTTTCGCGAGACTTTTTCCTCGTTCGCAATCAGCAACATCAAGTTGCCGATCGCGAGGGTGGAAAATAAACCTCCTGGCGAGATTCTCAACAAGGGGAGGTAAGGTTTCTCATTGCGAGTGGTCGCGCATGCTCGCGACCACTCGCAATGAGAAACTACCAGTCCGCGTTGAGAAAGCTGCAGCTCGAGTAAAAATCTACATGAGCGGCAGAAAAGTACAGCTCGCACTGTGCAAGATGCCGTTTTCAATGATTGCAAAGTGCCAGATGCTTGTCCACACAGTGCAATCATTGAAAACGACATCTTGCACAGTGCGAACATGCTACTACGCCGTTCGCGTAGTGCTACGCGTAGCTCGCGTAGTGCGAAATGCACTTTGCGTAGCTACGCGTATCGCTACTTCGCGAAATACGCCCACCCTAAGTTTTGAGAAACCCGGTATCACTCTTTCCCTTCAGTGTGCTGGCAGTCCCCATTCTTTCTTCATGGTAGGATAGTGAAGTTGGATTGCGGAGGGTCTTACTTCGGGCTCTGTTACAGAGCAACATCCCATCTGGTCATGGCTTCCTCTCAGTGGTCCCAGGCTACAGTTAGCGACTCTTCTCTTCTTTCAGTACAGGAGAGTCACTCTATTTTGAAGGAATGCAGCTTCTTCTCCGCTGGAGCCCTGGAACTTCAGCCAAGGGAACCATCTTCCTCTGCGGCCAAGCTCTACCCGTATATTTACTTTGGACAAAACATAAATTGTAACTTAGGTGCAAGTTTCTAGAGTCTGAAATGTTTCAGCATGTCTGATTTTTGTACCAGTAATCTGCAGAATCTTCACAATTATTCTGGTGGGAGGTGTCCATTCATGCTGTCAAGTGATCCATCAACTCCTGTGTGCTCAAGCCCAACAGTTAGAGGGACATGCACTTGCGGTGGTGTAGAATCGGCTTTGTAGTACCCTTCCTGACTGCGGATAAGGCTAGTGATGACATGGGCCAAAACAGAGTCCTCCTATGCAGTGAGTAGAGGAATCTGTCCTTTATTTCCCCCTCAAAAAAACCTGCAGGTCAATCTCATCAGCAAGAGCTTCACCTTTTCATCCTTCAATAAATAAACCTTGACGCCTTCTATCTCTTTCCTATGGAGGGCTATGTATAGGTAGCCCCTTGCCTTCAGAATGTGGCACCAAGGACCAATCAGGATAATTTAAATTGGGTTCCATCTAATCAAGGCCAGGTCAATCAATCAATCAGTCATATGTAAAGCACAACCCTGTCACCTCCTAAGGGTATCTGGGCACTGAGGGTGCTGAGTCTCTGATGAAAAGCCAGGTCTTGAGTTTCTTCCTGAAGTCCTCCAGAGAGGGTGCTGTCTGGAGGTGGAGGGGCAAGTTGCTCCAGGTCTTGGTAGAGATGTAGGAGAAAGAGCAGCCACCGCTGTGGCTGTGATGGATGTGGGATGTCTGCAAGGGACAGTGGGGAGGATCACAGGTTCCTTGAGGGCTGATGGAAGTTAGTCGGTGGTTGATGTATGATTGCCCTTGGTCATGCAGAGCTTTGTGGGTGTGTGTGAGGATCTTGTACTGGCATCTCTTCTGGATGGGGATGACTGTCTGCGAGGGGGGTCATGTAGATGTTTAACAGGGTGGGGCTGTGGGAGGATCCTTGTGGTATGCTATATATGATGTCCCTCCATTCTGGGATTGTGGAACACCCACCAAAGGCGTCATTAAGAAGCTCCTACTCCTCGTTGCCCAGGTGGCTCCAGAGAAAGGCCGCATTGGCTGTCACCTCAATTAATATCTAAATGGAAATAATCTGATTTCTGAGCATTTCTTCAACATTCTATTATCCGATGTTGCTTGGCAACAGAAACAACAACTTGAGGACCCGGAGGCTGTATCGTTGGGTGGTAAACTGAAAATCCTTTAACTTCTGGAGAACAATGCTGAATCCTCAGGTGTGCCCACCAGATAAATCCGCCCCACAACAATATCCTTACAGTGGAGGAAATTCATTTGTGGATTTTCTTCCTTTGTTATATTTCCTTCAGATATTACAGGATGTTTTATTGACACAGGCTCAAAATCACGCCCTTTCTCTTCAGCTACATTCAGCAACTCTGCTTAATAGAAATTTCCAAAGTTTTACCAGTGCTGTGATTCACCTCAAGGTCCCTTTGCAATCTGCGTGACCCTATTGAACAGGGCACTCCTTCCGTCCCTTGCACAGATACTTGATTTTAATAAATATATATTTATTTCCAATACACTGTTTTGGCGTGGAGATTCCACCATTTAGCAATAACTGCATTTGGCTTGTGCTAACTTTATATCTGTGTTCTCTCTGGGCCAGAGAGAAGTCTCACACCCAACCTGTGCTGCTGCAAAACGTGAGTCACTTTGGTAACTTTAGAAAAAAATCCTATAACTAACCAAACCTTTCCTGTGGGTGCTGCACTCAGGGAAGGGGAACTTTGGGACCCCACCCAGCCTACAATCCCTACGTAAGAGCTGGAAACCCCATAAAGTGTGGCAGTCATATGATTGCTGTGAGGTAATCACAGTATACTGTGCCCGCAGCAGGGGCATGCGGGTGAGAGAGCGCAATTTGAATGAAAAGTATGTCCGTACCATATTTACAAGCCTGTAGCGTAAAGTTAGCACATGTAACTTAATAAGTAAGAAATGTATCTGTAATTGCTCTAGAGGGTGCATTAGAATTAGAAAGGCCTGTATATAGATTGGGCTAATATAGAAATGTGTGAAAATGCTTAAGAACAGTAGAACGTGCTAAACAGAATTCATGTATGCAATTATTAAACGGAGAAAGAGATGAAATGCAAATTGAAGAAACGTGCAGACCACATAGCACTGTGTAAGAACGAGAATATAACATTGCATCTTTCATGTATCGTGGATTCGATTATAATCAATGATTTGCTTATTCTATATACATATATATGTGTGTTAAAAGCCATACCGTATAGAAGAGTTTTGTAGAATGATAGAGTGGTGTGTTCATATGTTATTTTAACCTAACGAAATAAGGGTTCGCAAGAGTGCAGTCCACTGCATATAATTTAGTGGGCCCACAGAGATAGGGGAATAGCTTTGATCTGCACGTGCGAGCCAAGAGTCAAAAGTCTCGTTAAATTAAATTGCCAATGCTGGTCGAAGTTTTACGGCCTAGTGAGATAAGGGACGCTTGGAATTTGGGGCCCTGTTTCGAAGTGTCTGTTTCCAGGTGCGAGGGGGGTACCAATCCCAACATAATGAATAGAGCTTTGTTTGAGGAGATAGGCTCTGGTCTGGAGGAGTCAACCGGAATGTCATGGGGGTACCAGCACGACGGAGACGGCGCCTGGGAAGCAAGGTCAACTTAACAGACGATTCAAAGAAGCGAAACTATGGAAAAAAAACAGAAGCAGGACTACGTGAAATGTGTACGTGGTGGGCGTCTCAAAGGGGCGTTCCACCCATACTGTGATTTTGTATTAGGGATAGCACCCCGGGGAGAAGGCAGAGCAGATGGCCTGAGGACTCTTAGAGAGCGGATGGGTAGGCAGAGAGGATACTGCTACGCGACATAGGTTTCCATCAGAGACTAAGAGAGTTTGAACTTCTTCGGAAGTCAAACGGCTGACACCTTTTTAGGTAAAGATTCGCTGAGTAGGGATGTCATCTAGCATAGAGTAGGGACAGTTTAACCTGTTTTATTTTTCTGTAAATGACACATCATATCCACTTTGTGTCTATGCTATTCAACCTGTTGATTTTCGAATTAGTTTTGATTGTTTTCTTCTGTAGACTGAGATTTCTTAGGGAATTCATGTTCCTTCCAGTACCTGTATACCTGTTGAACATTATATTGAGATGCTTGTATCTGCAATTGACTTTGGTTTTATAATAAACCTTTAACCTTTACCAGTCGTAAGTGGTTCTTCAGAGTTGCGTCAGTCTATGGGGTTGATTCAACTTATATGGGTTTGCCTTTTACTCAATGACAGCCAATAATCGATCCGAAAAGGGATTAAATGAGATAGGTATCTAGGTGATCAGATAAGAGATCAAAATCTCATTTCCCGCAGTTGGTAGCAGAGGATGGTTGGCTTCTTGAGGAAGGCAACCTAGGTTAGGTCTAGATTACCCCAAGGCCCCTAGTCATCGACGACCAAAAGAAGAGCCACCTGCCGAAGAAGGTGCTGATGGTGCGAGAGAGAAAAAGCAGCAGAGTCGGTCGAGAGTGAGTATAAGGGTCATGCGTTGCCAGATTGCGGTGTTTTGTGTTGTACCTGTGTTGTAATGTCAAGCGGAGTTGAATGCCTGTAGTGTGATTGTGAGACGGTTGTGAGCGCGCGCAACCGGGGAAAATCTTAAGTCTATAGAGGGGCTTAAGTGGTTCGGGTGTATCGGACATCCAGAGTAATTGTCTACCATTGTGAAGGGGGTCATGAGGTACCATTGATCGCCCGTAGGACCGAGATAGGGGGAGTGACAGAGTGAGTGTATGAGTAACGGACGCTGGTCGGACGTTTACTGTGTGTAAGTAACCTATCAGTTAAGGCGAGCGTCTGAACGTAAGTGAAAGACGTCCCGCCAGTAGAGGTGACAATTACAGTTAGACTGTGGACGTACAGTCAAGAAAAGTGATCGCTTGGTCGGAAGTAGTCATTTTTCGGTGTATGAATGAGACGCATGCCAGACCGGGAGACGAGCTGAGAAAGGAGGGGAACTGCTGCAGAGAGGACGAGTGACGTCAGCGTAGAGCCGCGCTGGGATAGGCTGGTTGGTGTAGAGCCGCGCTGGGATAGGCTGGTCAGCGAGAGCCGCGCAGGGATTGGTGGTTCGCCATCGGGAAGTAAATAAGGAAGGAAATTAAGGAAATCGTAGAGTCTTGAAAATGAAGTGTTTTAAATGTCTAAGGGCGATCTTTAAGAGAGATGGAGGGAACTCGTATGCGGGGGAAGAGGCCCCACCGGAAGGCACACCAGCTTATTACATGGCTGTGAATGTTGGGTTACACTCAATACTATGGATCTCCGAGTGGAGCAAGCTAACAGAGGGAAATGAGGAACTGACGTTCCCGAGATATGGGACGTTTAGGTTAGAAGCATTGAATCAGCTGAAAGCGGTAATGCTCGCAACGAGACCTCTACCCAGGCCAACACAGTTCGAAGCCCTCAATGCATGGTTCAGGGCGGCCCACGACAGGAGCCTGAATAGGCGCCAAGAAAGAGTGAGACGATCGGTAAGAGCAGTGCAGGATGCTAAATGGGATGATGAAGCTAAAAAGTGGAGGGTGCAAAAGATAGAAGCAGACAAACTGTACCCAATGCTAGAGGTTACGGGAGAAAAGAAACCTCCAGAAGAGGATGAGGAGAGCGAGACGGAGGATAGTCTGATAGATAGGTTATTATTAGACAGACCACCTCCGTACAACAGAGAAGCCGAAAGTCCCGAACTCCGACAGGGGGACGGGGCTGGGAAAGGGGAATATAGACCGCTCCCCATATCAGATTGGGAACCCAAGAAAGGCAAGGAAATACCTCAACCTAGTCCAGTGCAGAGAGTAGTCGGAAGGTTCGTGGTACAGAAAGTACCAGAAACGGAGTGTGCAAGGTCGTATCAACTGCCGGATGCTCTACAAGTACCTGTTACCATAGGTCCTGTAGTGTCAATCTACAACCCGGAGAGAGCTCAGGAGGAGGAACAGACACGGTGGGACAGGGAAAGGGCAGAGATGGAAAGTAGGAACAATACGATTAATTCCCAAAGGCAGTTGCTGGGACCAAGGAGTCGGAGTACCCGATTGGATCCTGTAACGGATCCCTTGATAGAGCAGGGGGGTCAGAGAGGACAGATGGATCTGAGGGGACCGAAACCGAAATCCTTTAAGGAGTTAAGAGAGTACTTGAAAGAATGGGATGCTGCAGTAGAGACTCAGAATAAAAGAATAGAAACAGAAGCAGAATGGAGAGATCAAGATAACAGGATCCTTTCTCACTGCGGAGCGGGCGAAAGCAGTCCGGAGTGGGAAGGAGGGAGCCAAGGGAGCAAAGGAGATATTTGCCATACCATCAGTGGCAATAGACAGATATGTGAAGATAAGAGTACAGGATGTGGGGGGATGCCTCGCCTCCTCCTTAGTGAAGGAGAAAGAAGGACACAGGAGTACCGAAATAGTTACAGGTGCACTCACCATGCCCCGGGCGAAAATGTGCAACATTGGAGTCGCGGGAGTATGGGGAGTCACGAAGGGTCTCGCCATGTGTCTGGTGATCACGGACGAGATCGCGGGAACATGGAGGGCTGTGAGGGACCTTATCATTTATTGAGCGACACCAGACAGCAAGAGAATTGCAGCGATTTAGAACAGAACGGAGGATCCTATCTTGCATCTAGAGAGACAGAGCCGAAAAGACAGAATGCAGTGATGGGGAATAGAACATTGTTCCACCATACACCTAGGGAAGATGGGAAAGCTTGGGACCTAGAGAGGTGGGAACAAAGAGAAGCAAGGAGGACTCCTCATAACTCACCTGTGCCGAGACGTAGGACTCGTAGTTGGGGTGAGAGGGATGTAAACGGACCACCTAGGAGTGAGGTACTGAGAGCTGAGATAAAGGCGAAAAGGCTCGATGTAACCAGTTTAAAATCAGATTTGGATGAAATAATAGACGGCACATTGCCAATGGAAAGGATTGATCTGTATGAACAGGATGAAATACTGTTTATGGCTAAGGATGTTACCCGGAAAGCGAGGTCAGTTCATGAAAAATTGTCTGAGTTGGCAACCAGGTATATGATAGACTTATCAAGAACAAAAGCCTTACAGGGTAACCATAGGCTAAATTGCACGGATCAGGATCTAGATGAACGTAGGACGATTGGGCTGAAAATACACATAAAGGAGCTGATCCTGAGTATCAGAATGTGGAGGGATTTGGATAAATGGGAGGAAAGATGGTCCAAGAGGGGAACCGTCAGAAGGAGTACAATTGCGAGGTCCCCGGAGGGAGGGCTAATGCGAATGGAAGCTTTCCCTTTGCGAGAAATCGCGAATGGAAACTACGTGCATGTGCCCTGGAGTAGGGGGGATCTAGCGGCATTTACCAATTCCTTCCCCAAGCTGAGGGAGAATCCCGTAGAATGGTACAAACAGGTAGAGAGGTTCGTGAAGATCTCTAAAGTGCTGTGGGTCGATTTGAACACCCTATTTGACATTGTAGTGCCAGGGGATTTGTGGACGGCATGTAAGCTCAGTGTTGAATGGCCCATCTGTGAACCAGATAGGGATGCCCTGACGAATGGACCGTCAGAGAAAGTTATGGAGAAGTATGAGAGGGTAATGGCATGGTTGAAAGAGAAGGTGCCATTGCAGGACACAGACTGGGTTAAAATAGACCGAACCACTCAGGAACCTAAAGAGACCGTTCACGAGTATTACGAGAGACTGTTGAAAGCATTCAAACAGTACAGTGGGTTGGACGTAATGGATCCTAAGGACATAGGGCAGTTTGTGTCAAAGTTTGTTTTAGGGTTAAGACCTGATATTAGCTTAATGATTCAACAGCATTTGATTTGTTGGCAAAACAAACCCTTAGATGAAATCCTGAGATATGCAAGGTACTTCAGCGACGAAATAGACTCGAAAGCGAAGAAACTTAAGGAGAAGCTGATGTTGGTACAAATGCAGTCAGCTGGAAAGGGTGGACAGCGGCAGCAGGGAATAGGAACACTAGGGAAAAAGCAGAACAATCAGAGTAAAGACGATGAAGAAAGACAGAGACCTAGGGTAGATATCGCGACACTGAAAAAGACGACGAGGTGCCACCAGTGTAACGAGGTGGGGCATTGGAAACGCGAGTGTCCCTATAATATCGAGACGGGGGAATTAGAACAGGAGGAGGATGAGGTTCAGAACAGCCTGGTGAAGGGAACAGCGGTACCGAAGGGAAAGTTTATCAAAGGGGGGACTCAGACTCCTCGAGCTCAGTTTCCCCAACCGCCTCGAATTGCAAATGGAGGGAAAACCTATAGACAACTGCCACTGTTCGTAGGAGGAGAGGAATGCTACTTCGTTGATCCCCTTACGGGACAACGAGTGAATAATGAAGAAGACTGTATCCTAGGGGCAGCACTGGAGGTAGACCAGAGGGGACCATATGTGGAGGCCGAAGTGGCTGGATGTCCTACGACCTTTTTGGTGGATACGGGGGCCACTCGATCCACTCTAAGATCGGCGGTGGTCCCAGGTCTGCCAATGTCCGGAGAGACGATCCAGGTGGTAGGGGTCGCAAATAGGAGAATGACGAATCCTCTTACAGAACCAGTGTCAGTGAAAATAGGGAAATACAGTGATGAGCACCAGTTCGTGATCTGTGATTCCAGTCCTGTGTGTCTGTTGGGAAGGGATCTGCTATGTAAACTGAATTGTACAATATATTGCACACCTCAAGGAGTAGAAGTGCAGACTAACGATGATGATGCCGATTTTAAGGTTGCAAACTCACAGGTATGCGTGGAACTATACCCTACCTTGACGGTGGAAGAGCTTCCATGGGACTTGAGAGACGCGGTGTCAGCTGAGGTGTGGGATTTTACTGGAGAAGAAATAGGACTGATCAAAGGGGTAGAGCCGGTAAAGATCATGGTAAAACCAAATGCCGAGTATCCAAGAACACCACAATACAAGTTGACCCCGGAGACGATTGCAGGAATAAAGCCTGTGATCGAATCTATGATTAAACAGGGAATACTGAAGGAGATCGTGGGAAGTCCATGTAACTCCCCGATTATGGGTTTGCAGAAGCCTAGCGGGAAGTACAGAATAGTGCAAGACCTTCGAAAGATTAATAACATAGTTGTTTCATGTTGTCCAGTGGTACCGAATCCATCAGTGATATTGTTTCAGATACCATTCCAAGCCGAATGGTTCACAGTGATAGACCTGTGCCAGGCTTTCTTTTCAATCCCCTTAGACGAGGAAAGCCAATATCTTTTCGCTTTTAAGCTGGAAAATCGCGTTTTAACATGGTGTCGTATTCCCCAGGGGTATACAGAAAGCCCATCGATTTTTAACCAGCTGCTGAAGAAAAATCTTGAAAGTCTAGTACTGCCCATGAACTCGGTTCTGGTCCAGTACATAGAGGACCTACTTGTGGCGTCAGAAACTGAGGAAGCTTGCAAAATAGACACCATCACCTTATTGAATCACTTGGCCGAGAACGGACACAAGGTGTCTCCAAGTAAATTGCAGTATTGTCTGACAGAAGTGCAATACTTGGGCCACAGGATTGAAAAGGGAAAACGGAAGGTGTCTCCAGATAGAATAGAGGCGATCATGAAAATGAGTGCGCCTACAACCCAAAGAGAAGTCAGGATGTTTCTAGGAATGGTCGGTTATTGCCGGCAGTGGATAGCCAACTTTTCACTGAAGGCAAAACCTCTACAAAAACTGACGCACAAGGGGGTGAGTGATCCGGTACCATGGGACAAAGATTGTTTGATGGCGTTTTTGCAGCTGAGGGAGGACTTATGTCGTGCCCCGGCTTTAGGAATGCCTGATTACGAGAAACCATTCTTACTTTACTGTTGTGAAAGGGAAGGTTGTGCTCTGTCAGTTTTGGCACAGATACACGGAAATGCCCGTAGACCAGTCGCATACTTCTCGGCTACCTTAGATCCAGTAGCCGCAGCGTTGCCCGGATGTCTCAAATCCGTTGCTGCAACGGGTGTCAGCATTGAAAGGTGTGAAAACGTAGTTATGGGACATCAGTTAGTGGTGTATGTACCGCATTCTGTAGAATTGTTAATGACTAGGACCAAGACGCAGCATCTGACAAATAGCAGGCTCACACGCTATGAGCAAGTCATATTGGCTGCTGAGAATGTGACCCTAAAAAGATGCTCTGTCTTGAATCCTGCTACCTTGATGCCACTTCCTAATGATATTGATGATGAAGTTTGTACAGATCATGACTGCCTTGATGTGACTGAACTATGCACCAAACCAAGACCAGATATTGTAGATGAGCCATTGACTGACCCCGATGAAATATTCTTTGTTGATGGTTCATGCGTAAGAGACGATATCGGTCAGCTGAGAGCAGCATATGCAGTTTGTACTATTACCGGAGTTGTGGAAGCCGCCTGCCTGGAAGGAGTACACTCCGCTCAGGTAGCTGAAATCATTGCTTTGACTCGTGCCTGTTTGGCAGGCAATAAAATTCGAGTCACCATTTACACCGATAGCCAGTATGGTTTCGGGGTAGTTCATGACTATGGGCAGTTATGGTCTCAAAGAGGTTACATGACCTCCTCAGGTTCTCCTATTAGGAATGGAGAGTTCGTGAGACTATTGTTAGAAGCATTACAAGGTCCAGCAGTTATTGCAGTTGTTAAATGTACCGCGCACACAAAAAACACTGACTTTGTGTCGCAAGGCAATAGGTATGCGGATGAAGTCGCACGTTACTGTGCGGAACAGGGGTATTCTCTCACAGAGGTAGAAGTGGGGGGAATACAGGAGAGAACTGAATTGACTATGTTGTTGGAAACTGTAGACACGTGGGATGAGTTGAAGTGTATCCAAGAGAATGCACCTGATATTGAGAAGATTAAGCATGGGAGACAGCTGGTTGTACCAAAAGTGAGATGGATTTTTGGATCTCTGCAGATGGGAGAGCAGTTTTACCAAATGAACTTGTTAGTCCAATGGCAAGGAGATTGCATGGACCAGCACACATAGGCAGAGATGCCATGGTGAGAGTATTCAGACAAACGTGGTACAACCCGAAGTTTAGAGTAGCGGCAGAAGCAGTATGTCAGCGTTGTGTGATCTGTCAGCAACTGAACGTAGGGAAGAGAACACCAGTCACATTGAGCCACATAGGGAGGTCTGGGGGGCCTTTCAATAGAATGCAGCTGGATTTTATTGAAATGCCCAAGTGCAATCGCCTCAGATACGTCTTAGTGATTGTCTGTATATTTTCCAGATGGGTTGAGGCTTACCCCACACGTAGGTGCGACACACTTACAGTAGCAAAATTATTGCTTAGAGAACTGATACCGAGGTTTGGGGTGCCGGCCTCTTTGGAATCGGACAGAGGAACACATTTTAACAGCGAAATAGTGAAGATGCTATGTTCAGCCTTAAGTATAGACCAGAAGCTCCACTGTAGTTATCGACCAGAAGCTTCGGGGATTGTAGAGCAAATCAACAGCACCATAAAATCCCGACTTGCCAAAGTTTGTTCATCGACATCCCTGAGTTGGCCTGATGCACTTCCACTGGTCCTTATGAGTATACGTAGCACACCCGATAGAAGAACAGGTCTCTCCCCACACGAGGTGCTAATGGGGAGGGCTATGAGGCTGCCATCGGTTCCAACTGCAGCACTATTGAACATCACAGATGATTTGATCCTGGACTATTGCAAGGGACTATCTGACGCCATTCATTCTGTGTCCCTCCAGGTGCAGGCTGCAGAGGTTCCATCAGCTCAGGACCTGTGCCATGACCTGTGTCCGGGGGACTGGGTCCTGGTGAAGAAACACGTCAGGAAGAACTGTCTAGATGTGCGCTGGCGTGGACCATTCCAAGTCATACTGGTTACGAACACTGCAGTAAAGTGTGGAGGCTTGCCCAACTGGATTCACGCCTCACACACCCGAAGAGTTCCAGCACCTCTGGAAGAAACAGCTCCTCTCTCGGATGAAAATCCAGCTGAAAGCGGAGAAGCCACAGAGAGGGAAAGTCAAGCTGTAGAGGTGATTGAAGAGGCTGAGGCTGTGTCTGACCAGGCTGAGGACGGTCAATACACCAGTGAAACTGAAGCTGCCTCAGAAGGAGAAAGTAGCTGGGAGTTCGAGTCAGACACCGACCAAGCTGTAAGTGGTCAAGAGACGAGTCCAAGAACGAGGAGCAGGAGGACAAGGAGTGGAGAAGCTAGCTGGCCGGAAAGAAGAAGAAGGTCAAGCTTGAGAGCAAATCCAGAGAGAACCCTTGTCCCGATTTCTGAAGATTCAGATCTAGACGAAGGAGCTACGGACTCAGGCTCTGAGAGTCCGAGAAGATCAAGGAGGGTACGTGTGCCCTGCAGAAGATACGCCACCCCTGAGTGGACCTATCTAGCAGCAGATGTCTTGGGGACATAGGTCCGGGAGGGTGAGAGAGGTGCAGGTGACCAATCTCAATCCAATCGTGACGGTGGAAGTACGGATGTTGACACCTGGAATCGAAACTGAGGGGTTACTGACATTCACACTCCCCGTTCCCCTTTACCTAAGTCGGATCAAGGACCTGGTGTTGAATCGATTAGAATTTCCAACTTTGGGTCATCCAATACCAGCACATGAAGAAAAAGTCCTTCGTTTAGAACTGTTGGAATATGCCATTAGAGCTGCTGGCACTAGAATCATTGTAGATACATAAAGACTTTTGTGATTAAGCCATAAAGAAGAAGATAACATAGCGCCAAGTGGAAAGAAGAAGAAAATTAGGGATTACATTTAGAGGACGGAGAAGGGCTAGGGTTGTCTGTTGCGGAAAATAAAAAGACTTTGTTGAAAAAGAGACTTTTTTTTTTGATTAAGAGCGCTTCACAGACTGAGAAATCAAATAATGCAAATAAAGACCTGAAAAGAAACTTTTCCTTGAAAAAGGGAGAGCCACGTTGTTTGATAACATGGAGACTGGCATTCCAAACCGAAAGGCCAAATGCATAATAGGCACACTGATAGCTGTAGTAATTTCTCTCATAGCCATAGTAGTCACAGTATCATACATAGTGGGACATACAAGTGTAAAAGAGACAACAGAGGTAAAGCCTGTAACGACTTTGAAACCTGCTCTTGTTGGAGAGAAAGAGGAGAGCAATGTGATACGTGAAAAGGCGTTACTGGCAGATGAAGCCCGTAGGTTACACATAGATGAGTCACAGGGAAATTTCAGGACAAACGCATATGCCAAGTTATTGTACGAGTATATTGATGCCATGGAGGCCAAAGATTGCTATGTTTGCATGCAATTGCCGGCTTCCGTAGATGAAGGCATCAGATATCATCACCTTCCACTGACATATGGGATAACATGTAGTTTATTGCTCAGTATATTTTATGGTCGAGAAGGGTTTGAGTACTACTTTTCAAATTATGATTCGGTACTGCCTGAAGTCCCGAATTATAAACAAATGAATAAGTGGGACTACTATAAAAAGGAAGATAGATTAGCAAAATTCTTTCTTCCTTGGGATACATTAGATACCTCATATGCACGCCGAAATAATCTGACTTGCAAAGTGTCAGAGATTGAGAAAAAGTTCATTGGACAAGTTGATGACCGTTACAGGAGGCAGAAGATTCTGAAAATGTCAGGACAATGGAAAACAGATTGGACCGAAGAGGAAAAGGCACACAAAAAGAAGGGTAGTAATGGTCCAATAGCACTAGATAGGACACAGAAAGGAAAGCTATGTTTGACTCGAAGCAAGACATATTATGAGAGTGTATTTGTAGGTGAAGTTAGTTGTGAACATGCTTTTCGGTTAGAATATTACACGAAAGATTTCATGAAAGGGATGCAAGTGATTCCTAATGTATATTTTGTATGTGGAAGAAATGCCTATGTAAAATTGCCTGACAATTGGTATGGTTCATGTTATTCGGCAATTGTCTTCCCCAAAATATACCATGCAAAGGATTTAGAGATCATAGAGGGAAAGGCTTCGGCAAGAGGGAAAAGGGAGGTAGGAGACTTTGAGGTAGTTGGAGATGTATTTGGAGCCATGTTTCCTCTTTTAGGTTTGATACTTAATGATGTTAAGATCAGGAGATTAGCTACAGTTGTAGATAGGTTGTCTGCCAATACTGCAAGGTCATTGATGCTAGTAGAAGGAGAGATGCAATCGATTAGGGCGATGGTTCTTCAGAACCGTCTTGCTTTAGATGTTCTGCTAGCAAAAGAGGGCGGAGTCTGCAAGGCTTTGAAGGTCCAGGAATGTTGCACTTACATTCCAGACAATTCAAAACCACTCGAGAAGGTTATAAAAAATATTACAAAAATACATCAAGAAATCGAAGATTTGACAAAGATAAATGCTTGGGAAAAAGTAGGTCATGGAATGGGTAAAGTTGGAGGTTGGTTTGCCAATCTCGGGAAAAGTGTTGTGTGGTATATCCTGAAACCTATCTTCATAATCTTGATTTGCATAATCATATTGCGGGGTTTAGTGAGGATGTACAAATGGTATAGATCAAACCGGTTGCAAAGGTCCATGAGAGAGCAAGAAAGGAGATTAGCTGCTTTGCAAGATCATCAATATAGAAGCCTGAGAGCTCTAGAAACGATAAAAAGGGGGAGCCTTGCAACCAGTTCAGTGTGACATTCAAATTGAAGTATTAGTGATGACCCCTAGAGGTCATCAAAGGGGGGAACTGAGAGAGCGCAATTTGAATGAAAAGTATGTCCGTACCATATTTTCAAGCCTGTAGCGTAAAGTTAGCACATGTAACTTAATAAGTAAGAAATGTATCTGTAATTGCTCTAGAGGGTGCATTAGAATTAGAAAGGCCTGTATATAGATTGGGCTAATATAGAAATGTGTGAAAATGCTTAAGAACAGTAGAACGTGCTAAACAGAATTCATGTATGCAATTATTAAACGGAGAAAGAGATGAAATGCAAATTGAAGAAACGTGCAGACCACATAGCACTGTGTAAGAACGAGAATATAACATTGCATCTTTCATGTATCGTGGATTCGATTATAATCAATGATTTGCTTATTCTATATACATATATATGTGTGTTAGAAGCCATACCGTATAGAAGAGTTTTGTAGAATGATAGAGTGGTGTGTTCATATGTTATTTTAACCTAACGAAATAAGGGTTCGCAAGAGTGCAGTCCACTGCATATAATTTAGTGGGCTCACAGAGATAGGGGAATAGCTTTGATCTGCACGTGCGAGCCAAGAGTCAAAAGTCTCGTTAAATTAAATTGCCAATGCTGGTCGAAGTTTTACGGCCTAGTGAGATAAGGGACGCTTGGAATTTGGGGCCCTGTTTCGAAGTGTCTGTTTCCAGGTGCGAGGGGGGTACCAATCCCAACATAATGAATAGAGCTTTGTTTGAGGAGATAGGCTCTGGTCTGGAGGAGTCAACCGGAATGTCATGGGGGTACCAGCACGACGGAGACGGCGCCTGGGAAGCAAGGTCAACTTAACAGACGATTCAAAGAAGCGAAACTATGGAAAAAAACCAGAAGCAGGACTACGTGAAATGTGTACGTGGTGGGCGTCTCAAAGGGGCGTTCCACCCATACTGTGATTTTGTATTAGGGATAGCACCCCGGGGAGAAGGCAGAGCAGATGGCCTGAGGACTATTAGAGAGCGGATGGGTAGGCAGAGAGGATACTGCTACGCGACATAGGTTTCCATCAGAGACTAAGAGAGTTTGAACTTCTTCGGAAGTCAAACGGCTGACACCTTTTTAGGTAAAGATTCGCTGAGTAGGGATGTCATCCAGCATAGAGTAGGGACAGTTTAACCTGTTTTATTTTTCTGTAAATGACACATCATATCCACTTTGTGTCTATGCTATTCAACCTGTTGATTTTCGAATTAGTTTTGATTGTTTTCTTCTGTAGACTGAGATTTCTTAGGGAATTCATGTTCCTTCTAGTACCTGTATACCTGTTGAACATTATATTGAGATGCTTGTATCTGCAATTGACTTTGGTTTTATAATAAACCTTTAAACTTTACCAGTCGTAAGTGGTTCTTCAGAGTTGCGTCAGTCTATGGGGTTGATTCA
Source organism: Lissotriton vulgaris (assembly GCF_964263255.1). Classification (NCBI taxonomy): domain Eukaryota; kingdom Metazoa; phylum Chordata; class Amphibia; order Caudata; family Salamandridae; genus Lissotriton; species Lissotriton vulgaris. The sequence continues at coordinate 783,554,157 of NC_141700.1, read as the reverse complement.
ACTTATATGGGTTTGCCTTTTACTCAATGACAGCCAATAATCGATCCGAAAAGGGATTAAATGAGATAGGTATCTAGGTGATCAGATAAGAGATCAAAATCTCATTTCCCGCACGGGGTTGCATGTTACCTTACACGTTGTCTTGCACACTAGTGGATGGCTGCCAAATTGGACTCGGGCAAAGGACAGTGGGTGTGGGTGGCTAAACTATTTAACACCTATCATAAGGAAGGGAAGTGTCCTGCACAGAATGCAAACAGTGACTCAACTCAGACATGCCATGTGGAAGCCAATGGTAAAGGGAGGCGGGGGCTGAGTGGTTTGGCGGCTTTGGGATGACACTGGCACCCCAGGCAGGATACAGCTCCTGATCAATGTATAAACTCATATCACAGGTCAACACCACACCTGTACCTTTGCAGGCTGGAGCAGAAAAGAAGAAGTTTAGCTCCATTGTTGAAGGAAGCTGGCTCTGTATTTACTATACCAAAGTGAGGTATAGTGTGCTCAGAGTCCAGTGGAACCCCAAAGGTAGGCAGAGGTAAAAGTATACTTTGTGTTCGCTTTCTAGAAGAATGTCACATAGATTACTTCACAGATCACTTTTTTTACACAGCGCAGTATACCTGGATACTGCACTGGGACATTTCCTTTAAACGGGTAAGTTAACACGTTTTGTTATTTAGTTACAGGGTTTTATCGATTTTCCAACTCCACACTTAAAAAGTTTAACAGAAGAACAGTCAATGTTATCCTATGGAGGAAAATATGGTAATCGGTTCAAAGGTAAGTATTCAGTTGTGGGAGTTAGTATTCTGGGGGTAGTCTCAGGGGTCCCCAAGGGTCAAGGATGCACTCTTGTTTCACCCTCAACAGCACTAAAGCGGCTGGGTGCAACGGGCTGAGGCCCAATGTTATGCAACGGGGATAGGGGCCTCTGGTTGGTGGCTGCTTACCAACAGGCCACTGGGTTGTGGGAGCAAAGCTCCTGGACTTAAGCTCAGGGCAAATGGGGGTTCAAGCAAGTACAAGAGGTGCACCCAGCGGCACTGGGGCTGCTGGGTGCAGAGTGCAGTTTTGGCGTCGGGCGCCCAGTTGCTTTTAATGGGGCGTCTCCAGTTCGCAAACACACTGCAGGTTCGGAGACGAAGGTCTTCTAGGTACGACTTGTAGAGGTGAGTTGGGATGTTGGGTGTTAGTTAGGAACTGTTGGTTGGGCCACCCAAGGCTGTAAGATGTAGGTGCAGGGGTGCCTTTTAGGGTCGGATCTTCTTACCAGATCCTGGTCGTGGTTGGGGGACATTCGGGTTTGAGGCTGCAGGTGTCTACTGGAAGCTTGAGGCAGGTCAGGGGTCGCCGTATCTCAGGCCAGGATCACTGGGGAAACCTGCTCTTGGTGTTGGGACACTCGAACTCAGGCTGTGGGCGTCGGGTGCAGAGTGGTGCAGACTCGCGGACTTTGCCAGACCGGGAGTCTGTTGGTGAACAAATCCGGTGTTCACGGGAGACAGAGTCTTTTCTTTTGAAGGCAGGGCAAGTCCTTGGTATTCTTGAGGCTGCTGGCTGCAGGACACACTGGAGTTTCGGTTCTGCAGGATTGAGGTGGGGACAGGCCAGTAGGGCTGGGGCCAAGTCGGTGGATGTCCTCCTCTTGTTAGCTTCGGCACGGCTGTTCGTCCTTCTTCTTCTTTACTTCTTATGGTTTCTTGTCTGACTTCTTGGTTCAGGGCTGCCCCCTAAATACTGTATTAAATACAAAGTGAAGAGTCGAAATGGCACACATCCCTGTGTGCCGTGCCTACAACCCACTGCCCTGGCATAGGTCAGCCACCCCTCTAGCTGGATGCACTATACCAGTAGTGAGGGTACAGGTGCATGAGTCCTGTACCACTACAGTGTCTAAGCAAATTCTTAGACATTGTAAGTGCAGTAATGCCATTAAGAGTATATGGTGCTGGGAGTTTGCATTTACGAACTCCACAGCACCATAATGGCTGCATTGAAAACTGGGCAGTTTTGTATCCAACTTCTCAGCACATTAAACCCACACTGATGCCAGTGTGGGATTTAATGAAAAATGCACTCATAGATCATCTTAGAGATGCCTCCTGAAAAACGACCATCCTCTGGTGGGTTCCCTGACTGGTACACACCAGCCAGCCTGCCACCAGGAGACACTTTTCTGCACCCCTAGGGTGGGAGCCTTCGCTCCCTGAGCCCAGAAAGAAAGCCTTTCCTGGGCAGAGGTGGTCACACATCCCCCAGGCCAGGAAGAGCCATCTGTGGCAGGGGAGCTTCAAAGGCCTTGCAGGGTCAAGGATGCACTCTTGTTTCACCCTCAGCAGCACTAAAGCGACTGGGTGCAGCGGGCTGAGGCCCAATGTTATGCAATGTGGATAGGGGCTTCTGGTTGGTGGCTGCTTACGAACAGGCCACTGGGTTGTGGGAGCAAAGCTCCTGGACTTAAGCTCAGGGCAAATGGGGGTTCAAGCCAGCACAAAAGGTGCACCCAGTGGCTCTGGGGCTGCCGGGTGCAGAGTGCTGTTTTGGCGTCGGGCGCCCAGTTGCTTTGAATGGGGCATCTCCAGTTTGCAAACACACTGCAGGTTCGGAGACAAAGGTCTTCTAGGTACGACTTGGAGAGGTGAGTTGAGATGTTGGGTGTTAGTTAAGAACTGTTGGTTGGGCCACCCAAGGATGCCTTTTAGGGTCGGAGCTTCTTACCAGATCTTGGTCGTGGTTGGGGGACCTTCCGGTTTGAGGCTGCAATGTCTACTGGAAGCTTGAGGCAGGTCAGGGGTCGCCGTATCTCAGGTCAGGATCGCTTGGGAAACCTGCCTTTGGTGTTGGTACACTCGAACTTGGGCCGTGGGCGTCGGGTGCAGAGTGGTGCAGACTCGCGGACTTTGCCAGATCGGGAGTCTGTTGGTGAACAAATCCGGTGTTCACGGGAGACAGAGTCTTTCTTTTGAAGGCAGGGCAGGTCCTTGGGGTACTTGAGGCTGCAGGCTGAAGGGCACACTGGAGTTTCGCTTCTAGAGGTTTGAGGTGGGGACAGGCCAGTAGGGCCAAGTCAGTGGATGTCCTCCTCTTCTTAGCTTCGGCATTGCTGTTCGTCCTTCTTCTTCTTTACTTCTTATGGTTTCTTGTCTGACTTCTTGGTTCAGGGCTGACCCCCAAAGCGAAGAGTCGAAATGGCACACATCCCTGTGTGCCATGCCTACAACCCACTGCCCTGGGATAGGTCAGCCACCCCTCTAGCTGGGCGCACTATACCAGTAGTGAGGGTACAGGTGCATGAGTCCTGTACCACTACAGTGTCTAAGCAAATTCTTAGACATTGTAAGTGCAGTGCTGCTATTAAGAGTATATGGTGCTGGGAGTTTGCAATTACGAACTCCACAGCACCATAATGGCTGCAATGAAAACTGAGAAGTTTTGTATCAAACTTCTCAGCACATTAAACCCACACAGATGCCAGTGTGGGATTTAATGAAAAATGAACTCATAGGTCATCTTAGAGATGCCCCCTGAAAAACGACCAGCCTCTGGTGGGTTCCCTGACAGGTACACACCAGCCAGCCTGCCACCAGGAGACATTTTTCTGCACCCCTAGGGTGGGAGCCTTCGCTCCCTGAGCCCAGAAAGAAAGCCTTTCCTGGGCAGAGGTGGTCACACCTCCCTCAGGCCAGGAAGAGCCATCTGTGGCAGGGGGGCTTCAAAGGCCTTGCAGCCTTTGTAATGTGACGTCCAGCCTCTCCTGCTATCAGGAGCCTACCCCCTTCCTGGTCGCCCTGGCATGTGTTTCGCTCCCTTTAGTGAGTCAGTGGAAACCCAGTTCCTGGAAGGCCTCAAAATCCCAACAGTGGGCACTAAGTCAACATTGAGGCTTTTGTGTCGAAAAAAAAGCAAGATAATGGAAATGAGTTTGAAGGGGACAAGATTATTTTCAAAAACCTTTTCAAAAGTAAAATATCTTTGTCCTTTCTATTCATGATTCCATTTCTTATGATTTCACTATTTTAAAACTCTTTGCATCTACTTACAATTATGGTAAGCATTTTTCCTCATCATGCCCTTCATTTTATCTCCTACCGTTCTCTCCTACAATAAAGCGGGTAGCAAGGTCCCATAGGGACCAGACAGAAATATTCCCCCATTCCAAAAATTACATTATTAAGTAACAGTTTGCCATTGGTAAATTTCACTTTTGGGCACACATCAATATGAATGACAATAATGTATAGGCTTCAAAATGGCACAGCCAAGAAGCCCTTTTTACAGGAGTGTGCTAAACATTTCGGGGATGATTGGTAAAGGTAACCTACACCTTTGAGTAAGTAGGACTTTTGAGTAAGTGTACTACTTTTTGGCAATTCACAAAAAGTGCAACTTACATCTCCCCATCTCTTGAAAAATGACGTGCAGCCAAATTTACGAGTGTTAGTTACTACTGACAAAGTGGTAGTAAGTCTGGCACCACACAGGGCTACCTATTGGTACTGCAACACCATCCCTTGGAAAATAATGGAGGTACTGACTTTAAATAAACCAATAGGAAATAATGTTGAAGTAATTTACAGTATTTTAATTAATTACACATATAAATACAATTAATATAAAGTTAAATATATAAACATTATACACAATATTTACTTAATTTTAACATATTTTAACAACCATTTTTTAATGTAAAAATGAATGTAACTTTTTAGAAAATATAACTTTTTTAGCAATAGAAACGTTAGAAGTGTAGATTGTGGTTAGTAGTGGACTAACACTTTTTTGGGTGGGTGACGTCCTTCACTAGCCTCTTCCATTTTGTACTAAGTAAGAATGACTCTTTTCCTCACCTCTCCACTGTGCCCCTCCTACATGTACTCCTAAAACCGAGGGCCTGATTCACAAAAGTAACTTATACTTTTGAGTCATTTACAATTTTGAGTAAGTTTACTACTCTTGGCTATTCACAAAATCTGAATGTAATCTGCTCTAAAAAAAAACTATAGTGGCTGATGAGGGATGAAACCCCAAAACCGGTCCTAGGATGCTTGTTTCTGGTCCAGGGAGGACCTGGCTTGGCAGTTCGGGCTGGACTGTTCCCATGAGGCACAGGGTCAAGACTAATCTGCATATTGCCAGGTCTAAACTGGGGTGGCATAGTGAGCAAAAGAATGATGGATTTAACCCAGATCTCTTGACTGGGGTGAATATATTGATTTGTTCTGCATTCTGTCCATCAATTGTGTGTCTTTTGCTTTCTAGCCCTAAGTGCGGCAGGTATGCCCACACATGGGTCCTGGGCTCAGTGTGTCACTGGAATCAAGCTATCCTGTCTGATGAGGGGTGAAACCCCGAAACCGGTCTTAGGATGCTTGTTTCCGGTCCAGGGATGACCTGGCTTGGCAGTTCGGGTAGGGCTGTTTCCTTGAGATACAGGGTCAAGACTGATTTGCATATTGCCAGGTCTAAACAGGAGTGGCATAGTAAACAAAAGAATGATGGATTTAACCCAGATCTCTTGACTGGGGTGAATTTTTTGATTTGTTCTGCATTCCGTCCAGCAATAGTGTGTCTTCAGCAAGCTTGGCTCAGCAGCAGGAAGGCAGAAACAGGACTCTTGTCGGCAGTAGCCCTAGCCTGCTGTTTGCTTCTGGAAGACTGGACCAAGAGCACTGAGGGCCTCCCACGGTGTAGGAGGTATGATTCCAACATGTTTGATACAAATCATAACAGGGTTTGTTACAGCGAGTTCATAGATGGTCATTGCGGAATGACCCATGGCGACTCTATGTACTGTAATGGCTGATGCACTTACAAACCAGGAGATTGGACTCCGAAGGTTGTGGAGGTGTTCTGCTCATGCAGAGGCACCCTTAAACTTAGAACTGAGCACCCTGCTTTCAGGATTGAAAGGCCTGCCTTAGGTGTGACTTACAGATTTTAAGTGCAGTGACCTCATATATTGGGGAACCTATATCTGTCGTAAATAGTGCTAGCACCAGCTTACACCGGCTGCAATGGCAGGCCCATAGTTACAATTTGAGTGGTCTATCATGGGTGACATAATACATGCTGCAGCCCAAGGGAGACCCTTGTGTACCCATGCCCTGGGTACCTCAGTACTATATACTAGGGACTTATAAGGGTACACCAGTAGCCAATGTGGGATATCTGTAAGCATTCACCATAACCAATTTAAGGGAGAATGTACACAGACTGGGGTCCTGATTAGCAGGATCCCAGTCAGACTATTCAGAAATCATAACAATGCCAGGCAAAAAGTGGGGTAACCATGCAGAAGGATCCTACCTTCCTACATCCCCTCCGTGCTCACACTCAGTCCTGAGACTGCCCTAACCATTGTGCAGATATCAATTTCCTGACAGGGTTTCCACTCGATTTACCCTAGTTGCACCACATTCTCACAGCTCTCAGTTTTGAGAGCCAGTATCACTCTTTCCCTTCAGTGTGCTGGCAGTCGCCATTCTTTCTTCATGGTAGGATAGTGAAGTTGGGTTGTGGAGGGTCTTACTTCGGGCTCTGTTACAGAGCGACATCCCATCTGGTCATAGCTTCCTCTCAGTGGTCCCAGGCTACAGTTAGCGACTCTTTTCTACTTTCAGTACAGGAGAGTCACTCTATTTTGAAGAATGCAGCTTCTTCTCCGCCTGGAGCCCTGGAACTTCAGCAAAGGGAACCATCTTCTTCTGCGGCCAAGCTCTACCCGTATATTTACTTTGGACAAAACATAAATTGTAACTTAGGTGCAAGTTTCTAGAGTCTGAAATGTTTGAGCATGTCTGATTTTTGGAACAGTAATCTGCAGAATATTCACAATTATTCTGGTGGGAGGTGTCCACTCATGCTGTCAAGTGATCCATCAACTCCTGTGTGCTCAAGCCCAACAGTTAGAGGGACATGCACTTGCGGTGGTGTAGAATCAGCTTTGTAGTACCCTTCCTGACTGCGGATAAGGCTAGTGATGACATGGGCCAAAACAGAGTCATCCTATGCAGTGAGTAGAGGAATCTGTCCTTTATTTCCCCCTCAAGAAAACCTGCTGATTTAGTCTTATCAGCAAGGGCTTTACCTTTTCATCCTTCAATAAATAATCCTTGATGTTTTTTATGTCTTTCCTATGGAGGGCTATGTATAGGTAGCCCCTTGCCTTCAGAATGTGGCACCAAGGACCAATCAGGATAATTTACATTGGGGTCCATCTAATCAAGGTCAGGTCAATCAATCAATCAGTCATATGTAAAGCACAACCCTGTCACCTCCTAAGGGTATCTGGGCACTGAGGGTGCTGAGTCTCTGATGAAAAGCCAGGTCTTGAGTTTCTTCCTGAAGTCCTCCAGAGAGGGTGCTGTCTGGAGGTGGAGGGGCAAGTTGCTCCAGGTCTTGGTAGAGATGTAGGAGAAAGAGCAGCCACCGCTGTGGCTGTGATGGATGCGGGATGTGTGCAAGGGAGAGTGAGGTGGATCACAGGTTCCTTGAGGGCTGATGGAAGTTAGTCGGTGGTTGATGTATGATTGCCCTTGGTCATGCAGAGCTTTGTGGGTGTGTGTGAGGATCTTGTACTGGCATCTCTTCTGGATGGGGATGACTGTCTGCGAGGGGGGTCATGTAGATGTTGAACAGGGTGTGGCTGAGGGATGATCCTTGTGGTATGCTGCATATGATGTCCCTCCTTTCTGGGATTATGGAACACCCACCATAGGCGTCATTAAGAAGCTCCTACTCCTCGTTGCCCAGGTGGCTTCCGGGGAAGGCCCCATTGGTTGTCACCTCAGTTAATATCTAAATGGAAATATTCTGATTTCTAAGCATTTCTTCAACTTCCTATTATCCTATGTTGCTTGGCCACATAAACAACAACTTGAGGACCCTGGGGCTGTATCGGTGGGTGGTAAACTGAAAATCCTTTAACTTCTGGAGAACAATGCTGAATCCTCAGGTGTACCGACCAGATAAATCCGCCCCACAACAATATCCTTACAGTGGAGGAAATTCATTCGTGGATTTTCTTCCTTTGTTATATTTCCTTCAGATATTACAGGATGTTTTATTGACACAGGCTCAAAATCACGCCCTTTCTCTTCAGCTACATTCAGCAACTCTGCTTAATAGAAATTTCCAAAGTTTTACCAGTGCTGTGATTCACCTCAAGGTCCCTTTGCAATCTGCGTGACCCTATTGAACAGGGCACTCCTTCCGTCCCTTGCACAGATACTTGATTTTAATAAATATATATTTATTTCCAATAGACTATTTTGGCATGGAGATTCCACCATTTAGCAATGACTGCATTTGGCTTGTGCTAACTTTATATCTGTGTTCCCTCTGGGCCAGAGAGAAGTCTCACACCCAACCTGTGCTGCTGCAAAACGTGAGTCACTTTGGTAACTTTAGAAAAAAATCCTGTAACTAACCAAACCTTTCCTCTGGGTGCTGCACTCAGGGAAGGGGAACTTTGGGACCCCACCCAGCCTACAATCCCTACGTAAGAGCTGGAAACCCCATAAAGTGTGGCAGTCATATGATTGCTGTGAGGTAATCACAGTATACTGTGCCCGCAGCAGGGGCATGCAGGGTTGCATGTTACCTTACACGTTGTCTTGCACACTAGTGGATGGCTGCCAAATTGGACTCGGGCAAAGGACAGTGGGTGTGGGTGGCTAAACTATTTAACACCTATCATAAGGAAGGGAAGTGTCCTGCACAGAATGCAAACAGTGACTCAACTCAGACATGCCATGTGGAAGCCAATGGTAAAGGGAGGCGGGGGCTGAGTGGTTTGGTGGCTTTGGGATGACACTGGCACCCCAGGCAGGATACAGCTCCTGATCAATGTATAAACTCATATCACAGGTCAACACCACACCTGTACCTTTGCAGGCTGGAGCAGAAAAGAAGACGTTTAGCTCCATTGTTGTAGGAAGCTGGCTCTGTATTTACTATACCAAAGTGAGGTATAGTGTGCACAGAGTCCAGTGGAACCCCAAAGGTAGGCACAGGTAAAAGTATACTTTGTGTTGGCTTTTTAGAAGAATGTCACATAGATTACTTCACAGATCACTTTTTTTACACAGCGCAGTATACCTGGATACTACACTGGGACATTTACTGTAAACAGGTAAGTTAACACGTTTGTTATTTAGTTACAGGTTTTTATCGATTTTCCAACTCCACACTTAAAAGTTTAACAGAAAAACAGTCAATGTTATCCTATGGAGGAAAATAGGGTAATCGGTTCAAAGGTAAGTATTCAGTTGTGGGAGTTGGTATTCTGGGGTAGTCTCAGGGGTCCCCAAGGGACAAGGATGCACTCTTGTTTCACCCTCAACAGCATTAAAGCAGCCGGGTGCAGCGGGCTGAAGCCCAATGTTATGCAATGGGGATAGGGGCCTCTGGTTGGTGGCTGCTTACGAACAGGCCACTGGGTTGTGGGAGCAAAGCTCCTGGACTTAAGCTCAGGGCTAATGGGGGTTCAAGCCAGCACAAAAGGTGCACCCAGCGGCACTGGGGCTGCTGGGGGCAGCGTGCTGTTTTGTCGTTGGGCGCCCAGTTGCTTTCAATGGGGCGTCTCCAGTTTGCAAACACACTGCAGGCTTGGAGACGAAGGTCTTCTAGGTACGACCACCACTTGGAGAGGTGAGGTGGGATGTTGGGTGTTAGTTAGGAACTGTTAATTGGGCCACCCAAGGCTGTGAGATGTAGGTGCAGGGGTGCCTTTTAGGGTCGGATCTTCTTACCAGATCCTGGTCGTGGTTGGGGGGACCTTCCGGGTTGAGGCTGCAGGTGTCTACTGGAAGCTTGAGGCAGGTCAGGGGTCGCCGTATCTCAGGTCAGGATCACTGGGGAGACCTGCTCTTGGTGTTGGGACACTCGAACTCGGGCCGTGGGCGTCAGGTGCAGAGTGGTGCAGACTCGCGGACTTTGCCAGACCGGGAGTCTGTTGGTGAACAAATCCGGTGTTCACGGGAGACAGAGTCTTTTCTTTTGAAGGCAGGGCAGGTCCTTGGGGTTCTTGAGGCTGCTGGCTGCAGGACACACTGGAGTTTCGCTTCTGCAGGTTTGAGGTGGGGACAGGCCAGTAGGGCTGGGGCCAAGTCAGTGGATGTCCTCCTCTTGTTAGCTTCGGCACGGCTGTTCGTCCTTCTTCTTCTTTACTTCTTATGGTTTCTTGTCTGACTTCTTGGGTCAGGGCTGCCCCCTAATACTTTATTAAATACAAAACGAAGAGTCGAAATGTCAGACATCCCTGTGTGCCATGCCTACAACCCCCTGCCCTGGCATAGGTCAGCCACCCCTCTAGCTGGGTGCACTATACCAGTAGTGAGGGTACAGGTGCATGAGTCCTGTACCACTACAGTGTCTAAGCAAATTCTTAGACATTGTAAGTGCAGTAATGCCATTAAGAGTATATGATGCTGGGAGTTTGCAATTACGAACTCCACAGCACCATCATGGCTGCACTGAAAACTGGGAAGTTTGACCAGCACATTAAACCCGCACTGATGCCAGTGTGGGATTTAATGAAAAATGCACTCATAGGTCATCTTAGAGATGCCTCCTGAAAAACGCCAGCCTCTGGTGGGTTCCCTGACTGGTACACCCCAGCCAGCCTGCCACCAGGAGACATTTTTCTGAACCCCTGGGGTGGGAGCCTTCACTCCCTGAGCCCAGAAAGAAAGCCTTTCCTGGGTGGAGGTGGTCACACATCCCCCATGCCAGGAAGAGCCATCAGTGGCAGGGGGGCTTCAAAGGCCTTGCAACCTTTGTAATGTGACCCCCAGCCTCTCCTGCTATCAGGAGCAGGGCCCCTTCCTGGTCGCCCTGGCATGTGTTTCGCCCCCTTTAGTGAGTCAGTGGAAACCCAGTTCCTGGAAGGCCTTAAATCCCAACAGTGGGCACTAGGTCAACATTGAGGCTTTTGTGTCGAAAAAAAACAAGATAATGGAAATGAGTTTGAAGGGGACAAGAATATTTTCAAAAACATTTTCAAAGGTAAAATATCTTGGTCCTTTCTATTCATGATTCCATTTCTTATGATTTCATTATTTCAAAACTCTTTGCATCTACTTACAATTATGGTAAGCATCTTTCCTCATCATGCCCTTCATTTTATCTCCTACCGCTATCTCCTACAATAAAGGGGGTAGCAAGGTCCCATAGGGACCAGACAAAAATATTCCCCATTCCAAAAATTACATTATTAAGTAACAGTTTGCATTGGTAAGTTTCAGTTTTGGGCACACATCAATATGAATAACAATAATGTATAGGCTTCATAATGGGACAGCCAGGAAGCCCTCTTTTACAGGAGTGTGCTAAGCATTTTGGGGATGATTCGTAAAGGTAACCTACACCTTTAAGTAATTAGGACTTTTGAGTAAGTGTACTACTTTTTGGCAATTCACAAAAAGTGCAACTTACATCTCTCCATCTCCTGAAAAATGACGTGCAGCCAAATTTACGAGTGTTAGTTACTACTGACAAAGTAGTAGTAAGTCTGGCACCACACAGGGCCACCAATTGGTACTGCAACACCATCCCTTGGAAAATAATGGAGGTACTGACTTTAAATAAACCAATAGGAAATAATGTTGAAGTAATTTACAGTATTTTAATTAATTACACATATAAATACAATTAATATAAAGTTAAATATATAAACATTATACACAATATTTACTTAATTTTAACATATTTTAACAACCATTTTTTAATGTAAAAATGAATGTAACTTTTTAGAAAATATAACTTTTTTAGCAATAGAAACGTTAGAAGTGCAGATTGTGGATAGTAGTGGACTAACACTTTTTTGGGTGGGTGACGTCCTTCACTAGCCTCTTCCATTTTGTACTAAGTAAGAATGACTCTTTTCCTCACCTCTCCACTGTGCCCCTCCTACATGTACTCCTAAAACCGAGGGCCTGATTCACAAAAGTAACTTATACTTTTGAGTCATTTACAATTTTGAGTAAGTTTACTACTCTTGGCTATTCACAAAATCTGAATGTAATCTGCTATAAAAAAAAACTATAGTGACTGATGAGGGATGAAACCCCAAAACCGGTCCTAGGATGCTTGTTTCTGGTCCAGGGAGGACCTGGCTTGGCAGTTCGGGCTGGACTGTTCCCATGAGGCACAGGGTCAAGACTAATCTGCATATTGCCAGGTCTAAACTGGGGTGGCATAGTGAGCAAAAGAATGATGGATTTAACCCAGATCTCTTGACTGGGGTGAATGTATTGCTTTGTTCTGCATTCTGTCCATCAATTGTGTGTCTTTGGCTTTCTAGCCCTAAGTGCGGCAGGTATGCCCAGACATGGGTCCTGGGCTCAGTGTGTCACTGGAATCAAGCTATCCTGTCTGATGAGGGGTGAAACCCCGAAACCGGTCTTAGGATGCTTGTTTCCGGTCCAGGGATGACCTGGCTTGGCAGTTCGGGCAGGGCTGTTTCCTTGAGATACAGGGTCAAGACTGATTTGCATATTGTCAGGTCTAAACAGGGGTGGCATAGTAAACAAAAGAATGATGGATTTAACCCAGATCTCTTGACTGGGGTGAATTTTTTGATTTGTTCTGCATTCCGTCCAGCAATAGTGTGTCTTCAGCAAGCTTGGCTCAGCAGCAGGAAGGCAGAAACAGGACTCTTGTCGGCAGTAGCCCTAGCCTGCTGTTTGCTTCTGGAAGACTGGACCAAGAGCACTGAGGGCCTCCCACGGTGTAGGAGGTATGATTCCAACATGTTTGATACAAATCATAACAGGGTTTGTTACAGCGAGTTCATAGATGGTCATTGCGGAATGACCCATGGCGACTCTATGTACTGTAATGGCTGATGCACTTACAAACCAGGAGATTGGACTCCGAAGGTTGTGGAGGTGTTCTGCTCATGCAGAGGCACCCTTAAACTTAGAACTGAGCACCCTGCTTTCAGGATTGAAAGGCCTGCCTTAGGTGTGACTTACAGATTTTAAGTGCAGTGACCTCATTTTTTTGGGGAACCTATATCTGTCGTAAATAGTGCTAGCACCAGCTTACACCGGCTGCAATGGCAGGCCCATAGTTACAATTTGAGTGGTCTATCATGGGTGACATAATACATGCTGCAGCCCAAGGGAGACCCTTGTGTACCCATGCCCTGGGTACCTCAGTACTATATACTAGGGACTTATAAGGGTACACCAGTAGCCAATGTGGGATATCTGTAAGCATTCACCATAACCAATTTAAGGGAGAATGTACACAGACTGGGGTCCTGATTAGCAGGATCCCAGTCAGACTATTCAGAAATCATAACAATGCCAGGCAAAAAGTGGGGTAACCATGCAGAAGGATCCTACCTTCCTACATCCCCTCCGTGCTCACACTCAGTCCTGAGACTGCCCTAACCATTGTGCAGATATCAATTTCCTGACAGGGTTTCCACTCGATTTACCCTAGTTGCACCACATTCTCGCAGCTCTCAGTTTTGAGAGCCAGTATCACTCTTTCCCTTCAGTGTGCTGGCAGTCCCCATTCTTTCTTCATGGTAGGATAGTGAAGTTGGGTTGTGGAGGGTCTTACTTCGGGCTCTGTTACAGAGCGACATCCCATCTGGTCATAGCTTCCTCTCAGTGGTCCCAGGCTACAGTTAGCGACTCTTTTCTACTTTCAGTACAGGAGAGACGCTCTATTTTGAAGAATGCAACTTCTTCTCCGCCTGGAGCCCTGGAACTTCAGCAAAGGGAACCATCTTCTTCTGCGGCCAAGCTCTACCCGTATATTTACTTTGGACAAAACATAAATTGTAACTTAGGTGCAAGTTTCTAGAGTCTGAAATGTTTGAGCATGTCTGATTTTTGGAACAGTAATCTGCAGAATATTCACAATTATTCTGGTGGGAGGTGTCCACTCATGCTGTCAAGTGATCCATCAACTCCTGTGTGCTCAAGCCCAACAGTTAGAGGGACATGCACTTGCGGTGGTGTAGAATCAGCTTTGTAGTACCCTTCCTGACTGCGGATAAGGCTAGTGATGACATGGGCCAAAACAGAGTCATCCTATGCAGTGAGTAGAGGAATCTGTCCTTTATTTCCCCCTTAAGAATGCCTGCTGATTTAGTCTTATCAGCAAGGACTTTACCTTTTCAACCTTCAATAAATAAACCTTGATGTCTTCTATGTCTTTCCTATGGAGGGCTATGTAAAGGTAGCCCCTTGCCTTCAGAATGTGGCACCAAGGACCAATCAGGATAATTTACATTGGGTTCCATCTAATCAAGGCCAAGTCAATCAATCAATTAGTCATATGTAAAGCACAACCCTGTCCCCTCCTAAGGGTACCTGGGCACTGAGGGTGATGAGTCTCTGATGAAAAGCCAGGTCTTGAGTTTCTCCCTGAAGTCCTCCAGGGAAGGTGCTGTCTGGAGGTGGAGCGGCGAGTTGCTCCAGGTCTTGGTAGAGATGTAGGAGAAAGAGCAGCCACCGCTGTGGCTGTGATGGATGCGGGATGTGTGCAAGGGAGAGTGAGGTGGATCACAGGTTCCTTGAGGGCTGATGGAAGTTAGTGGGTGGTTGATGTATGATGGTCCTTGGTCATGCAGAGCTTTGTGGGTGTGTGTGAGGATCTTGTACTGGCATCTCTTCTGGATGGGGATGACTGTCTGCGAGGGGGGTCATGTAGATGTTGAACAGGGTGTGGCTGAGGGATGATCCTTGTGGTATGCTATATATGATGTCCCTCCTTTCTGGGATTATGGAAGACCCACCATAGGCATCATTAAGAAGCTCCTACTCCTCGTTGCCAGGTGGCTTCAGAGGAACGCCCCATTGGCTGTCACCTCAGTTAATATCTAAATGGAAATAATCTGATTTCTAAGCATTTCTTCAACATTCTATTATCCGATGTTGCTTGGCAACAGAAACAACAACTTGAGGACCCTGAGGCTGTATCGTTGGGTGGTAAACTGAAAATCCTTTAACTTCTGGAGAACAATGCTGAATCCTCAGGTGTGCCCACCAGATAAATCCGCCCCACAACAAAATCCTTACAGTGGAGGAAATTCATTCGTGGATTTTCTTCCTTTGTTACATTTCCTTCAGATATCACAGGATGTTTTATTGACACCAGGCTCAAAATCACGCCCTTTCTCTTCAGCTACATTCAGCAACTCTGCCTAATAGAAATTTCCAAAGTTTTACCAGTGCTGTGATTCACCTCAAGGTCCCTTTGCAATCTGCCTGACCCTATTGAACAGGGCACTCCTTCCGTCCCTTGCACAGATACTTGATTTTAATAAATATATATTTATTTCCAATAGACTATTTTGGCATGGAGATTCCACCATTTAGCAATAACTGCATTTGGCTTGTGCTAACTTTATATCTGTGTTCTCTCTGGGCCAGAGAGAAGTCTCACACTCAACCTGTGCTGCTGCAAAACGTGAGTCACTTTGGTAACTTTAGAAAAAAATCCTATAACTAACCAAACCTTTCCTGTGGGTGCTGCACTCAGGGAAGGGGAACTTTGGGACCCCACCCAGCCTACAATCCCTACGTAAGAGCTGGAAACCCCATAAAGTGTGGCAGTCATATGATTGCTGTGAGGTAATCACAGTATACTGTGCCCGCAGCAGGGGCATGCGGGTGAGAGAGCGCAATTTGAATGAAAAGTATGTCCGTACCATATTTACAAGCCTGTAGCGTAAAGTTAGCACATGTAACTTAATAAGTAAGAAATGTATCTGTAATTGCTCTAGAGGGTGCATTAGAATTAGAAAGGCCTGTATATAGATTGGGCTAATATAGAAATGTGTGAAAATGCTTAAGAACAGTAGAACGTGCTAAACAGAATTCATGTATGCAATTATTAAACGGAGAAAGAGATGAAATGCAAATTGAAGAAACGTGCAGACCACATAGCACTGTGTAAGAACGAGAATATAACATTGCATCTTTCATGTATCGTGGATTCGATTATAATCAATGATTTGCTTATTCTATATACATATATATGTGTGTTAAAAGCCATACCGTATAGAAGAGTTTTGTAGAATGATAGAGTGGTGTGTTCATATGTTATTTTAACCTAACGAAATAAGGGTTCGCAAGAGTGCAGTCCACTGCATATAATTTAGTGGGCTCACAGAGATAGGGGAATAGCTTTGATCTGCACGTGCGAGCCAAGAGTCAAAAGTCTCGTTAAATTAAATTGCCAATGCTGGTCGAAGTTTTACGGCCTAGTGAGATAAGGGACGCTTGGAATTTGGGGCCCTGTTTCGAAGTGTCTGTTTCCAGGTGCGAGGGGGGTACCAATCCCAACATAATGAATAGAGCTTTGTTTGAGGAGATAGGCTCTGGTCTGGAGGAGTCAACCGGAATGTCATGGGGGTACCAGCACGACGGAGACGGCGCCTGGGAAGCAAGGTCAACTTAACAGACGATTCAAAGAAGCGAAACTATGGAAAAAAAACAGAAGCAGGACTACGTGAAATGTGTACGTGGTGGGCGTCTCAAAGGGGCGTTCCACCCATACTGTGATTTTGTATTAGGGATAGCACCCCGGGGAGAAGGCAGAGCAGATGGCCTGAGGACTCTTAGAGAGCGGATGGGTAGGCAGAGAGGATACTGCTACGCGACATAGGTTTCCATCAGAGACTAAGAGAGTTTGAACTTCTTCGGAAGTCAAACGGCTGACACCTTTTTAGGTAAAGATTCGCTGAGTAGGGATGTCATCTAGCATAGAGTAGGGACAGTTTAACCTGTTTTATTTTTCTGTAAATGACACATCATATCCACTTTGTGTCTATGCTATTCAACCTGTTGATTTTCGAATTAGTTTTGATTGTTTTCTTCTGTAGACTGAGATTTCTTAGGGAATTCATGTTCCTTCCAGTACCTGTATACCTGTTGAACATTATATTGAGATGCTTGTATCTGCAATTGACTTTGGTTTTATAATAAACCTTTAAACTTTACCAGTCGTAAGTGGTTCTTCAGAGTTGCGTCAGTCTATGGGGTTGATTCAACTTATATGGGTTTGCCTTTTACTCAATGACAGCCAATAATCGATCCGAAAAGGGATTAAATGAGATAGGTATCTAGGTGATCAGATAAGAGATCAAAATCTCATTTCCCGCAGTTGGTAGCAGAGGATGGTTGGCTTCTTGAGGAAGGCAACCTAGGTTAGGTCTAGATTACCCCAAGGCCCCTAGTCATCGACGACCAGAAGAAGAGCCACCTGCCGAAGAAGGTGCTGATGGTGCGAGAGAGAAAAAGCAGCAGAGTCGGTCGAGAGTGAGTATAAGGGTCATGCGTTGCCAGATTGCGGTGTTTTGTGTTGTACCTGTGTTGTAATGTCAAGCGGAGTTGAATGCCTGTAGTGTGATTGTGAGACGGTTGTGAGCGCGCGCAACCGGGGAAAATCTTAAGTCTATAGAGGGGCTTAAGTGGTTCGGGTGTATCGGACATCCAGAGTAATTGTCTACCATTGTGAAGGGGGTCATGAGGTACCATTGATCGCCCGTAGGACCGAGATAGGGGGAGTGACAGAGTGAGTGTATGAGTAACGGACGCTGGTCGGACGTTTACTGTGTGTAAGTAACCTATCAGTTAAGGCGAGCGTCTGAACGTAAGTGAAAGACGTCCCGCCAGTAGAGGTGACAATTACAGTTAGACTGTGGACGTACAGTCAAGAAAAGTGATCGCTTGGTCGGAAGTAGTCATTTTTCGGTGTATGAATGAGACGCATGCCAGACCGGGAGACGAGCTGAGAAAGGAGGGGAACTGCTGCAGAGAGGACGAGTGACGTCAGCGTAGAGCCGCGCTGGGATAGGCTGGTTGGTGTAGAGCCGCGCTGGGATAGGCTGGTCAGCGAGAGCCGCGCAGGGATTGGTGGTTCGCCATCGGGAAGTAAATAAGGAAGGAAATTAAGGAAATCATAGAGTCTTGAAAATGAAGTGTTTTAAATGTCTAAGGGCGATCTTTAAGAGAGATGGAGGGAACTCGTATGCGGGGGAAGAGGCCCCACCGGAAGGCACACCAGCTTATTACATGGCTGTGAATGTTGGGTTACACTCAATACTATGGATCTCCGAGTGGAGCAAGCTAACAGAGGGAAATGAGGAACTGACGTTCCCGAGATATGGGACGTTTAGGTTAGAAGCATTGAATCAGCTGAAAGCGGTAATGCTCGCAACGAGACCTCTACCCAGGCCAACACAGTTCGAAGCCCTCAATGCATGGTTCAGGGCGGCACACGACAGGAGCCTGAATAGGCGCCAAGAAAGAGTGAGACGATCGGTAAGAGCAGTGCAGGATGCTAAATGGGATGATGAAGCTAAAAAGTGGAGGGTGCAAAAGATAGAAGCAGACAAACTGTACCCAATGCTAGAGGTTACGGGAGAAAAGAAACCTCCAGAAGAGGATGAGGAGAGCGAGACGGAGGATAGTCTGATAGATAGGTTATTATTAGACAGACCACCTCCGTACAACAGAGAAGCCGAAAGTCCCGAACTCCGACAGGGGGACGGGGCTGGGAAAGGGGAATATAGACCGCTCCCCATATCAGATTGGGAACCCAAGAAAGGCGAGGAAATACCTCAACCTAGTCCAGTGCAGAGAGTAGTCGGAAGGTTCGTGGTACAGAAAGTACCAGAAACGGAGTGTGCAAGGTCGTATCAACTGCCGGATGCTCTACAAGTACCTGTTACCATAGGTCCTGTAGTGTCAATCTACAACCCGGAGAGAGCTCAGGAGGAGGAGCAGACACGGTGGGACAGGGAAAGGGCAGAGATGGAAAGTAGGAACAATACGATTAATTCCCAAAGGCAGTTGCTGGGACCAAGGAGTCGGAGTACCCGATTGGATCCTGTAACGGATCCCTTGATAGAGCAGGGGGGTCAGAGAGGACAGATGGATCTGAGGGGACCGAAACCGAAATCCTTTAAGGAGTTAAGAGAGTACTTGAAAGAATGGGATGCTGCAGTAGAGACTCAGAATAAAAGAATAGAAACAGAAGCAGAATGGAGAGATCAAGATAACAGGATCCTTTCTCACTGCGGAGCGGGCGAAAGCAGTCCGGAGTGGGAAGGAGGGAGCCAAGGGAGCAAAGGAGATATTTGCCATACCATCAGTGGCAATAGACAGATATGTGAAGATAAGAGTACAGGATGTGGGGGGATGCCTCGCCTCCTCCTTAGTGAAGGAGAAAGAAGGACACAGGAGTACCGAAATAGTTACAGGTGCACTCACCATGCCCCGGGCGAAAATGTGCAACATTGGAGTCGCGGGAGTATGGGGAGTCACGAAGGGTCTCGCCATGTGTCTGGTGATCACGGACGAGATCGCGGGAACATGGAGGGCTGTGAGGGACCTTATCATTTATTGAGCGACACCAGACAGCAAGAGAATTGCAGCGATTTAGAACAGAACGGAGGATCCTATCTTGCATCTAGAGAGACAGAGCCGAAAAGACAGAATGCAGTGATGGGGAATAGAACATTGTTCCACCATACACCTAGGGAAGATGGGAAAGCTTGGGACCTAGAGAGGTGGGAACAAAGAGAAGCAAGGAGGACTCCTCATAACTCACCTGTGCCGAGACGTAGGACTCGTAGTTGGGGTGAGAGGGATGTAAACGGACCACCTAGGAGTGAGGTACTGAGAGCTGAGATAAAGGCGAAAAGGCTCGATGTAACCAGTTTAAAATCAGATTTGGATGAAATAATAGACGGCACATTGCCAATGGAAAGGATTGATCTGTATGAACAGGATGAAATACTGTTTATGGCTAAGGATGTTACCCGGAAAGCGAGGTCAGTTCATGAAAAATTGTCTGAGTTGGCAACCAGGTATATGATAGACTTATCAAGAACAAAAGCCTTACAGGGTAACCATAGGCTAAATTGCACGGATCAGGATCTAGATGAACGTAGGACGATTGGGCTGAAAATACACATAAAGGAGCTGATCCTGAGTATCAGAATGTGGAGGGATTTGGATAAATGGGAGGAAAGATGGTCCAAGAGGGGAACCGTCAGAAGGAGTACAATTGCGAGGTCCCCGGAGGGAGGGCTAATGCGAATGGAAGCTTTCCCTTTGCGAGAAATCGCGAATGGAAACTACGTGCATGTGCCCTGGAGTAGGGGGGATCTAGCGGCATTTACCAATTCCTTCCCCAAGCTGAGGGAGAATCCCGTAGAATGGTACAAACAGGTAGAGAGGTTCGTGAAGATCTCTAAAGTGCTGTGGGTCGATTTGAACACCCTATTTGACATTGTAGTGCCAGGGGATTTGTGGACGGCATGTAAGCTCAGTGTTGAATGGCCCATCTGTGAACCAGATAGGGATGCCCTGACGAATGGACCGTCAGAGAAAGTTATGGAGAAGTATGAGAGGGTAATGGCATGGTTGAAAGAGAAGGTGCCATTGCAGGACACAGACTGGGTTAAAATAGACCGAACCACTCAGGAACCTAAAGAGACCGTTCACGAGTATTACGAGAGACTGTTGAAAGCATTCAAACAGTACAGTGGGTTGGACGTAATGGATCCTAAGGACATAGGGCAGTTTGTGTCAAAGTTTGTTTTAGGGTTAAGACCTGATATTAGCTTAATGATTCAACAGCATTTGATTTGTTGGCAAAACAAACCCTTAGATGAAATCCTGAGATATGCAAGGTACTGCAGCGACGAAATAGACTCGAAAGCGAAGAAACTTAAGGAGAAGCTGATGTTGGTACAAATGCAGTCAGCTGGAAAGGGTGGACAGCGGCAGCAGGGAATAGGAACACTAGGGAAAAAGCAGAACAATCAGAGTAAAGACGATGAAGAAAGACAGAGACCTAGGGTAGATATCGCGACACTGAAAAAGACGACGAGGTGCCACCAGTGTAACGAGGTGGGGCATTGGAAACGCGAGTGTCCCTATAATATCGAGACGGGGGAATTAGAACAGGAGGAGGATGAGGTTCAGAACAGCCTGGTGAAGGGAACAGCGGTACCGAAGGGAAAGTTTATCAAAGGGGGGACTCAGACTCCTCGAGCTCAGTTTCCCCAACCGCCTCGAATTGCAAATGGAGGGAAAACCTATAGACAACTGCCACTGTTCGTAGGAGGAGAGGAATGCTACTTCGTTGATCCCCTTACGGGACAACGAGTGAATAATGAAGAAGACTGTATCCTAGGGGCAGCACTGGAGGTAGACCAGAGGGGACCATATGTGGAGGCCGAAGTGGCTGGATGTCCTACGACCTTTTTGGTGGATACGGGGGCCACTCGATCCACTCTAAGATCGGCGGTGGTCCCAGGTCTGCCAATGTCCGAGAGACGATCCAGGTGGTAGGGGTCGCAAATAGGAGAATGACGAATCCTCTTACAGAACCAGTGTCAGTGAAAATAGGGAAATACAGTGATGAGCACCAGTTCGTGATCTGTGATTCCAGTCCTGTGTGTCTGTTGGGAAGGGATCTGCTATGTAAACTGAATTGTACAATATATTGCACACCTCAAGGAGTAGAAGTGCAGACTAACAATGATAATGCCGATTTTAAGGTTGCAAACTCACAGGTATGCGTGGAACTATACCCTACCTTGACGGTGGAAGAGCTTCCATGGGACTTGAGAGACGCGGTGTCAGCTGAGGTGTGGGATTTTACTGGAGAAGAAATAGGACTGATCAAAGGGGTAGAGCCGGTAAAGATCATGGTAAAACCAAATGCCGAGTATCCAAGAACACCACAATACAAGTTGACCCCGGAGACGATTGCAGGAATAAAGCCTGTGATCGAATCTATGATTAAACAGGGAATACTGAAGGAGATCGTGGGAAGTCCATGTAACTCCCCGATTATGGGTTTGCAGAAGCCTAGCGGGAAGTACAGAATAGTGCAAGACCTTCGAAAGATTAATAACATAGTTGTTTCATGTTGTCCAGTGGTACCGAATCCATCAGTGATATTGTTTCAGATACCATTCCAAGCCGAATGGTTCACAGTGATAGACCTGTGCCAGGCTTTCTTTTCAATCCCCTTAGACGAGGAAAGCCAATATCTTTTCGCTTTTAAGCTGGAAAATCGCGTTTTAACATGGTGTCGTATTCCCCAGGGGTATACAGAAAGCCCATCGATTTTTAACCAGCTGCTGAAGAAAAATCTTGAAAGTCTAGTACTGCCCATGAACTCGGTTCTGGTCCAGTACATAGACGACCTACTTGTGGCGTCAGAAACTAAGGAAGCTTGCAAAATAGACACCATCACCTTATTGAATCACTTGGCCGAGAACGGACACAAGGTGTCTCCAAGTAAATTGCAGTATTGTCTGACAGAAGTGCAATACTTGGGCCACAGGATTGAAAAGGGAAAACGGAAGGTGTCTCCAGATAGAATAGAGGCGATCATGAAAATGAGTGCGCCTATAACCCAAAGAGAAGTCAGGATGTTTCTAGGAATGGTCGGTTATTGCCGGCAGTGGATAGCCAACTTTTCACTGAAGGCAAAACCTCTACAAAAACTGACGCACAAGGGGGTGAGTGATCCGGTACCATGGGACAAAGATTGTTTGATGGCTTTTTTGCAGCTGAGGGAGGACTTATGTCGTGCCCCGGCTTTAGGAATGCCTGATTACGAGAAACCATTCTTACTTTACTGTTGTGAAAGGGAAGGTTGTGCTCTGTCAGTTTTGGCACAGATACACGGAAATGCCCGTAGACCAGTCGCATACTTCTCGGCTACCTTAGATCCAGTAGCCGCAGCGTTGCCCGGATGTCTCAAATCCATTGCTGCAACGGGTGTCAGCATTGAAAGGTGTGAAAACGTAGTTATGGGACATCAGTTAGTGGTGTATGTACCGCATTCTGTAGAATTGTTAATGACTAGGACCAAGACGCAGCATCTGACAAATAGCAGGCTCACACGCTATGAGCAAGTCATATTGGCTGCTGAGAATGTGACCCTAAAAAGATGCTCTGTCTTGAATCCTGCTACCTTGATGCCACTTCCTAATGATATTGATGATGAAGTTTGTACAGATCATGACTGCCTTGATGTGACTGAACTATGCACCAAACCAAGACCAGATATCGTAGATGAGCCATTGACTGACCCCGATGAAATATTCTTTGTTGATGGTTCATGCGTAAGAGACGATATCGGTCAGCTGAGAGCAGCATATGCAGTTTGTACTATTACCGGAGTTGTGGAAGCCGCCTGCCTGGAAGGAGTACACTCCGCTCAGGTAGCTGAAATCATTGCTTTGACTCGTGCCTGTTTGGCAGGCAATAAAATTCGAGTCACCATTTACACCGATAGCCAGTATGGTTTCGGGGTAGTTCATGACTATGGGCAGTTATGGTCTCAAAGAGGTTACATGACCTCCTCGGGTTCTCCTATTAGGAATGGAGAGTTCGTGAGACTATTGTTAGAAGCATTACAAGTTCCAGCAGTTATTGCAGTTGTTAAATGTACCGCGCACACAAAAAACACTGACTTTGTGTCGCAAGGCAATAGGTATGCGGATGAAGTCGCACGTTACTGTGCGGAACAGGGGTATTCTCTCACAGAGGTAGAAGTGGGGGGAATACAGGAGAGAACTGAATTGACTATGTTGTTGGAAACTGTAGACACGTGGGATGAGTTGAAGTGTATCCAAGAGAATGCACCTGATATTGAGAAAAAAGCATGGGAGACAGCTGGTTGTACCAAAAGTGAGATGGATTTTTGGATCTCTGCAGATGGGAGAGCAGTTTTACCAAATGAACTTGTTAGTCCAATGGCAAGGAGATTGCATGGACCAGCACACATAGGCAGAGATGCCATGGTGAGAGTATTCAGACAAACGTGGTACAACCCGAAGTTTAGAGTAGCGGCAGAAGCAGTATGTCAGCGTTGTGTGATCTGTCAGCAACTGAACGTAGGGAAGAGAACACCAGTCACATTGAGCCACATAGGGAGGTCTGGGGGGCCTTTCAATAGAATGCAGCTGGATTTTATTGAAATGCCCAAGTGCAATCGCCTCAGATACGTCTTAGTGATTGTCTGTATATTTTCCAGATGGGTTGAGGCTTACCCCACACGTAGGTGCGACACACTTACAGTAGCAAAATTATTGCTTAGAGAACTGATACCGAGGTTTGGGGTGCCGGCCTCTTTGGAATCGGACAGAGGAACACATTTTAACAGCGAAATAGTGAAGATGCTATGTTCAGCCTTAAGTATAGACCAGAAGCTCCACTGTAGTTATCGACCAGAAGCTTCGGGGATTGTAGAGCAAATCAACAGCACCATAAAATCCCGACTTGCCAAAGTTTGTTCATCGACATCCCTGAGTTGGCCTGATGCACTTCCACTGGTCCTTATGAGTATACGTAGCACACCCGATAGAAGAACAGGTCTCTCCCCACACGAGGTGCTAATGGGGAGGGCTATGAGGCTGCCATCGGTTCCAACTGCAGCACTATTGAACATCACAGATGATTTGATCCTGGACTATTGCAAGGGACTATCTGACGCCATTTATTCTGTGTCCCTCCAGGTGCAGGCTGCAGAGGTTCCATCAGCTCAGGACCTGTGCCATGACCTGTGTCCGGGGGACTGGGTCCTGGTGAAGAAACACGTCAGGAAGAACTGTCTAGATGTGCGCTGGCGTGGACCATTCCAAGTCATACTGGTTACGAACACTGCAGTAAAGTGTGGAGGCTTGCCCAACTGGATTCACGCCTCACACACCCGAAGAGTTCCAGCACCTCTGGAAGAAACAGCTCCTCTCTCGGATGAAAATCCAGCTGAAAGCGGAGAAGCCACAGAGAGGGAAAGTCAAGCTGTAGAGGTGATTGAAGAGGCTGAGGCTGTGTCTGACCAGGCTGAGGACGGTCAATACACCAGTGAAACTGAAGCTGCCTCAGAAGGAGAAAGTAGCTGGGAGTTCGAGTCAGACACCGACCAAGCTGTAAGTGGTCAAGAGACGAGTCCAAGAACGAGGAGCAGGAGGACAAGGAGTGGAGAAGCTAGCTGGCCGGAAAGAAGAAGAAGGTCAAGCTTGAGAGCAAATCCAGAGAGAACCCTTGTCCCGATTTCTGAAGATTCAGATCTAGACGAAGGAGCTACGGACTCAGGCTCTGAGAGTCCGAGAAGATCAAGGAGGGTACGTGTGCCCTGCAGAAGATACGCCACCCCTGAGTGGACCTATCTAGCAGCAGATGTCTTGGGGACATAGGTCCGGGAGGGTGAGAGAGGTGCAGGTGACCAATCTCGATCCAATCGTGACGGTGGAAGTACGGATGTTGACACCTGGAATCGAAACTGAGGGGTTACTGACATTCACACTCCCCGTTCCCCTTTACCTAAGTCGGATCAAGGACCTGGTGTTGAATCGATTAGAATTTCCAACTTTGGGTCATCCAATACCAGCACATGAAGAAAAAGTCCTTCGTTTAGAACTGTTGGAATATGCCATTAGAGCTGCTGGCACTAGAATCATTGTAGATACATAAAGACTTTTGTGATTAAGCCATAAAGAAGAAGATAACATAGCGCCAAGTGGAAAGAAGAAGAAAATTAGGGATTACATTTAGAGGACGGAGAAGGGCTAGGTTGTCTGTTGCGGAAAATAAAAAGACTTTGTTGAAAAAGAGACTTTTTTTTTTTATTAAGAGCGCTTCACAGACTGAGAAATCAAATAATGCAAATAAAGACCTGAAAAGAAACTTTTCCTTGAAAAAGGGAGAGCCACGTTGTTTGATAACATGGAGACTGGCATTCCAAACCGAAAGGCCAAATGCATAATAGGCACACTGATAGCTGTAGTAATTTCTCTCATAGCCATAGTAGTCACAGTATCATACATAGTGGGACATACAAGTGTAAAAGAGACAACAGAGGTAAAGCCTGTAACGACTTTGAAACCTGCTCTTGTTGGAGAGAAAGAGGAGAGCAATGTGATACGTGAAAAGGCGTTACTGGCAGATGAAGCCCGTAGGTTACACATAGATGAGTCACAGGGAAATTTCAGGACAAACGCATATGCCAAGTTATTGTACGAGTATATTGATGCCATGGAGGCCAAAGATTGCTATGTTTGCATGCAATTGCCGGCTTCCGTAGATGAAGGCATCAGATATCATCACCTTCCACTGACATATGGGATAACATGTAGTTTATTGCTCAGTATATTTTATGGTCGAGAAGGGTTTGAGTACTACTTTTCAAATTATGATTCGGTACTGCCTGAAGTCCCGAATTATAAACAAATGAATAAGTGGGACTACTATAAAAAGGAAGATAGATTAGCAAAATTCTTTCTTCCTTGGGATACATTAGATACCTCATATGCACGCCGAAATAATCTGACTTGCAAAGTGTCAGAGATTGAGAAAAAGTTCATTGGACAAGTTGATGACCGTTACAGGAGGCAGAAGATTCTGAAAATGTCAGGACAATGGAAAACAGATTGGACCGAAGAGGAAAAGGCACACAAAAAGAAGGGTAGTAATGGTCCAATAGCACTAGATAGGACACAGAAAGGAAAGCTATGTTTGACTCGAAGCAAGACATATTATGAGAGTGTATTTGTAGGTGAAGTTAGTTGTGAACATGCTTTTCGGTTAGAATATTACACGAAAGATTTCATGAAAGGGATGCAAGTGATTCCTAATGTATATTTTGTATGTGGAAGAAATGCCTATGTAAAATTGCCTGACAATTGGTATGGTTCATGTTATTTGGCAATTGTCTTCCCCAAAATATACCATGCAAAGGATTTAGAGATCATAGAGGGAAAGGCTTCGGCAAGAGGGAAAAGGGAGGTAGGAGACGTTGAGGTAGTTGGAGATGTATTTGGAGCCATGTTTCCTCTTTTAGGTTTGATACTTAATGATGTTAAGATCAGGAGATTAGCTACAGTTGTAGATAGGTTGTCTGCCAATACTGCAAGGTCATTGATGCTAGTAGAAGGAGAGATGCAATCGATTAGGGCGATGGTTCTTCAGAACCGTCTTGCTTTAGATGTTCTGCTAGCAAAAGAGGGCGGAGTCTGCAAGGCTTTGAAGGTCCAGGAATGTTGCACTTACATTCCAGACAATTCAAAACCACTCGAGAAGGTTATAAAAAATATTACAAAAATACATCAAGAAATGGAAGATTTGACAAAGATAAATGCTTGGGAAAAAGTAGGTCATGGAATGGGTAAAGTTGGAGGTTGGTTTGCCAATCTCGGGAAAAGTGTTGTGTGGTATATCCTGAAACCTATCTTCATAATCTTGATTTGCATAATCATATTGTGGGGTTTAGTGAGGATGTACAAATGGTATAGATCAAACCGGTTGCAAAGGTCCATGAGAGAGCAAGAAAGGAGATTAGCTGCTTTGCAAGATCATCAATATAGAAGCCTGAGAGCTCTAGAAACGATAAAAAGGGGGAGCCTTGCAACCAGTTCAGTGTGACATTCAAATTGAAGTATTAGTGATGACCCCTAGAGGTCATCAAAGGGGGGAACTGAGAGAGCGCAATTTGAATGAAAAGTATGTCCGTACCATATTTTCAAGCCTGTAGCGTAAAGTTAGCACATGTAACTTAATAAGTAAGAAATGTATCTGTAATTGCTCTAGAGGGTGCATTAGAATTAGAAAGGCCTGTATATAGATTGGGCTAATATAGAAATGTGTGAAAATGCTTAAGAACAGTAGAACGTGCTAAACAGAATTCATGTATGCAATTATTAAACGGAGAAAGAGATGAAATGCAAATTGAAGAAACGTGCAGACCACATAGCACTGTGTAAGAACGAGAATATAACATTGCATCTTTCATGTATCGTGGATTCGATTATAATCAATGATTTGCTTATTCTATATACATATATATGTGTGTTAAAAGCCATACCGTATAGAAGAGTTTTGTAGAATGATAGAGTGGTGTGTTCATATGTTATTTTAACCTAACGAAATAAGGGTTCGCAAGAGTGCAGTCCACTGCATATAATTTAGTGGGCTCACAGAGATAGGGGAATAGCTTTGATCTGCACGTGCGAGCCAAGAGTCAAAAGTCTCGTTAAATTAAATTGCCAATGCTGGTCGAAGTTTTACGGCCTAGTGAGATAAGGGACGCTTGGAATTTGGGGCCCTGTTTCGAAGTGTCTGTTTCCAGGTGCGAGGGGGGTACCAATCCCAACATAATGAATAGAGCTTTGTTTGAGGAGATAGGCTCTGGTCTGGAGGAGTCAACCGGAATGTCATGGGGGTACCAGCACGACGGAGACGGCGCCTGGGAAGCAAGGTCAACTTAACAGACGATTCAAAGAAGCGAAACTATGGAAAAAAAACAGAAGCAGGACTACGTGAAATGTGTACGTGGTGGGCGTCTCAAAGGGGCGTTCCACCCATACTGTGATTTTGTATTAGGGATAGCACCCCGGGGAGAAGGCAGAGCAGATGGCCTGAGGACTATTAGAGAGCGGATGGGTAGGCAGAGAGGATACTGCTACGCGACATAGGTTTCCATCAGAGACTAAGAGAGTTTGAACTTCTTCGGAAGTCAAACGGCTGACACCTTTTTAGGTAAAGATTCGCTGAGTAGGGATGTCATCTAGCATAGAGTAGGGACAGTTTAACCTGTTTTATTTTTCTGTAAATGACACATCATATCCACTTTGTGTCTATGCTATTCAACCTGTTGATTTTCGAATTAGTTTTGATTGTTTTCTTCTGTAGACTGAGATTTCTTAGGGAATTCATGTTCCTTCTAGTACCTGTATACCTGTTGAACATTATATTGAGATGCTTGTATCTGCAATTGACTTTGGTTTTATAATAAACCTTTAAACTTTACCAGTCGTAAGTGGTTCTTCAGAGTTGCGTCAGTCTATGGGGTTGATTCAACTTATATGGGTTTGCCTTTTACTCAATGACAGCCAATAATCGATCCGAAAAGGGATTAAATGAGATAGGTATCAAGGTGATCAGATAAGAGATCAAAATCTCATTTCCCGCACGGGGTTGCATGTTACCTTACACGTTGTCTTGCACACTAGTGGATGGCTGCCAAATTGGACTCGGGCAAAGGACAGTGGGTGTGGGTGGCTAAACTATTTAACACCTATCATAAGGAAGGGAAGTGTCCTGCACAGAATGCAAACAGTGACTCAACTCAGACATGCCATGTGGAAGCCAATGGTAAAGGGAGGCGGGGGCTGAGTGGTTTGGCGGCTTTGGGATGACACTGGCACCCCAGGCAGGATACAGCTCCTGATCAATGTATAAACTCATATCACAGGTCAACACCACACCTGTACCTTTGCAGGCTGGAGCAGAAAAGAAGAAGTTTAGCTCCATTGTTGAAGGAAGCTGGCTCTGTATTTACTATACCAAAGTGAGGTATAGTGTGCACAGAGTCCAGTGGAACCCCAAAGGTAGGCAGAGGTAAAAGTATACTTTGTGTTGGCTTTCTAGAAGAATGTCACATAGATTACTTCACAGATCACTTTTTTTACACAGCACAGTATACCTGGATACTACACTGGGACATTTCCTTTAAACGGGTAAGTTAACACGTTTTGTTATTTAGTTACAGGGTTTTATCGATTTTCCAACTCCACACTTAAAAAGTTTAACAGAAGAACAGTCAATGTTATCCTATGGAGGAAAATATGGTAATCGGTTCAAAGGTAAGTATTCAGTTGTGGGAGTTAGTATTCTGGGGGTAGTCTCAGGGGTCCCCAAGGGTCAAGGATGCACTCTTGTTTCACCCTCAACAGCACTAAAGCGGCTGGGTGCAACGGGCTGAGGCCCAATGTTATGCAACGGGGATAGGGGCCTCTGGTTGGTGGCTGCTTACCAACAGGCCACTGGGTTGTGGGAGCAAAGCTCCTGGACTTAAGCTCAGGGCAAATGGGGGTTCAAGCAAGTACAAGAGGTGCACCCAGCGGCACTGGGGCTGCTGGGTGCAGAGTGCAGTTTTGGCGTCGGGCGCCCAGTTGCTTTCAATGGGGCGTCTCCAGTTTGCAAACACACTGCAGGTTCGGAGACGAAGGTCTTCTAGGTACGACTTGTAGAGGTGAGTTGGGATGTTGGGTGTTAGTTAGGAACTGTTGGTTGGGCCACCCAAGGCTGTGAGATGTAGGTGCAGGGGTGCCTTTTAGGGTCGGATCTTCTTACCAGATCCTGGTCGTGGTTGGGGGACATTCGGGTTTGAGGCTGCAGGTGTCTACTGGAAGCTTGAGGCAGGTCAGGGGTCGCCGTATCTCAGGCCAGGATCACTGGGGAAACCTGCTCTTGGTGTTGGGACACTCGAACTCAGGCTGTGGGCGTCGGGTGCAGAGTGGTGCAGACTCGCGGACTTTGCCAGACCGGGAGTCTGTTGGTGAACAAATCCGGTGTTCACGGGAGACAGAGTCTTTTCTTTTGAAGGCAGGGCAAGTCCTTGGTATTCTTGAGGCTGCTGGCTGCAGGACACACTGGAGTTTCGGTTCTGCAGGATTGAGGTGGGGACAGGCCAGTAGGGCTGGGGCCAAGTCGGTGGATGTCCTCCTCTTGTTAGCTTCGGCACGGCAGTTCGTCCTTCTTCTTCTTTACTTCTTATGGTTTCTTGTCTGACTTCTTGGTTCAGGGCTGCCCCCTAAATACTGTATTAAATACAAAGTGAAGAGTCGAAATGGCACACATCCCTGTGTGCCGTGCCTACAACCCACTGCCCTGGCATAGGTCAGCCACCCCTCTAGCTGGATGCACTATACCAGTAGTGAGGGTACAGGTGCATGAGTCCTGTACCACTACAGTGTCTAAGCAAATTCTTAGACATTGTAAGTGCAGTAATGCCATTAAGAGTATATGGTGCTGGGAGTTTGCATTTACGAACTCCACAGCACCATAATGGCTGCATTGAAAACTGGGCAGTTTTGTATCCAACTTCTCAGCACATTAAACCCACATTGATGCCAGTGTGGGATTTAATGAAAAATGCACTCATAGATCATCTTAGAGATGCCTCCTGAAAAACGACCATCCTCTGGTGGGTTCCCTGACTGGTACACACCAGCCAGCCTGCCACCAGGAGACACTTTTCTGCACCCCTAGGGTGGGAGCCTTCGCTCCCTGAGCCCAGAAAGAAAGCCTTTCCTGGGCAGAGGTGGTCACACATCCCCCAGGTCAGGAAGAGCCATCTGTGGCAGGGGGGCTTCAAAGGCCTTGCAGCCTTTGTAATGTGACCCCCAGCCTCTCCTGCTATCAGGAGCCTACCCCCTTCCAGGTCGCCCTGGCATGTGTTTCGCCCCCTTTAGTGAGTCAGTGGAAACCCAGTTTCTGGAAGGTCTCAAAATCCCAACAGTGGGCACTAGGTCAACATTGAGGCTTTTGTGTCAAAGAAAAGCAAGATAATGGAAATGAGTTTGAAGGGGACAAGAATATTTTCAATAACCTTTTCAAAAGTAAAATATCTTGGTCCTTTCTATTCATGAATCAATTTCTTATGATTTCATTATTTTAAACTCTTTGCATCTACTTACAATTATGGTAAGCATCTTTCCTCATCATGCCCTTCATTTTATCTCCTACCGCTATCTCCTACAATAAAGGGGGTAGCAAGGTCCCATAGGGACCAGACAAAAATATTCCCCATTCCAAAAATTACATTATTAAGTAACAGTTTGCCATTGGTAAGTTTCACTCTCGGGCACACATCAATATGAATAACAATAATGTATAGGATTCATAATGGGACAGCCAAGAAGCCCTCTTTTACAGGAGTGTGCTAAGCATTTCAGGGATGATTCGTAAAGGTAACCTACACCTTTGAGTAATTAGGTCTTTTGAGTAAGTGTACTACTTTTTGGCAATTCACAAAAAGTGCAACTTACATCTCTCCATCTCCTGAAAAATGACGTGCAGCCAAATTTACGAGTGTTAGTTACTACTGACAAAGTAGTAGTAAGTCTGGCACCACACAGGGCTACCTATTGGTACTGCAACACCATCCCTTGGAAAATAATGGAGGTACTGACTTTAAATAAACCAATAGGAAATAATGTTGAAGTAATTTACAGTATTTTAATTAATTACACATATAAATACAATTAATATAAAGTTAAATATATAAACATTATACACAATATTTACTTAATTTTAACATATTTTAACAACCATTTTTTAATGTAAAAATGAATGTAACTTTTTAGAAAATATAACTTTTTTAGCAATAGAAACGTTAGAAGTGCAGATTGTGGTTAGTAGTGGACTAACACTTTTTTGGGTGGGTGACGTCCTTCACTAGCCTCTTCCATTTTGTACTAAGTAAGAATGACTCTTTTCCTCACCTCTCCACTGTGCCCCTCCTACATGTACTCCTAAAACCGAGGGCCTGATTCACAAAAGTAACTTATACTTTTGAGTCATTTACAATTTTGAGTAAGTTTACTACTCTTGGCTATTCACAAAATCTGAATGTAATCTGCTCTAAAAAAAAACTATAGTGGCTGATGAGGGATGAAACCCCAAAACCGGTCCTAGGATGCTTGTTTCTGGTCCAGGGAGGACCTGGCTTGGCAGTTCGGGCTGGACTGTTCCCATGAGGCACAGGGTCAAGACTAATCTGCATATTGCCAGGTCTAAACTGGGGTGGCATAGTGAGCAAAAGAATGATGGATTTAACCCAGATCTCTTGACTGGGGTGAATATATTGATTTGTTCTGCATTCTGTCCATCAATTGTGTGTCTTTTGCTTTCTAGCCCTAAGTGCGGCAGGTATGCCCACACATGGGTCCTGGGCTCAGTGTGTCACTGGAATCAAGCTATCCTGTCTGATGAGGGGTGAAACCCCGAAACCGGTCTTAGGATGCTTGTTTCCGGTCCAGGGATGACCTGGCTTGGCAGTTCGGGTAGGGCTGTTTCCTTGAGATACAGGGTCAAGACTGATTTGCATATTGCCAGGTCTAAACAGGAGTGGCATAGTAAACAAAAGAATGATGGATTTAACCCAGATCTCTTGACTGGGGTGAATTTTTTGATTTGTTCTGCATTCCGTCCAGCAATAGTGTGTCTTCAGCAAGCTTGGCTCAGCAGCAGGAAGGCAGAAACAGGACTCTTGTCGGCAGTAGCCCTAGCCTGCTGTTTGCTTCTGGAAGACTGGACCAAGAGCACTGAGGGCCTCCCACGGTGTAGGAGGTATGATTCCAACATGTTTGATACAAATCATAACAGGGTTTGTTACAGCGAGTTCATAGATGGTCATTGCGGAATGACCCATGGCGACTCTATGTACTGTAATGGCTGATGCACTTACAAACCAGGAGATTGGACTCCGAAGGTTGTGGAGGTGTTCTGCTCATGCAGAGGCACCCTTAAACTTAGAACTGAGCACCCTGCTTTCAGGATTGAAAGGCCTGCCTTAGGTGTGACTTACAGATTTTAAGTGCAGTGACCTCATATATTGGGGAACCTATATCTGTCGTAAATAGTGCTAGCACCAGCTTACACCGGCTGCAATGGCAGGCCCATAGTTACAATTTGAGTGGTCTATCATGGGTGACATAATACATGCTGCAGTCCATGGGAGACCCTTGTGTGCCTATGCCCTGGGTACCTAAGTACTATATACTAGGGACTTATAAGGGTACACCAGTAGCCAATGTGGGATATCTGTAAGCATTCACCATAACCAATTTAAGGGAGAATGTACACAGACTAGGGTCCTGATTAGCAGGATCCCAGTCAGACTATTCAGAAATCATAACAATGCCAGGCAAAAAGTGGGGTAACCATGCAGAAGGATCCTACCTTCCTACATCCCCTCTGTGCTCACACTCAGTCCTGAGACTGCCCTAACCATTGTGCAGATATCAATTTCCTGACAGGGTTTCCACTCGATTTACCCTAGTTGCACCACATTCTCACAGCTCTCAGTTTTGAGAGCCAGTATCACTCTTTCCCTTCAGTGTGCTGGCAGTCGCCATTCTTTCTTCATGGTAGGATAGTGAAGTTGGGTTGTGGAGGGTCTTACTTCGGGCTCTGTTACAGAGCGACATCCCATCTGGTCATAGCTTCCTCTCAGTGGTCCCAGGCTACAGTTAGCGACTCTTTTCTACTTTCAGTACAGGAGAGTCACTCTATTTTGAAGAATGCAGCTTCTTCTCCGCCTGGAGCCCTGGAACTTCAGCAAAGGGAACCATCTTCTTCTGCGGCCAAGCTCTACCCGTATATTTACTTTGGACAAAACATAAATTGTAACTTAGGTGCAAGTTTCTAGAGTCTGAAATGTTTGAGCATGTCTGATTTTTGGAACAGTAATCTGCAGAATATTCACATTTATTCTGGTGGGAGGTGTCCACTCATGCTGTCAAGTGATCCATCAACTCCTGTGTGCTCAAGCCCAACAGTTAGAGGGACATGCACTTGCGGTGGTGTAGAATCAGCTTTGTAGTACCCTTCCTGACTGCGGATAAGGCTAGTGATGACATGGGCCAAAACAGAGTCATCCTATGCAGTGAGTAGAGGAATCTGTCCTTTATTTCCCCCTCAAGAAAACCTGCTGATTTAGTCTTATCAGCAAGGGCTTTACCTTTTCATCCTTCAATAAATAATCCTTGATGTTTTTTATGTCTTTCCTATGGAGGGCTATGTATAGGTAGCCCCTTGCCTTCAGAATGTGGCACCAAGGACCAATCAGGATAATTTACATTGGGGTCCATCTAATCAAGGTCAGGTCAATCAATCAATCAGTCATATGTAAAGCACAACCCTGTCCCCTCCTAAGGGTACCTGGGCACTGAGGGTGCTGAGTCTCTGATGAAAAGCCAGGTCTTGAGTTTCTTCCTGAAGTCCTCCAGAGAGGGTGCTGTCTGGAGGTGGAGGGGCAAGTTGCTCCAGGTCTTGGTGGCGATGTAGGAGAAAGCGCACCCACCTCTGTGGCTGTGATGGATGCGGGATGTGTGCAAGGGAGAGTGAGGTGGATCACAGGTTCCTTGAGGGCTGATGGAAGTTAGTGGGTGCTTGATGTATGATTGTCCTTGGTCATGCAGAGCTTTGTGGGTGTGTGTGAGGATCTTGTACTGGCATCTCTTCTGGATGGGGATGACTGTCTGCGAGGGGGGTCATGTAGATGTTGAACAGGGTGTGGCTGAGGGATGATCCTTGTGGTATGCTATATATGATGTCCCTCCTTTCTGGGATTATGGAAGACCCACCATAGGCATCATTAAGAAGCTCCTACTCCTCGTTGCCCAGGTGGCTCCAGAGAAAGGCCCCATTGGCTGTCACCTCAGTTAATATCTAAATGGAAATAATCTGATTTCTGAGCATTTCTTCAACATTCTATTATCCGATGTTGCTTGGCAACAGAAACAACAACTTGAGGACCCTGAGGCTGTATCGTTGGGTGGTAAACTGAAAATCCTTCAATTTCTGGAGAACAATGCTGAATCCTCAGGTGTACCGACCAGATAAATCCGCCCCACAACAATATCCTTACAGTGGAGGAAATTCATTTGTGGATTTTCTTCCTTTGTTATATTTCCTTCAGATATTACAGGATGTTTTATTGACACAGGCTCAAAATCACGCCCTTTCTCTTCAGCTACATTCAGCAACTCTGCTTAATAGAAATTTCCAAAGTTTTACCAGTGCTGTGATTCAC
This sequence comes from Lissotriton vulgaris, assembly GCF_964263255.1. Taxonomy (NCBI): domain Eukaryota; kingdom Metazoa; phylum Chordata; class Amphibia; order Caudata; family Salamandridae; genus Lissotriton; species Lissotriton vulgaris. The sequence continues at coordinate 783,518,553 of NC_141700.1, read as the reverse complement.
CTCAAGGTCCCTTTGCAATCTGCGTGACCCTATTGAACAGGGCACTCCTTCCGTCCCTTGCACAGATACTTGATTTTAATAAATATATATTTATTTCCAATAGACTATTTTGGCATGGAGATTCCACCATTTAGCAATGACTGCATTTGGCTTGTGCTAACTTTATATCTGTGTTCCCTCTGGGCCAGAGAGAAGTCTCACACTCAACCTGTGCTGCTGCAAAACGTGAGTCACTTTGGTAACTTTAGAAAAAAATCCTGTAACTAACCAAACCTTTCCTCTGGGTGCTGCACTCAGGGAAGGGGAACTTTGGGACCCCACCCAGCCTACAATCCCTACGTAAGAGCTGGAAACCCCATAAAGTGTGGCAGTCATATGATTGCTGTGAGGTAATCACAGTATACTGTGCCCGCAGCAGGGGCATGCAGGGTTGCATGTTACCTTACACGTTGTCTTGCACACTAGTGGATGGCTGCCAAATTGGACTCGGGCAAAGGACAGTGGGTGTGGGTGGCTAAACTATTTAACACCTATCATAAGGAAGGGAAGTGTCCTGCACAGAATGCAAACAGTGACTCAACTCAGACATGCCATGTGGAAGCCAATGGTAAAGGGAGGCGGGGGCTGAGTGGTTTGGCGGCTTTGGGATGACACTGGCACCCCAGGCAGGATACAGCTCCTGATCAATGTATAAACTCATATCACAGGTCAACACCACACCTGTACCTTTGCAGGCTGGAGCAGAAAAGAAGAAGTTTAGCTCCATTGTTGTAGGAAGCTGGCTCTGTATTTACTATACCAAAGTGAGGTATAGTGTGCACAGAGTCCAGTGGAACCCCAAAGGTAGGCAGAGGTAAAAGTATACTTTGTGTTGGCTTTCTAGAAGAATGTCACATAGATTATTTCACAGATCACTTTTTTTACACAGCGCAGTATACCTGGATACTACACTGGGACATTTCCTGTAAACAGGTAAGTTAACGAGTTTTGTTATTTAGTTACAGGTTTTTATCGATTTTCCAACTCCACACTTAAAAGTTTAACAGAAAAACAGTCTATGTTATCCTATGGAGGAAAATAGGGTAATCGGTTCAAAGGTAAGTATTCAGTTGTGGGAGTTAGTATTCTGGGGGTAGTCTCAGGGGTCCCCAAGGGTCAAGGATGCACTCTTGTTTCACCCTCAGCAGCACTAAAGCGACTGGGTGCAGCGGGCTGAGGCCCAATGTTATGCAATGTGGATAGGGGCTTCTGGTTGGTGGCTGCTTACGAACAGGCCACTGGGTTGTGGGAGCAAAGCTCCTGGACTTAAGCTCAGGGCAAATGGGGGTTCAAGCCAGCACAAAAGGTGCACCCAGTGGCTCTGGGGCTGCCGGGTGCAGAGTGCTGTTTTGGCGTCGGGCGCCCAGTTGCTTTGAATGGGGCATCTCCAGTTTGCAAACACACTGCAGGTTCGGAGACAAAGGTCTTCTAGGTACGACTTGGAGAGGTGAGTTGAGATGTTGGGTGTTAGTTAAGAACTGTTGGTTGGGCCACCCAAGGATGGGAGATGTAGGTGCAGGGGTGCCTTTTAGGGTCGGAGCTTCTTACCAGATCTTGGTCGTGGTTGGGGGACCTTCCGGTTTGAGGCTGCAATGTCTACTGGAAGCTTGAGGCAGGTCAGGGGTCGCCGTATCTCAGGTCAGGATCGCTTGGGAAACCTGCCTTTGGTGTTGGTACACTCGAACTTGGGCCGTGGGCGTCGGGTGCAGAGTGGTGCAGACTCGCGGACTTTGCCAGATCGGGAGTCTGTTGGTGAACAAATCCGGTGTTCACGGGAGACAGAGTCTTTCTTTTGAAGGCAGGGCAGGTCCTTGGGGTACTTGAGGCTGCAGGCTGAAGGGCACACTGGAGTTTCGCTTCTAGAGGTTTGAGGTGGGGACAGGCCTCTTCTTAGCTTCGGCATTGCTGTTCGTCCTTCTTCTTCTTTACTTCTTATGGTTTCTTGTCTGACTTCTTGGTTCAGGGCTGACCCCCAAAGCGAAGAGTCGAAATGGCACACATCCCTGTGTGCCATGCCTACAACCCACTGCCCTGGGATAGGTCAGCCACCCCTCTAGCTGGGCGCACTATACCAGTAGTGAGGGTACAGGTGCATGAGTCCTGTACCACTACAGTGTCTAAGCAAATTCTTAGACATTGTAAGTGCAGTGCTGCTATTAAGAGTATATGGTGCTGGGAGTTTGCAATTACGAACTCCACAGCACCATAATGGCTGCATTGAAAACTGGGCAGTTTTGTATCAAACTTCTCAGCACATTAAACCCACACAGATGCCAGTGTGGGATTTAATGAAAAATGAACTCATAGGTCATCTTAGAGATGCCCCCTGAAAAACGACCAGCCTCTGGTGGGTTCCCTGACAGGTACACACCAGCCAGCCTGCCACCAGGAGACATTTTTCTGCACCCCTAGGGTGGGAGCCTTCGCTCCCTGAGCCCAGAAAGAAAGCCTTTTCTGGGTGAAGGTGGTCACACATCCCCCATGCCAGGAAGAGCCATCTGTGGCAGGGGAGCTTCAGAGGCCTTGCAGCCTTTGTAATGTGACCCCCAGCCTCTCCTGCTATCAGGAACCTACCCCCTTCCTGGTCGCCCTGGCATGTGTTTCGCCCCCTTTAGTGAGTCAGTGGAAACCCAGTTCCTGGAAGGTCTCAAAATCCCAACAGTGGGCACTAAGTCAACATTGAGGCTTTTGTGTCGAAAAAAAAGCAAGATAATGGAAATGAGTTTGAAGGGGACAAGATTATTTTCAATAACCTTTTCAAAAGTAAAATATCTTTGTCCTTTCTATTCATGATTCCATTTCTTATGATTTCACTATTTTAAAACTCTTTGCATCTACTTACAATTATGGTAAGCATTTTTCCTCATCATGCCCTTCATTTTATCTCCTACCGTTCTCTCCTACAATAAAGCGGGTAGCAAGGTCCCATGGGGACCAGACAGAAATATTCCCCCATTCCAAAAATTACATTATTAAGTAACAGTTTGCCATTGGTAAATTTCACTTTTGGGCACACATCAATATGAATGACAATAATGTATAGGCTTCAAAATGGCACAGCCAAGAAGCCCTTTTTACAGGAGTGTGCTAAACATTTCGGGGATGATTGGTAAAGGTAACCTACACCTTTGAGTAAGTAGGACTTTTGAGTAAGTGTACTACTTTTTGGCAATTCACAAAAAGTGCAACTTACATCTCCCCATCTCTTGAAAAATGACGTGCAGCCAAATTTACGAGTGTTAGTTACTACTGACAAAGTGGTAGTAAGTCTGGCACCACACAAGGGCTACCTATTGGTACTGCAACACAATCCCTTGGAAAATAATGGAGGTACTGACTTTAAATAAACCAATAGGAAATAATGTTGAAGTAAATTACAGTATTTTAAATAATTACACATATAAATACAATTAATATAAAGTTAAATATATCAACATTGTACACAATATTTACTTAATTTTAACATATTTTAGCAACCATTTTTTAAAGTAAAAATGAATGTAACTTTTTATAAAAAATAACTTTTTTTAGCAGTAGAAACGTTAGAAGTGCAGATTGTGGATAGTAGTGGACTAACACTTTTTTTGGGTGGGTGACGTCCTTCACTATCTTCTTCCATGTTGTACTAAGTAAGAATGACTCTTTTTCTAACCACTCCACTGTGCCCCTCCTACATTTACTCCTAAAACCGAGGGCCTGATTCACAAAAGTAACTTATACTTTTGAGTCATTTACAATTTTGAGTAAGTTTACTACTTTTGGCTATTCACAAAAGCTGAATGTAATCTGCTATAAAAAAAACAAAAAAACTATAAAGCATTAGTAGGTCTGGCCCACCCATGGCCAATCAGTGGTACTGCAACATCCTCAGATCGATAACAATGGAGGTAAAGCATTAAAATAAAGGCCAATTGGAAATAATGTCACATTAAGTTAAATTATTTTAAATAGCTGAAAATCTAAATAAATATGATGTCATGTTAAAACATATATAAAATCGTACATATATATTATTTGATTATTTAATGTTAAAACATATACAATAGTACATATGTATTATTTGAATATAACATATTTAATATCCTATTTTGAATTTATAAATTAAAGTAGCAATAATAGTTAGTAAAATATAATTATATTATTTTCCCTGAGGACCCAGCAAGTAACTGCTGTCTTAGCCCAGTGAGTAGCTGGTCTCAATGTTTTTGATTTTGGCCTCCGCCTCATTCTAATCTAGTGTGTGTGCAGATACTTAGGCCTGTTCCTTGACATGAGAGAAGTCTTGTACAGTGACCTGGAGGTCGCACTAAGTGTGCCCTTATTGACTGAAAGAGGACTACTGTCCTGTCATGGGTTTAGCACTTAGAACAGGTGTGGCAGTGTACTTTGTTTTCTGTATCCATAGTTGAGACCAAACCTTTTTGCCTGTGTCTCGGGAGTGGAGACCTACTGGCGCACTTGTGTAAAGTTCTGCTTCTATACATTTACCGCGATCCTTGAGCCAATATCCCAATTGTATGCGTGTGAGCATTGTGTATGTGACCTGCTTAGTACATGCCAAGTCAGCCGGAGTAATGGAGAGTTGGGGACCTGTGGAATCCATTTTTGATGCCTTATTTACCACCCAAGATGGGGGTGAGGTTGTTACCCCAGTTAGTCAAAGTTTCTTGCTAAGAGTTGGTTCATGAACCTGGAGAGAGAAGGCCTAGACAATGAAGAGAGAGAAGCAGAGTGGAAGGAAAGCTCCTTTAGAAATGTAATTAATACTTTCACAATCAAGGAACTGCTGATTAGTCTCCCAGAAGCGCGGTGCCCAAAACACAGACTGAAAAACACTAGTTGAATGGATAATGGGAACTATCAGAGAAACTGTGTGCAAGGAGTGGGTGCGAGGATAGTCTGCGCCTCAGTCTAATCAGGTTTGACCTTCACCTGGAGGGAACCTGACTGGACCCTGGGGGAGGGGTGACAGGGCCAATAATGGGAAATGTTAAGGGCAGCCTTAGGCCTCCGGGACACTACGCTGCATCTTGCTCATGTCACGTGTGTAGTATTTTGTTCTAGTGTGCATTAAAGTACTTTTCTTGTGGTTCACTATGATGGCCAATCATTTATTTTGCTAATGTAAGTTTGTTGAGTGCTGAGCTCAAGTGCCCCACACACCATCCCTGAGAAGCCGGTGGCGGATAGCCATCACTGCCACTCCCCTACACTCCCTACCTGTGAAGCCGGTGTCTGCTCGCACTCATTGCCACTCCTCTGCTTACACTCCCTGAGACGCGGTGGCGGGTCGCTGTCACTGACACTCCCTGAGAAGCCGGTGGTGGGTCGCCATCACTGCCACTCCCCTACACTCCCTACCTGTGAAGCCGGTGTCTGCTCGCACTCATTGCCACTCCTCTGCTTACACTCCCTGAGACGCGGTGGCGGGTCGCTGTCACTGACACTCCCTGAGAAGCCGGTGGTGGTTCGCCATCACTGCCACTCCCCTACACTCCCTACCTGTGAAGCCGGTGTCTGCTCGCACTCATTGCCACTCCTCTGCTTACACTCCCTGAGACGCGGTGGCGGGTCGCTGTCACTGCCACTCCCTGAGAAGCCGGTGGTGGGTCGCCATCACTGCCACTCCCCTACACTCCCTACCTGTGAAGCCGGTGTCTGCTCGCACTCATTGTCACTCCTCTGCTTACACTCCCTGAGACACGGTGGCGGGTCGCTGTCACTGACACTCCCTGAGAAGCCGGTGGTGGGTCGCCATCACTGCCACTCCCCTACACTCCCTACCTGTGAAGCTGGTGTCTGCTCGCACTCATTGCCACTCCTCTGCTTACACTCCCTGAGACGCGGTGGCGGGTCGCTGTCACTGACACTCCCTGAGAAGCCGGTGGTGGTTCGCCATCACTGCCACTCCCCTACACTCCCTACCTGTGAAGCTGGTGTCTGCTCGCACTCATTGCCACTCCTCTGCTTACACTCCCTGAGACGCGGTGGCGGGTCGCTGTCACTGCCACTCCCTGAGAAGCCGGTGGTGGGTCGCCATGGTTGCCACTAAGAGTCAAGTGCTGAAGGGGTTGTAATCGGCCCTGTTGCAGAGCGTGGTTGGATGGACCCCCAGGACATAGTTTGCAAGTGAAATCAACTCTCATAGTTTGGCCCAGTAGTCCCTACTTGCCTGCTGGCAAGGTCTGAGAGTTGGCCAGCATTTAATGGCCAGGTTTAGGTTGCCACCTTCTGTCCTGATGAAGACTCGCAGCTGAGGCTCCAAAGTTCCGTCCTTGCATCAGCTGAGTCGAAACGTCGACGCTGCCCCCTTGAACAAGACCTGTACCCACAGCCCTCATGTTGTTTCATGGAAAATGCATTCATTGCATACTACAATTTACAGAATACATGTAAATGAAAGTAATAACTTGGATAGGTCTCCACAGTCTGGTCTCAGTTACCAGTGAATCTGTAATATCTGGATGTCGGTATCCTTATCTCTATGATTCGCACTTCCCCTACCCACCACCACTACCCTACTATTCTTTTCTTTCCTTCTGCGCGCAACCTATGACTATTGAAAAAGTAATTCTTGATTAAATAAATATTGTGTTTGGAAATTCACCTTACATTGTGGCGCTTTTTTCATGTGTGGTTTATCATATGCATGCATAAAAAGTGATTATTACATGCATAGAATATATTTAATTAATTTTTGGTTCTGTTTAGTTATCAAATAACAGTGCTGTAGTTACCTTACTTAGCACTCATTGTTGAAAATCGAATTGAATTCATTATAATATATGGTCACGGACCAATTTTTTCATTCCTGTTTCAGTGGATGGGCGGGAGGTAAGGTGTAAGGAACCGCCAAAGGTGTGCACTTTCTCTGTGTCTCTAATGTTGTTTTGCAGACATCCATTGTCCCCAGGTCTCAGATCATAGCGCCTTGATCCCAGCGGGCGCGTCTTTAAGTTAGGCAAGAAGCACTGCAGTGCCGGGCAGCCTTAAAAAAATTCCCCCCGCTGAGGGCCCCTGTCTGGCATCGAAGCCTCCCTTTCTTGTCCTTGCTGGGGCTCTGCTTCAGGGACTTCCAAAAGGGCATTTGCTGCTCCCCTTGGTGTGCAGCTCTATGGGTGAGATGCCCTCTGCCCCCTGGTCCCGGACTCGCAGTCCCCACTCACCGGCACCACTGGGAAGTTGGTTCTGGATCCTGCCGGGAGAGGGGAGCCCTGATCACTTGTCTTAGTTCGTTGAACGATGGGGTCACAAAAATTCCGTGCCCGGATTCCTCCGCCCCGGTCCCTGGCTGGCTCTTCTGCTGGGCCTGTCTCGCACCAGTCCACCACTAATCGGCTGCCTCGCACCAGTCCACCACTAATCGGCTGCCATCCAGTTGCCTCTGGTCTTTCATGGGCATCACAGGTCAGTCTGCATTCTTAGCAAAAGGCCCCGGGTGCAAATCAGCAATATTGGTGTCAGAATTGCAGTGTTATCTTCTGTTGTCTAGCGATTGGCAGCGCAGCCGTCGTGGATCACATCCACATGGCCATCTTGGCCGGCCTCACCTGTGCTTCTTAATGGCCCAGTCATACTTCTTTAGGGTCCACCCATACAACTTTATGGCTTGCCTGTGCTTCTTCATGGCCCAGCCGTACTTCTTTATGGCCCACCCACACTTCTTTATAGATCAGCCATACTTCTTTATGGCCTACCCTTACTTCTTTATTGCTCACCTGTGCTTCTTCATGGCCCAGACGTACTTCTTTATGGCACCACCCATACTTCTTCATAGCTCACCTGTGATACTTTATGGGCCATCTGTACTTCTTTATAGCTCACCTGTGCTTCTTCATGGCCCACCCATGCTTCTTCATGGCTCACCCGTGCTTCTTCATGACCCACCCGTGCTTCTTCATGGACCACACATACTCCTTCATGGCTCACCTGTGCTTCTTAGTGGCCCAGCCATACTTCTTTACGACTCGCCTGTGCTTCTTAACGGCCCAGCTGTACTTCTTTATGGCCCACTTGTGCTTCTTAATGGCCCATCCATACTTCTTCCTGGTTAACCTGTGCTTTGTCATGGCCCAGCCATACTTCTTTAGGGTCCACCCATACTTCTTTATGGCTCGCCTGTGCTTCTTTATCGCCCAGCCAAACGTCTTTATGGCCCACCCATACTTCTTCATGGCCCAGCCGTACTTCTTTATGGCCTACCCATACTTCTTTATTGTTCACCTGTGCTTCTTCATGGCCCAGCCGTACTTCTTTTGGCCCACCCATACTTCTTTATGGCTCACCCATGCTTCTTCATGGTCCAGCTGTACTTCTTTACAGCCCACCAATTCTTCTTCATGGTCCACCTGTGCTTCTTTGTGTCCCAGCAGTGCTTCTTCATGGCCCACCCATACTTCTTTATGGCTTACCCATACTTCTTTATGGTCCACCCATACTTATTTATTGCTCACCTATACTTTTTCATGGCCCATCTGTTCTTCTCATGGCCGTTCCAGATCTTGAATTGTGGAGCCGGGTTTAGGCACAAATAGCACTTGTCCTACCATGGGGTAGGTAACATCAAATACAGTGCTTTCAATAGGCAGGTACTGTTCAGTACTGAGCATCTGCACTTCTTTAAGTTGAAAGGGAGAGTACTGGAACTTCTGCATTACATTTAATGGAAGATTACTGGCACTTCTCAGCACTTTTGCATCACATTTTATGGGAGAGTACTGGCACCTCTCAGCACTTCTGCATTACATTTGATTTAATGGGTGAGTAATGGCACTTCTCAGAAGCAAACAGGTCCTCTAAATAGTGAATACCAGCACTTCTATATTTCCATTTAAAGCAGTGACCAGACACCACACACACACACAAATCCATTGGGCAAGGTGTGAGCTTAGGCCACCAAATCCGTCCTCCCGCCCCCACCTTTGGGCGCGCTGAGCAGAGCTGTCTGGGATGTGGCAGCGAGACGAGCACATACTAACCTCTGAAGCACGGCCACCAGGGGGCCCCAGCTCTCAGTGCCCCTGAGAGCAATGCTCAGAGTGGGGGTGCAGCCATCAGTGTCACATCACTGAAGTCACAGAGATTGTGAAAAATCCAAGTACCACATAAAAGAGAGGGGTGGCAAGTGTGAGCAGCAGAGAGTGGTAAGGCTGTGTAGTATGTAGTTGGTGGCGCACCTTGGGGCACACGGATGCAAATATATCACTGAAGCATGGTGTGGTAGCGCTGTCATTTACAACCAGCGTTTTTTCCATTGAAAAGGACACTAAATTTGCACAGGCAGAGTTTAAGTGATAAAACCAGGGCACGAGTCGGGGTACACGCGGGTGGACGGCATCCACCCACTCTTTTCACAAGGTGGACGCCATCCCCCCTGCCAAGAAGTTTGGCCCCACTGAAAAATGTGCTGAAATCGTCCTGGTGTAATTTGCAAACACAGGGACACTTTCAGCAGTGCCTACACGTTGTTGTCTGCTTTCCATCCACAACAATGTGCAGGTGGGGAGGAGGGGTCTTAGTTCAGACTCCTGCTGAGCCCATAACAAAGGCCCAATCTGAGGGGTCATTAGGCCTCCTTTTGTTAGAGTCTCCTGGCTGGGTGCAGTCAGGATCTCAAACCTAGAAGCATATGCAGCAGAGGGGAAACAAAGGTTGGCACTTCACACACACTTAAGAGAGGCAGATTTTCACTTTGTTCAGGCTCTGTTTAGAATGTCAGATGCACTGTAAGAATGTCAGATGTTTAGGTATTTCCCTGTATTTACACAAAATAAATAGTATTTATGTAGTGCTTACTACCCCTGAGGAGGTGTTGTAATAATTTGAATATCACTATTTTTTCTTGTAAAGCACAATAGACAGAGGAAGTTTACACTGCTAAAAGGCGACATTGTTTTATGTGCAGCTTACAAAAGTGTTAATCTTCAGGAGGGTTTCCCTGTATACTGGAAATGTGCTCCAATGTACTCATGATAGACATGTTAAACATATATGTGAGGGCTTAGGACCTGATGTCACTTCTTATGATACCACTTCCTGTGATGTCACGCACTGTGACGTCACACACCGTAATGTCACTTGCATACTGATTAACTAGGTTAGTCCCCCCACTTCTTTTTTAGGTCTCGCCTGAGCCAGCACGCATGCGCTGCTCTGCGAGGCTTATAGTAAGGACTTCCAAAAGGAACTTCCAACTCCCAGAGCTTTGCTCGTGTTTTTTTTTTTTTTACTGCCACGCATTTGCTTGGCCATTACGTAATGCTTCAACAAAAGAAAGCCCGCAAATGGCCAAAGGCTTGGGTATGTCCCGCCTTATCTTTAAATATCCCCTTGCATAGCCTATGTGTCTCGTGAGTGAGCGCAGTAGTTAGCGGCACGCAGTGTGCTAACTGCACGGCAGGCTGCATTCCAGTATCATGTTACTTTAGCTGCCACTCTGATAGAAGCCAGACATAGCACCCTCCTCAATTCCTCTTTCCCCTCAGCCGATACCTTTGTTTATGAGCAGTTGCAATCATGCTTCATAGAGCTTTCCTCTGCATTTGAGTCCTGTGCGCTCGTCATTCGTATCCGAACGTTTTGATGATCTGTTATTTAAGTTGTTGTTTACGTGAAAATTCCTTCATGATTTAAATTGAGCAGACACCCAATGTCGCCCTTTTAAGTATATATCATGTTTAGCTCTACCATTATTACAAACGAATTAAGCTCTTATTGTTCTTCATTCACATCCGAATGTTGTAGCGTCTGTTATGTCGTGAGGGGCTTGCAGGATTTAGGAGGTGACGGCAAGGGGCACTGGACATACACGTGTGGCCTAATAAATTATGACTCAGACACACGGGTCTCTTGGTTGCTTCGTCTGCCACGCCATCGCCCAACTGGCGTACGTGCGTGCATAGACGCTATTTATTGAACTGCTGTCACGTGAGCGTGACGTGTTCAGCCGATTGCTCCACCGACTAGAACACCACATTCCTCCCCATCAACATGAAAACAATTAGTTAACAATAACATAGTCTCTCACGAAAATCTGCCATGGTTTGTCATCTGCAAGTATTGCTGCCCAACAGGGCTACATCTGATAGAAGTAAATAAGAACAGTCTTACATTCAATAGTCTCTCAAACGACTGGATGGCGCCGGATTCCGTCGCAGCCGGTACTGGGACATCCCTCTGCACGGGGTGCCATCACCTGCTGACTCAGCCTCGACGGGTATCTCCTCAGGTGCCTGCTCCGGACCATGGACACTGCCGTCGATGTTCTCGCCCTCCAGCCTGCCACTCCTGTCAAGCGCCTCTTCCGGGGTTCCGGAAGCTCAGTGGGAAGAGACATGTCCATTACAGTTCGAGGGCTAGCAGTGTCTCTGATCGGGGACTGCGAATGTTCCATGGCCGCAGGGGGCGTCGCGTTGGCTCCATTAGGTTGGTATTTTTTGAAATGCGACACGTTGCAAGTTATGGTTTCCCTGCCTGCAATGATTCTGGTGCCTTTGACGTTGACTACTGTCCACAGGTTAGGCTCGTAGGTAAGCCGGAACTTTCCACTGGTGACCCGCTTCTTTAGTAACACTGTGTCCCCCAGGGCGATTTGGGGAACTTGGGCCCGTCTCCTTTGACTGACTTGGGCATATGATCTCTGGCGTCGGGATTCGACTTGACTTTCATCAGGACCTGGGGGCCGCCATCGTGGATGGTGAGGTATGGAGTCCATGATCACGCGATCCATAAGCAGGTGCCCTGGGGCGACACCCGTGGTGGTGTGGGGTGTCTGCCGATAGTTCCGTATGAAAGTAAAAATGGCCAGTTCAATGGAGTGCCCCTTGTCATGTGCAATCCGAATTACCTTATTGAGAGTTCGCATATATCTTTCGGCCTCACCATTGGCCTGTGGTCATCTGGGCTTGATTCGACGATGCCGGACTCCTAGTGCAGTCAGGTAGTTGGCTAGCTCCTGACCTTGAAATGGAGGACCATTGTCAGTCTTAAGTTCCTGCATTAACCCATGCGCTGCCATGATTTTCTCCAGTTTCGGGATCACTTCAGTAGCACTGGTTGAGGATATGATTTCCACCTCCGGATATTTGGAGTGGTCATCGATGACTACCATAGTGTGCCGGCCATCAGGAAGACTGCCAAAATCAAGGCTGACACATTCCCAGGGAGATTTGGGCCGGGATTCCACCATGATCTGTGCTGGTCTGGGAAGCTCTCCGGTCACTTGACAGGCTGCACAGGATCGAACGGTGTCTTCAACCAGGTCGTCCATTAGAGGAAACCATACCTTGGTCCGAAGGCGGGATTTCGTCTTCACCATACCCTGATGGCCTACATGAGCTAGTTGAACAACCTGATTTGTTAGGGACAAAGGTATCACCAGTCTGTGCCCTCGCAGCAGGCATCCCGTGTGGCCTTCATTCAGTTCCTCTCGCACATGGTACAAGCTGTCCATTATGCGTTGCGCTCCAGGAGTCAAGATCTTTCACTCCTCTTTTGCTTTGTGCTAGTTTCCTTTTTGTACAGCCGCTATGGCCCTTTGAAGGCGGTCATCCTTTCTAGTGGCCTCCGCGATTTGTTCTATGGATATAGGCAGTGGACAGGACCGGGCCGTGACACACCTTACGTACTCTTCTGTGTCGGCCGCATCTTCCATTTCTTCTGGTGTGGCTGCTCGTGGGTGTCATGATAGATAGTCCGCAGGGTTGTGAGACCCAGGTTTGTACTCCACCTGGCAGTTGTAGTTTTGGAGCTGTAGCATCCATTTCTCAATGCGTGGGGGAGGTTTGGTAGAAGTTCCTGAAAATAAGGCCACGAGCGGCTTGTGGTCAGTGGCAACGACAAAAGATTTCCCATATACATATAGGTGGAAATGCCGGCATCCCCAGTGTATTGCGATCACCTCTTTCTCGATCTGGGAATACCTCTGCTCCGTTTCCGTCAGAGACCGGCTGGCAAAAGCCACTGGGGTCCAATCCTCTTCTGCTCGCTGTCGCTGAATGAGCACCGCGTCTAGGCCAACGGGACTGGCATCTACAGCCACCAATGTCAATTTCCGGGGGTCAAAGAATGCCAGGGTGGTGGCCTCGGAGATAGCTTCTTTGATTTCCTGAAATGCCTTTTCTTGTTCCGGGCCCCATCTCCAGGGTGTGGCTTCTTTGGTCAGCTCCCTCATGGGTAGCGTCAGGTTGGCAAGGTCTCTCATGAATCTTCTGCAATAATTCACCATCCCGAGGAACCTTCGGACTTCGGTGACAGTAGTGGGGGGCTTAGCTTCTTTGATGTCCTTGACTTTTTCTGGATCTGGGTTTACCCCTTCGATGGAAAATGTGTATCCAAAGAATTGTATCTTTCGTTTCAGAAATTTGCACTTTTCCCAATGCAGGGTAAGTCCTGCGTCTCGTAGTCTCTGTAGTACTTGTGTTAGACGGCTGTTGTGCTCCGGTATAGTTCTCACATGTACCATGATGTCATCACTGACATTTATCACTCCGGGGATGTCAGCGATGAGCTCTTGTATCACATTTTGGAAGACCTCCGCCGCACTTGAAATCCCAAAACTCAGGTGGGTATACCTCCGGAGTCCTAGATGCGTTGAAAACGTGGTGATGTTGCGAGAGGATTCATCTAATACCAGTTGATGGTAGCCTGATCGTAGATCCAGTTTGGAGAACCAACACGCACCCGCCATTTCACCTATGAGATCATCTATGGTGGGAGTTATATGGCGTTCTCGCTTGATAGCGGCGTTGGGGAGTCGCATGTCCACACATATCCGTACCGCACCAGGTTGCTTGGGTTTCCGCGTGACCACAATGGGTGACACCCACGGGGTTGGGCCTGTTACCTTCTCTATTATCACCGCGTTCTCTAGCTTCTTGAGTTCGTCTTCGACCAGAGCTCGCAGATGGAATGCTATTCTGCGGTGTCTCAGGGCTACTGGTTGTACTGTGTGGTCGATGTGGCGGTGCACTTCTTTCCCTCGGAACCTTCCGATGCCTTTGAACACCTCGGCAAAATCCATCAACAGCCGCTGAATGGATTCCTGTTGGACTCCGAATGCGAATGACACCACTCCCAGATCCTCGGCTGCCCTACATCCTAGCAGCATGCCCTGTCCGTCTTCTGACACAAACACATTGGTTGTGATGGACTGGTCTCCCTGTGATATTACGGTCTTGAATTTTCCTCTGATCTTCAAAGGAGTATCCTGTCCATATGCAAATACTGTGATGGTGGACGGAGTTAGCACTGGCGGTCGGTTTAGAGTATGATGCAGAGCAGAGGCCATCAGGTTTATGGTCGCTCCTGTGTCGACGACAGCCATGATATCTTGGGTGCCTACTTGAATGCCGCACTGCGGTAAACTTCTAGCCTTCCGAGTGGTGTTGCCAATCATGTGCACCTTGTGCACCGTCCGTTCTTCCTCCTCATCATCATCCATGTCGCTTTGGCTCGGGTCCCCTTCCGGTACAGCGTTTACGACCTGGTGTGGTTTCCGGTACTTCTTCGCTCAACAGACTTTTTCGAAGTGATTGAAGCGTCCACAGCCCGAACACCGTTTTCCTTTTGCTGGACATTCTGCCGCTGGATGTGGTATTCCCCCACAGTAACCACACGACTTAGGTTGTCCCGTCGGCGCTGTTCCCGATCCCTTCTTAGTCCATTTCATCGGGGATTTGACAGTCACTTTGTGGACTGGTTCAGCCTTCACAGGCGCCAGGAGGGCGACCTCCATGTGCGCAGCCCGGCCTTTCAATAGCTCCTTGGTACGCCCCAACGTTAGGATGTCCGCCAACGACTTGCCAGATTCTTCTAGGATTTATTCCCGTAGTTTGGCAGAGAACCAGCCTTGGATGATCTGGCCGTGGACCTCTTCCGTGATGTCAGCGAATCCACACGTGGACGCAAGGTTCTTTAGGAGCGCATGATAGGTGTCTAGCGACTCTTCTGGCAACTGTCTCGCCTGCCTGAAGATGAACCTCTCATAGTCCTGGTTGGCCATGGGCTCGAAGTGCGCATTCAGGGCATTAATTAGCGTGTGGTGGTTCTTTGGGGTAGGTTCCACTAGGGTTTTTGATATGTGGTGCACATCCTTGCCTCCAAAGTGAAGGACCATAGCCCTTTTTTGATCTTTATGAACTTTGGTGGTTTCGAAGAAGATTATTAGTCGGTCCACCCAGTCTTTCCATTTAGGGGCTAGCGAAGATGGGGAGCCCTCGACTACAAACGGCGCAATAGGAGGTATCGTGGCCATGACGCGGACCTTAGCGTGTTGCTGTTTAGACAGGAGGTTGTTCTGCTTCTTGGCCTTGCCCCTGTGCGCCTGCTCGGTGATTGGTGCGCCCTTCTGGTTGTGCCTGTTAGGGTTTGGTGTTACCAATGCTTGTTGGGAGGCTGATAAGCTGACTGTAGACGAGTGGGTAGGACGAAGATGACTCTGCCCGTGAGTCTATCAGTGTCTGATTCCCTGTAATGTTCCTTTTCAGCTATTCCTGCTGTTCACCCCTGATAACTGACTTGGTGGGTCTGGATGGCCTGGTGCTGGGGTATGCCTTGACGGTGTTCCCCTGGCAAATCGAGTCGCCGTGGAGAGGGGGAGGCCCAGGTGTACTGTGGCAGTCTTTTGCTTCCCCACTGTGAGTGAAAAAGACCCCCCGGAGATGGGAAGCCTTGCGGCGCCCAGCAGAGAGGGTCGCCCCTCCCCCGCTTACACGCGGCCACGTGGCGCCGGGCCTGGAGCCGGATGATAGTGTGCGCTATGTGGGCGGGCCAATGCGCCTCACCTGGGAGCTTCGTGCGCTGCCGATGCAGCAGTGAGTCAATCACTCCGGGACACGGAGGCCGCCGCACCTTGGGGTCACGCCGGACACAAGCACCGTGAGCCAGAGTAGAGCTCGCGGCCGCCCCATGGCAGACACGGCGACAGTGCAGCAGTGAGGGCATGCCCACCCTCGTCGCCAGCTGTTATGTCGTGAGGGGCTTGCAGGATTTAGGGGGTGACGGGAAGGGGCACTGGACATACACTCGTGGCCTAATGAATGATGACTCGGACACACGGGTCTCTTGGTTGCTTCGTCTGTCACGCCGTCGCCCAACTGGCGTACGTGCGTGCGTAGATGCTATTTATTGAACTGCGGTCACGTGAACGTGACGTGTTCAGCGGGTTACTCCACCGACTAGAACACCACAGCGTCCACATCACATCTGTTGAAATCATCGTCCCACGCTTTCCCATATGATATGTCAGTTGTGCTGTACCAGCATGCCAGCCCCGACAGCACCTAGCAGCTGCACACCAGCGTGCACGTAGGCGCCTGGTGAGTCAAAACTATTCCCACATCAGTTCCTTTATCAGAGCGACATTTTTACACCGTGCTCGTAACTGACAGGACTTCCAAGGCCACAGTTAAGGTGAGAGGCAGCCTCACGCTGCTGCGCTCGTTTTCTCCACACTGCTTTAACGGTGATCTAATTTACACTGATTCGTCCCCCATTACAAAACCTAACTGAAGGGAATTGTATTCCTAACAAGATCAGAACCGGATGGTGGATCTTTATCTCTCTTATTGAGGTGAGAGGCTGCTTGTGCGCCACGGTACCTGATTCCTTATGTTGAGACTATAGAATGTCCTCTTTAACTAGAGGATTATAGAACTCTGTTTCAACTGGACCTTCCCCCTTTTTATGCAGAATCAATCTGATGGTAATTCTGTTCCTCACAAGATCACAACCAGAGGGTGCATCTTTACTTCTCCTCTTGAAACTCCCCAGACAAGGGCATTGAATCATTTACACCATTCCTGTTACGCAAGATAAGAAGGACACCCTTCCTCCCTCGTGTCTTTTTCAAATGATATCCTAGTTTGGGCCAGACCAACCTTTATCATTCTCAATTTTAGATTTGAACCGGAGGGTGGATCCTTTTTTCCCACCATATCACTACGGTTATACTAGGTAGGCCCAGCTGGTGAGCGCTTTCACTACCAGCACGGGCCTGCTTACCCTTCAAATCCTACAATTCACATCCTTTGGGCTACTGTCACATGACCTCACCGCCCTCTCTCCCGAAGTCCCTTTTTAAGTAATTGACTATCTTTGGATGGGTTTCTTTCTGTTACTCAACCAACTGCACCCTTTACCTTCTTGACTGTTGGGCTAGTCTCTTTGATGGTTCTCTGACATGGTTGTGATTACCCACAGCTGGTGCATCATTGCGCACACCGGCTATCTAATCCCGTCACTCGTGGCTTTTAATATGGTTGTTCAGTTGTACGTAATACTTTCTTAGTCAAATCTAAAGTAACACAAATGCTTCTCACACTTCTTTATTATAACTTTTAAGCATGCAGTAGACTTCTGTACAGCACAGCTTAAAAACATAGGCAAAGGGGGGCGTGGCCAAGATGGCGTCGGAGTAGGACGCTTCTTCGAGCCTCTCCGGCGCCGATCCAGCATAGCATCGAATAGCACGGTCCAGGGCGTGCTGACCGGCTCCAGAAGGCCAGCGAAGGTCACCGACACCTAGGGGTGTGGTCCGGTGCTGTCGGTGGAGCGGTGCGATGCTTGCAATGGCCTGAGGCGCAGTGGCGTTTGAGGCCTGTAAGCACTGGCCTCGCGTGAAAGAGAGGCCGGCTCCGGAGTTCGGCAGCGCCTAAAAGTTGTGGGGAAGAGGCCCGCATTGGACTCGTTCGCTCCTGGTCTCCCCTGTAACTGACGAGGAGCGAGGAGCACGATTTGCCTGTGGGGGCGGCTGCTCCGGACACCTGTGCCCTCCGGAGAAAGGAGGCGGCGGTGCCGGGCCTGGAGTGAGGAGGGAGACCCGGAGGCGGCGGAGCTGAGAGCTACCGGAGGCGGCCGCCTGAAGGGGGATCGGAGGCGCCAGGGCCGCCGTCGGGGGCTGCGCCCGCTCTCAAGCTGCCGGGGTGAGTCGAAACGGCTGGAGGGAGCATTGCGGTTGGTGAAGGAGGGAGCGAGGAGAGCCGGTACTGAGGAAGAGGGCCCGGCGGGAGGGCGGAGCCGGGCCCTGACTTTAATTACACCACGGATTCAGCTGGAGTGAAGCTGCGGTGGTCTTGATCGTCCGGCCTGAGTATTTAAAGACAAGCGTTGGTGGTGCTGGAGCCGGTAACTGGGGAGCACGGAGGCTCGGGGTGGCAGGGTCCCTACACCGCCACGAGGGCTGCCTGAGTGAGCCGGAATCTCTACAGTTGGTGTCGAGCTGTGGCTTGGGAAGGGCGACGGGGGGTACTGCGGACACGGAATCCCAGCACCGGCGGAGCGCTGTGACACGGTGGCAGGGGGCCCGGGGCCTGGAGGTGTGTGAGCTTCTGCCGCAGGGACACTGCACCGATCACTGGCTGAGCACATCCTGGTGGGAAACATTGCGGCGCCATTTTGATTAGACTTTCCCTGGTGGGATCTGGTGGCTACTGCCCTGCTGGTATCGCTCGCCCTGGGCCTGGGTTGAAGGCCGGGGAGGCCTTGCATTGACTTTACATGCTCTGCTTACCTGGGCATTGGAACCCCGGGACGTGGGATCCCTGCTCACTCCTGGCACGGAATATCTTCTGGAGAATTATCACACGGATATATCGACAGGCGGTGAGGCCTCTGAGGGTTTCTTGGACGGAGGGGGAGAGATCGTACCCCTGTTTGGGCTGGACGGTAGGGGACATCGCCCCATCTATGGATCCGGAGATCCCATAGCGACCTGTCATCTTGAATTTCTGGGGAGAGAGGGTCGCCCCGGCCAAGTGCTACACCCGGACCACCACAATGTCCAATACGCTGCGTAAGTGGCGTCCGGGGAAGGATGGCGCCTCTAAATCCTCGCAGCAGCCGGCATCTCCGGGAGCCAGTGGCTCGTCGAGGCAATCGGACGACGAGGCGCCTGCAACTAAGGCCTTTAGGTCTGAGCTCTTTTCCTCCATTAAAGAGGATATTTCTGAACTCCGCGCACAATTGGCGTCAGACCTCCGGGAGGTGCGGAGAGATGTGGATGGAATTGGCGAGAGGGTGGCGACACTGGAGGACCATGACCTGAGTGTGGCGAACGATGTGCACCAGCTGCAGCAAGACATCATCCGTCTCACGGAACAGAACTTGGATTTGCAGACCCACACAGAGGACTTGGAAAACCGTTCCCGAAGGAACAACATCCGCATCCGCGCAGTGCCGTGGGACGGTGAGGCGGGGGACCTGCGTGGCTATGTTCAGGTCTTGTTCTTGCAGATTCTGGATGAGGAGGATGTGCAGGAAATTAGGATGGATAGAGTGCATGGAGTGGGGTTGCCCAGGCGAGGAGGGGGCCCCCTCCTGACATCCTCGTTTGTGTACACGATTTCCAAGTGAAAGAACGCATCCTGCGTAAAGCCAGAGCTATCACATCACTGCAATTCAGGGACCATCGTCCGCAGCTCTACCAGGACCTAGCAGCCTCAACGCTACAGAAGAGGGAGTTCCGTCCCGTGACCTCCTTCCTGCGGGAACGCAACATCTCCTACTCCTGGGGACACCCCTTCCGGATCATCTTCCGCTGGCAGAATAGGCTGGCACAGATTCGCTCTCTCCAAGTGGCGAAGGACCTACTGGGCCTGGACGACGTCGCGCCCTCTCAGGGGGCGAGCACTTCTCCATCGCGGAGGCGTCATCGTTCTTCCTCCTGGCACAGAGTAGGCTCATCTCCAGACCGGCGGCGGCCAGGCCGCGCTGCCAGCTTGCAGGAAAGGGGAGACGCGGTGGCTTCGGTGGCCTCGGCGACTTTGGCAGATTCTCAACAAAGCTCTGGAGTGGCATGATTCCTGACCTAATGGCGGTTTGGCACCGGAAGGGGCACCGGCCCTTAGGCGCCGGGGGTATGGTTGTACTTTTGGAGGAGACACCCCGGACCGTGGCCTTGGGGGTCACCGAGTTGGTACCCCTGCCCCGATTCCAGTCTGGAGGGACCCTTACGAACTATGGCCTACTGGAACTGATGAGTACCATTTTCAAATTCAGTGTATTGAGTTATTTCTTCTTGTTGTTCTTTTCTTTGCAGGGGGGGTTGGGGGATGGGGGGTCTGGGGTGAAGGGTGCTGGGGGGTTCCATGGTGGTGACGGGAGGGTTCTGTTGAATGGCTGGCTGGGATGTGTGCGAGTGATCCGGGCGGGTGCGGATTGGGAGGGGTTGTTGCCAAGGCTGCTACAAGCTTGTTGTCGGCTGGGTGGTGCCTGGGGGGAGTCCTGGATTGCCCTTTGACATTGCCTTCGACTGGAGGGCTCCTGAGTACGGGAGAGGGGAATCAAGAGGTGGCTGTAGAGAGTCCTGGTTTCTTTCTGCACTATGCCAGTTAGCATAGGGACTTGGAATGTCAAGGGTCTGAACTCACCGCAGAAGAGGCAGAAGGTATGGAAATATGTGACTGACCATCAGCTGGATATTGTGGGGTTACAAGAAACTCATTTAGCACGGAAGGATGAGTTACGCCTTCGGCATAGGGCATATCCCCTTATATATAGATCTTCTGCCACCACGAAACATAGAGGGGTAGCCCTCATCTTCCGCGCTGCACTGCATTTCCAACCTGTAGAGGTACGCGATGATAAGGACGGCCGATGGCTGATGGTGAAGGGGCTTGTTCAGGGGCGGCTGTGCACCTTTGTGGTAGTGTATCTCCCCAACTCTGGTCAAAATAAATTTCTACAAAGCCTGTTGCAGAAAGTGGGGGACTTTGTGGAAGGGCACTTGTTCCTTTTGGGGGACTTTAATTTGGTGTGGGATAAGGTGGTGGATAGCTCTGGGGGCCACAGGGCTGGCACAGGTGTGCTTTCTACATCATCACAGCAGGTGGTAGGGGAGCTGGGGTTGATTGATGGGTGGCGCTTTTTCATCCTACCTCAAGGGACTACACATTTTTCTCTCATGTGCACCACTCCTACTCCCGATTGGATCACATCTTCCTCGGCCAATCTCTTAGAGGAGATGTCCTTGGTGCCACCATTCTTCCTCTATCAGTCTCGGATCACAGTTTGCTGGTGCTTAACCTCCGTTGGTCGTCTTCTGGTGCAGGTCAGCGGAAGTGGTACTTCCCGGCCTCGGTGGTCAGGGACGATACTTCCAATAAGGCGCTGCGAGCTGCCATTAAGGAATTCTTTGAGCTTAATCCCCCGTCTGATACATCGGTCTCTAACACCTGGGACGCCTTTAAGGCGTCTATCAGGGGCACGTGTCTGGGCCTCAATGCGCAACTCAATAGACTGCGACGGAAGGACCGGGAGGCCTTGGAGGCTGAGGTGGCAAACCTCGAGCAGGCCCACAAGCTTAACCCCTCGAGAGTGACCCTCCGACTATTGACGGCGGTAAGGGGGAAGTTGAGGGCTCACTACAATAACAGGGCCGAACTCACGCTATTGAGGTTGGGGCGACAGTCTTACTCCTGTGGGAACAAGGTGGGTAGGCATCTGGCGCGTCAACTGCGTGATAGGAGGGAACGCGAATATATAGGAGGATTTCGAGATGCAGCAGGTGTATTGCAGCATCGAGATGAAACGAAGATGGACATTTTTGGCCGCTACTATGCGGACCTCTACACCGGGGACAGCCTTGGAGCGGAAGCCCAAAGGGAGTACTTGCGGCGCTTGCCCCTACCCCAGATATCTAAAGAGTGGAATGAGTTGTTGGAGGCACCGATCACTAGGGAGGAAGTCCTTGAAGCCATCAAAAATTTAAAACTACACAAGGCACCGGGACCGGATGGCTATACCGCTGTCTTTTACAAATCGTATGCCTCCGAGTTATGTGATTTCCTAGTGTCCCTTTTTAACGACATGGCTGTGTCCGGGTCCTCTACGGGTTCCTTGGCGGAGGCGGTGATCACGGTTTTACCGAAGCCTGGGAAGGACCTCGCTCACTGTGCCTCGTTCCGCCCCATAGCGTTACTCAACATTGACGCTAAACTATACTCGGTGATCCTGGCGCATAGGATACAAGATCTGATGCCTGCGATCATACACCCTGATCAATCCGGATTCATCAAAGGGCGCCAGACCCACGACAATACCTGCAGGGTGGTTCACTTAATTGAAAAGGCGGACAGGTTCCGCATCCCGGCAGTTCTTGTGGGTTTGGACGCAGAAAAGGCTTTCGATCGGGTGGATTGGGGCTTCCTGTTCAACACGCTGACGGCTTTTGGGTTTTCGGAAAAATTTATCACCATGGTGAGGGCAAATTTTTGCAGCCCCAGATCTCGAGTGGCGGTGAATGGCTATATGCCGGCGTTCTTTCCGCACTCTAGGGGCACCAGGCAGGGTTGCCCCCTCTCCCCCCTTCTGTTCGCGCTAAGCATCGAACCCTTGGCGATGGCGGTGCGAGAACACGAGGGGGTTCGGGGCTTACCGTTCACAGGAGAGCAACACAAGATCACACTATTCGCGGATGACGTATTATTTTCTGTGGTGGATCCGGAGCACTCGCTACCCTGCATTAGGGAGATCTTGCTAGAATATGAAGAGGTGGCTGGCTTCAGGGTCAACTATAGCAAGTCGTATATTTTGAATCTGACTCTTTCGCAGGTGGAGGTGGACCGCGTGCGGCCATTGACGCCTTTAGCCTGGGCCACTGGTTCAATTGTCTATCTGGGGGTCCACTTGACCCCAACAGTGGGCAAATTATTCTCGGCTAACTTCCCGCCCCTTCTAGCGAAGACCCGAGCTGAATTGGACAGATGGAAGCTCAAATTTTAGTCATGGCTGGGCAGAATTCATGCAATTAAGATGGTTCTTCTTCCTAAATATTTGTACTTATTTCAGGCTCTGCCCATCCCGCTAGACAGCGATTACTTTCGGCGGCTCAAGACTCAGATACTGCGATTTGTTTGGCAAGGGGGCCGGGCGCGTCTTTTCTTTGCGGTCCTGCGCTGGCCCAGATCAGAGGGCGGGGTGGGGCTTCCAGACCTGCAGCTTTACTACAGGGCAGCCCAACTGAGGGTTCTGGTGGAGTGATCGCACCAAATGTCAGAAAAACACTGGCTGCACATGGACTGGAGCGTGGCTGGCAGGTCGATATGGGATCTTGCCTGGAAGCCGAAGAAGGACCGTCCCTTGAATGCTTATATCAGTACCCCCACGGGTACCACGCTGAAGGTCTGGGACACCTTGGCCACGGATGAACGTTGGACAACGTTCCCCTCGCCGTTCACACCCTTGCACTTCAACCCGGCTTTCCCGCCGGCGCTTAGAGAGGGGGCCTTTGATGCGTGGAGGGAAGGAGGCTGCAGGGCCTTGACCCACCTGTTTCATGGAACGAACCCCCTTACCTTTGCTAACTGTATGAGGGACTATCGGGTCCCCCCATCGGACCGACATTGTCATGTACAGTTGTTGCATTGGGCCACTTCGCCGGGGATACTGGAGGCAGCCACGAGACCTCCAACGCCATTCGAAGCTTTTTTGCTGCGGACGTCTGCCATGAAGGGCGTTACCTCCTTCCTATATCAGCTTTTGCTTAAATCGGCAATGACGCCTAGGCCACGCTATATGGAACAGTGGGAGGAGATGGTGGGGAGAGATATCACCGATAATGAGTGGTCGGCGCTTTGGCGGGATCTGACCAAGTTTAATCACTCGCTACATCTGAGGGAAGCTCATCTCAAGACTCTCATGCAATGGTACCTATCCCCAACCAGGCTCCACCGCATATACCCAGCTACTTCCGATAAATGCTGGCGGGGTTGTCGGCTCCTCAGGGACTTTCGCCATATCTGGTGGGACTGCCCAGTGATCCGGCCATATTGGGAGGAAATTCTCTCACATATTAGGGACATTCTTCAGTATCCCGTAGAGGACTCTATAGCCTTTGTCCTGTTGGGCCTTCGTGACCCCGGCCTTGAACATCAGACTCGGGCTGACAAAAAGATTTTGTGGCTTTGCCTGGGGGCGGCCAAACTCACGTTGGCTGCTGCCTGGAAACGGAAGGAGGCACCAGCAATCTCTCTGTGGCACGCACGACTGGAAGCTTCTAAGCTTGGAAAGAATGGTGGACATCTTCCTCGGTAATTTCAAGAACTTCAAGTTCATATGGGGACCCTTGGTTGCCTTCCTCTCTAAGGGGTTACCATCAGCTGTATGTCCGGCATCCCTGCGATCACTACATCTCTTTCAAGTCTAGTATGGTTCTATGAATTAGTGTGGGTATGTGTGAGTCACCACCATGGGGGGGGGGGGGGGAGGGGGAGAGGGGAAAGGGGAGTTAAACTTTTCTGGTTTTTGGGTTCCTGAGGTGCATCCTGTTGGATTGATGGCATATCCGACTTGGATATATAGGCCCGCGGGCCTGGTAGCTCTGGTACTTAATCCTTTGCATTGTACGACGCCGTTGGTAGGCTTCTTGGAGCTCTCGATTTGCAAGCCTTTGATCATACTCAGTGCTATCGGACTAGACGTGTCTCTGCTCTGTGAGATCGCCAACCTCTAGATTTCGGATTGTGCCCCCTGCGTGGGGAAATGTGCGGCACCTCAGTGCCCTTTTCTCTGTTTCTTTTTGTTCTATGCAAAATAAAAATTTTACAAAAAAAAAAAAACATAGGCAAAGTCAATATCTCTGGCTAAACACATATACGTTCCCAAAGGTGAGACCTATTGGCTATGCCAATGCTTGTTTAGAACATGTGCCTTGGATACAACTATTCAGTGCACAAACCATAATGTGTGAAAATCCGGTTTCAGTAGATATTTGATTTGGCATCACCAAGTGTACCAAGGAGGGAATGGTTGGTAGAGGAGGAGAGTGAGTGCTGAGGAGCGAGAACAAACAGCTGGAGAGAAAACAGAGGGAAAGAGCAGGAAGTAGATAAAGGATGAGAAAGGCGTGGTGGAAGGGAGGTTAGAACAGGAGTAGGGGAGAAAAAGGGGAATCAGAAAGAGTGTAAAAAAAGAGACAACTATAGAATGGCTGAAAAAGGAAATGGAAGGAAAGAGGAAACAGCGGGAGAGGAAGTGGAAAGCAAACAATTGTTTGCAGAACTAGGAGGACTACAAACTGGCAGTGAGCTATCGAATTGCAAAAGCGGTCACCAAGCCCGGGAGTGGTGTGCGCCTGCTCTCTAAAAGGAATTTTAAACAAGCATTGGCCACGCGGCCGCAAAAGTGAAAGTAATTGCGAGCGATAAAAGCTGCTGCGAGTGTAAGGGTGGAAAGCCAGATGGCGCCTGATCGCGTGAGCCCGCGCGCGTAACCGCACGCTCAAGACCATGGCAGCATTTTCAAAAGCGCACTTACTAAAAGTCTCGCCACAGCCGCGCATGCGCAGGCTCAGGCGAGACCTAAAAATTTGCTTTATTTGTGCTTTGTAACTGCGGACATATTCTGAAATATACGTACAGTTCATTTACAGATGTTTTCGTGTTAGACAAATTGATATCCTACGGCGCTTTCCTTTCACATCTGAACTCTGCTAGATTCCACAGTTCACTTAATAAAACCCTTCAGGTGGCAGAGACGTAAAAGTCAACACTAATGTCCGTGATAAAAGAACAAGCAGCAGTTTGTCAGAAGACACAGCTTGACATCTGACCTGGGTCTGTGAAAGCACAACACATGTGACAAGATCAAAACAAACTTCAAAAGCTTGTTGATTGCTTTTTCGCCTTCTGACCTCCAGCGTGGTTAATTTTGGGGGGGCTGCAGCGCCCACAGCACCCTATTTCCAGCGCCTATGCTGGCTCTCTGCACACTGCAAATATCCTGGTCCGGGGGGAGGGGCGACGAACCGCGGGGGCATTTGAGGGTTTTCCCGAATGGAGTAAGAACTGGCCCCAGTTCCAGCGGTGAGGTCACATCCTGCCCTGCCCACTGCTTCGGATGTTCTCCAGTTACAGCCTGGCAGGGCTGTTGTTGTGCTTTGAGAAGACAGCGTTGAGCAGCACTGGGCGGGCTGAGGACAGAGGGGAGCCCTAAAACAGCAACCAGCAGAGGCACAAGATCAGACAGAGAGACACAGAAGCATCTGGGAGTGGGACTGAGGAGCAGAGAGCACAGTGTCCCCGTGGACTGGCAGCACCTGGAGGCGCAAGATCACACAGAGACACAGCAGCATACGGGACAGAGGGCACAGGGACCCCCTGGGAGTGGACTGCCACCTGCAAGAGACATAAGATCACAGAGAGACAGGGGAGGTTCCTGAACCGAGGTCCAAACAAGAAGAAACCAGAGGAAGAGGTAACACTTTTTACAGAGTTACAGGCAGCACCGGGGAACGAGAGAGGAGAGCCGAAGGAGAGGAGATAAAAGGCCAGGAAAGGCGGTAAGCTTCCTTGAGGACCCCGGAGGCCAGAGGTAACAGCAGCAGTACCTGTCAGGGGTGAAAAAAAGGCACGCCTCGGGTTACAGGTGCCGCCCCCGGCTACCCATAGTTGCTGCCCAGGCTGGCGGAGAGAAGGGGCGGGAAATAGGGGAAGGCGTGGAGAGGGATGTCTGTAACTAAGGTAAAGTGTGTGTCACGTGCCTGTCAGGAAAAGTACAAATATTACATTGCAATGGAAATGTAAGACCTGCCCGGGCGACGTCCCAGCTAGAGAATTTACGCAATAACTGTGTTTGCATGTGGAAGTCCTACTGGCGGAAGTGGGTGTGTGTGTGTGTGTGTGTGTGTGTGAGAGAGAGAAAGAGTGTGCTCTGAAGCGAGATACGAACTGGATGAGTGAGCGTCATGTCACGGTGGGGGGCGGGGGAGGGAGGGGGGTCTATGTACGTACCTGTGTCAGGTGCATTGCTGAAAATGTAAACAATGGGAGGAGTCAGTGATAATCACACATTAGGTGTGATCATTAGAGGTGTTTTGTGAGAAGCGAATGGCTCCTGGAATGAATAGATATTGTCAGTTTTCAGAGAAAGAGAGGTGCAGACAGTGAGAGATTCGGAGCAGTCTATATGTACAAGAGACGCACAGAAGGGAAGGAGAGGACATTCAAAATAACCAAGGGAAGTAAAAATAGCAAGTTTAGGTCAAGCTTCATTTTTCACTCAGTTATCAGGAGTAAAGCAGGGGACATTTGTTTACAATAGCTTGCAATCTGTGGATGTAGAATTTTAAATGGCACTCTGAAGGAATGTGGCTTTTAACAGTCTTTGTATAAACACTTTAACTTTCAAAGGGACGGCCGATACTTGCCTCGCCGCAAAAAGGAACCCCAGTGCTGGCTGTGACCCCTTTACGAGCGACAGTCAAGCAGTGCGACATTTAATCACATCCAAGCACACGTAGTAACCATTTGACAACACCACTGAGCCAGCTCTTGTGCACATCACACCCCTGTAGATGCGTGTTGAATCCTTGCAAACCCAGAAAGCACACCTGTGTGCACGTATCACAGCAGCACAGTCATCGCGCAATAAACAGACCACGCAGTTATAGGCGTAAAAGGCCATTTATTAGACCAGAACTGCGCATAACAATAGAACAGTAAAGAATAACAGAAACACCCCACTCATACATCCCCCCCATTTGTTTTCAATCATTCATGTCAGTACTGAGCCCTAGCGGCTCCAAACACCCTCCACTTGCCGTCAATCACCCTTCCAGCCCCCAGCCATTGCCAACTTCAAATCAACTTCGATCCGTCCTGACCAAGTCTCCCCCCCCAAGGGATGGGTATGCCCGCTCTTGACCCCCTATCCCTTCGGAACCTGCCACCCAGTGGACCCCCTGTAGGGCGGTACACTGCCCCACCCCCCCCACCAAGGGGCCGTCCGTCCGTCAGGGCCAAGTCACTCCCTCCGACACCAGATCGATTCATTCCACAGCTTGCTCACCACATCCCTCAGTTCCATCATATACCAAGCATTCCCCAGGCGAGACAGATGCACACCGTCCTCCCTAAAGGCTAAAGGCTCCTCCAGGCGAATTCCAGGATGTGAGATGACTTTCGTCCCCCTGTCAACACAGTAAAGTCTCATTGCCCGATTCAACTTCCTCCGGGCCTTCTCAATGGCCCCATGTTTCACGGCCCCTCTCCAAACTTTACGGGGGACCAGCTCCGTCCAGGCAATGCAGGCCCCCGACATCCTTGATTTAAGCACATCCAAGTCCCTCTGCATCAATTGCAACAGAGCCAGTCCGGACAATTGCACCAGGTCGTTCTCGCCCAGATGGATGATCAACAAATCCGGGCAGCCCCTCTGGGGCACCATCTTCGCGAGCCAGGGCAGTAGTGCCCCCCATCGCATTCCGCTCTTTCCCCACCACTTCACCTCGTGCAATTGTCCTCTCAGTCCCAGGTTACGACCGTAAACCTGTTGGTCAGCGTACTTGGATGCCCAGTGCACAAAGGAGTGCCCGACGATCCACGTCACCGTCTTACCACCCGGGCCACCCACGCAACCTACGAAGAAAAAAGAAGTTAGAAACGGGCAAAACAGAAAGCACAAAACCACAACCTGCCTGGGACCCCCTCTACCTCCTCACATACCGCTCGCAACAGCGAGACTTCCAACGACCAATGCTCCGAATCCGGTCCCAGGACCAACCCAGACGGGCCGCTGCAGTGGCAGCACCAATACGGAAGGAATGAGTACCAAACCCCGCACCATTCATGCCCAGTCGACCCAAAGCCTTCCTCAACACTGCCAACAGCTGGCCCGCCGTCAACCTCGCACCCGAAGCATGCTGGAAAATTTCGCCCCCCCGCGGGCCTCCCGCCCCGCAGAAGGAGCGCCACTCACGCACCGGGCAAACCGCCCCACCAGCTTCATTCAACCACACCCACGTACCACGGCCCAACTGATCAGTCTTCGAGCGGCCCAGCCAGATCCCCAAACGACCCGCATCCACCCGCACATCCTCGCACAAGCGCCCAGGCCCCCGCCTCGTGCCCAGCAACTCAGACACCCGGAACGCCCCAAAAAACATCCACACCATGCACAAACGAAACAAGCCCACCTCAGCTCCGTCATAGCAGCACTCAGGCAACACCCCCACCAGACGCACCAACAGGTCAAACGTCACCGCCTCCCGCGGGCGCCCCCCCCCAACACTCCTCTCCCGACCCCACCCCCGCAACATGCGAGCCAGTACCACATCCTTGGTGGGGTCGAAACCCAGAAACAAAACACAGTAAAAGGAAATGCCAGCCAACTTTCCAGAAATCGTGGCAGCAGTCAGGCCCCGGTCCATGCAAGAGAGCACATAGCCCCGCACACCACCCAGTACCTCCGATTCCCCACTCACCACACCATCCACCGTCCAACCCATGAAAGAACTAAATTCAGACCATGCCAAACGATATGTCCTCCTCGTGGACGGTGCCAACGAACCCTCCACCAGACCAATCATCCTCACTCCCCCAAGGCCCAGATGCCGGCCGGCAGCTCGGTCTTGCAGGCGTCCGCTCCCGGCGCCAGATGTCGGAACCGCTGCCACTGCGAACGAGACAAAGCATCCGCAAAGTCATTATTCGCCCCAGGGACATGCTTGGCCCGAAACACCACATTCAATTGCAGACACGCCAGCATGAACCTTCGCAACAGCTTCAACACTCGCAGGTCCCTCGCCCTCTGGTTATTCACAAGGTCCACAACCGTCATGTTGTCCACGTGAAAAAGCACTGTCCTGTCCCGAAAGTCATCCCCCCACACCACCAGCGCCACCAACAAAGGGAAGAACTCGAGAAAAGCAATACTC
This sequence comes from Lissotriton vulgaris, assembly GCF_964263255.1. Taxonomy (NCBI): domain Eukaryota; kingdom Metazoa; phylum Chordata; class Amphibia; order Caudata; family Salamandridae; genus Lissotriton; species Lissotriton vulgaris. The sequence goes on along the minus strand of NC_141700.1, from coordinate 783,488,864 downwards.
CTGCCCTGCTTCAACCAGGAGGCCGGCCAGCTCTCCGCGCACCACCGCCCATCCCAAAACACACCAAACCCCGCTGACCCGGCCGCGTCAGAAAAGATCTGGCATTGCCACACCGCCCTCTCCTCATCAAACTCCAAAGGTACACCATGGAACTCCCGCAGAAAGGTGATCCAAGTCCGTAGATCCGACCGCACCCCCAGCGTGATTCTCACCCGGTGATGCGGAAGCACTGCCCCCGACATGGCCATGCCGAGCCGCCGACAGAACGTGCGCCCCGCCCGGACAACCCTGCACGCAAAGTTAAGGAAACCCAGCAGCCTCTGAACCGCCCGCAACGGGATCCGCCTCTCCCCCACTGCCCATTCCAGACACTCCAAAATCTCCCGCACCTTAGCCGCAGGCAGACGCGCCAACCACGCAACAGAGTCCAACTCAATCCCCAGAAAAGTGAGGCAACAGCTGGGACCAGCCGTCTTCTCAGGCGCAAGAGGCACCCCAAACTGCACCGCCAAGGATTGGAAACGCGACAGGGCCCTGCCACAATCCCCCGACCCCGCCCTTCCCAGGAAGAGGAAATCGTCCAGGTAGTGAGTGACCTCGCGACACCCGCTCACCCTCACCATGACCCACTGCAAAAAGGAGCTGAACAATTCGAACAAGGCACAGGAGATAGCACAACCCATGGGAAGGACCTTGTCGACATAGATGGCACCCTCGAACTGCATGCCCAAGAGCCCGAAATCCGCCGGGTGAATCGGCAAGAGCCGGAAAGCCGACTTGATGTCGCACTTCGCCAGCTCCGCCCCGGGCCCACAAGAACGCACCATCCGGACCGCATCGTCCACCGACGCATACAGCACCCTCGAGTCCTCCTCGGCAATGAAGTCATTCACCGACCTACCCTCCGGCCAAGACAAGTGATGAATCATCCTGAACTCCCCCACCTCCTTCTTCGGCACAACCCCCAGGGGCGAGACAATCAGGTCAGGCAGCGGCCAGTCTAGGAAAGGCCCCGCAACTCTCCCCTCCGACACCTCTTTCCGCAACTTCGCAGCCACCACCTCCGGCAGTTCCCGCGCCGACCTCAAATTCTCGGCCCACCGCCGCTCCCTGGGGCCCTGATAACCCACCCGAAAGCCTTCGGTGAATCCCCAAAAGAGCCGCGCCGCGGCCTCGCGGTCAGGGTAGCACGCGAGCCACGGGGCCATCGCCTCCACACTAACCGGAGTAGGCGCCCTTCGGGCCAGGCTGTCCTCGCCCCCTGGCATTCCGCCACTGTTCAGAAGGGGTTGCGAGCGAGAGGCACTGAGTGATGGGGTGCTTCCCACCGCACTTAGAACACTCATGTTTAAACTTGCACGGGTACCTGGAGCAGAAACCCCGACTGTAGTTCCAACACACTCCTGTGGTGGCCCCCCCTCCCCCCGGCTTGGGCGACTGTCCGGACACAATGGTGCTGGGCACAGTTCCGCCCCCCGCCCCGCCCTGGGCGGGACGCGTCGGAAAAGACCGATACAACACCGGTAGACCGCTGGCCGTATGAGTAGAGGCCGACGAGTGCGACGACGCCATCCACTGCATCCAGAGTTCCTGGTCCACCTCCCCCCAGCACTTCTCAGGATCGGCGCTGACCCGGGCCCGAAACTCCTCATCATAGCTCAGCCAAGCAAAACCCCCAAACTGCATCTGTGCCTTGCGTACAATGTCCATGTATTTGAACAAGGCAATCGCCCGGTCAAGGTACTTCACACAATACACACTAGCATAGATCAGAAAAGCCGAGGTCCAATTCTCCATAGTGATAGGCACTCTAGGCCGCCTCGTCAACTCCCACTCCTCCTCCTTGGAACCCTCCTTCGCCTGAACCTCCCTGTGCAACAACTTAAAAACATCCACGAACTCATGCTTCCAGATCCTTTCCCTCATTTTTTCGGACAAATGGGACCCCAACGGCATTGCCAGCCCCATGTACGGCATCTTCTTCGGGACCTTCACCCCCTTCTCATCCTTCCCGTCACCCTTGTCAGTCTGCACCCCCAAAGTTACCGACTTACCATCCACCTTTTTACCATCCTCAGGTGGACCGCCCGAAGGCGCCCCCCCCTCCCGCACAGACCCATCCCCAACTCCCACCGAACGGCAGGGGCGCTTCCTCCCCTCCCCACCCCGGGGTGCGTCATCCCAAACCGCCCACCAGGCACTCTCACCTGTTGGTGCCTCCGTCCGCTCCCGGGGCCGTTCTCTGGACTCCTTCCCACGGGCCTTCACTGGTCCAGTCCTCTTCCGAGATCCGGGGTCGACCTGCAAGACACCAAGGTCGTCACCCCCCGCTGCGCGGCCTACGCCTTCCAGGTCATCCCGCACCTCCCCTTCTTCCAACTCCTCGCTCTCAGCACCGTAATCCAGTTCAAGCACCGGTTCCTGATCCACACCTTCAGACGAGACACACTTCACTGCACGTTTCACACCCTTGGCTCCACACTCGCGGCCACGCTGTGCGGTGGCGCCACCAGAAACCGTTGCCCGATCCCGCGGGGGAGGGACAGCCGCCGCGGACTGCCCTACTGCTTCTGACCTGCGTCTCGGAGCCGTGTTGCGCCCCGCTAGGCCCCCCTTAGCTCTGCCGACACCCGCCGACTTGGATCCCCTCCCGCCCCCCAGGTCGCTCGAACCTGGCAGGGCCCCGGCACCATCGGGCCTCAAAGCCGTGCTGGCCGTCCCTACCCCGGCCGCGCCCCCTGTAGGGTGGGCGGCCAGGCCTGACCTCTTCAACCTCGCCTGCCGAATCTCCTCCTCCTGCCTCTCAGCTTCCCTCTCCTCCTCCGAGGTGGGGGTGGGGGGTCCTTCAATGTCGGGGCCCCACACCGAACCAACCCGGGCCCTGGTCTCCTCAGCCCACCTGACCTCCTGTATCTGCTCCAAAATACGTTCTCCCCTGGCCCTCTCCTCCCAGGAGACAGAACCCCAGATCGGGGGGGGGAGCGGCTGGCCGTGGCCAAAAAATTCGCCCCCCCGGGGGAAGAAACCCACCTGGTGGAAACCGTGGACCCAACCTGGACCGCCAATGGGAACCAGCGAGGGGGATGCACTCCTGCCCACCGCAAACCCAGGCACCAACGGCCGAACAACCGGGGTGCCCGCCCTAGAGCCCCGGGACAAGTCAATCGGGCCGCCCCCAGACACCCGCATGTCCAGCCCAGGCCCATCCCCACTAAAGGAAGCCCCATCCACACGAACCAAGGCCCCGGAGGCCCCGCCGTCACCCTCCGACCCGACCAGGCCCTGCGCGGGCCCAGCCCGTGCGTCGCCTAGCTCCACCCCCTGCTCAGCACCGTCCGGCGCCAACAGAGGACCCTGGAGCGGAAGCTCCTCGGGCACGGCCCGCATGGCCGCCCCCGAGGCCCCAGGCAAAAACTCCAATTGGGGGAAGGGGCGAGTGGAAGACGACCGGCGCTTCCCGCCCCGCGCAGTATCCTTCGGAACACCCCCCCCCTCCCGGCCCCCGAGCCACCCTCCTGAACCTGATCGTCCTCCAGGCAGGCGAAAACCGCCGCCTGCACCCCCGCCGAGGCAGCCCTCGTGCCTCTGGTGGCCCCCACCCAGGCCTGATCCATGACCCCGGGCCTAATCAAGTCATCGCGGCCGGCCCTAGCGAGCAGCAACAAGGCCTCCCGGACCTGTTCCGCCGGCACCCCAGACATCCCAGCCAAAACAGTAACCACAGCAAGAGAAAGAAGCACAACCCAGCTGTCGACGAACAGCTCCGAAAACAATTCCTAAAAGTAGCACTAGGCCTCAACTACGCACTAACTGCAACTCTTTTTCGAGCTCCCTCCCGATGGTGCCAGGCGCGGAAAAGAGGAAGATCCCTTCCTCCCCCGCGCTTAAGTACCCACCCCCTAGCTCCTCCCCTTCCCCTGCCTGGACTATCCCCTGCGCGAAAGACCCCGGGGAAAGACTAGTCTGCGACTCTGCTCTCCCCGGGGCCCGGCATTGCGACGAAGTATTGGCAAATCATTGGACCCCTCACATAAACAACACGTATACGTCATGTACACACCCGCCAACTTAATATAGAACCAGGCAGTTGATAAACACCCTGCAGCAATCATCATTAATGCATTCAGTGCACAGGCTAGCTGACCCATTCATGCCTGGTTCAGAAGGGTTTTGGAAGGTGCTGTCCCCAGCCCGGCCGGAAGAACACCAGACTCCACAGACCAGATACCACAGTCCACTCAATGGATGTGTCTCAGGTCACCAGGACCCTCCAGCATCCCATCCACCCCACCTTGGAGTGGAGCACACCTGGCTGAAGCTTGTTTACTAACACTGCCCCACCCACTTCCCAGGAGGCTAGGGACTAGTAAAGCACTTCTGGCTTACTTTACTGATCACACAGTGACCATATTTCAAGATAGCTGAGTGTGTTAAGGCACGGCTGCAGAGGTTTCTGCGAAGAAAGCCTCAGGGCACAATCCTGGTATGGAAACCTCAGGATGCTCTGTACATTTAGGCAGCAGCTGCTCCCAGTGGACGTTTAGGGCTCAGTGGGGAGTGTTTGCAACAAAGGTTATTTCTGGCACTGCACAAGAGCTGGTTTAGAGACCGTGAACGTGTTGTAGTTCCCACCGTGACACCTGAAGCGCAGCAGGTGTCGTAACAGTATCCCACTTACGCAAGCACGTGGAACAAGTGCACCCGGTGTTTCCCTGTCTTGCAGCACCTCCTGCCTTGGACAGTGTGCCTGATGCTGGCGTGGGCTTGAGCCTTTACTCCTCCCTGGTCTATAGTGCAACGTGTTTGCGAGGGATGAAGCATCCCCACCTTTATCATATGTGCTTATTGCCTCCATCTGGTTATTGGGACCCAGGAAACCCTATTATCAAGCCTCACTGTGGGAACAACTCCTCTTCAGCTTGCACCGGTCACTGAGGGAAATAATCTCTACGAGCCATGTACGAGGCCCCAAATGTCCATGTTAACCGGGTCGACACATAACCACACTGACGCGGTGATCGCACACATCATCAAAACCTCTTAGAGCTCTTGTGCGCTTGCTGCTGCTACTCGGCACCTCTAGCCATCTGGGGATTGTGTTGAAGGGACGTGGTTGCATTAGGTCTCGCCTAGGCAGCGCATGTGCTGTCTCGTTGAGACATGCAGTACATGCTTTAGTGAGGGAGTCCCTGCCTCCGTTTTACTATTTGTTATTGAGCGTGTCTTTCAAAATGTATTACTTGCTATTGGGTAAGCGTGCTTTATGTCCCTCCTTTTTCCCTATTGGGCACGCCGATGTTATTGGCCCCTTTACTGGTATCAGTGCATTTTTTGGGGGGTCTGTTGTTTTTACAGGATCTCTTTTTTTTTTTTAAATGTGCCTTGCTTTTTTTTTTTACTTTGAGGCAAACTCAATTCAATTTTACGTGAGGCAATTTATTCCCATCCCTTCCCCCTCCCGCTGTCCGATGCCTTTCTCATATGCCCGCCGCCCCCTCCTTGTTCATGCTTGTTTTCTTTCCTGTTTGTGTTACTCTAATGAAGCGTGTTCAACTTCGGTGCCCATATTTTATTGTAGTTTATCAGCACAACGCCCAGACCACTGCACTCTCACAAGAATGCAAACAACCTAGGCGGGCTGCAGATAATAACCTTGTTTTTTGTCGGACACCGAGGCTTCAAACTGATTCTCAAGCTCCAAAGATGGCAGTTTAGCCATATGGAAACATCCACACACTCTTTGCAGCAACAGAAACAGCCCCTTCCAGGACCGACGCGAAATTAGCAGCAAGGAAGCGTGTAATTGGGTATGTCACATGTGCGTGGGAGGCCGGGGGCGGGAGGCTGCCGCAGGCAGCCAAGCCCAGAGCAGGGGCATTGCCTCAAAGCATGCAAGCTCTGCCCAGGAGCACTCAGAGGAGGTAGGATGTGAGGCTGAGCGGCGAGGAGGATCCCCGCACACCATCGCTTCTGAGCTGCCAGCTTGGCTGCCAACATGGACGAAGGTAGCGATACAAAAGGTGCATTTTGATTCTTCCCTCTCCTACGTTTCCCTGGGATATTTTGTTTACATCTACGTCTTAACTATGCAAGTGATGCCCAAGACTACATACTTACTCAGCCCACCATCGCAGATGCAAGCAGTGTTAAAAAAGGTTCTTTAAAGTGTGTATTGTCTGGTGTGTGCGCACACGTGTACCCAAACGCGACACATGGAAAGGTGAGAGATGTGGGAGTGATATGTGCATTCACCTGCCCGAGTTTTGCCGTAGACTAGACTTGGCTGCACGCTGGGGTGTACAACCAAACACCGTATTACAGCCCCTTGATCCCTTCATCGTGCGGTAGCAACAATTGTACAATCACTTCATCGCTATTCTCGCTTGAGGTGGAGATTTAATTCAATTGATTTTGTATGTTTGATATCTCTCCCACACACATCACTTTAAACTACAGATGCTCAGTAGTGAAACGTTGGGTATAATGGTTAAGTGACTACTGAGTAATGGAGAGCTAGTCTATACCGTTGTGTGCTTGTGGAGTGGTGTGGCTCACTGGTTAGAGGCAGCAGACCCAGAAAAAGAGAACGGCCTGGGACCAGGGTTCAATTCCCGACGCGGCAGGGTCGTGGACCAGGGTCAGCGGACTCGATAATTCTCACCTCGGTGTCTACTCTAACCAGGGATCACACTCGGCAACTCTGGGCATTAGCTTGCCTCATCTCTACAATGGCCCCCCACATTCGCCGGGGATGCCTGGTTTCACCTTGGAGATACCCAGTAGGGACCATCTCACAGGGATAGCCAGGACGGGTTCCCCAGCGGTCTAAAGCGCCACGACTCCTCAGGGCAGCAGTGCGCTTTACAAGACCACATACATAGATTACTCTTGGGGCCCGACTACCCATGTGCGCCTGGTTGCTGACCACCTTGTCTTTTCCCCTTGCGGCGGTGGAGAGGAGCGGAAGCCCGTGAGGCTGGCGGGGGAGTTGTTGTCCTCAGAGGAGGTAGTGCCAGAGGAGCTGGACCCGGGTGCCGTGCTGCGAGGTACCAGTCATTGCAATTGGTTCGGTTGAATAGGCAAGTTTCACCTAAATATGTACAAGAGTTGTGCTTTCCGCTCAACGAACCGTTGTTGTAATTAAAAAATATGTAACTTTCTAGTATGGCCGCCGTGAATCCTGTTGCTACAGAAATGGTGTGCGGGCAGTCAGCATAGTCCTCCTTTCATGTCGCCACATGATTTGCTGGGGCTTTGACAGTGTTGCCGGTTGCCTGCCGCCCATGCCAGATCTGACTCCTCCTGCCTCTCCCGGGACGGCGGCAAAGTAGGAGTTCAGCTCGAATAGTCCTCTGTCAGTAGTCGCAGGAGAGTGTGTGTGGGATCTGTCTCGCTTTCCGGTTGCCTATTGCCGATTGTTTATTCAAACATTTTTTACATTCTGCATTAAGAATCTACCAGTGTTGACCACGGCATACTTTACTTCAAGAGATTTAGGGCCAGATGTATCAAAGGGTTTTGCCCATTCTGTGTCTATGGGGAAATGTGTTGATACATATGGCCCTTAAAGAAGAAAAAATAACTGCGTATTTGTACTCTAACGTGTGCCCGGAACTTTGTTTCATTTAACCTGTCAATGTATTATGCTACCAGTTCTGTGAGGTATCATAACATACTAGCAGGCTCTATTTGTAAAAACCAGCAATCTATTACGGCCTATCCGGAAACATGATGCTATTCACCATAAAAAAGAGTTGCCTACAGGCCTTGTCAAGTTCTTCACAAGGCAAAATGAGAGAAATACAGTTTTTACCACCAACTTAAAAAAATCAGTAAAGCCAGCAAATTGGCTTTAACATTAACATAACATGACCATGTGATCTCTTCTGGAGAAACGCATCAAACATTTTAGGCAGACTCAAATTATACATTAAGATGAACATAAAGTCTCCCACTAGAGACACCTAAAATTGACTTTGGTCAGACCTCAAAAGGGACCTTTGTACTACCCACCCAGGATGAGAATTCACAATGTAAAGCCCCTTCCTGTGGTGTTTGACAAGGAGTCTGCAATGCAAACCCCCTTTCTATTGTACTTGTCATAGAGTTCACAATGTCAAACCCATTTATAATTAGGGCTCCCGGCTTTATGGTATTTATTTCCGTCTGTATTTATCCATATTTATTTTTAGGCTTTTGTATTAGTATGTATACAGATCTGTTTTGTGGTTTGTGAGTAAATGGAGACAGAATTGGTACATTTCCACATTTATTTAACTGATAAACATGCGCTAATACTTTGATTCCTGTCACATTTGAGCAAATTCACCAGCAGAATACAGCAAATCACCACACCCACAGGAAAAAAGTAAGCAATTAACTACAAATATATTTTACCATATGCCTGTATTTAAAGATATCTTAACCTGTGTTTTTAAACAACTCCCCACGCTGTCGATCTGCTCATCTGTTGTCTTGGAATTCACAGCAGGCAGCATGGAAAGTCACTCATTAGAAGCTCAATTTTCAGTATTTTTCTGCTTTTAAAGATTGTTTTCTGTCTGTATTTGTCTGTAAAAATCAATAAAACCAGCAAAATGGGAACCATAATCCTATTATATATTTAGGATATCCAGTTTAGGAGTGTCCCAGGGCAGTCAGAAGTACCAAGCCCTGATTGTGTCAATGGGGGTCTGTCACCTCTGGTGTCATTGGACCTTTTCTACCCCTGACATTTTAACTAGGGACCATTTGCCCCTTTTAAGACTTGTCTCTAAAGTTAACTATGATGACCCAAAGTTAGTCCAGTGTTTGGCCCAATTCGGACCAGTGAGAGCAAAACGCGATTGTGCATGGCAATGGTTAGTAGTTGGTGCACGATTCGGGCTTCCGACCTGCCCCTTACTCTGCCACTCTGGTGTACTATTTTTGGGTCTGTCCCCAGGAGACACACTACATATTTATGTAAGGTATACAGGGCATGCTTTGCACATATCTCACAAATCCATCCCTGCTTGAGTAGATGCATACGAATGGGCCCTGATGAAATGCCTTCATCCTTGTGGACAGTAGGAGGCATGAAACATATTGACCCTTGACTTATATTAATCAGAGCCTAGATAGAGCATTATATCAAATATACAAAACTTGCTCAAACTCACGTTTTTAATCATGACAAAAGGACCCAACAATTAAAATAATTTTTTGATCATATTAGTCATTTTGAACACACACCGAAATAGTGCCGTGCAAATTGTGACTTCTGTTTTAGTGGCTTCTTGTAGACACAGAATCCAGGTTGTGATACTAATTTAAAAGGATACATTTTAACACAAACACAGTTTGCTTCAGTAATGAACATATCTGTTATCTTACTTTCATGCATGTACTGTGCTGTTTGTATGCACATGGGTCATTCGACAGCGTCGGAGTGCACCATGTCCTGGTCGTGAGTGTGTGAGAGGCAGCAAGCGAGCGTCCCTCACACATGAACTAAATAACCTGTCTGCGTGCAAGTGCTTCTATGTCCCGGTGTATGTTCTTCTTGTATGCGTGTTGTCTGCAGTGTGCATATCGGCAGAGCAATTACACCTCAAACAAATTAAATGTGTGCCTCTGGACCTGTCCCTTAGCACTGCCTGTAGCACCGCCCATGTAGCCCCGCCCCCCCAACCCCGCCCCCTTATTCACGTCTCAGGTGAGTACCTGCACTTATTTTTTCCATTTAAAGCACTGCTTCCCTCACTCCATCTCCCTCACTCCATCTTCCTCCCTCTGTCTCCATCGGTCGCCCTCCTCCCTTTCTCTGTCTCCGTTTCTCGGTCTCCCTTTCCCTCCCTCTCCCTCTGTGTCTGTCTTCAGTCCCGTTCCCTCCCTCCCTCTGTCTCTGTCCCTCTACCTCCCTCTGTCACCCTCTGTCATCTCATCCTGCCTGTGTGTCACGGGCTGAGACAGCTTCCCCAGAGAGCTTCCCCAGTGCGCACAGACACACAGCCCCCACCCGAGCACTTCACAGCACTTCACAGGTCTTTAAAAAGACCATTTACATGTGCATTCTCCTCCTCTTAGCGCCCCTGCAGCTCCTCTCTGGCCTTGCTGGATTGAATCGCCCGGCCCCACAGAGCAGCAGAGTGTTTGCAGACACTCTTTGAAAACACGGGTAAGATGTCTCATGGTCCGCGAGTCACCACGGAAGGCTTGCCGGACCGCCACCGGCCCGCGGGCCGTATAGGGTGACCAACCGTCCGTAAATTTCACGGACCGTCCGTCATTTTAGTATGATGTCTGTAAGGCATCCGTAATTTGGGGATCTCAAATTACGGACGCCTTACAGACATACTAAAATCGAAATAGAAAATTTCATGAGGAATGCTGTTTTCCATGCGAGAGGCCCCATGAGTTTAAAAGATTTCACTCGGGCCTCTCGCTCTTATCTTTTAAACTGTAGAGGCTGCCTGCAGCCGCCCCGCCCGGACCTTGCGCAGACTGTGGAGCGGCCCATTGTCATTCTGAGACTGCAGCTGATTGGCACTTTAAAATGACAATGGGCCCAATTGTAGTGACATCATGTGGGGTGCCTTCTCCTGCATGGGACTAGTGCAAAGCATTCTGCTTTTGTCTTGATGCCAACTGGAGAAAATAAAAATAAAATAACTAACAGCGTTTTCACTGTACATTTAAAATACAGATTTCAACATACAAATAAAAAAAATACTATTTATTAATGTTTATTGTTACTAGCACTAATCTTGACTGCAGAAAGGGCCTGATGTACTGAAAAACTGTGAAGTGCACGATTGGCTCAACCTTATATAAACTTATTTTGACTTGAATTTATTTTGATTGTCTATTTACTTACTTATATATTATTGTGCCACCTCCTCTGATATGTCTGTAAAACGTATGTTTTGTCCCAAATTTTTGTCCTGAATTTTGACCTTCTGTCCTGAATTTTTGTCCTGAATTTTGACCCTTTGTCCTGAATTTTGACACTAACCATCCTGAATTTGCACCCATGCCAGCTAGTAACCCTAGGGCCGTACTATGAGTACCTGTGCTTCACTCCATGGAACTCCTTCCCCTGTACAGACTGGTGGGCGGTGGGTAGTGGAGTTTACTAGGGCCTTGGAATGGTCCATGCACATGGGTGTGGCTGGGGCAATACCACCCTTTCACCCCCTTCCTACAGCTCCACCTCTTCCCACACTGGTTAATCCAGTGATACTCAAAGTACATCCCAGGGGCCACATGCGGGCCCGCCTGACCTTTACATGTGGTCCCCGGATGAACAGCAGCACTAGGGTGCTGTTTTCTTTACAAAGCACTAATATTCATAAAGATATTACATAAACTGCAATCATTTATTTACAGTCCAACCGAAGTAAAGATAAAAAAGAAGCACAGACGGCATCCTGCACCACTGAACTTTAAGAACATCTTCATTTTTATAGACATCTTGCAGCAAACCTGTAATCAATAATATGATAAAGTATCTTCAGAATTAAAAAAAAATCTATTTCGCTGATATATTGAAGCTGTTTCACCTAAATACATCAGATTATAAAAGTGTTTTGCGATTGTTTTTTTTAAGTGACAGTTTTCAAACATGAATTTAGAAACATTCCTGCCTGCCCCCCACCCTGACAACAATGACAATAGTGCTCCAAGAGGCAAGTCAGTCAGTAGTTGTGTGCACACTCTGGCTGGCCGGGGTTGCTATTATACATCGACAACATTATAATTTATTAAATCAAACACAACAGAAGGTTGTGTACAGCGCACATCCTGAAGTCATGTTGTTCAGGGTCCTCTTATATGTCATAATGAAGAAAAAAGAGGCAAAGTTAAATAAAACAATCGCCTAGGATCACACAGTTTGGTCAAGTGGGGAAGCCGGGATTGATCCCAGGTGCACTGCAATGTGAATGCATCGCTGCCCCTATGACCACCTTACACCTCCCAGGACCCCGACCGGCACCCTCCCGGCATCAATGAGGCCCTCAGTCACACCACTGACCGAACTTTGTGGCCCCTGGGAAGATGTTAGCGAGGGCCCATGGGTTAAGCCTACCTGACAGCCAATGCAAAGAGAAGGCCAGGAAACAGAGTGATCACTTGAACTAGTTTCAGGTAATCTGCTTACTTACCCAATAAATGCTGGTAACTGGAAGTAAAGGGGGTGTGTGGGGCTGCTGTCCTGCGGTTTCATAGCTCAACAAAGGATTTTTAAGATACATGTGGGGTAGTTAGTAATCAGTAATGAAGACTTTAGTTATCTGTAGACTTTTAATAAACGTTTAGTGTATTGTACTATTAATTGTACGTATTATTGTGTATTCTAAATGTAATACCATTAAATCTGGCTAAATGTGTTGCGGGTACAGTCTTTCGGCCTGTGACATCTTTATATACCGAGCACTGTTATAATCCAAAGTCTCTGGTACTCACGTTATTGATCTAAGAAGGATGAAAGGTTGGGTTGAATGTATTTGGACTAATGCCCTACAAGTCACACAGATCTCTGCAGCAGGCACATTGACCCGCCAGGGCTGCTTTTAGGTTTCCACAAGAAGGAAACACAAGGCCAAGGGCCCCTGAAAGATAGTTTGGAAAGGAGATTAAAAGCAAAGATAACAAAGTGACCCGATGAAAACCTAAGGAATACAGAGTGAAAGTATGAGAGATGCATGTGACTGAGAAACTGAGAGAGAGAGGTGTCTGTGGGTGTGTGTGTGTGTGGGGGGGGGGGGGGGGTGACAGACAAAGAGTGAGAAAAGGGAAGGAGTATTTCAAAGATAACTCTTCCTTTTGGAAGTCAGTTATTGCCCTAACCAGGGAGTCTATAACCAATCAATCTGTTGAGACTAGCATATTCATCCATACCATACAGATTGGAAGGAACGCCCCTTACAATCCCCCTTCCAAATTGTGATTCCGTATGCGTCAGACAGACCCATTTTACGATTTGGGAAAACCTTTCCGAATTGCACAATGGGGTTAGGACATATTAAAAATTGATTTTGCAGTTTTTAGCTGTGGCAACCTTTTTCCCTAACACACATTTTGCTAAAATACCGTTTTGTTTCCTTGATTAGGTGACCCTGCGATTTGCACCTCGTGCCTGTGTTATTAAGTGACATTTGGACGATGGCGTTCCAAGGTATGTACAAAGCAAGTCTGTCCCCAGTCAAGCCTCAGAGATGCACTTTTTCCTGGTTTTGAATGATTAAATGAATAACTCAGGAGTTTATGGGGCCTTTTGGATCATTAAACCGTAGACTACAATCCTGGTTTTTAGGTTGCCTTAGATCCTAGGGTAGATGGTTTGTGTCTGCCAATCATATCCAATAATGCTTATGTCACTTACATGTTCCAGTGCTTCACCAGTATAAGTGTTTTCCACAGGTTCTGCACTTCGACTCCTTTCCAACGGTCTAAAAACAATTTTAGCTTAGCGTAAAAGTTTTAAAACAGTGGGGAAGATTTACAATTACTGGTGCATCCCTGCATATTGGCATGGATGCGGCAGTTATTGTGCACCATGCCTCCGCCACCCTTGATGCGCCGCATTTACAATGCGGCACACCATAAGGCAAAAATGGCACAGATGTGGCACGCATCTGTGCCGTAAAAGTGGTGCATTGCTAGAGTTGCGTCGCAAGTGCGACGCAGCTCCAGCATTGCTCAAGGGGGCCCTATGTGCACAATGCTGCGTCAATCCTTACGCTGCAGGGTTTTGACGCAGCATGAGCCCAAAAGTGACTGAGTGAAATCTTGTAGATTTCACTCAGCCACTTTTGGGAGGCGTTCCTGCGCCGGAACGCCTCCCCCTGCGATGGTACGCCTCTTCTGGCGCAGGGCTTTAGAACTTGACGCGTCTGGGAGATGCGTCTCATTGTAAATACCATGCACCATGGCGCATCTTTTCCTCCGCTGCTGCATCACAAAAGTGACACAACAGTGGCGTAAAAGCAGCACAAGGGGCTTGTAAATCTGCCCCAGAGTTTTTTCAATCTGTCCCTCAAATATGATTTTATTTTAGAAATATGCCTTTAAAACCTTACGCTAAAAACAATCATGCACCATAGGAATTACGTGCATCATTAAAATAAAGAAAACATTGAGGGTGTGTCTGTGCGTTTGGCCGTGAAACATGTTATTTTTGCTTTGATTTGGCTCTTCATTGCTTTGTCCATACAGTTATTCTCATGCCAATCCCACTATTGTTTCGAAATGCCTACAGTTCCGCTGCTTGCACACCAGAGGGAGCCAACACACTGCAGATGCGGGCAGCGAGCGGTTTAACTGTCTTCAGTCCATCCCGGTGCCTGGGAAGCGGGGTGGAGCCAGAAGCGGCTGAAGTGTGTCATTGCATCGCTACAAGCCCTGCCTGGGCGGGCGCTTAGCTGTCCAATGGTGCAGCAGGTGCAGTGGCGCCGGCACAAAGATCTTTGAGACCCTTTGAACTCCGGTCCTGTCTGTATTTTGAAACCATGCACATGTCCCCTGCTTGCACCAGGCTCTATCCCAGCCTTGCTTGCACCAGAGTCTATCCCAGCCTTGCTTGCACCAGGCTCTATCCCAGCCTTGCTTTCACCAGAGTCTATCCCAGCCTTGCTTGCACCAGACTCTATCCCAGCCTTGCTTGCACCAGACTCTATCCCAGCCTTGCTTGCACCAGAGTCTATCCCAGCCTTGTTTGCACCAGGCTCTATCCCAGCCTTGCTTGCACCAGAGTCTATCCCAGCCTTGCTTGCACCAGGCTCTATCCCAGAGTTGCTTGCACCAGACTCTATCCCAGCCTTGCTTTCACCAGACTCTATCCCAGCCTTGCTTGCACGAGAGTCTATCCCAGCCTTGCTTGCACCAGAGTCTATCCCAGCCTTGCTTGCACCAGACTCTATCCCAGCCTTGCTTGCACCAGAGTCTATCCCAGCCTTGCTTGCACCAGGCTCTATCCCAGCCTTGCTTGCACCAGAGTCTATCCCAGCCTTGCTTTCACCAGGCTCTATCCCAGCCTTGCTTGCACCAGACTCTATCCCAGCCTTGCTTGCACCAGGCTCTATCCCAGCCTTGCTTGCACCAGACTCTATCCCAACCTTGCTTGCACCAGACTCTATCCCAGCCTTGCTTGCACCAGACTCTATCCCAGGCACAAGACTCTATCCCAGCCTTGCTTGCACCAGGCTCTATCCCAGCCTTGCTTGCACCAGAGTCTATCCCAGCCTTGCTTGCACGAGAGTCTATCCCAGCCTTGCTTGCACCAGAGTCTATCCCAGCCTTGCTTGCACCAGAGTCTATCTCAGCCTTGCTTGCCTCTTCCCTGTCCCTGGGGTAACACTAGATTTATAAATAGAGTTGCACAGAGGTGTGTGAAAGGCTCATGCAAACACATTTTCTCTTCTCCTGGTATCGGTATATCTTACAGTTAGAGCTGGCAGGGGCTGATTTCCTGCACACTGTGGTTTTCTCCAGTTACCACACACACCCAGGCTGCACGCCTCTCTCCAGAGGGTGGAGCCGGGTGACAAGAGCGGATGCTTCTGCAATGAAGATACCTGATGCTTTGATAAAAGGGGGGGAGGAGAAGAAGAGCGACAGGGGAAAGGGTCAAGTCCAGCTTGGCACTGCTTCAGCCTCCACTCATCGAGATGATGCCACCCTGCAGAAGGTGCTGAGGGGCCCCTCAGATGCCCATATCATAGGAATATTCAGGGCCCTTAAGGTCGGTTGCATGCACCCCTGCACGCAGGAGCAGCAGGGCCTGTGTTACACCCCTACCATCCCTGTAGCACCCATAGCCGGTGCCTCTGCACCCCATGGGGCACTTTGTAGGGCACCCCCAAAGTGCAGGTAGGTCTGCTCAGAGCAGTGCTACATGCTGCGGCCGCTTTGTTTCAAGGTACGAATAATCTGACCACATCCCTCCCATCCTTCTCGCCCTCCAGTCGCTGTCTTTTAAGGCCACAGCCTAGTTTGAAACTTCCTGCTCCACACTCAAGGCACTGCAATTCTCTCCACCCACGCACCTAACTGAACAATAGAAAAGTTCATGTAAAACAAATGAGGTTCAGGAAGCTCTCAATCCCTTCTTCTGGAGCACCCCACCTTCAAACGAGAGTGAATCATGAACCAGTCATTCTCCGGAAGCGCCAGAAGAACTTGGAGCTCACTCCCTCTGACCCCCTGTGTGACCACATTCAACGCTTCCTCCCAAAACTCTGCTCTTTGAATGATTCTTGGGTTAAATTCCTTTCTCCTCCTCTCGCTCCTGAATGCCCTGTTTACTCTTTTTGAGGTTGTGTCTCAGTTGTGCTCCCTCAATGGTCGTTTGGGGTTCACACTCATGCACAGCTTATCTCCCCTTACTCTTGATGTGAGTTTGTGTCTCTAATGTACTCTGTCTGTGACTGTTTGTAAATGTACAGCACTCTGATACCTCTCGGCCATGGCTCCGGTTTATAAAATCACAGAAATACATAAATAAATGCATACATGCATACATAAATGCATACACATACATACATACATACATACATACATACATACATACATACATACATACATACATACATAACAAATAACTCTGGCATGTAAAACACTGAGGCGAGGAGGCAGATAGGACAAGCATGTGTGCTTCAGAGGAGCAGGCTGCACTGAAGAGGTCTGTAAACTGACACATCACACAGAAAAGGAGAGGGTTAAAGGCACCCACTGAAGAGAAAAGAACAGCTCTCTTAATCCACCCTGCACTGCCAACAATCCCCACAGACAGGCCTCCTAGAATGATCCTTTGTTTGATGATCTGCTGGGACTGTGAGGCATTCACCAGATGGGCCCTTTAAGTGCTTCAGTGCTGAACAGAAACCAGCATCGGGTACCCACTGCTTCATGCCCACCTTAGTTCACCTCTAAGATACCAGAGCTCTGTTAGCCAAGGGCAGAGAGCATCTGCGGGGGCCGGGGGAGGGGGGGGGGGGCGTGGAGCGAGGGTAGGAGTCCTCACAACCCCTGAAGATCTGCAGTCTGTGAATCTTAGACCAACCGCTTGCAGTATTAATCTATGTATATAATGAATGTATGCATGTATGTATGCAGGTATGTATGTATATATGTATGTATCCATGTATGTATATATATATATATATATATATATATATATATATATATATATATATATATATATATATATATATATATATATATATATATATATATATATATGTATGTTTGTATTAATGTATGTATGTATGCATGGGTGTATGTATGTATTCATGAATATATGTGTATATGTATGTATAAATGTATGTAATAATGTAACTATGTTTGTATGTATTCATGCATGTATACATGTATGCATGCATTAATGTATGTATGTATGCAGGTATGTACATATGTATCTATTCACGTATGTATGTATGTTTGCATTAATGAATGTATGTATGCATGTATGTATGCATGAATGTATGTATGTATGAATGTACATACTAATGTAACTATGTATGTAATTACGTATTTATATGTTCAAATAGGTATGTATGCATGTATATATACATGTGTGTATGTATATATTAATGCATGTATGTATATTTGTATGTACGTATGTGTGTTTTGTATACATGTGGTATTTCTATAGCACAAACCTCTCAAAGCCAGAAAAGCGCAGTACAGGGTCAAGGTGAAGGATACAGTCGCCAAGTGATATGAGAGGGGGGCTGGTTAGTAGATTGTTAATGCATTGTGATGTTGTGTTGTTTAAAGATGTGAGTCCTCAACTCTCCAAAATTGGGGCAGTCCTGATGGATATGGGAAAGTTGTCCCATATCCTGGGTGCATCGATGGAAAAGGCCTGCATTCTTATAAATAAATCACAGCAGGAAACAAGAATTACAGTCTCAGTGATTCACAAACACGAATCTTTATAGTGTATTCCAGAAAAATCACAGGAGTTATTCTAACCTTAAAGAAACTAATAGCGGTTAAATAAACAGCAGGACATAGGCATCAGAATTTCATCAAAAGGAAGACAGGAAAGAAGGCACAAATGCACATGTGCTCGATACTGCCTGAGAAACACGCAGCAGGGAAGGATTGGTGACTGTGGAAGACCGGCTCTTTGTGGCTGTCTCACACAGAGACTCAGAAGGTCAAGCACAAGCAGTTCCGGGTCAGGGCCGGTAGAGGTAGCACTGCTACTCCCAGGGGCATATTATCAAGGGGGTTTATCTCCGCATTTTTGGCTTTAAAAGCCAAGAAAGCGGAGATAAAATTATCTCCCTATTACCAAGCTGTCGCTAACACCAGTTAGTGACAGCTAATAGGAGATAGCGACCATCTTGGGCCCCACTTTGCATGTCAGTGATATTTATCACTAATGACATGCAAAGTGGGCGTGTCAAGTTGTTAGCGACTGAAAACAGTCCCTAACATCGCTATCTCCTATTACCAACTTTTGGAGATATTCGCACTAAGCGCGAATATCTCCAAAAGCTAACACCTGCCCTGAGCAGTTCTTAGCCATGTTATCCAATGGGAGGTGGATAACATGGCTAAGAGCATTTGCTCGCTAAGGCATGAATATCGCGGACTTTTCAGCGATATTCATGCATTGCGGCCGTTTTTTATCGCATTTGCGATAAACCTTGCTAATAGCAAGGTTTATCTGCGATAAAAATCGCCGATGTGCGGCGATAATCTTTGTCTCTAAACAAGTTAGAGACAAAAATTATCGCTAGTTGTTGGTAATATGCCCCCTAGTTCCTATAAATGGGCTGTGAATTAACAAGATGGCGTCTGGCAACTTTATTCATTTATTTTATTTTATTTAATGCGATTTTATGTAGCACAAACTTTACCCGAAGGTGTCAAAGCGCTTTACATAAGAACCAGTTGCAAAACATTAGGACTTAGAATTACATGTGTTACATAAAAGATACAAACAGATACAATTGCAAATGTACAAGATGTAAAGTCACACAAGGAAGATATACAAACAGAAAGAAATATTGCAAATGTACAAATTGTAAAGTCACTCGAGGAAGAGATACAAATGGATAAACTCTAAGAGTCACATAGGAATGGTAGAGAGTACAAAGGTCTACTGCACATACTCGTGATTAGAGTTATCTCTATATACATATATAGACACATTGTAGATTTTCTCAGGTCAAGACTCCAAAAAAAACCAACCCAGGAGAGCAGAGTTCCATTAAGTGGGGTCGGAGTGGGGACGCAGTCGCAGCACCAAGGGAGGGTGGGAGGGATACAAGGGTATTGAGAAAAGGCAAAACAGAAAAGGGGGGAAATATTTGAGGATCGTCAAGGGGGAAACGAGGGAAAAGGGTAAAGGACGAGAGAGTGGACAAGATGGCGGGTCTGGGTCCAGAGAAAAGTAGCTGAGAGCAGCAGCAAAATGGCGATCAGGACAAAAGAAAAAAGTAAAGAAGTCCATGAGAGTCCGTGGCGTAGTTTCATTCATTCAAATGTGGCTGCAGGGCTACTGCCTGCATCTGGTGTTTTCACGGCCCGCTGCATTGTTTTGGGTTGGGGTGTGTGTGCCCGAGGGCCGCTCCGCACGGGCCCTATCTGCTGGCCCAGAATTACGGGGGCTGCTGCAGATGGGGGCGGCCGGGGAGCGCGGCCAGGGCTCACCTTTCTCGGCGGGGGCTGCGGGCTGCATGGTGATCCTGCAGGTCCGGGAGAACCATAAATCCCTGGTGTGGAGATGAGCCTCCGGCGCTGCTCTGGCCCCCGGGGGCAAGGAGAGCCCGGGCTCAGTTTCAGAGCGGCCTGGGGCCGGGGAGCCGATGTTGTTGGGTGGCAGGTTGGACGCCAGGCTGACGGTCTTCCCCCTCCCCACAGGCCCTCTCAGCACGGCGCCACTGTACTCACCGGTGGCCAGCCGCACAACCTGGGGCAGCCGGTAGGAGCTGATGAGCTGGTTTGGGGCAGAGAGGACGAACTCCAGCGCACCTCCTTGAGCGGGGGCACGGCGGCGGGCTCCATGCTCCTGGGCTGGGGTCGGCATAGAGGTAGCCGTAGTGCAGGGGCAGGAGAGGTGGCAGCCTGTCCTCCGAGCGGGCTGCGTCGATCGGCGGCTCTGGGCTCCTCTGTGGGGAGCTAGTGCTCCGCTAGCTTCGGACAGGAGCGCAGTCTCGGTCACCCCGGAGGGCTCTCACTCTGTTTGTCACTGCCTTGCATCCCTCACGTTAGTTCTGTTGTTCATGCCTCGGTTCCTGTATCCCCTGTTCTTTTGTTGTCCTACTGCCTTTCCTTGGTTTGTTTTCTACTCTCAAAGGACATAGGACTGACTGGTTCCATCACTGCTTATTGACAAACTTCCTAATGGATGCTGTAGAGCCGCAGGGTGGTCTTGGTGCCCCCCAGGCTCATTATTGCAATCTCGCACAAGGTAGCCGGTGAGGCCATACTGCCTTCATTATTTTTTAATCGTCATTGTAACGTTTGTCATTACAGGGCCTTTCTGCTCCCACTCCAACGCCATCTGCTCTGGGTGTGCAGCGGAATTATCCTGTGATGTTTCCTCACTGATGTGGTGTGTTCTTTCTCTCCCCTTCCCTTGTCCCTATCCCCCTCTATCCCTGTTCTAGACTGACCCAGGAGGGCACTCATACTATACCACCTCTCGGGATGTACTTATAGGGAGATTGATAGATCATCGTCTTAGTCCAGTGCCTCGCCCTCTCTTGTGGGAAGGTATAAATCATCGGATTAGACACTTACTGGGAGAATAAAAAGTGAGCACAGTTTTGTAATGTTGAATGTTTTTCTGAAGCAGGTCTCAACGGGGCTATTCGGGTCTAACGCATTTCTGTCACTCCCTCGTCCTGGGAGTTCAACCGAAGTGTCTTACAGAGAATACAGAGAGCAGAGTTATCATCCTTCGTCCAAGCTCTCTCAGCCCTGCTCACCATTGTCAATGCTTCCATCACAAAGGCATCTTCCCAGAAGCCTTGAAGACAGGCCAGCTCCTCCCATTCCTAAAGAACCCTACACTAACTCTGATGACCCCGCCGACTTGAAGGACTAGGCTAATTTAAGGCCCAGCGGTGCCAGGGGACAACACCTGAAACCTTCGTGGGGATACCTGTTCCGGCGTACAAATTACAGAGACACGGGACACTTCCTTCGGTGTCAAAGATCAGCGTTTATTTACTGCAGGGACACAGAAATTGCTAGAAGTACAACATAGTGTAGGTTCAGAGAGTCTGCTTCGAATTGCAAAAGTGGATCGCTCCTTTTATACACATTTTCGCCATTGCACAACATAACGAACAAAAGGTTACAACTCAGTTCCCACAGTAAACTTCAAAAGGATCGCATTCATGTTTTCAGAAACCCGGAACATAATTACAGTAACATGTCGGTTCCCAACTGTAAAAGTACGCTATCCCACCATTAGGCACATTCCATTCTAGTTGTAAACGACCTAAGAGAAGGGACAGAAGCAGGTGCAGGAAAAACAAAGACAGACAACAGATTGAAAAGAGTGTGGGGGCAATATCGGAAGCGTGATCACAGGATCAAAGGATTCGAGCCTAACGTATGCAAGGCTGAAACAATAGACCGGCACGGCAAGATGAGCCTCGAGCGGAGCCATCTGCTTCTTCCGTGTCATTCCCCGAGTCATAAAGGCACACTCAAAGGAATATGCATCTTCCGCAAGAGCTTGGGAATCCCAGGGTCATCAAGCGGACATTGTCCGTTCGCCGGCTACGTGAGGGCAAGAAACAAAATGGATGCCATATCTAAAATGGAACCCGAAGGTTCAGATGAAAAACCCTTAAATAAGACGAACCCTTCCAAGTAGTGTAGCGAAAACACGTACATCTACTAATCTCGTCATTTACGGTTCGTAGATACCAAACTCATCCATCTACGAACAAGCCCAAAACATCGTTCCGATTCTTACCAAACCTCAGACTACCGGCCAATCACTCACATCTCTTTCATCTGCAAGAGCAATGAAGAAGCAGCTACGCTTAACTCCAAGAAGACATCAATGCTAACTATCCCTTTCACGGCCTCCAATATGACATCAGGTCACGCTGTAGCACGGAGGACCTTATCTTACATGCCGTAGATGATGCCCTTTGATCACAGATGAAGATGACCCCTGCCTCCTGATACTGGTCTGCCTCTCAGATGCCTTCGACACAGTTGAAGATCCAACTCTCAATCATCCACCACCCGGACTCTCAAAGGTGATTCACTTGAAATGACCTTCACTAATTCTCCTCCTACCTTTCCAGTTGAAACCAGTTTGATCCCCATCACCTGCTGAGTCTCTCAGGGTTCCACACTGTCTCCTGTCATCCTTGACCCCTTGGTGCTCAACGCACAGATAAGAGCATCAAGATTCACCATTTTGCACGGTGCACCATTACGGTTGTGCCTGAAAGTCTCTTTTGCTTCAAACACCAATGCCACAAATGCTGTCTGTCAATCATCCAGACCTGTATGTTCAACTCCTACTATAGCTCAACCCAACCAAGACAGAAAACTCCTGCTATTCACCAACACCAAGAGACAAGAACTAGTACAAACCTGCCTCAATGAGAAGAATCTTGACGGTTTCAAACAACAACTTTCACCAAATGCCAAGTCTCTTGGATTCACCCTGGACACCAACCACACCCTCCAGGAACACACTGACCGCCTGGCACCATTTCTCTCTGCTAAAGAAAGTGAAATTGTTTCTTCTAAAAAGTAACTTTAGAGCTGATGTTCGAGCCCCCATACACTTGCATCTAAATGGTGGTAGCGCTGCTCCATGGCCTCCGACACTCCTCACTCTCACCCCTTAAGGGCATCGTACACGCTGCAGCACGTCTAATCCGGGGCCAAAAGAAGTATGATAACATCACCCACATCCAGATCAGTGGCGGCTGCTGCAATATAAAGTGCAGGAGCAGGAGGGAATAATAAAAATTAAATAAAAAAGACTTACCTTACTCTGCCACCCGCCTCAGTGCTCCTCTGCTACGCAGCACACAGAACAGGCTCCAAGACTCCCCCACCCAATCCCGACTCTGCCCTCTTGCTATACCAAGCATGAGAGAAGCACCAGGATTGGCCGGAGTTGGCTGGGCTGATGCTTGCTCAGGCACAGGGAGTCTCTGCCATTTCTCCACCCAGCTGTTGAATACAGCTGGGTTGGAGAAACCTAAGTGCGCATGTCTGTTTGACGTCCGTCCAAACCGACAAGCACGCTTTCAGTGCCCAACACTCCTTCTCCCTGACATGGTCTGGCCCTGCCCTAGAATGGCATCAGCTCAGTCAGTAAAATAAAATTATAATAAAAGTCTTTTATTATCATTATATTTTTTTCTGGCTCACAGTGGGACAACGCTCTTCCGCCATTACGGCGGAGCCGCTGCTGACTCAGATGGAACTCCATGTTCTCCCCTTGCCAGCCACCACCATCTTCAACACCAGCTGAATCATCTATAAAGCCATCATGATCAGTAGCCCCACTTATCTTGGAGTGAAGCTTACCATCTCTGGTCGCTCTCGGCACACCTGAAATGAGGCCACCGTCAGACTACAGACTAGGAAGCGAATAAAAGTGTTTCCTTTTTTAAAAGCAGAATCATATTTCTCATTTCTAGTGCTATATCTAGTCTTTCTTTGGTGGCAGTGTGTGTTTTTTGTAAGTGTTGGACTAGTCTATAAATTCCTGAAGCTTATGTGAAGTTTAAAAAGCATTTAAATAAAGTACATTTAATTACAAAAGTATGGAGGTTTGTAGCCATATTACATATTTTGTGTGAAATTCTGAAAACAAGCCCACAGTCAAAGCTCCTTGAGAGCCACCCGGAAGGAATAGTAGTGACTGTTCCATGGTAGGGTCAGGAGGAGCGGTGGGTGGTTAATGCTGTCTTGTCCTTTCTTCCCCATCAGGTGATAAAATTGAGTACGAGCCTCAGTGCCAGCCTCATCAGTACCAGCCTCAGCAGTACCAGCCTCAGCAGGACCAGCCTCAGCAAATCCAGCATCA
Organism: Lissotriton vulgaris; assembly: GCF_964263255.1. Lineage (NCBI taxonomy): Eukaryota > Metazoa > Chordata > Amphibia > Caudata > Salamandridae > Lissotriton > Lissotriton vulgaris. The sequence goes on along the minus strand of NC_141700.1, from coordinate 783,464,845 downwards.
GCAGCACCAGCCTCAGCAGTACCAGCCTCAGCAGGACCAGCCTCAGCCGTACCAGCCTCAGCAGTACCAGCCTCAGCAGTACCAGGGCACCCAGGCTGGGCCGCCGCAGTCGCACCAAGCAGCTGGCGCCTCAAGCTTTCAGCCAGTGCCATACATGGCGGCACTGCCCAACATACCTCCGGGGCTGGAATACCTGACACGGGTGAGACACCGTCACTGCCTTCCTCCGAGACATTTTATTTTATTCTCAGTTTTCCAGCTTTACCCTACTTTAGCTATGTCTCTTCCACATTAATGTCAAGCTGTTCATGTGTTTTTCCCTGCACTCACCCCCATCATCATCACCACCATCATCACCACCACCACCACCATCACCACCATCATCACCACCACCACCATCATCACCATTACCACCACCTCCACCTCCACCACCATCACCTCCACCATCACCAACCCCACCTCCACCACATCCATCACCCCCACATCTACCACATCCATCATCCCCACCACCACCATCATCACCATCGCCACCACCACCTCCACCACCACAATCACTATCACCACCACCACCGCCAACTCCGCCACCATCACCCCCCAGCCCCCTTCCCAGGCATCCCGGCTTTTGAAGAGATGCTGTTAACTTTGGCCCAAGGGGTATAAGTGCTTCATCAACTAGTATTAAGGTGTCTCCATCATCTCTGTCAATGCCCACTTTTTAGTTTTTACCTTAATGTGGCCCAGGGCCATTAATGGCGCAACAGATAATCCAGGTAGTCGCCTAGGAAAGCAGAGGGCTGTTCCATGCATGGGCTAAATTTGTCAATGGACAAAGGTCCCTCTCCTGGCCCTGCAGCACCTGGAATAAAATAATTCCTCTCTTGCCATTTGTACTTTTGAGACAAAGGGTCTGTTATACTAGTGGCATTCTCCATGGAGACGACCGACCCACCCTGAGTTGTCATTTGCTGTTTTTGACCTTTGCCTAATGCGGGGCGCACTTCCTGCTCCTTCACTGGGCTGGACCTGGCTCCACATAGCAGAACCCACAATCTTCCATGTGTAGGAACATGGCGGCCATGTTATAAGGGCTGTCAGAGTTCAAGTCCCAGCAATAATATATGTTTGGAGCCAATGATTAGGCGAGGGCCATGACATTCTCATTGTGGCTGGGCCTGACTGAGGGAGGAAGGAGATATGAGAAATTAAAGCAGCCCTGGAGCTGTTGCCAACTCCTGCTCCAGATCATGCTCCACATGTCCCTCCTAAGAGTGACCCTTCTCCGGCAGCCTGCGTTCCTCTGCCCGGGATGATTCCCACCCTGATTGTTAATGGTGTGAATCCATTAATCTTGCTCATATCTGCCTCTTAATTCTGTTTATTGTGTGTGACCTGGGGCCATTGATGCTTGTTACTGCGTGGGGCCATTGATGCTTGTTACTGTGTGGGGCCATTGATGCTTGTTACTGTGTGGGGCCATTGATGCTTGTTACTGTGTGGGGCCATTGATGCTTATTACTGTATAGGGCCATTGATGCTTGTTAATGTGTGGGCCAATGATGCTTGTTACTGTGTGGGACCATTGATGCTTGTTACTGCGTGGGGCCATTGATGCTTGTTACTCTGTGGGGCCATGGATGCTTGTTACTGTGTGGGGCCATTGATGCTTGTTACTGTGTGAGGCCATTGATGCTTGTTACTGTGTGGGGCCATTGATGCTTGTTACTGCGTAGGGCCTTTGATGCTTGTTACTGTGTGGGGCCATTGATGCTTGTTACTGGGTAGGGCCTTTGATGCTTGTTACTGCGTAGGGCCTTTGATGCTTGTTACTGTGTGGGGCCATTGATGCTTATTACTGTATAGGGCCATTGATGCTTGTTAATGTGCGGGCCATTGATGCTTGTTACTGTGTAGAGCCATTGATGCTTGTTACTGTGTGGGGCCATTCATACTTGTTACTTTGTGGGGCCATTAATGATTGTTAATGTGCAGGCCATTGATGCTTGTTAAGGTGGGGCCATTGATGCTTGTTAAGGTGGGGCCATTGATGCTTGTTACTGTGTGGGGCCATTGATGCTTATTACTGTATAGGGCCATTGATGCTTGTTAATGTGTGGGCCAATGATGCGTGTTACTGTTTGGAGCCATTGATGCTTGTTACTGTGTGAGGCCATTCATGCGTGTTACTTTGTGGGGCCATTAATGCTTGTTAATGTGCAGGCCACTGATGCTTGTTAAAATGGGGCCATTGATGCTTGTTAATGTGCGGCCCATTGATGCTTGCTAATGTATAATGGGACTAATGTAAGGCTTTTCATTCTGATTGCTTAGTAAGGCTATTACTGTTCACTACTTTGCAAGAAATTAAAGAGCATTTACCTCCATGGGCCATTGATTGTGCTTCTTGAGGTCACTGAGACACAGAACTCATATGACCTTTTTATAGATATGCTGCCTAGGACCACTGAAGTATATAATGTCTGAGACCACAGATGAATGTTACTGCCTAGAACCACTGATCAAATCAAAAGCACTTGTATAGTGCAGCACTATCACCCCATCTCAGTAAAATAGCCTGGTCGTGAGGTTCTTTCTGAACTCCTGCAAGGAGGGTGGTGTTTAGAGATGGAGTGGCAAGTTGTTCCAGGTCTTGGCGGCGATTTAGGAGAAGGAGCGGCGGTGAATGCGGGGAGTGGGGTATCCCACAAGATAGCTCGGCAGAGCGTAGGTGTCTTGTGGGGCGATGGAAATTCAGTAAATGGTTGATGTAGGCTGGTCCTAGGTCAAGTAGGGCTTTGCAGGCAAGAGTGGGGATCTTGAACTGCATCTCTTCTGGATGGTGAGCCAGTAGAGGTGTCTGAGGTGGGGGGTGTTGTGGGTCACTTTGAGGGAGGTCAAGGATGAGCCAGGGGAGTCGTCTGTGGATCTGGGCGGAGATGTCAGTGTAGAGAGCGTTGCAGTAGTCGAGGCGGCTGGTGATGAGGGCCTGATTGGTGTTTTTTCTGGTGTCGGTTTGGATTCATCGGAGGATTCTGCAGAGAGTGCAGATGGTGTGGAAGCAGGTGTAGGTGACTGAGTTGACTTGCCGTTTCATGGTCATTTGGCTGTCCAGTAGAATGCCAAGGTTGCATGCCAGGTCTGTTGGTGTGGGTCTAAGTTCAGTCAGCCACCAGCTGTGGTCCCAGATGGACGTGTTCTTCTTGAAGATCAATACTTCTATCATGTCAGAGCTGAGTTTAAGGTAGTTGTCTACATTGGTCATTTTGCTGCAGAAGTTGGTTCTGGCAGTGGAGGGGTCTTCAGAGACCTAGAGCATGAGTTGAGTGTCGTCTGCGTATGAGAATATGTTGAGGCTGTTGGATCTGACAGTGTCTTCGAGGGGGGTCATGTAGGTATTGAAAAGGGTGGGGCTGAGGGATAAACCTTGGGGTACGCTGCAAATGATGACCTTTGGTTCAGAGGTGAAGGGAGGCAGACAGATGCTCTGAGGGCAACCTGTCCAGAAGGAGGCGATCCACTTGCTGTAGTGGTGCCATATGCCGATGCTTTGGAGTCTGTTGATGAGGGTGCGGTGGGACAAGGTGTCGAATGCTGCAGAAAGGTCTAGGAGGATTAGGGCTGCAGTCTCGCCGCGGTCAAGGAGGATCCTGATGTCGTCTGTGTCAGCGATCAGGGCGGTTCCTGTGCAGTGGTTTGCACGGAATCATGTTTTGAAGGTGTCCAGTAGGTGGTTCTGTTCCAGTTATTCAGTGAGCTGGTGGCTGATGGCCTTCTCAAGTACTTTGGCCAGGTAGGAGAGCAGGGAGATAAGACTGTAAATGAGTTTGCTGGGGTCAGTGGACCAAGTCTTTAGGAGGGGGTCTGACCTCTGTGTGTTTCCAGCTGTCTGGGAAGGCTGCTGTGGAGATGAAGTAATTGATAATGCTGGTACGTACTGGGCTGATTGGGTTGGATCTGGTGTTGAGAAGGCGGTGGGGGCAGGCGTCGGTGGGTGCACCTTAGTGGATGGATGACATGGTGGCTGAGGTGGTCTGGGTGGTGAGCGAGGACTAGGTGGTGATCATTCGTCTGGTTAGCTTTGGTTGTCCGGGGCTGTAGAAGATGAGCCCTGAGGGTTGAGAGTGGAAGTTGTTGTACATGTTGGCGATCTTGTTGGGGAAGTAGTCTGAGAGGGTGTTGCAGAGTTCTTGGAAAAAGTTAATGGTGTTCTCTGTGGCTGTCGGGTTGGAGAATTCTTTGACTCTCTTGAAGAGTTTTTTTGTGTGGTTGGCTGCTGTGTTGCTACAGGTTGTGGTGGCCACTCTCTTACTTCTTTGATGCTCTGGTGGTAGTTGCGGAGGCGCGCCATTGACTCTCGAGTTGAACGTCGTGCTTGGAGACTCTGAGCTGGCTTAATTAGAGGCTTTGTTGGATTTGCTTGGTTTCATGGGGTGACTCTATTGGCACTTTCGGTGATCCAGTGATCAGATGCATGTTATTGCCTAGGATCACAGATGCATATAATGTCAGAGACCACTGATGGTTCACTGACAGAATATCGACACCGAAAATATCCCCATACCACAATATCAAGTTATAAATATTGATGTCAAAAATATCATCCTATATTTATGAAGGTAAGTACTAAAATATCGGGGAGAAAATATCGATGTCATTATTATAGTCATTATTATAGTTGTACAAAATGTTGTTTATATTTTTATATATATATATATATATATATATAGATATATATATATAGATATATAGATATAAAGAAAAATAAGAATTATTAAAGATATTAAATAATAACATTAATAAAAAAAAATAGATTAGATATACATTTTAACCAATACAACAGACTTATTTAAAAAAAAGTTAAACACAAATATTTAATAATTTTTATATATATATATATATTTACTTTAAAACCATGAATACACTATTATTTTAATTTCTTTTATAATTTTAACATTATATAAAAATGTAACAAATACATGTATATATATTTATCTACATATACCAATAACAAAAAATAAATTAAAAAACATTCTATTATCAAATAAAATATTAAACAATTTAAACATCTTTGAAAGTAAATTTCCCACTCCAGTGAGTGCAACAGTAGGGAAAGTGTTGGGTAGCGGAGGGATACAATGTATTATTCCCACTCCAGTCAGGCAACAGTAGGGAAAGTGTTGGATAGCGGGAAGGTAAAAATTACTATTCCCACTCCAGAGAGTGCAACAGTAGGGAAAGCGTTGGATAGCGTAGGGGTACAAATTACTATTCCCACTTCAATGAGTGCAACAGTAGGGAAAGTGTTGGATAGCGGAGGGGTAAAAATTACTATCCCTACTCAAATAAGTGCAGAAGGGGAAAGTTTTGGATAGCGAAGAATTAAAAAATACTATTCCCACTCCAGTGAGTGCAACAGCAGGGAAAGTGTTGGATAGCGGAGGGGTACAAATTACTATCCCTACTCCAATAAGTGCAGCAGTAGGGAAAGTGTTGGATAGCGAAGAAGTAAAAATTACTATTCCCACTCCAGTGAGTACAACAGAAGGGAAAGTTTTGGATAGCAGAGTGATTTGCTTGGTTTCATAGGGTGACTCTGTTGACACATTCGGTGATCCCGTGATCATAGGCTTGTTATTGCCTAGGATCACAGATGCATATAATTTCAGAGACCACTGATGGTTCACTGACAGAATATCGACACCCAAAATATCCCCATACCACAATATCGAGTTATAAATATCGATGTCAAAAATATCGACATCCTATATTTATGAAGGTAAGTACTAACATATCGGGGAGAAAATATCAATGTCATTATTATAGTCGTTATAATAGTTGTACAAAATTTTGTATATATATATATACATGTCCACAAAAAGTCTCTGAAGGAAACAATTAAAGCCGCACACCAGTAATCTTCATTCAGGGTGTTTTAATTTATTCTTAAATCCATTTTTCTCGCCATTCACAGGATCAACCCACGCGTTTCGGTATCTGCTATACCTTGTTCACGGTTTGTTTGGTTCACTTTTTTGGGTTTTTTTTTATTTACTGATTTTTGCAGGAAACTCTATACTACATCATTTCCTGTCTGTATTTAGATCCCTACCCCCATGATTTCTGGTCTTGGTAGTTCTTACTGCAAACAATTTTTTCAATTTACATATTTAGCACCAGTGTTTATTTTAAACTTAAGAAAATCATGTCTTAGTTGTATATTGGCCCGTATTTCTGTAAATTATTTCCTTTCAAAATCCAGAACTACCATATATATACATATAAAGAAAAATAAGAATGATTAAATATAGTAAATAATAACATTAATTAAAAAAAATAGATTTAATATACATTTAAACCAATATAACAGAGTAATTTAAAAAAAGTTCAACACAAATATATAATAATTTATATATATAAATATATTTACTTTAAAACCATTAATAAACTATTATTTTAATTTCTTTTATAATTTTAACATTATATAAAAATGTAACAAATATATATTTATATTTATTTATTTATCTACATATACCAATAACAAAAAATCTTTTAAAAAACATTCTATTATAAAATAAAATATTAAACAATTTAAACATCTTTGAAAGTAAATTTCCCACTCCTGTGAGTGCAACATTAGGGAAAGTGTTGGATAGCGGAGGGATACAATGTATTATTCCCACTCCAGTCAGGCAACAGTAGGGAAAGTGTTGGATAGCGGGGGGGGGGGGTAAAAATTACTATTCCCCTTCAATGAGTGCAACAGTAGGGAAAGTGTTGGATAGCGGAGGGGTAAAAATTACTATCCATACTCCAATAAGTGCAGCAGTAGGGAGAGTGGTGGATAGCAAAGAAGTAAAAATTACTATTCCCACTCCAGTGAGTACAACAGTCAGGAAAGTGTTGGATAGCGGAGGGGTAAACATTACTATTCCCACTCCAGTATGTGCAACAATAGGGAAAGTGTTGGATAGCGGAGGTGTCAAAATTGCTATTCCAACTCCAGTGAGTTTACCAGTAGGGAACATGTTGGATAGCGGAGAGGTAACAATTACTATTCCCACTCCAGTGAGTGCAACAGTAGGGAACGTGTTGGATAGCGGAGGGGTAAAAATTATTATTCCAACTCCAGTGAGTGCAACAGTATTTTATTTCAGGTTCGCAACAGACGCGTTTCGGCGCTCCGCCTTCCTCAATGTTACAGGTAACGCCGAAACGCGTCTGTTGCGAACCTGAAATAAAATAATCGAAAACGACCCCCGGAGTGCGTGGTTTCTTTGGCGAAAACTGGTGGAAACCGTGAGCTATATGTATGTATATATATATATTCACTGAAAAAACCATAGGCTATAGACCATATATAGTTAGGAATTAGCATTTACAAAACCTTGAAAATTCACTGAAAAAACCATAGGTTATAGACCATATATAGTTAGGAATTAGCATTTACAAAACCTTGAAAATTCACTGAAAAAACCATAGGTTATAGACCATATATAGTTAGGAATTCGCATTTACAAAACCTTATTTTACTCACACAAAACCATTGAAATTCCATATATAGTTAGTTGCACTAACTATATATCGCGCACCCGCAATCCACTGCTGATGATGTCACATATTACATATTTACAACAAGGGGTGGTGAGGGACAGGGTCTCTGAATTAAGCAGAAAGCTCTCACCCAGTCAAGAGATCAGGGCTAGATCCAACACCATTTTTTAGCTCACTGCACCATCCCAGTTTCAGAACCTGGCTGTAAGCAAATTAGTCTGTTCCTGTCCCAGTGCATGATGGGAACAGGGCAAACCAAACTACAAAAGCCAATTCTTACACTGGGAAGGAAACAAGCTCCCGGGGACCGGTTTCTGGCATTACAGCCGTCTTTGGCCCGGTTTGCTTGAATCCTGATGGTGCAATGAGCAAGGGTCTCACATCTGAGAATACCCTTCCACGCTTAGGGTGGACAAAAATATTTACAACAAGGGGTGGTGAGGGACAGAGTCTCTGAATTAAGCAGAAAGCTCTCACCCAGTCAAGAGATCAGGGCTAGATCCAACACCATTTTTTAGCTCACTGCACCATCCCAGTTTCAGAACCTGGCTGTATGCAAATTAGTCTGTTCCTGTCCCAGTGCATGATGGGAACAGGGCAAACCAAACTACAAAAGCCAATTCTTACACTGGGAAGGAAACAAGCTCCCGGGGACCGGTTTCTGGCATTACAGCCGTCTTCGGCCCGGTTTGCTTGAATCCTGATGGTGCAATGAGCAAGGGTCTCACATCTGAGAATACCCTTCCACGCTTAGGGTGGACAAAAATATTTACAACAAGGGGTGGTGAGGGACAGAGTCTCTGAATTAAGCAGAAAGCTCTCACCCAGTCAAGAGATCAGGGCTAGATCCAACACCATTTTTTAGCTCACTGCACCATCCCAGTTTCAGAACTTGGCTGTATGCAAATTAGTCTGTTCCTGTCCCAGTGCATGATGGGAACAGGGCAAACCAAACTACAAAAGCCAATTCTTACACTGGGAAGGAAACAAGCTCCCGGGGACCGGTTTCTGGCATTACAGCCGTCTTCGGCCCGGTTTGCTTGAATCCTGATGGTGCAATGAGCAAGGGTCTCACATCTGAGAATACCCTTCCACGCTTAATTCAGACACTCTGTTCATCACCACCCCCTTTTCTGAATCGATGTCACACATTTCATCATTCATGACATGGTCAGTGACATCACTGATGACATCACTGATGACATCTCAAATGACATCACTGATGACATCACTGATGACAACATCCAGTGACTGTATGTTTCTGTAAAGTTAAAATATGTCTTACATAATGAAGAATGAGTGGATGTATAACTGTCTGGATGAAGGATTTAGTAGGTGCATGACTGACTGTATGAGTGAGTGATTAAATGTGTCTCACTGAGTGCATGGGTTAGTGACTAAACTGTCTTAATTTGTGCATCATTATGTCTGTTGTTCTGTAAACTGTTGCATGTGTTGATAAGTAGCTATATGAGTAACTATATGGGTTATTGATTGGTTGCCCAAGTATTTGTATGGGAGACTGAGTGTGTGTGTGGGTGGCTGGGAGGTGTATGACTCTGTGCATAGATGTGTGAGCAGTTGATTCACTAGATGTATGGTTTCAAAAGTGCATGTGGAAACAGCTGTATGGGCGGTTGACTGTGTGCATGAGTGTATTGGTGAGTGAATGGATATCTCAGTGCTACATGTCAAAGTAAGTACATATGTAAAACACAGTACATGTGAAAGTTGACATATATAAATAACTGTGCATAAGAGCCAGTGAATGTGTGAGTGGCTGTATGGATCATTGTGAACTTGTATCAGGGATTGTATAAGGGAGTAAATATGTGTTAGTATATGTTTGAATAAGTAAAGTTTGTATAACTGTATAGTTGAGGAAATGGAGGTGTGATTGATTCTTTGCATGACTGACTAGGTGTGTGAGTAACTCCATGGATGAGTGACAGTCTGTGAGTGTCTGTTTACACTGATTGTATCTAAGGTTATATTAGAGTCTGAAGAGGTTCATCGTATTATCACATGAATGATATCATCAGTGATGTGATCAGTAATGTCAAATGAGATGTCATCAGTGATGTCATCAGTGATGTCATTTGAGATGTCATCAGTGATGTCATTTGAGATGTCATCAGTGATGTCATCAGTGATGTCACTGACCATGTCATGAATGATGTAATATGTGACATCATCAGCAGTGGATTGCGGGTGCGCGATATATAGTTAGTGCAACTAACTATATATGGAATTTCAATGGTTTTGTGTGAGTAAAATAAGGTTTTGTAAATGCGAATTCCTAACTATATATGGTCTATAACCTATGGTTTTTTCAGTGAATATCTATATATATATATATATATATATATATATATATATATATGTACGCTCAAAGGTCCCCTTGCTCAATGACACTAGGCACATGATATCATTTAAACCCTCCTAGTGGTAGCAGACATAGGTGAAGGACAAACCCTAGATCAAATACGGGCGCCATCTTGTAGTGGATAAGATGTGCAAATTAACACAACAATTACCCTTCCAGAGTCATCAAACCATGTATCGGTTAGAAAAACAAGAGGTAAATGCCAAAATTCATAATTATACAAGTTATACAATGTGTCAGTATCTAGCCGTGGATCGGCATAAGTCCTTACATTATTGGTCTACCAAAACAAGGATAAGGTTTATATCAGCATGAAAATCAAAGAGAAAATACATTCATAACCATATATGCATATATATACACACATATATACATTGCACCTGAAAAATATTACAGGAAAATATATATACAAAAAATGCATATGAAAATTATCCAAGCTTCATATTCCTTCAAAGTTTCAGAAAGTATGTACATATATATACAGGTTAATGAATAGGCTGTACAAGTTCATAGTGAAGAATCCACAAAAATCTTTTCTTACTCCAGTTTACTATACTCATTTCATAGAGTCATGAAACTCAAACGCTTCTACTCTGAGGCCATCCTAAGGACTTTTATCTTATCTTTTCTAACTAATGACTACAAAGCAGGATGTCAATAGAAGGCTCAAAACCAATATAGGAAATTCATTTACTTAGATGGATGACCATCTCCTCCCCGCTGTTAAGACCCCCCGGATGTTTAGTAGCTCAATCGATAATAGCTCAATCGATAATATATCTCGATAATATATCTCGATTCCAGTCTTCTGAGTCGTCTTAATCTATCTCCAACCCTGATGTTATTAGGTACGTGATCCAGCCCAAAGTATGTTAATTTGGTACGATCCTTATTATGAAACTCAGAAAAGTGACGCGCTACTGGGTAGGAAGGGTCAACTTTATCAATGGCTCTGAGATGCTCGAGCATCCTCAATTTCAGTTGGTTGATGGTACTCCCGATGTAGCGAAGGCCACACGGGCATACCAGGCAATAGACTGCATAGACAGTACTGCATGTCAAGAATTTCTTTCTAGCCATAGATCTACCTGTCATCTGGTTTTCATATCGGAGAACTCTTTTGCTTGCGGCACACGCTTTACAGCGGCCACAAGGGTAGAACCCACTCATGTCCTTCAGTGTGTTCGGTTTGTTGGTAGGTTTGCTGAAATGGCTATGTGTCAACATATCCCCCAACGACCTGCACTTGCTGAAGGTAACTAGAGGATGGAGAGGCAGATCTTCCCTCAGTATACTGTCTGTACGCAGGATATGCCAGTTCTTTCTCATCATGACCTTGAGGTGATTGGCTCCAGAGGAGTAAGGTGTTATCATCCTAAATTTATTAACCTCTGTATTGGTAGTCTTAGTCTGCAGATCATCTTCTGTTTGTTTCTTTTTCTTTTTTAGCAGTTCTATCCTAGGGATTTTCCTGACTCTCTTTAGTGTACTCTGTAGTAGGGAATCGTCATAGCCCCTTAGTCTTTCACCAGTTAGAGTGTGTGTATATATATATATATATATATATATATATATATACTAACTGGTGAAAGCCAGTCTGGAAATAGGCATAGGCAGCACTTGGCTCAAACCTAAAGAGGGTTTCTTCAAATGTTCATCCTGCCGAGCGTGCAGGTTTGGCATAAACACAACCCACTACAGCACTCCATTTTCCGACAGTCAGATAGCCATTAAGGGCAATTATGGCTGTAGAACTGAGTTTGCTGTTTATGTTCTGGTGTGCACCTGTGGCTTGCGTTACGTGGGTTGCACAAAATTGCAGGTGCACGTCACAATTTTGCAGCATGTCTGGGCGATCGTGAATAACGATAATTCATATCCGGTCGCCAGGCATTTCAGAACCATACATGGCAATGATCTTAGATGCCTTTCATATTTTGTGATTGACACAGTGGCACCCCTTAGGAGGGGTGGAAATAGAGAGAAACGTCTAAGGAAATTGGAGACATGCTTCATTTTAGAACTTGCTAGTAAGATTCCTAATGGGTTGGACACAATGGAAGATTTACACAATTTCTTGTAAATATATAGCTAAGGAAAGAGTCTCTTGATTAGGAAAAGTTTATTATATATCTTAAACTGACATCTATTTTACTGTTCTCTATTTTTCTTCTTTTGGATGTCTTATCTTTGAGCAATTGTATCTGATGGAATTAGATGATTCGACTTGGGAAAATGCTGCTTTCTTAAAGAGTGAATCACAACAGATGATTAACAGCAGTTTCCCGTTTGAACATATCTTTTAAACACTTTTTTACATTTTTGTACACAACTGAGGTTTTAGGAAAAGTGGTAGATTTAGGGTTTTTATGTATATTGTCTATAGATAAGTTTTACAACAGTTCATGATTTATTTTGCACTGTTAAGCACTTGAAGCACTTTCTTTACACTGATCGCATTTTTTGCACATAGAGGTTTTATGCACGAAAAGCACAGGCTCATGAACTTAGGTTGGAAATAACGACAAATAGACATTTGCTAGTTTTGCATTTACGCAGCTCCAAAAGAAGATTGTTCAGAAGTCATTTTTTCTGATTTGGCAACCAGGATTTGTTCTTAGGTGGATGGGTAAAATATTTCAAAGACCCCCCTTTTTTAGGTTTCGACTGGGGAACGGAGCTTTTAGCTCCGCCCCCAGAGAAATCTTATGTGTCTTACAGTGTACTCTTAGTCCCGCCCTCTGTTTCATTGGCTAGCTCCATAAATGGAGGCTAGCCATTGGAACAGAGAGGCGTCCGTCATGGCCGGACCAGATTCGGGGGCGTTCCCGAGAATTTTTGGCTTTTGGCTACGTCAGCCAAAAGCCGGGAACGCCCCCGAATCTGCACGGCCTCCGCTCTCCCCCTTCCCTCCCACAGCAGATCCCCGCCTCCCCCTCCCCTCCCACAGCAGATCCCCGCCTCCCGAGCCGCAGCTGATCCCGATCCGCTCTCCCCGCCTCCCTCTCCCCTCCCACTGCAGATCCCCGCCTCCCGAGCCGCAGCTGATCCCGATCCGCTCTCCCCGCCTCCCTCTCCCCTCCCACTGCAGATCCCCCACTCCCTCTCCCCTCCCACAGCAGATCCCCGCCTCCCGAGCCGCAGCCGGTCCCGATGCCGTTGTAACACGGCCTCCGCTCTCCCCCTCCCCTCCTACAGCAGATCCCCGCCTCCCTCTCCAGGTGAGTGCTGTTTTATTTTTCTTGCGCCGTTCCCGCTCCCGCTGTCCGTTTGCGCCCCCCCCCCTCTCAAAAGAACTCTGAAATCATGGCACATTAAAGTACATATTCCGTAGATGCATCGTATATAAAAATCGGTTAGTTCGTTTTTTCCTGTGCATCAGGCGCTCTTAATGTCGATCCGCTCTCCCCGCCTCCCTCTCCCCTCCCACTGCAGATCCCCGCCTCCCGAGCCGCAGCTGATCCCGATCCGCTCTCCCCGCCTCCCTCTCCCCTCCCACTGCAGATCCCCGCCTCCCTCTCCCCTCCCACAGCAGATCCCCGCCTCCCGAGCCGCAGCCGGTCCCGATGCCGTTGTAACACGGCCTCCGCTTTCCCCCTCCCCTCCTACAGCAGATCCCCGCCTCCCTCTCCAGGTGAGTGTCTACTTTATTTGGGAAACACCACAGTGAGTGCTGTTTTATTTTTCTTGCGCCGTTCCCGCTCCCGCTGTCCGTTTGCGCCCCCCCCCCCATCCGTCCGTGTACCGCCAGCGCTATGCTGCAACTTCCCACTTCGTACGTGTTCCACGAGGCGTTTTGTCTTGGAAGTAGCAGCTGCTTTTTTCTTTTCAGATAAAAAGTGTGCAAGGTGACAGGCACATCAGAGGCTGCACAAGGGATAAGTGAAACGTGTACACGAAGGATTTGGAAAATGAACACTGTTTCTGGGCAGAAAAAGAGAAACTTTGTATTACAGCCCTTTGATGTCCGAAAAAGAAGAAATGATTTGACTTTAGACGTTAGGGAGGCTGCCTGAGGTACAGGGCGGCTGAGTGGCAGATGGCATTTCACCGAAATTACCTTTTGTCCTTGCCACGTGCCAGGAGGCACCTCACTTTATTTGTGTGAACACGTGCACACTTGGACTGCTATAGACACGTCGTTTTTCAATCAGATTTTTATTTTATTTTAAAAGGAACATGACCATTTATTTTTGCTATGTTCCATCCTGGTGGGGTCCTATTGTCATACTTTTCATCCCATCTACGCTAATAGCATGAATATGACGTTTGGGAAATTGCAGAGTGTAGTTTATAGTTTTAGATTAAAATAGCTTCCCCTGTGTCCAGAACATGCACTGTGCGCTGTTGTACCAAAACTCCGAAAATGGGATATTCTATTAAAAGATCTCCAGTGTATGTTTGTTGTTGCCCTTTGTTTTGGTTTTCGCTTGATAAATGCGGAACTACATGTGGCAAAAAAAAACGAATAGCTAAGATGAGGTCAGTTAATAGGCAAGAAGACTGAGGGATGTAAGCGTTCAGCACTGACGTGTGGTGGTATAGTATTCAGCCTGCTATGGAATGATTGCATTGCAGCGCATGAAGGAATATTTTATATCTCAAAAGAACTCTGAAATCATGGCACATTAAAGTACATATTCCGTAGATGCATCGTATATAAAAATCGGTTAGTTCGTTTTTTCCTGTGCATCAGGCGCTCTTAATGTTTTAGCCGGCACTCAAAATGCAAACCAAACATTCTGGCTTTGCCAAGGCTTCTTTTGTCTTTGTCAACATGTGCGCCGCCCTCTTGCTCGGCACGCGCGGGGATAGTTCGTGACCGCTCGGGGGTCCTCTCCCTGTGAATCCGTCACTGCTGTCAGCGCCCAGGCGTGGGGTGATGCTGTTGCCAGGATACCTTTAAATCCAGGGCTGGTAAATCTGTGCAGCCTTCTCGACAGTGGTATTGATTAGAGGGTTTGAACTGTGACCTTTCTCCTCATTGACTGCACCATGACCACCTCTGCACAAGTCATTCAGCAGGAACTTGAGGCGCAAAAATGAGCATGGTTAAACCTGAATATGGGATAAATGTCATTATGGGTGCATGGTGTACAATTAAAAATATGGAATATGGTCTCTTTTTTAAAACCGCTCATTTGTGGTATGATAACTGAGGTGAAATAGTCTTGCAAAACAGGGTTCCCTTGATGCTTTGTTGAGATGCTTGATAAACGTACGTTGTCGTCTTAGACACACCGGGGCTCCAGGGTGTGTGTGTATGTGACTGCTCCAGAGTGTGTGTGTATGTGACTGCTCCAGTGTGTGTGTGTGTGTGTATGTGACTGCTCCAGTGTGTGTGTGTGTGTGTGTGACTGCTCCAGTATGTGTATGTCACTGCTCCAGTGTGTGTGTGCGTGTGTGACTGCTCCAGGGTGTGTGCGTGTGTGACTGCTCCAGGGTGTGTGTGTGCGCGTGTGTGACTGCTCCAGGGTGTGTGTGTGTGTGTGTGACTGCTCCAGGGTGTGTGTGTGTGTGTGTGTGTGACTGCCCCAGGGTGTGTGTGTATGTGACTGCCTCAGAGTGTGTGTGTATGTGACTGCCCCAGAGTGTGTGTGTGTATGTGACTGCTCCAGTGTGTGTGTGTGACTGCTCCAGTGTGTGTGTGTGACTGCTCCAGAGTGTGTGTGTGTGTGACTGCTCCAGAGTGTGTGTGTGTGTGTGACTGCTCCAGAGTGTGTGTGTGTGTGTGACTGCTCCAGTGTGTGTGTGTGTGTGACTGCTCCAGAGTGTGTGTGTATGTGACTGCTCTGGGTGTGTGTGTGTGTGTGTGTGGGGCTCTCTTCTGCCCTCACTCTCCCCTATGCCCCAGCCGTCCCCTCTCGCGTTTCCCCTCTATTTCCTCGTTGGTTCCTCGCTCTGCCTTTCCCTCTCGTTCTTCTCCTCGCACCCTGACCAGCTCAACCTCCTCCATTCGCCGTCCCTCCTGCCCGCTCACCGTTGTCCTCACACACCCCTCTCCACTTAGTATGCCCCCTCCTTTCCTTTCTCCCTCCCATCCTCTCACATCCTCAATTGATACATTGTACTCGCCCTATCTTTCTTTTGCTTTCCTCTTCCAAATCTACCGCTTGTTTTTAAAATGTATATTGCCTGTCCACCTCCTGCCCCTTTCCTGTACCCCCCGAACTATCGCCTTCTCTCCCTTTCGTTTCACCCTTCCAGACTCTTCCCCATTTCTCTCTCTGTCCCCCATTTCTCTCCCTGTCCCCCATTTCTCTCTCTGTCCCCCATTTCTCTCTCTGTCACCCATTTCTCTCTCTGTCACCCATTTCTCTCTCTGTCACCCATTTCTCTCTCTGTCACCCATTTCTCTCTCTGTCCCCCATTTCTCTCTCTGTCCCCCATTTCTCTCTCTGTCCCCCATTTCTCTCTGTCCCCCATTTCTCTCTCTGTCACCCATTTCTCTCTCTGTCACCCATTTCTCTCTCTGTCACCCATTTCTCTCTCTGTCACCCATTTCTCTCTCTGTCACCCATTTCTCTCTCCTATTTCCCATTTCTCTCTCCATGTACCCCCCCTTCTCTCTCTCTCTCCCCCCTTCTCTCTCTCTCTCCCCCCTTCTCTCTCTCTCTCCCCCCTTCTCTCTCTCTCCCCCCTTCTCTCTCTCATCCCCCCTTCTCTCTCTCATCCCCCCTTCTCTCTCTCCCCCCCCTCTCTCTCTCCTCCCCTTCTCTCTATCTCCTCCCCTTCTCTCTATCTCATGTTCCTGTGACCCATGGCGTTGGCTGCAGGTGGGTTGGCACAACTCCTGTCAGAGAAGTGTCTCAATCCTGCTGTGGATTAGGGGCACGTGCCCCTGCTTGGTCCATGGTGAGGTGCTTTTTACACAGAAAAAGGTGTCTCTGTTAAACCGTAGTTTGAGAGTATTTTTAGTTATTGTGTTTTCTTATTGTACAAAACGAATCATGGTGGAACCGGGAATCTTATGCCAGAGCATCCCGGAAAACCCAAAAAGTGAAAGTGAAAAAAACATTTTGGAGAAAAATCACGTGATGTCACAGAAATCGCTTCATCTCTTAGTGGTGTTTAATGTAGGTGCATTTACAAACCCCAGCCCTCACATAAGGTGTCTGAAATGACTCAGACCTGGCAGATTCTCTTGATGCCCATGAGCAACAGTAAAGAGCATGTTCACAGCTGAAGAGTGACCACTTCACCATTCATCCCTTTGTGCCTGCAGACAGAGCTGAATACTTCACCTTTCACCACTTTGCATCTGCAAACAGAGCTGACCACTTCACCAGCTGAGCATCATTTGCATAAGCGTCATTGACACCCCATACTACCGATTTTTTTTTATTACATATGGTTTCCACAATTACTTAAAGTACGTATGTTGTGATCGGTAGTCTGTCACCTGCTATACATTCCACCATACAGTTTAAGATTCTTTTTGGTATTTGTATTCATCCATTTACACCCTTTTACGTTAAAATAGCTATAGCTTTACTGTATAGTTGCTATAAAAGCTTATAATATGGTATAGTGGGCACTTAAAAAAAAATATCACTCCACTGCTAACGAAGCATGAATAAAAAACATTGCCATTTACAATGCCAGTAGCTCCAACTCCAACAAATGTGAGACCTATTGCAATGTAAACAACAATGCCATTTATTTAGAAGTAAAAAAAAAAAAAGAAATGTCATGAGCAATGCCAATAGCTCTAACTTTTCCAAAGGCGAAACCATTGCATTGTAAATGCTTGTTTATATTTGCACATATAGCTAAAATTTGCACACATGGCATTATTTTGCACAAATTATCTGTTTAGATCATTTAAATTCATGTTAATGTATTTATGTATATAGTAGGGTCTTATCATATTAGATACATGAGTCATTAAATGTTTTTTATTTATATCGTATGTAGGTGTGCATATTGTATTTATATTTAATTATTTATTTATACAATGTTAATTCATTGCATCAGCCACTTTTTACAACTCAAAGCATTTATGCTGTATAACAATAAGAAAAAAGCAATTGAATTTATCTTTTTCAATGCTGCAAAAACCGTGACATATTGCAATGCCTTCAATGAGTATTTTCTCTATGTCCATACATGTGATCAGGTGATCCAAAGGGGGGTGGTACACTAAGCAAATTTAAAAACAATGGCTGACGCTGTATTCGTTGTGTGAGCGGCCCTCCTCCCAAAAATAAAAACACATATAAACAGGCTGGGCAGGTCCCGGGGGATTGGGTCATAATTGGCCTCTGGAGGGGGGCCACGTGGTCCCCCTCTTCAAATTATTCTTTAAGAGGCTGCCAGGCCCCGGGGGATGGGGTCCCCAGGGCCAAAAGTAGCCCAGGGAAGGGGGTACCACACAGCCCTCCTCTCATAAAAGAAAAAGGGAACCAGCAACTCACCGGAGGCCCTGCCCCCTCCCTGCACCACTCTACAAACAGGCCCCCTGGCGCATTGTAAATTGGGGAATTAATTCCCCTTCAATCCTGAGTGTCCCTGGGGGCCAACTAGCCAACCAGGTACCTCCAGGAAACGCCACTGAGCTGCATTGCAGAGAGGTGGTCCAAGGCCACGCCCCTTTTTACACCACTCTGCTAAAGTGGCTTCTGGTGCACTGCTGGTGGGGCGATGAGGTCCTCTTATGTCCTGAGGACCTAAGGACAAAAGTGGACTTTATCTTCCGAGCAGCAGTGCACCAGAAGCGGCCTTTGCAGCGTGGTGTAAAAAGGGGCGTGGCCGCGCAATACCTCTCTCCAATGCAGCTCTGTGTCGCTTACTGGAGGTACCTGGTGGGCTAACTACCCCTCCTGTTACCTGCAGTAAATCCCACACAGTGGGATTGCTAAAAGGTGTTTGGAGGCCACGCTCACCTTTTTCCACCACTCTGCAAACGCAACTGCTATGTTATAGTTAGAAATTAGCATTTAAAAAACCTTTGAAATTCACAGAAAAAACCATAGGTTTCAGGGACGTTATAGTTAGAAATTAGCATCTAAAAAAACTTTGAAATTCACTGAGAAAACCATAGGTTTCAGGGCCGTTATAGTTAGTTAGACATTTCACTTGTGCCAAACCAGAGAAATTCGGCCGTTATAGTTCGTTCAGCTAACTATAACTTGCACCCCCGCAATGCACTGCTGATGGCGTCACATAATACTTCATTCTTGACATAGCAAGTGACATCACCATAAATAACTACCAATTAATTGAATAATATTAATTGGTAGTTAACTAATAATTCATTACAAATAAATTACTTCCCACAAGTAACACTATAAAATCTTAATTCAATAAACATGAATAAATAAAAAAACATCATTAATTTTTTATAGTTAAATTACTTTCCACCCTATTCCCCTATAAACCCACACACCCACTACAGAAGTAAAATACGTAAAATGGAATTAAAGTAAAATTGCTAACTACTAACAATTTAACACATTTATTAAAAAACATAAACAATACTTATACAAAAAAAATACATCACATACATTCAAAATTTAAACTAAAATACATAACACTAATTTAAAAATCGATATATTAAACAATTATATTTTTGCAAATGATATTAATGACTTCTATATTTTTGAAAACAATATCCTTTTTTCCTTAAATTCGAAATTCTTGACCACGATATTTTTGCTATCAATATTTCGGTGTCACAATATTTACTACTAGATATTTGTGTTCGTCGACATTTCCAACTCGATATTCTGTTTGAATACCACCACTGATGCATGTTATTGCCTACAACCACTGATGCATACAATGTCAAAAACCACTGGCACATGTTACAGCCCAGGACCAATGATGGATATAATGTCAGAGACCACTGAGGCAAATTACATGAGCACTGCGATGTTATGACAGCGTTGTAAACGCTGTTTCCCGGCAGGAGACAAGAGGTAGTATGGTGCAGAACTTCCAATGCTGGCCACGGCGTAACAAGATACCTTTCTGAGAAGGGTGGTAAACTGCGAGTGTTTTGCGACCACAATTGCAGTCGCAAAACATTCATACATAGGTTTTGGACTTGCTATTAGGAAAGGATGCCCTTGGAACGCGACTCATAAAATTGGGTTACTACATTGAGCTATTTTGTGGTCTCAAAGGGGCTGAAATCCCCTTTGCAACCCCATAAAACGGTCGTACATCTGGCCCCCAATACTTTACTGTAAATGTCATTCGATGCTCATGATAGTCTGAGGTCATGGAGAGGTGTTACATACTCAACGGCCCCTCTCTCGTTTGATTTCATCTGAGCCAAAGCCTCGTAGACTCAGAAAAGAGAAGGACTCCTGCAAGTGGATATATGTAATGTCTACACTGGTGAACATGCTTAGCCAACTTTGTCAATGACACCCATGACAGATCAGTGTTTGCTGAGGTCACCGTTTTAAAGAGACGGTGTGCCAAGGTCAAACCCTCTGCATTTGTAAATGGTTGTTTATATAGAAGTCAATTAGGAAATTGCTAGTTGGTTAGTCTTGCAAGTTTCACAATAAGGAAACATAGGAAGAGGGAGGTGAAGCTATTTGGCAAAGATCATGTAGCTTGGTCTAGTGAGGAAGCAGGGATTAGAAGTTGGGCGACAAAGCAGCAATGCAACACCTCTCAGTGCACCCTCCATGCGACACCATAGATGAGCCGTATTTAAAGTGCAGCACTTCATGTCGCAAGGAGTTACAGATATGTCAGTATTCCTGATGTATCTGTTTGCGCAAAAGTGGCTCATTGCTGGGGTCTGTCTGGGGTGTGTCTGAAAACAGACATAACTCCCGCAATGTGTCCTTTCACATGGGTCAAGTCCCATGTGAAAAGGTTCTGTGTCACCCCCATGAGGCATGTACAAGATTTTCACGCAATGGCGTCCTAGAAGTAGCGCACTGAAATCTTATAGATTTCAATGCACCTCATCTATGAGACCTTGATGCGGGGGAACGCCCACCCTGTATACATTACACCTGACGCAAGTATAATGTTTGGAAGGGGTTTACAAAGTGACGCATTTGCATCACTTTGTAAATAGGGCGCAACATGGCGCCCTTTTAACGCCGCCAGCACATCACAAAAAGTGACGCACCAGGGGCGCAAAAGTGTTGCAAGGCTCATAAATGAGCCCCAGAGTTTTTAGGAGTGCAAGAACGGGTGGGAGGGGTTTGGTCAAGGATATTGATCTTTGACGTGTATACAGATGGGTGTACGCCACGTGCATGCCAAGGTTTTGAAAGCTTTTGTCTGCTTTGAAATTATGCAGCTGGAGGCAGAGCGTGGGGGGATGGTGATTCTCCTTAAGCTTAACCCCTTCTATGCTCATGACGGAGCGGCTCCGTCATGAGCCTCGGTTGAGCTGTGCTCATGACGGAGAGGTTCCGTCGTGGCCCGCTCGGCGCGACTGCGCGGCGCGGATTCAGCGCCTGCGCTGGACGTTCCATTGAGCGGGCGGGCCATGACGGAACCGCTCCGTCATGAGCATAGCTCAACCGCGGTTCGTGACGGAGCGGCTCCGTCACTAGCAAGCGAGCGCCGCTCGGCCCCCCCGCCCCCTTAGCGCTGCAGCAGGATTCCCGCCGCAGCGAAGGGGTTAAAGAACGTTCCCAAGATGCACCTCGCCTGCACCGTCTGTTTGGACTGGGACGCGGGGGCAAATGCGGACGTCTTTGTGAGGGGGAGATTGAGGCAAGTGGCGTTTTGGAGAGATTCGGAGAGACTCGGTGTGTATGTCCCTCGGCGGCGGCGTTTGCTTTGCTTTGCCCTTGCGTCTGAACCTGTAGTTTCTTCCTCGTGAGTCAAGACAAGGTGAGCCTGGGAGGAACTGGGGTGTGCGGCCCGGCGGCATCTGCTACCTGTCGTTTTGCGGGTGGCGTGTGGGTTGTGGCTCTCCCTGCATTGCTGGTGAAGCTGGCTGAGGCTGAGGAGTGTTTTTGACGCTCGTTACTCCTTCTGGGCAAAACGATAATTAACTTGAGTTCCAAGGTGAACTTGGGCATAGTTCAGACATACTCCTGGGGGCTCTACAGACTGTTCCGTTTAATTCAAAATTTTGAACTCAAGGCCCTTGGGTTCAGTAAAATCTCTCTTGGGCTTTAGTGAAATAGGCGCCAATTTTCTCTCCTTTCCAGAATTAAGGTTTAAGGATATAATGGGCATAAAGCGGACAAAAAATTGCAAGCACATTGGTTCGGTAGAACGTGGCTGAGTCTGAAATTTCTGGTGGCATGCTCCTCTTAGACAGTTTTCCCTGCAGTATTTTTGGGGGTCTAGGCAGCTAAAGGTTTACTGCAAAATAGGGCGCTGGTGCAGGGCGCCTAGTTCGTTCTGAAGTGGAGAAGTTGCGGCAGGGAAAGATCAAACGCCTGGCGGAGGACACTGGTCTGAGGCAGCAGCAGGACTGGCAATTAGAAGGGGAATTTCGGCCAGAGTGGAACTATGTACTGGCTCAGCTCCTGCATGTTTGGTACGGCTGTCCCCAGTAAATAGTGAACAAAATGTATTACAGACTTCAATGTCTATAGTAAGACAAAAGAGGAGAGACTGGGGGCCAAAGCTACACTACGAGAGGGAGAGAGTTTCACAGGAAGACCACGCTAGGAATTTATTATCAGAACCAGAAAAGAGTAAACCAAACAGGTACACTCTTGGGAGTAGGGAAATCTGGGGGTTGGAGAGCTTTTCATATAAGTCTGGGTCTAAAACTACGGCAGGAGATCAACTAGTGGTAAGAGAGATAAAAGAGGCGAAAGTGGATAAAAGTTTCAACTTCAACAGGAAAGTAAAGGCAAAGCTGCAAGTGCGTATAATAATACTCCTTCAAAAAAAGAACGGAAAAATTTTACTAAAAACAAAACGAGCGGAACAAGTAGTACAAGAGTCACTCCATCATTAAGATCTTTCTTTAAGGTGCACAATATACAGCCATCAGTAGCAAGGGTCTCGACAGATCCAACAGTGGCAGTAGAAGCAGAGAAGAATTCTATTAGTCTTTTTCACACTCATTTAGGGTGTGTTAATAAGGAGACGATGGTGCCAATTCCGTTGGAGAATAGGTATGAGCTCTTGTCGCAAGACTTGAATGATGTGGCAGTAGAATCGCCACCCATACCATTACCTGCATTCCAACCTGCTCAGGGTAATCTGGAAGTTCCCACTATGAATGAAAAGGGAAACGTGGCAGCTGTTCAGAAGCCGTTAAATACCACAGATACAGCAACGGATAAGGAAGAGACCTCACTTACTGAGGGACTTTTAACTACTTTGTTAGCGAAAATCATGGACAAATTTGCGGTCTCTGAGAATAACCAATTAAAAATACAATCAGCTTGAGAAATTCTTGAGACGAAGTTGACTGCAATCTCAAACAGAGTAGTTGCCATGGAAGAAGTGGTTGAGAGTTTAACAAAAAAAGTGGATAAAAATACACAAGAGATCCAGGCATTAAGAAGCGAGGACAGAACCCTTAAAGATAAGTGGAAAATATAGAAAATGCTACCAGACGAAACAACATAAGATTTTTAAATATACCAGAAGATGCAGAAGGTGAATACGTAAAAGCTTTCATAATTAACCTTGAGTTACATCCTGATATTGACAGGAAAACCCTGGAGGAAGATGTACAGCGAGTACACCGTGATCCATATTTGAAAAAGCCTGGTAAGAAAAACCCCAGGAAGATCCTGGTTAATTTCAGGACATATATGTTAAAGGAGAAAATTCTGGCAGAAGGTTTAAAAGCAGCGGAATACAAGAGAAACGCATGGTCATTCCGAATTAGATCGTACATATCCCACATAACCCAAGAAAAACAATGGGAATTAGGGAAGGCCATGCAGGAATTAAAAAAGTTAGGAGCAACAGCTAACTTACGCTTTCCAGCCTCCCTCAAAGTCATGTGGGAAAACAAAATGTATACATTTAGAGATCGGGTCGAAGCAAACACCCTGTTAAGTAAAATAAAGAGCACTTCATCCATATAGGCACTTTTGAAAAAACCCTGGCTAGAAATAGAGCTTGAAACCGGAGGTTTCCTCAAATAGTAGAAAGGGGGGATTCCCCATGGGGTGGAGGGTGGCCCCTCATTCAAAAAAGTACACATTTTTGTTTTTCACAAGGGGTGGGGAGCATGTGGGAAAAAAATAAAAAAAGAATGTCCTCATTTGAAGATGTAAGTACATTTCTGGCCATTTTTGCAAACATAAGATATAAAGGAAATAAACATCCTTTCTATGTCTAACGTTAGAGTAAAGGAATTAGAAATAACGACCTGGAATGTAAATGGCTTGAGGGTCCCGCGGAGAAGAAATAAGATTCCGGAATATTTGAGACTATCAGGGAGAAAAATCTTTCTTATTCAAGAATCCCATTTACTAAAAGAAGAATGGGTCTCAATTTTAAGGCAACAGAATTGGGTGGAACATTTTATATATACAAATCAGACATGTATAACCAAAGGAGGGGCTATCTTAATTAAAAAATCAGCTGCTGCGGTAGTGGAAGAGGGTATAGTGGACCCAGGAGGAAGATGAGCTGTTGCTAAAATAAAGATCAGTGGAGTTGGATTCACGTTAGCAAGCTATTATGGTCCCAACATTGATGACCCAGCCCACCTGTATGCCTTGATACCTCATTTAGTAGAAGCTGATAATGATATTATCTTAGGAGGGGATTTTAATCTGGTGCTCAATCCAAACAAGAATTCGACCTCTCTCAGAGCTAATTCCAAAACACAAAAAATGAGAAAAACTCTAAAACAACTAATGCTCGACTTAGGTCTAATAGACATCTGGAGTGACTTGGCCAATAAATCTAAAGTTAAGGGTGGGAAAAATACGGACATAGGTCGAGGATCGATTTTTTCCTGGTCGGGATAAAAGCTTGACAAAATATTAGTCAAATTAGTCATGTCCCTGAGCATATGTCCGATCATTCGGCTGTAAGTTTGAAAATAGATATCTGTAGGACCCAGTCACATAGTAGGTATACTATCAATCGAGTATTATTAGTGGAGCAAGACATAATTGAAAGGTTGAAAACAGAAACTAAAGAATTTTTTGATTTAAACTTAAATACTGCACCTATTCAAATTGTATGGGATACATACAAAGCATTTCTGAGGGGGGTGTTAACAATTATATCCTGGGCACAAACAAAGAAAATAAAAATGGACACTAAAAACCTGGAAAATGAGATACAGAGACGGTCTGATAGTTTAGAGGGTGATAGGGAGAATGTGACTACTATAAACAGCTTAACATCTGTTAAATGTAAACTAGCTAACCATCTAGAAGCTATATTTAAAAAAAATGGGATGTCAGTAAACTGGCACACCATGAGTATGGCGAAGGGTGTAGCAAGCTTCTCGCGTGGAAGACAAGGCAAGAACAAACAAGAAACTGCATAAAAGACATACGACTTACTGATAATGGTAGGGTAGTCACAGAAAGTGAGGAAATTGAAGAAGCTTTTGTCCAGTTTTTTAATAAATTGTATACAGAAGATGATATCATAGATGAAGCTAGCATGGAAGAATTCCTATCAGAGATTTATCTCCCCACTCTCCGACAAGAAGACAGAGATGTTATAAATAGCTCCTTTTCAATGGAAGAACTATATCAAGTGGTTAACTCCTTAAAAAAGGGGAAAGCTGACGGTACAGACTCCATCCCAAATGAGATCTATAAGATCTTAAAGGATGAATTAACACCTTTCCTACTACAACTATTTAACTCCTCTTTCATAGAAGGAAATAGCCCTCCAGTAACCTGGGAGGAACAACAATTATAATCCTTTTAAAACCAAATAAAAATCTGCGAGATTGTGAATCTTATCGCCCAATCTCGCTGTTGAACTGCGACCATAAAATCTACACGCAGGTCTTAACACAACGATTAGATAAAGTTTTAGGGTCACTTATACATCCGGACCAAAAAAGATTCATGAAGGGGAGAAAATTAAGTGAGTTGACGCAAGATCTTATTGGCGCTATAGATGTGTCACAAACATACAACTCCCCCTTGGCGGTAATGACATTCGATGACGCCAAGGTGTTTGATCGAGTTAACTGGAACTTTTTTTTAAAGTAATACAGTGCTTTGATTTGGGAGAGAATTGCTTAGCATCAATTAAATACATCTATAAAAATACCTCAGCTAAAATCCTGGTTAATGGGGACTTGTCCCGAGCAATACAAATTAAAAGAGGAACTAGACAGGGTTGCCCTCTTTCCCCGTTACTTTTTAACATGTATATCGAGCCCTTAGCTTTTAATTTAAGAGCATCGCGGAACATCATCCCATTTAGTTATAACGGATGGGGAACAAAAATAGGTTTTATGCTGATGACCTTATTGTATACATGGGGAATATAGAAAAATCTTACCCAGAAATATGGTTGGAGATAGAGAGGTTTGGAAGGGTCTCAGGATATCTGTTAAACCAACAAAAAACAGAGTTAATGAAATGGAATACAGAGTTTGCAAGCACCTATGAAAAGAGGGAGATAAGATACCTGGGAATTCAAATAACTCACAATATAGATAAAATTACGCAAGTCAATTTTGATAAAGTAATAAAAGAAGTAAGTCTACTCTTAAATTACTGGGGGGCTATATCTCTTTCTTTTCTGGGTAAATCCAATTTATTGAAAATGTCGATTTTTCATAAATACACCTTTTTATGTATCTCTATCGCCCTTGAGTTCCCAAAAAGTTGGTTTAAGAAGGCGCAGGGCCTTTTTACAAAGTTTATATGGGGAAATAAGAGCCCTAGGATTTCCCAGAAAAAACGTAGAAAGAAAAAAGAATATGGTGGGATCGCTAGCCCGGATCTTTATTTATATATGTGTGCATTTCAGTTAAAACATTTCCGACAATTAATGCTGGAACACAGCGCGTTTTCTCCCCTTTTTAAAGCATTTACACAGGCACTATCTCAACAAGCCGATGGTTTCCTTCTAAAATTTGGTAACCCTAAATTTAAAAAAAAGTTACATTGAAGATTCTGCTGACATCTGTAAAAGTTTGGTCGCAAGTAAGTCGGCTCTTAAAAATTCCATATTATAACGATATAACCCCCATTTGGAATTCTCCGGGGATACCAGCATGCTTGACAGATGCCTTGGCGCTACCTCTGAGAAACGGTGGAATTTTTTCTGGGGGCCACCTGTTAATTGATGGAGAACTTATATGTTGGCCGCATTTATCAGCTTTAACTGGAAACTTGACTTCAAAGTTTAAATACTACCAATTAACAAGTTGGACAAAGGCAGTTGGAAAAGATCTGATAGGCAATTCGTACTTGCCACTAAAGATTTGCTCTAAAAACAATAATGAAAAGCAGGTGGCAGAATGGTACTGGCTCTTGGTACAAAATGGAGAAGAGGAGCAGGCCTCATTTATGGAAATTTGGAAGAAGGACCTGCCAGATGAAGATCTCAAATCTATGGGGCAAGTATCAATGTCACTTCTCTGGTCATGTATAATTGCTGCACCATTAAAAAAGAATCACCTTTTCACAGCTCATAAAGCATACTTGACCCCGCGAAAAATCTCAAAGATGGGAAATCGGGAGATCAAGAAATGCCCCAAATGTGGATAAGATAATGCCAACGAAGTCCATATGTTTTGGAGCTGTCCGGTAATAAATGAATTCTGGGCTAAAGTAGGTAAGAACATATCGGATGTTATGAGGATGGAAATAAAACTAACCTCTAAATCAGTAAGTTTTGGGATGCCTCCTAGTGGGGGTTGATTTAATACTAACAAAGAAGCATAAAGCTCTTTTTTTTACCCTGATTCTTTTAGCTCGAAGGGAATTATGTATTAAATGGATATTCGCATGCCCTCCTACAAAGAATGAATGGATTTATTCCATTCAGAGGATAGCACGTTTGGATTAAGCAGGCAATTTTGCAAAAAAAGACCAAATATTGGAAAATCTGGGATACGTGGGCTGAGACAGGAGCTCAACATATATTATGAGAAACTGGGTTTCAAATATTCTAGTTTATGGTTTATGTTCCTTTAATTGTTCAGCAGATTTTTGTATTTCTGGGTCCTATGATTAAATAATATGCTTCAGACATGGTCCAGGGGGATGTATGACGGTACCACGCGTACTTGTACAACGCATACCGTTACAACGCTACTTTTACCACGCAAGTCGTTACGACTTGCGTGGAGGGGCGCTGGATAGTAAATTATTTAATTTACTATTCCAACTCCAGTCCCCGTGGACTCTAGGGAAAGGAGTTGGATAGTAAATTAAAGTATTTACTATCCTGGCGCGCCCCCAGCGCATTTCGTTGTAACGACCTGCGTGGTAAAAGTATCGTTGTAACGGTACCGCGTTGTAAAATATGCATGGTAACCGTTGCATACCGGTCCAGGGGACTAGTCTGAAAAAGGCCACTCACTGGTAAGTGAGAATATAAGGGCCGCTTTCCTTTTCAAGTTTGAGGTTCTGAAACCCTAAAGAAGTGTTTGAAGGTGCGGCTCTGGTGATACATAGTATACTTTCTCCTCTGTGGGGGTGAAACCGGACCGGTAATTAAAAGTTCATCTTCGGACATTTGAAGGGGTCAGAAAAGAACCATCTTTCTTGTTTTTAATGGAAGCATATTATCTTTAAATGAGGACAAAAAAAAAAGATGCACCTCGTCCAGTGTGGCACCTGCCTCCACCTTCCCCTGGAGTGCACCCGCCCTCCACCCTTCATGTTAAAGGGTCTCTACGGCTCCTGTGGCTTCCAAGCCAGGAGCCTGGGGTAGCTGAAAAGCCCCCAAGAAGGGTGCCCCTGCACAGAAGCCTGGACACCCGAGGAGGGGTACAGTGAATGAGAGCCTGACCACTGAAGCCGGATTCAGTCTCAGACTCCACCGAGGTAAAATGATCAGTGTCCTGGGCCTAGAGCTGTGGAACCCGCCAAGACCAGAGCCAAGAAACCAAACACACAAGTCAATCAATCAATCATAGGTTTGTTAAGGGAGACTACTCACCCGTAAGTGTCTCAAGGCACTAGGGGGGGGGGTGGGGGGGAGGCGCAAGGTCCCGTTCATCAAGGAGGAGGTCTATCGAAGAGCCATGTATTGAGGTCACTCGTGAAGTTGGGGAGTGATGTCGTCTGTCTGAGGTGGAGCGGGAGCGCGTTTCAGGTTCTGGCCAAGAGGAAGGAGAAAGAGCGGCCTCCTGATCTGGACTTCCTGGTGCGAGGGACCACGGCATAGGAGAGCTGAGCTGATCGTAGGGTCCTTTGGGGTGCGTGGAATGTGAGTCAGCTTTCAAGTATGCTGGACTGGTGTTGTAGAGGGCTTTGTGTGCGTGGGTGAGAATCTTGAAGGTGATTCTTGCCTCAATGGGGATCCAGTGGAGTGTGCGCTGGTGCTAGGTGATGTGGCAGTGTTCTTGCAGGTTGAGGATTAGTCTGGCGACGGCATTCTGGATGTTTTGAAGTTTGTGGTTTTTGTTGTTTCCGGAGTGCGTAGTCCGTGGGGGTGGGCGGGCTTCTGAGGGCAGGGGGCCACCAGGTGTTATTCCAGGCCAATGATGAGTACTTTTGTTTTGTCCGTATTGAGTTGTAGATAGCTGCTCTTCATCCATTTGGCGACTGCTTCCATGCCTTCTTGAAACTTGAATTTAGCTGTGTTGGGTTCATTAGATAGGGAGAGGATGAGTTGGTTGTCGTCTGTGTATGAAACAATATTGAGTCCATGTGTTCTGACGATGGG
This sequence comes from Lissotriton vulgaris, assembly GCF_964263255.1. Classification (NCBI taxonomy): domain Eukaryota; kingdom Metazoa; phylum Chordata; class Amphibia; order Caudata; family Salamandridae; genus Lissotriton; species Lissotriton vulgaris. The sequence continues at coordinate 783,435,177 of NC_141700.1, read as the reverse complement.
GGCGAGCAGAGCCATGTAGATGTTGAACAATGTGGAGCTGAATGAGGATCCTTGGGGGACCCCGCAGGTGGTCGGTGTGGGGTCCGAGAGGAAGGGAGGGAGTCTAACCAGCTGCGTTCTGCCGGAGAGGAACGAGCGGGTCCAGTCGAGGGCCTTTGTCTGATCCCTGCGTCGTAAGGTCTGTGTGTTAGGGTGCGGTGAGAGACTGTGTCAAAGGCTGCTGAAAGGTTGAGGAGAATAAGGGCTACTGTCACTCATCTGTCCAGGATGGAGCGGATGTCGGAGAGGAGGCTGAAGGTAGGCCTCTTCTTCAGAGGGGATCCTCCCCCACAAGGGTCATGAACACACTGGCCCTCTCCTTCTCTAAATTGGCCCTCTGCTCCTCCTCATGCAGTTCATTCACCACGGAAGCCTAAAATGAAGCCCCACAGCCTGGTCCCTCCCTCCCTTCCATAGAGCGCTACAAACACTTTGTATTGCATTGTATTGTAATTGCATTTATATAGCACTTACTGTAGGGTTTTGACTTATCTCCATCAGCGACCGTGACATGTAGCTTGTCACAGTCTAAGGCTTTGCAAAACACATAAACAAATGAATGAATGAATGAATAAATGCATACATAAATTAATGAGTTGCTGAATAAATAAATAAATACATGCATACACGAATGAGTGTATGAATAAATAAATGCATGCATGCATACATGAATGAATGAGTGGATGAAGAAATAAATAAATATATGCACACATAAATTGAAGTTTGGATGAATGAATAATTACATTCATACATGAATGAATGAATAAATGCATGCATACATGAATGAGTTGATGAATGAATAAATAAATACATGCATACATTAACGATTGAGTAGATGAATAAACGAATGTACGCAAACATAAATTAATGTGTGAATGAACGAATAGTTGAATTCATACATGAAGGAATGAATCAATAAATACGTGCATGCATACATAAATGAATGACTGGATGAATGAACACATGATTGAAAGTGAAAGTGAAAGTGGCTAGTCCTTTGCTCAGTGTGTTATGCCTTCAGTTAGTGCTCCCAAGACTGAGTTCTGTGTTTTTACCCTCTGCAGGTGGACCAGATTCTAATCCATCAGAAGCGTGAGTACATTCTGTCATTTTACTTGACACTGACGAGGTGACTTATTCACACTAAGATAAAGCACATATAAATACAGAGACTGCTAATAAAGGGTCAAGCACTTGAGTCCAGTTCTATGTCAGAATATCAAGTACAAAAACTTTGTTTTGCAAAAAATATCGAGGCCAGAACATTTTCTACTACAATATTGCGACGGTCAATATTTATAGATTAGTATGGATTTATTGATGTTAACTTCGTATCTTTGTATCCTAAGGATATATATTTTACACAATAGTCTGGTAGAATACATTGTTTCTTCATTCACCAAAATGCCAGGGGTAGCGGAAGTGACATTACATACCCTTTGACCTTAATGACATCACACGAAGTGACCCTCGATCCTGATTTTTTTCCCAGGAAGTCATGTGACATGCCCTTAACTATGATGACATCACAATAATTGACACTGATGAAGTTCCATTACAACTGCATGATTAATATGACAACACAATACAGACACAGGTGTATTTAGACCCGCCCATATTATGAGGCTGGCTTGATCTTTGAAAGTTCTGGAACATAATACATGCCCTCCATTGAGCGAGTAAAGCAAGAACGCAGGCCTCTACTAGGGGGTTTCAACACCTGAGAACATTTTTAAAAGAATGTGATCAGGGACTGCATTTTAAAGCACACTTTCCACATACAGTTTCTAAAAAAGAGCCATAGGCTGTGAAAGGGCACTCATTACATTTTCAAACCCTTTCATGGGGAGCCAAGCCAATGAAACCGGACAGTCCCCAAGAGCTGACTGCATTAAAAAAAAAAATTGAAATGGATGCCCACTAATTTTTTTAAATCAGCTCCGTTGTGCCATGGCTAGCATTTTGTCATTGGTGCCCCCATATCCCATTGGTGCCCCCGGTATGCCAGAGCCAGAATATTTCCATTGATGCCATCGATAGCCATCAAGTGACCTTTATTTAAACAAGCAGTTGCAACGCAATAGGTCTCGCATTAGGAAAGTTTGAGCTATTGGTATTGTAAATGACACATTTTTTATTTATGTGTTGGTTTTGAAAACAGCGAAATTAATAGCTTTGTCATTTACAATGCCAATAGTTATAACTTTTGCAAATGTGACACCTATAGCATTTGTAATTCAATATGTGTTGTATGTACGCGACTTAGAAGTAATGATATTAAAAATAACAATGGCTTTTAATTTTTGTTTAATAATTAATACTTAAATAAAAGTTATTGTAATTTATAATGGCTATAGCTTAAACTTATTTAAATAATTTTTGTGAAGATTATGTTCAGTGTATTTTATTGTGACGAAAATCCAAGAACAGAAGTGAAATATTAACATCTTTTTGTGACATTTGTATTAAAGCTTGAAACATTGAGAGAGCATATTTGAACCAGTTGTTGTTGAAGGGTTGCACAGATTGATGCTGTGGTGGCGCTGAGTGATGTTGTGGTAGCGACGGGCAATGCTGTGTTAGCGCATAGTGATGTTGTGGTGCCCCTGAGTGATGTTGTGGTGCCCCTGAGTGATGCTGTGGTAGTGCTGTGTGATGCTGTGGTGATGCGATAGATAGAGTGAGTGCGATAGATAGATAGAGTGGATGCGATAGATAGATAGATAGATAGATAGATAGATAGATAGATAGATAGATAGATAGATAGATAGATAGAAGGTGATAGATAGATAGATAGATAGATAGAAGGTGATAGATAGATAGATAGATAGATAGATAGATAGATAGATAGATAGATAGATAGATAGATAGATAGAAGGTGATAGATAGATAGAGGGAGGGCGATACATAGATAGAGGGAGGGCGATAGATAGAGGGGGGCGATAGATAGAGGGAGGGCGATAGATAGATAGAGGGAGGGCGATAGATAGATAGATAGATAGGTAGATAGATAGATAGATAGATAGAGTGAGTGAGAGCGATATATAGACAGATAGAGTGAGGGCGATCAATAGATAGATAGAGTGAGTGAGTGCGATAGATAGATAGATAGATAGATAGATAGATAGATAGATAGATAGATAGATAGATAGATAGATAGATAGATAGAGTGACTGCCAGAAAAGTATGTGACAATCACCAGGAGAAGGGCGTTGGCTTGGCTCACATGTAGTGGGCCTAGGAGTACATGTTTTGATTGGTCAGAAGTTGTGTTCTTCCTCAAAAAAAGTAGAGCTCTCCACACTTCTGTGATCATTTTATTTCTCTAGCTGCCCGAGACATCTGTATGTGCCCCCTCCGTCTAAAGTGCCCGTAGAGTGAGTGTGTCATATCTATTTACAACTGAAGCGCCAAGGGGATGGGAGAGTGAGCGAATCACATCAGATGCCAAAGTGTGACAAATAAACACGTCATTATTGTTATTAGCACATACCAATCATACAAAACTGTTGTTTGGTGTGTATGGGAGTGCATCAGAAAGAATAGGGAGGGGAGGGTACATGCTGCAACCGAAGTTTACTAGTTAGTAGTTTTATAAAATGTGTCACCTGCATAGTGCTCCGATGCCGCTGATTAGACCGTGCAGGCTATCGCCATGTTGAGAGGTGCTAGGAAGTATGCGGTGCGGTCATCAGTGTAGCGCATAGCTGTCATGTCTATGGATTCGTAGCGCTCCATAATTCTATGTCTGCCCGGAAATGTGGAAAGAAATGGTCAATAAAGGCTGCAGCTCATAAAAGACAGTGTTGTCTACATTAAAATGTGTTACTTGCATAGTGCTCCGATGTTGCTGCTGAGAGCCTTGCAGCGCTACCATAATGGGAGACTTGTAGAGGTTTTCTCAAATGCAGGGTATCAGAGCGCTTTACATACATGACACACAGTCATTTTGTTAGGCATGGGGATATTAAGTGATTTGCCCCAAATCACAGGAAGTTTAGCGACATTACTGAGACTCGAACCGGGTTCCCCAGGTCCGAGGTCGAGCGCTCTAGCCGTTAGGCCAACTCCATAATCCTATGCCTGCTTGGAAATGTGTATTGAATTGGCCAATAAAGGCTGTGGCTCATGAAACACAGGGTTGTGTACATTAACACACCATGACGGGAGACTTGTAGACGTACGGTTTAGTAGTGTGTGACGCTGCACACTTTCAGGGCAATGTATGCACAATGCGCTGCACCGATGAATACCATAACATAAATGTTTTGTAACCGGATGCATACAACGCGCACACAGCCCCTTTGCATTACGATTCAATTGGGCATAGGATGTTAAAAGGAATGAAGAATAAAAAAAACAATGCTTGTATCTTTTCTCTACTCCCTTGTTTTGAGGTTCGATTCACAAAGGCGTCGTACAGCATGAAAAAGAGTACTTCCGGAGTTCCTCGTCCCATATTCTAAGTACTCTGTGAATTGGCCCTTTGTGTTTCATGTGGACAAAAAAAAAGCCAATCGCATGAGGGCCCAAGCATGTGCAGCAGAAGGCGACCTAAAGCCACCAACTCACCCCGAGAGCCTGGAGGCGTGGCGGAGCCCGCTGGGGTTACAGATCACGTAAGGTGAAGACACCTTCCAAAAGTTGTGCCTCAGAATACTTTATTGCATGCCAAGCAGCGGCTCAACATCCGCTGCACAGCGCTAACACCATGCACTGGAGGTAAAGCCGCTGTAATCCGGATGAAGTGCGCTGTATGCTATGCAAGGGTACTCTGCCAACGCACTGCTACCTATGAATGCATTTTATTAATGTTGCCATCCATGGCTGCCCGAGTGTAACCTGTTTGGATTAAGTGAGGCACATTCCACGTATATTATTATAACACGGAGATATGACAGTTGTGTGGTATTCAAATTCACCATCGTTTCATGGTTTGATACTGTTATTGGGGTGCATTGCATTCATGTTGAATGTTGACAAATAAACTACCAGGCGGCTTCAATGCACATCATGGAGTAATGCTAAAACAGCATAACAGAATCTCGTCGCAGAGCACCAAAAATATTTCAATTCTAAACACTGTGAAATGAGGCCCTGATCACAGCACACCCAATAGTAAAAAAACAAGGCAGCAATTAACTTGTAAAGCACGGTATTTTTGTTAATAGTGAGACTACGCACGTAATGTACCCGATAAGCAATAATTAAAAGCAAAGCGGCATAAAGGTGTATGTTTCTGTGAAGCCTACAGAATGGCAAACCTCCAACGCACGCTAATTTAGTCAATAGTGAGAATATGGAATCTCTGACAGAATATCGAGAGACAGGATATCGACACTCAAAATACCGACGTTGGAATATCGAAGGCAAGTATATCGACACCCTATCTACAACATGGTAAGTACAAAAATATTGAAAATAAAATATCGATGTTAAAAATATCGTAAGTAAATATATCATTTTTTTATTATTAAAAAAAGAAATATAAAGTAAATAATACTTTTATATAATTTAAACTTATGTAAAAATATTTTAGAATGTTTAAAATGATTAAATAATACATATTTAATGTGAAACATTTAATTAAAATTAAACATACAATATGTAATATTTATTTAATTAATTATAATATGTATTAATGTTTTAATTAATTTAAAAATATTAACAAATACTATAAATTACAAATACATCACCACATAAAATAATAACATAAATAATAATAAATATTTATATTTAATACATAAAAACAATGAAATATACTTTCATTATTTAAAAAATTATTTAAACACAACATTATGTAACATAATAAATTATTATAAAATACATAAATAATTATAAATTATATTGGATAGCATAATGCTAAAAATACTCCATAGGATGCAACAGTAAGGAAAGTGTTAGATAGCAAATAGGTAAAAATTACTATTCCCACTCCAATGAGTGTATCATTAGGGAAAGCATTGGATAGCGTAAGAGTAAAAATTACTATTCCAACTCCAAAGGGTGCACAGTAGGGAAAGCGTTGGATAGTGTAGGGGGTAAAATTACTATTCCCTCTCCAGAGAGTGCAACAGTAGGGAAAGCGTTGGAAAGCGGGTGGGTAAAAATTACTATTCCCTCTCCAGTGAGTGCAACAGTAGGGAAAGCATTGGATAGCGTACGGGTAAAAATTACTATTCCCACACCAGTGGGTGCAACAGTAGGGAAAGTGTTGGATAGCGGGTAGGTAAAAATGACTATTCACACTCCATTGAGTGCAGCATTAGGGAAAGCTTTGGATAGCGTAAGGGTAAAAATTACTATTCCAACTCCAAAGGGTGCAACAGTAGGGAAAGCGTTGGATAGTGTAGGGGGTAAAATTACTATTCCCACTCCAGAGAGTGCAGCAGTAGGGAAAGCGTTGGATAACGGGTGGGTAAAAATTACTATTCCCACTCCAGTGAGTGCAACAGTAGGGAAAGCGTTGGATAGCGTACGGGTAAAAATTATTATTCCAACTCCAAAGGGTGCAACAGTAGGGAAAGCGTTGGATAGCGGGTGGGTAAAAATGACTATTCCCACTCCAGTGAGTGCAACAGTAGGGAAAGCGTTGGATAGCGTACGGGTAAAATTTACTATTCCAACTCCAGTGAGTGCAACAGTAGGGAAAGCGTTGGATAGCGTAAGAGTAAAAATTACTATTCCAACTCCAAAGGGTGCAACAGTAGGGAAAGCGTTGGATAGTGTAGGGGGTAAAATGACTATTCCCACTCCAGAGAGTGAAACAGTAGGGAAAGCGTTGGATAGCGGGTGGGTAAAAATTACTATTCCCACTCCAGTGAGTGCAACAGTAGGGAAAGCGTTGGATAGCGTACGGGTAAAAATTACTATTCCAACTCCAGTGAGTGCAACAGTAGGGAAAGCGTTGGATAGCGTAAGGGTAAAAATTACTATTCCAACTCCAAACGGTGCAACAGTAGGGAAAACGTTGGATAGCGGGTGGGTAAAAATTACTATTCCCACTCCAGTGAGTGCAACAGTAGGGAAAGCGTTGGTTAGCGTATGGGTAAAATTTACTATTCCAACTCCAGTGAGTGCAACAGTAGGGAAAGCGTTGGATAGTGTAGGGAGTAAAATTACTATTCCCACTCCAGAGAGTGCAACAGTAGGGAAAGCGTTGGATAGCGGGTGGGTATAAATTACTATTCCCACTCCAGTGAGTGCTACAGTAGGGAAAGCGTTGGATAGCGTACAGGTAAAAATTACTATTCCCACTCCAGTGGGTGCAACAGTAGGAAAAGTGTTTGATAGTGCAGGGTTGTGGTTCCCAAAATGTGCGCCGCGGCGCCCCGGTGCACCGTAATGAGGTGCCAGGGGCGCCGCGCAGACTAGGATGACCAAAGGTCCGTAAATTCTGTCATTCTGGCCATCACAGGGAGCAGTGCTGCTCCCCTGTGAGAGGCCTAGCCCCTGCTGCTGGAGGCGCCTCGCACTCCTCCAGGAGCACGAGAGCAGCCCCTCCCGCCCATTGTCATTCAGTATGCTGCTGATTGCCATTACTGAATGTCAATGGGGCAGTCTGGTGGTGTGACACCATGTGGCGGCCTCCTCCTGCCTCAGTGTACAGAAGGGCATTCTGTACGATAAAAAGTAAAACGCCCATGCTGCAACGTTAGAAAACACTTCATTCAAAGAAGCCTGTAAAATAAGTTTAAAAGAACGGGTTATCGTTCTCTCACTGTCCTGTCATTTTAGAACTGAATTATTTTCAATATTGTATTCAACAAAGCCATGGTTGCTCTTTTTTTTTTTTTTTTAAGGAACTAGCAACCATTGACAAAGCCAATAGTCCTGGCTTGTTGAGGTGTAATGATACTTGCTGTATTATATATCTGGATGCAATGACAGAGACAACGTAATACCAGTGAGGCGGAACACTATGCTAAGAGCAGATTTCTAGCCTAGGTGTTTTAAGCTGCGCTCTCAATTACGTCAAACACCCCCTTTGAAAAGACCCCCCAGTTTTTTTACACCGCTTAAAGCCCTGGAAACAACACCATATTACAGTAACCTCACATCCTTGCACTGTGCATCATGCATGACTCATGCCTTCTGCGTTTTCAGTCTGCCTATGTGCAGGGGCATAGTGAACTCTCCACCTCCCCACCCCTTGCTGTAGTTCATTCTTGATGGGACTCTTATGCCTGCAACTCTGCAAACAAAGGCTCAGCTCATAATGTGAAAAGGTGGGTGAGTCAATAAGTGAAGGAATGTCTGAATGGCTGGATGGATTACTGAAAGGATGAATGTATGAATGAAAGGGGGAATGGATAGATAATGAAAGGATGGATGGATGAGTGAATGAATGGAAGTATGGATGAGAGAAAAGGTAAATAGATGGATGTATGGGTGGAAGGGTAGATGTATGGGTGGAAGGGTAGATGGATGGGTAAAAGTGTGGATGGGTGTGTGAAAGGATGGATGGATGAGTGAAAGGGCAGCTGATGGGCGAGTGAATTGGTGGATGGGTGTGTGAAAGGATGAATGGGTGGATGAATGAAAGGGTAGATGATGGGCAAGTGAATGGGTGGATGGATGAATTGATAAGTGAAATGGTGAATGGATGGATGAGTGAAAGGGTGGATGCAAGGATTGATGAGTTAATGAAAGGGGGTAGATGGACAAAAGGATGGATAGATGAGTGAAGTGAAAGGGTGGATGGATGAGAGAATGGATGGCTGGATGAGTGAACGGATGGTTGGATGAGTGAAACAATGGATGAGTAATAGGATCAATGGATGGATTCATGAATGGATGAGTAAATGGGTGGGTAGATGGATGGATAAGTGAAAGGGGGATGGAGAGAGAAAGGGAGGATGAATGACTGAAAGGGTGGATGGGTGGAAGGATAAATGACTGGGTAAATGGATGTGTAAGTGAATGGGTGGATGGATGAGTAAGTGAATGGATGGCTGGGTGGAAGAGTGGATGCATGGATGATTGTACAGATGGATGGGGTGAAAGGGTGGATAGATGAATAATAGATGGATGAGTGAAAGGGTGGATGGAGGGATGGATGAGTGAAATGATGGACGAAAGGATATACGGTGGATAGGTGTGCAAATGGTTGAATATGTTTGGATATAGATGGGCACACAGATGGAAGGACAGACCTTTTTAGTGTAAAAATAAGGCTGGGGATACTGATTACGACAGACAAAACTCAATGTTCCATTTTCTCAGAGCGGGTCTCAGCACCAAAAGATACTGAAAGCAGCAGCTGGCATAAATAAGGGTTTGGGACCAGGCACTCTGTTTGGGAAAAAACGATGGATTGCGATGCAGCCAAAGTGATTGCCACTGGATGAGATTAATAATTCAAGCATTCAAACCAATATAATACCTTCATTGCGTCCCAAATACTTCAAGGAAGATAACAGGAGGTACACACCACCCACCCACCCACCGGTAAAAAAATGGTGGGGAGCCACGGCCAACTGCCGATTAGGTCAGGGGAGCCACAGGTCAAAAAAGTTTGGGAACCACTGGTGTAGGGGTTAAAATTACTATTCCCACTCCAGAGAGTGCAACAGTAGGGAAAGCGTTGGATAGCGAGTGGGTAAAAAGTACTATTCCCACTCCAGTGAGTGCAACAGTAGAGAAAGCGTTGGATAGCATACGGGTAACAATTACTATTCCCACTCCAGTGGGTGCAACAGTAGGGAAAGCGTTGGATAGCGGATCGGTACAAATGACTATTCCCACTCCAATGAGTGCATCAGTAGGGAATGCGTTGGATAGTATAGGGGGTAAAATTACTATTCCCACTCCAGAGAGTGAAACAGTAGGGAAAGCTTTGGATAGCATAGGGGGAAAAATTACTATTCCAACTCCAAAGGGTGCAACAGTAGGGAAAGCGTTTAATAACATAGATTTTTATTGTCACATACTTCTAAATAATGTTTATATTTAAATAATGTATAATTAATTTTTCAAATACATCAACATCAATAAAAAACAATTAATGTTTAATAAAACCAATTACATTTCAATAGTTTATTGACTATAAATTAACAACAAACACCAATAAATAATCATTATTAAATATTAATTACCAAATAATACATATTAAAGAATAATTTATTTATCATAACAATAAAATATTCTTTAAATTTACATCAATATTAAAAATTAAAAAACAATATACAAATTAATATTATTAGACAAAATTATGTTTAACAATTATTTAATTATTTTTTCTAGTTATTAAAAAATATTAACAAATTACAAATATTAATTGACAATTTAAAAAATAATTACCTATTAAAATAAATAATTACCAAATAATAATGATTTAATACATTAATTATGCATAACTAAAATGTATAAATAATTAAATTTTTACAATAAAATTACTTTCCACCCAATACCCCTATAAACCCACAACACGCTCAGGTACTAAAACATAACATTTAATTAAAATTAACATTAATTACCAATTATATAATTAATTTATCAATTAAAATAATTAATTGCCAATTAATAATTAATTAAAAAGTAAATTATGCATATTTTTTTATTAATTACAATTAAATTACTTCCCACCCTATTCCCCTATAAACCCACAACCCGCTACAGTACTAAAACATAACATTTAATTGAAATTAACATTACTTACCAATTATATAATTAATTGATCAATTAAAATAATTAATTGCCAAATAATAATTTATTACAAAATAAATTATACATCAGTAAATATTTTATTAATTACAATTAAATTACTTCCCACCCTATTCCCCTATAAACCCACAACCCGCTCCAGTACTAAAACATAACATTTAATTAAAATTAACATTAATTACCAATTATATAATTAATTTATCAATTAAAATAATGAATTTCCAATTAATAATTAATTACAAAATAAATTATACATCAATAAATATTTTATTAATTACAATTAAATTACTTCCCACCCTATTCCCCTATAAACCCACAACCCGCTCCGGTACTAAAACATAACATTTAATTAGAATTAACATTAATTACCAATTATATAATTAATTTATCAATTAAAATAATTAATTACCAATTAATAATTAATTACAAAATAAATTATACATAAAAAAATATTTTATTAATTACAATTAAATTACTTCCCACCCTATTCCCCTATAAACCCACTACCCGCTCCAATACTTAAACATATAATTTACTTATAAAAATGTTTATTAATATATAAAATTAATACACATATATTATTATTTATTTTAAATACTTAACTAAAACATATAACACATACATAATAAAAAACAAAAAGAATACAAATATCGATATTAGTGTCATCGGAATTAGTTACATCGATATATATGCTATCGATATTACTAACTTTGATATTACTTACATCGATATAAAGAATTTCGATATTCCTTACCTTAGGGTCGATATTCTGTCTAACGATATTCTTGACATCGATATTCTGCACCTTCGATATTTCAAACACGATATTTTGGTAGGTTGAAATTTAAAACTTCATATTTCTACTGTGTACCGAGAATATGTACAAACATGTACCCTGAAGCTATAGTTAAATGCAAACGCATAGTATGCCGTAAGTAAACTGTAGAGGCACGGAAAGTAGTTATATGGAAGCTAAATGTAAATATAATGTAAGGGATTGGAAGAATAAAACGGAGGAGCAGATACTACATATATAATGGAAACGTTTGTTAAGCGTACTGGTATTGGTGGGGAGGGGGGGTAAGTTTTACATTATGTGGGGAGGTGGGGAGGAGAAATGCGAGACATGGCCTGGCGGCCGTGAAAAGTGTGAAGCAGGGGGCGGGGGAGCGGATCCCTTTGAAGTCAGCTAAGCTCTCGGAGGCAGGAGGCTCGGGCAAGCGCGTCCACGAGCACCACATGCACTCGATGAAATCCGCGATGGTTTCAGAGCTTGGTTTAGCCTCTATATCTCTCGCCAGCAATGCGCAAGCGCATTGGCAGGTGAGACCTAAAAATGACCTCGGTATATCCGTGCCAACATTCTGTCATGGCTACCCGCTTCCATATGCCAGGTTGCCCTCCTTTATGCCAAGAATAGCCTCCAATGTGTTAGCACCAGCATTTTTCCACAAATGTTCCATATACCAAGACATACCACTAGTGTGCCAATACCAGTATTTTCACATGGGTGTTCATTATGCCAAGAAATATTTTTAGTGTGCCAGGGCCTGTATTTTCACGTGGGTGTCCATTATGCCATTTCTTCTAGTGTTTGCAAAGAGAAGGAGTTAGGCCCTGGGACATGGAGTGAGCTGGACCTTATTGATCAGAACAATACAAAAAAGTGCCCACACCAAACTATGGGCCCCATTGTCCGCCCGCCACCCTATTGGTATTCTGGACCGCCCGCCATAAGGGCGGGGGTTCCGTTGGGGGAATTAGGATGTGCCCGCCACAGTGGCAGGCACATCCTTCATTTTTAGCATTGTGGTGGGCGTTGCACTCTGCACCGCCCGCCACAATGCTAAAAATGCATTTTTGCATTTGCATATATGCTTTGTATATGCAAATGAAGGGGGTACCATAGGTACCCCCCCTGTGCACCCCCACCTCGGCCTTCACCATGGGGGCCCGCAGGGGCCCCCAATAGCAACGACTGCATGCCTTTCCGTGGCGGGATCGCCGCCGCGGAAAGGCACCTATACACACGCATGCTAATATGGCTGGCAGTGTCTGATAGACACCGCCACCATATGAACCCTTTTCCGCCCCGGCCACAAGGTGACCGGGGCGGAAAAGAGGCGGCGGTGTTTGCCTCCGCTGCGGTCCCCCCCGCCATTGTAATGTGGCTGGGGGGGAAAGGGTGGCGGGCGGGCATTTCTGTCGGGCGGATCGCCACCGCCACCATGGCGGTGGCGATCCGCCCAATATCATTATGGAGCCCTAATTTTCAAGCTATTGACTTAAGAACCAAACCAAAAATGTCTTTTAAGTTTTTCCGGGTACTTTTATTTATACCCTTTTGACTTTTCAATTCTTTTTATAAACTCTTTTTGTCACATTTGTGAACGAAAAAGAAACAATTATCATTCAATACTATTTACAATAATATACAACACACTTTACAAACACATATAGATAATACATGACATGACTAGTGGAAAAGTAAATACAAAACATACATCCTACATACAATACAAACGATACATCTTAATGCGTTTGCACTCTAATGAATGAATCAGTATTCAAAAATAACTTAAAGACAAAGTCAAAAAAGGAGACAACTTCACCAAACGGTGACCAATTGCAGAACTAGCAGCCGCTAGTTCATACACTCAATGATATTACTCGCTCCTTTAATTATGCCGACGCGTTTCGAATCCAGGGAAACTAGTTCCTGGATTCTCACCAGGGCTCCGTCTCTTATCTGCAATAGGTGTAAAAAACAATAAAGTTTTATTTATTGATTGAATGTTACCTCTCTTTTCCCCCCCACAGTGCCACAACCGAGCAGCTCTATATATATACCTGCGTGAGTTAGGCTAACTTTTTTGCATTGTTCTGATTTCTTCTAGTGTGGCATTACCAGTAATTTCACATAGGTGTTAATTATGCCATTTCTTCTAGTGTACCAATACCAGTATTTTCACATGGGTGTCCATTATGCCAAGAATTACTTCTAGTGTGCTAGTGCCAGGATTTTCACATGGTTGTTCATTATGCCATTTATTCTAGTGTGCTAGTGCCAGTATTTTCACATGTGTGTCAATTATGCCATTTCTTCTAGTGTGCCTTCAAAGTGATTTTCACATGGGTGTTCATTATGCTAAGAATCACTTCTGCTGTGCCAGTGCCATTATTTTCACATGGTTGTTCATTATGCCATTTATTCTAGTGTGCTAGTGCCAGTATTTTCACATGTGTGTCAATTATGCCATTTCTTCTAGTGTGCCTTCAAAGTGATTTTCACATGGGTGTTCATTATGCTAAGAATTACTTCTAGTGTGCCAGTGCCATTATTTTCACATGGCTGTCCATTATGCCATTACTTCTAGTGTTTGTCGTACAAGGGAGTGATTCAGTTATGGGCTTTGGAGGCTGGAATCAGTACATGATTCATCTTAGAGGGTGCCTCCAAGACCATCAATCAAACCTTTCTTTGGTTAAAGGAACCAAACAGTTGTTCCTTTGGATGTCTATGGTTTGACCTGTTATAATTAATGTTTCTGAGCAAAAATGTACACTCTGGTGCATCACTCCTGGGTGCGTTATTCTTGTAAATCTAAATAGAATGAATCAATCTACTTCTTTTTTAGACTTTTACTTTTTTCATTGCTTGTTTGTATAAAATAACGTTTGACACGGCAACATTGTACATGTAGTGACAAGATTCACAAACACAAATGACAGGGTACAACACGTGTGTGGAGAAAAAACAATACATAACATCACTTGTTGAGTATATGCAGAGCATTAATCAAGGAACATACAACAAAACACATACAATGACATGTCTAGTGTCCTTCTTTCTCGTACTGGTGGGACAATGACGTTTGAAAAGAGCTCATTTTTTGATCGGTAATCGATGGAGGGAGCGCAGACTGGGTTACGATGGGGAGCGGGAAGGGAGATTCAGGATAAGGCATGCCGCTGTGTTCCGCACCACCTGGAGCCTGGTAAAAAGGCTTTCATTTATTCCAACCAATAAGGCATTTCGGTATGCAACGGTTACCACACATTTTTTACAACGCGGTACCGTTACCACGCAACTTTTACCATGCAGGTCGTTACAACGAAATACGCTGGGGGGCGCTCCAGGATAGTAAATACTTTAATTTACTATCCAACTCCTTTCCCTAGAGTCCACGGGGACTGGAGTTGGAATAGTAAATTAAATAATTTACTATCCAGTGCCCCTCCACGCAAGTCGTTGTAACGACTTTCGTGGTAAAAGTAGCGTGGTAACGGTACGCGTTGTAAAAGTACGCGTGGTACCGTCATACATCCAGGCATTTCCATAGTGGAGGTGACTTACTATCAGAGCTTGGTCTAAAGTTTTCCTGGCCTGTAGAGGGGTCCACTGAAACACCTAAGCATATCCATGAGACCAAAACATGTTCCAGAGATGCTTTTAATGTGCTTGTTCATGGATAGATTTTTCATCTAAGAGGCCTCCTAAATTCTTTACATATTTCTTTAGGACCAGACTGAGTGGGATTTCCCGAATAAAAGGATCTCCGTCTTATTCATGTTAAACTGCAAAAAATTTGCAGTCATCCATGAGGTGACTTTTAGCATAAAATCCTTGAATTTAATTTTTGTGAGGGCCGAGCTAGAATCCATAGTGATGACCAGTTGCGTGTCATCAGCATACGAGATGGTTTCAAAGCTACATGACCGAATGAGTTTTGCCAGTGGGGCCACATAAATATTGAAAAGCATGGTGCTCAGAATTGATCCCCAGGGCACCCCTTTTTCAAGGACCATGGGTTTTGAGTACTTTCCCTGCTAAAGAGAATGGAAAGTTTTATGGCTTTGCCGGTATTACCAATCTCCCTCAGTCTTTGAGCTAAAATTTGATGGGTGATGGTATCAAAAGCCGCTGATAGATCCAGGGTAACTAGCAGAGCCGAGGTTCCCTGGTCAGTGAGGCAATCACATGAGGGAGGGCAGGGTCCAGTGGGGAACCAGTTTTAATTGTGTTTATTTGGACTAGGATTTGATCCGCTGTAACAGGATTGAAAAATTCCAGTGTGGGAGATAGAGAGTTAGTCTTGACTTCCTGAGGCTCCAAAGTCATTGGTTTCATGCTATTTGCAAGAGGAATGTAGATGTTGTGAACTTTTTGCTCGAAGTGCACTGCCAGATGGTCGCAATGTAAATAGGATGCGGATCTTATAGGATTGCAGCTGCTTGGATTCGTGAGTTCCGTACTGATTTTAAAGAGCTCCTCGGAGGAGTTTTTTGCAGAATTGATTCTCTCGGCTATGTGAGTCCTTCTAGCAAGTATTTTAGGAATTTCCTTAAGACTGTTTTGTAAGCGATTTTCCTTTCTTCTGATTTGGATTTCCTCCAGTTACGTTCAATTTTCCTAAATGCGGATTTCTCCTTTTTTAAGGATTCGGAGTACCAGGGTTCAGGGGGGTTTCCCTTTCCGTTTTTAGATACTTTTAGCAGGCCAATGGTGTCTAAGGCCTGTATAAATGGGTCTTCAAAGGCTTTTAGTGCATGACTGGTGTCTTTGTAGTCAGATACAATACGAGGAGTAAAGGCAGGGAGAATGGTGGAGGGAACCACCCTTCTCCAGGGTCTCGTAAGTTTCAATGTATCACGGGTGGCACCCTCAGGTTTCCAAACATCCAGGAGGAAATCTACAAAGAAGTGGTCGGTTCACTCCTGGGCAACTGGAGAGTTCAATTCTAAGTTGGTGTCTCCTGTGAATAATAAATAGAGAGTGTGCCCGGCTACATGTGTCTGCCAAGAGGCGGATGGTATCCGGATCAGCTTGAGTATCAATATGATAATTGAAATCCCCCAAGAGCAGAACATTTTCTGCTGCTAAGATCTGTGGTGCTAGCCGTTCAATGAGCTTCGTACTGAAATCACTTTTTCACTGGGTGGGCGATAGACCAGTACCCCCGTCCAAATTAGGTTAATTGAGGCTTTTAATTGGAATATTATCATTTCCAACTCAGGGGTAGAACAGGAGTCCAGAGTGTCCACTCTTAAAGGATTTTGTGTCGCAAAAGCTACTGTCCCTCCCTTTTTGAGCTGTCTGTCGCACCTGGTTACAATATAGCCTTCAGGAAACGCTATAGCGATAGAAGGGGGGGAAGACAAAGTTAGCCAGGTTTCAGTAATGAAACATATGCCTGGCTTTGTTGAGTCTAAGAGATCCCAAAGTTCTGAGAGATGCTTAGGGATGGAACGTGCAATGCAGCTGAGGGGGGATGTGACTGTCCTTCTCCAGATTAATGCTATTGCTACTAACTGGGGATTTGCTAGTTAAGGGGTCATATACTGAGGGCCCAGGGCCCTATACCTGGCTAAAGGGATGTTACAGGCCCAGGAGAACTTGCAGGTGTTGCATTGCCAATGGTCTATTTTATCTGATAGGTGAAGTTTCTCTCCACAAGAGATGCCGAGAGCGTGCCTTCCTATCTCTGTCAGTTCCAAACTTGAGTATGGTTTATGAGACATGATTTACCCAAAAAGATGCAGACTTCCTGGTGACTGGCGGAGTCCAGGCGCAGACTGGTGCAGACAAGCTTGCCTTTGGCGTACCTTTGATGCGACCGCTGCACACGAAGGCGCATAGTGGAGCCCAGGAAGATCTTAGTAAACAGACTAGAACGTCAGTTGCCCAAAATGGCAGCAGCTGATGTCCCGGAGGTTACCTTTCAAGAGTTTGCTCCCTCAGCTCAAACGGCACCCAAACAGCGCGGCGGACCAGAGAGCAGCCCTGGAGGAGGAAGTAAAGGTAGGAGGCAAACTGAGAAAGCTAAAAGCTGAAAGTGCAAAGCTGCTGAGTTCTGTATTTAAAATTTTAAAATGCTGGTTAAAAGGATTAAAATACAGGGAAAAAGCTTTCAATTTAGTACTTGCGGAGAGTTACCAGTTGCATTGAGTTCTTGAGTTTGGCTCTCCTCTTTTGGGCTGGACTGAAGCAGGTGTGCTCTTTCTATCTTACAGTTCACTCAGACACTCTCCTTATGGGCACCACCTGATTCACTTTTGAGTATAAATATAGGGTATCCCTGAATTTTACTTGGAACCTGGGGATATGAATATGTTAAAGGTAAAAGTGTAATACTGGAAACATTCAATCAGTTATCATTGTTACAGTGGTGGAGTCACGTCAACATACGTTGCAACCCTTTATAATCAATTAATGGGCCTTCATCAGGACAAACATAACTCAGTTGCGAAGTCTATCTTAAACTTTTCTAAATGATTTACTTACTGGCTAAGGGCCTAATTACGAGTTGCCTGTGGCTTAAAAGGGGGAATAACTGACCCAGAAATACAAAATCCCTCCCCCAAACTCCAGGTATAACAAGCATAAAGCCCTGGAATTGGTGATAGCTATGCAGATCCAGGATTAATTATCCTTTTCCTTTTCTGCAGTGGTGGCCGTCATGGCTCGTGGGTGGCAGGGTGGGTGCTGGAGGTCCGGGGGTGGGGGAGGGTTGAACGGGGTGGGGTATATGAAAAAAACATTTAAAAAACGAAACACCCAGGCTTACCTGACCAATCACAACGCTGCATTGCAGCGTTGTGATTGGTTTTGAGTATCCTGGTTCAAAGCTCAACCAGGGAATGGGCATGTTCTCCACGCAGGCGGTAATGCAGCCTGCACGGAGGACGTGGAAAGTGCATATGACTGGTTTGGGCCGCATTTTATGTTTCTACTACACACTGCTTAAAAGCATTGGGGCAACGCTCTTCTGTCCTGGAAGAGGAGCTGCCACTGCTTTTCTGCATGGATCCAAAGACTTTTCTTCTCCATTTTCCATCTTCTCTAAGGTGGTGATACGTAGGTGCAGGGCCAATGCGTATCACAGGCTGAGGTTCAGGGGGACAGGAAGGTACCAGGAGCAGGGCAGATTCATGGCTGCTGGAGCGAAGCGTTGCTTGTTCCTACCATGTTGTAGGATGTATCACAACAAGAAAGGGGATTGAGGCTTTAAATGCCGCACCACAAGTCAGGTTCCCAACAGTTACTCAAAGCAAGGGTGCGAATGGTCTGGGCTACAACCCCTTAGAACCCAATTTAGAACAAATGAATTTGTTCTATATATCTTTTTACACAAGTTGACCTCGCACACCAAAAGGCTGTATAGCAAACACAATGTTAGTATTCAATCGACATTCATTTTATGCATAAGGTAAAGTCAAACTGTTCTCCCAAAGAATTGGTACAAGTCAATTTTTCTTCGTTTTGTTCTCTTTATTAGTTGAAACACTCGCAGATAAAAAATAGCCAACGCGTTTCGTCCGAAACCGGACTTCTTCAGGGCTATATTTAAAAGATACAAAAATATATATTACAATGTGTCAATACATACAATGATTCATAAAAAGTTTTTTTATCAAAACATACTACTGTTAAATTCAAGGGATCATTTACGGTGCACCAGACTGATTAAATATATACAATTTGTGAAAAAAGGACTTGATCTGGTTATCCACATTCCGGGGAGAACATATGCTGTAACGGAGCACTTGGTAGGCCAAACAGACACTAATGTATAAACAGAGTTTTAAAGGGAGCAGTGTCTACTGGGTTTGAAAACACAATACACAACACAATGTTTTTATGAAAGCTCAATAGTCTCCAGTTACTGTTCACTCTCAAGAGTATAGAACCAACAATGCCTGCTGTCTCTTCATTATGGGCTACATGATAACAGTCAATTGCAATTCTTTGTATCCAATACAAAAAGTCCGCAAATCATAACGTTCATATTTCAAGTTCCTGTATAAATACAGACGACGTGGCATGTTGTAGGATGTGGTCAGGTGTGGTACACCTGTGCCAGCTGCCTGTCTCACATCCAAGGCTGGTGTTACCTGGTCCAGATGCCCACCTGGTAAAACTAAGTCTAGTGTACCTGCATACGGTAACTGTGATTGTGGGAACACCTGCACCTCAGTCTCATCCACAGCAGAGTTTCCCCAAGGACACTGTTCTGGCTGACTCAAAATGAGCGCCTAACTGTGTATGGAATTATTATCTTTACTGATAAAGAAAAGGTTTGTTATGGATTTGAGATCTGTTAGCTTGATGTATCCCAAATGTGACTGTGTACTTGGAGTATAGTATAGATTTTCATTGCACTGACAGCACACAAAAGAACAGACATCCACTTCTGAGCAAACGCTATAGTGAACAATCCATTGTGCTCTTTAAATCTGTTTATGTCACACTTGCACCAAACATCAGGTAATACAACTGCACCTGTATCTATCACAGATGAAGCTAAAGGGCAGGAAGGTGACATCCCCTGACATATTCCATGGTGGCCAATGGCTGAAGAGATACTTCCCGCATGAATGCTTCCGCTCAATCCCTTGATCACTAGTTTATACATCCATGATGAGTGTGGGGGTAACACTGGAGCTGGGGGCTGGTGTGTGTGGGGGTATGGGTGGTGTTATCCTCCTTAGAAGGTGTGCTCTCTTCTCACAGTCCACTCTTGTCTCACCCCAGGGCACAGCATGTTCCAGACCTGCAGTGAATTTGAGATCCTCAACGCAGTCAGCCAGAAAATTTTCCATGCCATAGAGGAGAAGGAGTGCTGCGGCCCCCTGCTGGACGTCAGAGTGTACGACAACTCCCAGAGTCACGTGCTGCACCTCCTCCTCCCCTCGAATTTCTGTAACTGGACGGTGGAGGTAAGTTACCTGTCAGATGCCTCCTGTGGTAGAGGCAGAACTCCATGCTCATAACCCAAAATACATGTACCAAGATTTATACCTTTGGTGTTAAGCAGTGACATCAAATGTTGTCAAAACAGCAGACTCTGGTAATAAGCAGGTCCTCGGAAGCTTGTTTCCGGTCCAGGGAAGGCATGGCTTGGCAGTTCGGGCTGGACTGTTCCCATGAGGCACAGGGTCAGACTGATTTGCATATGGCCATGTCTGAACTAGGGTAGTGTGGAGTGCAAAAAACGATGGATTTAGGCCCAGATCTCTGTCCTGGGGTGAATGTAAGACATTGTTCTGCATTCTGTCCATCAACTGTGGTTTTTGCACCTCCTCCTCGCAGCACATTACTGCAGCTGGACTGAAGAGGTAAGTTACCAACCCAGAGGCCTCCTGTGGTAGAGGCAGAACTCCAGGCTCATCACCCAAAATACATGGGCCAAGATTGATACCTTTGTGGGTAAAAAGTGAAATCTAGTTTTGTCAAAACGGAAGAATCTGGTGATGAGCGCCCATGGGGTCCAGTAGTGGTGGCTGGCAAGGCTCACGGGTGGTGGGGTGGATGAGTGAATGGGGCTGGGGGGGACCAGGGGCACAATGTTAAATAAATTAAAAAATACACTTACCTTCGCTGCTGCTCTCCTCCCTCTCGGACTCAGGAAACACAGCCAGGCTCCCCTGGCCAGTGTTGTGATTGGTGCTGTGGTTCGACACTCAGTCCGGGACTGGGGGCCTGGGCATGTTCTCCACGCAGGCTGAAATGCAGCATGCTTTAACTTTACTATCAAGAGTAGAAACCAGCCATAGTCCTTGAACTTAGGTGGGGTTTAGAGAAAGGAACAGAAAATTGATCTCTCTGACTCAAATAAAGTGTCTTTGAAACAGGAGGATTATTAAGTTCTTTGTTATCTTATCATATTTTATGTTAGCTGCCATTTCTAATGCGCATTGTCGGTCTCTAGGCACAAGGAATGCTAAAGGTAACAAGCTAGCAGTATCTAAGAAAAAGAGATATCTTGTGAGAACAGCCAAAATTTCAAGTTCTTTCTAAACTTAGACCGATAATTTTCTCAATGAAGGAACAGTGGCAGTAAGTTCCAGAGTTTTGGGACACCTATAGAAACACTTTACCCTCCAGACCTGCTCTAACAAACTCTAGGGATCTTCAAGGAAATTCCTCTTAAACAAGTGGAGGAACTTCACTTGGTAGTTTTTTCAAATATGTTTTTTTAGGAACGCAAGTCCATTGCCGAAGAGCACCTTATGCATCAGGTACAGTACCTTGAACTGAATTCTCTGTCTCATAGGAAGACAATTCAGGTTTTTTAAGATTGATTTAGCCTCTGTCTACCTAGAAAGTCCAGCCATAAACTTGGCTGCCACATTTTTAAGTAGTTTATTCCCTCTGTCATGGTCACTAGGCTTAAGCATAGTCTAAACGTGAGCCAATAAAAAGGTCTAACTACAAAGAATTTAATTCACTGAATTAGGGATGACAAATTACATTTGAATTAAACATTTCACCCCATTAAAGGGATGTAGGGGCCCAGTCTGGTCGGCCAAGATGAATCACATATCAATCCATCCATTCACAACGAAGACCTTTGTTTTATTTGCATTGAATTTCAATTTGTTGCGCACCAGCCAAATCCAGATAAAGGATACAGTGGAAGACCCTGCACAGCCATCATTGTCTAATCTGAATTATAACTCTGTGTCTTCGGGGTACATAAATGCTGTCACCCCCGTTTGCATGAGTGCATAGGCCAGCGGTATTATAGATACTTAACAGATGTGGGAGCAGTGCTGATGCAAGACAAACACCGGAAATGGAGTGGAGACGGCTCAGAGTAATAAAAGAGGGAGCGTTTTCTAAGTTTGGTGGAAGTGATTTCAAGGTTGTTGTTTCCCCTGTCGAAAAGACCTTTCTGACTCACAGTATCTTTCGCGCATTGGGACTTGTGCTTTTGCAGTTGCATAGCCTCTGATTTTGCAGATCACAGGATTTGCATCTGCAAGAGCACTTTGTACAACTGGGGCTAGAATCTTGGATGGCACTGGGTTAATTAGATACAATTCAAGCTTTTCCTATTATTAAGTATGCCAATGTACATAGGCATGGTAGAACTCTGGCTGGACTCCACATGAAATCATTTGTTCTGTTGGATGACACCAGCTTTAGCATTTCCACTCACTGGTCAGTTTGCAGTCCTTGGTAAGATCCAGTGTTGAGAGAGACCATCAACTGGTCACTGTGAAGACATGGAGGACAGAGAAGAGTTGGGATTTGTGAGGAATCCCCAGGTTCCTTACCCTTGATGAGGTTCATAGAGGGGATACAAGGTCTGGGTCCTTTTGAAGGATGGAAAAGGCAGAAGAGGTCAAAATCCTTCATAAATTATCTCCCTTTGCATGAAATAGTTCTGTCTGTTTTTGCTGAACTCCGTAATGCCAGTTGCCAGAATGTTGTCCTCAAATATCAACTAGGCCTGAGTAGTAAATTCCGTTCCGTTCGCGGAATTTGCAGATTTTGGGTAATTTCGCGTTCCGCGGAGAACACGAAATTGCCTAAAATTGTGCGTTCCGTGACTTTGTGAACTTTTTTACTTGTTCGCGTTTTCAAATGCATGTTCGCAAGATATTTCTACCCGAGCACGCAAACAGCGACTGCGAACAGTAAAAAAGCGTCGCGAACAAGCAATGCCACATGTTCGCAGAGTTTCGGCGTGTTCGCAGAGAATTTTTACAGTTTCGGGGAGATTTGCAAATTCCGCCCACCCCTAATATCAACCTTTCCGATCCTGAGTTACTATTTAAAATACGAAATGTGTACTGTAATGTCAAAACACTCAGAGACTAATGATCTATCGAGATGGCTAACCTAAATCTTTGGGGGTCACATTACTCCATATCTGCTCATTACTCCAGTGTTCAGTATAAATTAAATTTTTGACGATGGGAACAAAGTTGCTACTCCTATGTAATTGATGTGTTTACAACTACAATCCTAGCTGGAAGTCTACTCTCCCACATCTGGGTGTCTGATTGGTTACATCGCCAAGAACTGGGAGGCCTTCTCGATCAGCTTCTCCATCCTGAACGTCGCTAAAGAGGAGGTGCTGCGGGTCGTGGGTCCAGGCTTCGGAATGGCTGCTTTCAAAGATATCAACTTTGAGGTATGTTTATAGGGTGGTATCTATCAATGAGACTTCCTGTGCTAACCATAGAGTTCAAAGAGAAGCCTTCTGTTGTCTAAACACTATAATCAAAAGTCATGTGCTAACCATAGAGTTTAATAACCATAGAGTTTAAAGAACTCTGATAACCATAGAGTTTAATCTGAAGCTCTGTTCTGACCATAGAATGAGATGAGAAACCCAACACCAAGTCTATTGTACTCCAGAAAGGGCTTGTCAACTCCTACAATGTCCATATATTCCAAATAGTCTGATTCCAACCATATGTAAACACACAGAGTCATAAAGCACTGATATTGTGCGATTTCGCATTACTATACACATGTTTGAGTAATATTGAGGCAACAAACAAATGTATGTGGAGAAGTGTGGCTCACTGGTTAGAGCAGGCAGACCCTGAAGCAGAGGTCAGACCCGGGACCAGGGTTCAATTCCCGACGCGGCAGGGTCTTGAGCTCAAATATCCACGGACTCGATAATTCTCGCTTCGGTGCCTGACCTAATCATGGGTTCACACTCTGCAACTCTGGGCATTAAGCTTGCTTAATCTCCACAAGGGCCCCCCCGCGGCGGGATGCCTGGCTTTCACCTTGGGGATGCCCTGTAGGGGCTATCTCACAGGGAAAAGCCAGGACGGGTTCCCAAGGCAAGCGCGGAGATACCCCTTCGGGGGTCGATTCAGGCGCTATATAAGAAACATAATAATAATAATAATAATATGTGCAGTGATGTCATCCGACAAAGTTATGTGCAATATCCAGGACATCAACGAACAAGGGTGTGTGCAATAAACCCACATACACTATATTTGGAAGCAGAATAGAAAGTAAAGGCTGATAATATGTTGGAATGTCCCGCTTTATCTCTCTACGAACAAGCCAAGAGGGCAGGCTGGATAGTAACACATTGGAATGCACCACTTTATCAGTATTGAAACATGCCAAGGAAATACTACCTGATAACACATTGGAATACAGAACTGTATTCCAATGTGTTATCAGGTAGTATTTCCTTGGCTATTCGAAAATCAGAGGGTAAAGTTACTCAAAAGTGTAGACTTACATGTCTCTACCCCAATGAGGATTCTCACTATAGTAATGCATAGGGAAAAGTAAAGCAAAAAAGGTTATTTAACTAGAAAAAAGTTAGTAAGAATGTTTTTATGTTAAACATTCATGTAAATTAATTATATATTTATTTAAAATGGAGGACAAAATTAACTGCATTACAGCACTATTAACGTAATCCAAACGGCGATACAGAACAGGTTCTGCCCGGTGCTCATCAGATCCAGAAGAAGCATCCCAACACTAATCGTGCATGTTAATGCTCTAAAGAATCAGGGTCACCTTTGCAGGTGATTTATCAGCCTGCTTACTCCGCATTGACCTCAAGATGGCGTGGAAGTTCAGCCACATACTTCCTCCCGCCCCGGACACCTTATATTGTTGGTAAAAGTTATATGGGTGTTCTGGGTACCTTTGGTGGAGGCTCCCTGGGTCCCTCTGTTAGCGGCCGGAGGGTATACTACGCCACGACAGATGCAGGCAGTATCGGGTGGGTGGGGGGAGTGGTTTTTTAAGGTATTTGGGAGAAAGTGCCATCTTTCTTGCATTGGTATGCCCCCACTTTTTTTCTGAACTGCTGATGTGATTTGACTGAGTGTGCCCTGGGTTCCTGCCAACCAGGTACAAAGGGCCTGTGTTTCTTCCCTAAAACTATGTTGAAACTAAAACACAATTGGCATCTCTGGCCACCTATCAGCCCCTAGTAAATGGTACCCTAGGTACCCAGGGCATGGTTACCAGAGAAGACCCCTAAGGGTTGTAGCACTTACTGTGCCACCCTTAGGGCCCTGTTCCATGACACCCACACACTGCCTATGCAGGCTGAGTGTCTGAGTGCAGAACTAAACAAAGAGTCGACATGGCGCACATCCCTGGGTGCCATGCCCACAAGACCCACTGTCCTGGCATACTTCAGTCATCCCTCTAGCTGGGTGCCCTATGCCAGTGGTGTGGGCACAGGTGCAGGAACCCTGTGCCCCTACAGCACCCAGGGCCATTCCTGGGCACTGTAAGTGCAGTGATGCCATTAAGAGTATATGGTGCTGGAAGTTGGTCATTACGAACTCCACAGCACCATAACGGCTACACTGAAGACTGACTTTGTACCAAACTTCTCAGGACATCAAACCTGCACTGATGCCAGTGCCGGATTTAATGAAAAATGCACCAGAGGGCATCTTAAAGATGCCCCCTGAAAACCTAACCTACAATCCACGTCTGGGCTGAGTGGCTGTAGAGGCTGCCACAAAGGAGACATGTTGCTGGACCCCTGGGTGGAGAGCCCCCGCTCTCCTGGGCCTGCAACAATGCACATCCTTGGCGAGGTGCTAGGTCTCGTCCTCCAGGATGGGTAGGAGGAAGCTTCAAAGGCCTGCCACCTCTGTGAGCTTCTCCAGACCATTTCCTGACTCAGCAACTGGCCACCATCAGTTCTAACCCCCACTCTGGCGGGAAGATGGGTGGGAAAACCTACGTCAGGAAGGGGGGTGTGCCAGCCTGTGCCAACCCCACCCCTCTGGTGGGGGAGGCGAGGTGAAGCATGACACCGGGCTCCGGCCATCTTGAAGATGGGGAGCCCAGCCCAATCCCAGCTAGGCTCCTGCCCCCCTCCCACAGGATAGGAGCAGGCTAGAGGGCGTACCTACCCCAGGACAGGGACCTATTGGTCCTTGCCCTTGCCCTACCTGTAACGCCCCTACATTTAGTATTTAGGGGCACCCTGAACCTTCCTTCCTCAGATCCTGATAGGAAAAGAAGAAAGAATATCAAGAAGAAGACCCGCCGTGCAGCTGGTAACAACAGGACAACAACAACTGACTTGGCCCCAGCCCTACCGGCCTGTCGATCCTGGAACCTGCTCCTGCCTAATCCCGGCGACTCCTGCGGACTGCAACCTTGGGACACCCAGAGGACCTGCCTGCCTTGACCCTCTTGAAGATTAGGACTCCCATCAGCAGAGGTTCTGCTGCAACAACACCCCTGGTGCCAGCCAGGAAGCTCCGGACCAACCCACTCTGCACCCACCGAGCCTGGCCCGTGCCGAGTGATCCAAAACCACGAGGACGTCCCCCCGGTGACTGGGACCCGAAGTCCAGTGCCCAAAGACCCTCCTCAATGAACCAGATGATGCCTGCAGACTCACAACCCGGGGTCACCCCAACCGCGACCATCTGAGGGTAAGCTTTCCCGACACCCAAAGACACCCCTGCACCCGGCGCACTACAGCCCCCTGTGCCTTCCTTTTGGGTACCTACCTGTGCTCCAAGATCCCAACTTACCTCTCGAAGTGCTGGTCGCCCCTGAAGAGTCTCCGTCCCCGAGCCTGCAGCCTTTGTTCACTTTTTACCTTTCCCATTGAATAACATTGAGCGCCCAACGGCTCAAAAGCACCCTGCACCTAGCCGCCCGAGTGCCGCTGGCCGTGCAACCTTTGCCCTATCCTACTTCCCCATTTGCCCTGATCAAGTGACCAGGAGCCCAGCTCCCACAGCCCCGTGGCCTGCTAGCCAGCAGCCACCAACCGGAGGCCCCCTGACCCCCATTGGATTACATTGGGTCAAACTACCTCTGCACCCGGCCGCCCCTGAGGCACTGAGGGTGAACCAACTGTACCTACCTGACCCTGGAGGACCCGTGAGTCTATGCCCAGAACCTTAACTTCACCAGTCAAGTACTCACCTGGAAACGAGTAACTCACTTACTTGCCATTTCATAACATTGACTGGTTTGACTTGAAAAATCTTTTAAGTGTGAAGTTTTGGAAACTTAAAATATTCATATAAAATCAACCGAATGCCGGATTCTGAAGCACTCACCCGTGATCAGGAGTGAAGCCAGTACTGTACCTTGTAGCCCAGTACTGATCCGCAAAAGTAATCCTTACCGGGGTTACTAGTAACCTGTATTTTCTCCATAGGAATCCATTGTCTGCTTTTCTATGAAATTTCTTCTGTCTACTTTTGAAAACTTGAAATATTCTTTAAAAATCATACGAAATACTGAAACATAATTACTTACCTGTTTTAAGTTGAGACCCCAGTGCTGGACCTAGGAGCCCAGTACTGGATTACAAAAGTAACGAGATAGTACTTTACCTGCAACCTGAATTTTCACCCATTGGATAACATTGCCAGATTTTCATTGAAAAGTTTTTAAGTGTGAACTTTTAAAACAGCTTTTTATCCCTTAACCCCTTCGATGCTCATGACAAGCTCAGCTCGTCATGAGGTATACCTCTCGTGTGCTCATGACGAGCTGAGCTCGTCATGAGCACACCCATTTACATTAGGGCCCAGCACAGGAGGGGAATCTTGCACGCAGCGATGGTGTTAAAAATCACTGCAATAACTAAAACATTTTTACTAAACTGGTTTCAGCTTAGACCCCAGGACTGAATCTAGGATCCAGTCCTGGAACTACCAAAGTAATCTACCAAGTAATCCACTGTACTTATATGAGGAAAACCCATTGAACTCAATGCTAAAGTGTGTTAAGAATTGTATTGCCTACTGCAACCCCTGTACCTATTGTGTTTACAAAGTTTATTGCCTTTCTACAAAGTACTCATCTGAGACCTCTCATATTGAGAACAGTATATTTTGGTACCTGTTGGTTCTAAAAATAAAACCACTATATCGTTGGATATAAAAACAATTGGCCTAGAGTTCAGTTCTTGAGTGTTTGAAAACGTTTGCTGACTGAGTGGGTACAACAAATGCTTTACACTGTCCTCTGGTACTGCCGTACTGCTCGACCAAGCTACCACTTTAGAGAGTAAGGTCACACCAGGCTTTAACCTCTGTTATGCCTCTCGGGTTTGTGGACTCTGTACACACTGTACCTTATTCTGGTCCAGTATATATAGAGCCACTTTCTCACAGTATTATGTTTGCATTGTTTTTGTTCTTGCATACGCACAGAGTTCACAACCCGATCCCTCTGTTTTAATCCTCGCACATGTAGGTTTTGGGGGTAGATGACAACTAAATGGAATGATCCCTCGCTCAGGGATTTGACCATTGTCTCGTGGAATGTCAGGGGTCTACTTAATTAAGTGAAGAGGGGCGCCATTCATCGCCAAGCCAAAGGCTATGGGGCCGACATTTTCTTTCTGCAAGAGACACATTTGATGGGCACTAAAGCTCCCTGTCTTTCTAGATTTGGATACTACACTGTATTCATGCAGGGTTCACCAGGGGATCTTGTGGGACTGCTATTCTTATCCACTGCCGCATCCCCTTTGTACACACCAAACACTAGCTGGATCGCACCGATCGCTATGTCTTGCTTTATTGGTAACGCCTAAATCTAATGCCTAAATCTAGGAAGCATCTATGCCCCCCCACCTTTGGGCGCCACCTTTGTCGAACAGCTATCCCGTTTGTGGGGAGATCTCTCTGATGACTTGACACTTCCGGGAGGAGACTGGAATGACACCTTGACAGTAAAGGATAGAGCCCGTACATCAGGGCAGGAGCCCCGGTAGACAGATCCATGCTCAATTCATTAGCAACTACACTGGGCTAGTCAGACTTTTGGCTTGAATATCACCCCTCCGAGCTAGGCTACACATACATGTCCGCTGTTCATAAATCTTTGTACCGTCTGGATTACATGTTTGTCCCATGTGGATACGTTCATCGGGTCTCTAGTGTTTCACACCTTCCCAGAGGATAGGATAGGATAGGATAGGATGTGGATTTGTATAGCGCGAATTGTTGCCCGGAGGCGTCCAAGCGCTGAGAATACCAGATCCGACCCGAGGAGAGAAATACACAGAGGGAGGGGGGGGGAGTTAGACTGGATGAAATAGGAAAGTTTTTAGTTGTTTGCGGAAGGTCGTGAGATTGGAGTTGGATCTTAAATGTAATGGGAGGGCGTTCCAAGCCCTCGCCGCATTGTAGGAGAAGGACCTACCTCCAGATCTGGATCTCCTTACTCTCGGAGTGACTGCTAGGAAGGACTGGTCTGATCTTAGGTTCCTGTTGGGCCTGTAGTGATGGACTAGGTCCTGTGTAATCCTGGGGCCAGAGTTCCAAAAGGACTGGTGGGCTATGCACAAGGCTTTGAACAAAACCCTTAGGCGTACAGGTAGCCAGTGGAGGGAGAGTAGCCCGGACCTGACTGACTGTCTACGAGGGATGTCAAGTAGCAGACGTGCAGCGCAGTTTTGCACTATCTGCAACCTCCTCAGGGTGGATTCTGGGGCTCCAAGGTAGAGGACGTTATTGAAGTCGAGACGGGATTGGATCAGGCCTTGTACCGCAGCTTGTTTGGCTTCCATAGGAAGGAGGGGGAAGATTTTCCTAAGCATCTTCATGATGCCGAAGCAGGTGGCCGAGAGTTTGGTGGCTTGTACATCGAAGGAGAGAGATCTGTCCATCCATATTCCCAGACTTTTAATACTGTTTTTTGGGGTAGGTGGAGGGCCCATGCTGGGAGGCCAAAGGGTGGGCGGGAGGCTAGGGACCGAATTGCCGAGGACCATAAGCTCGGTTTTGTCCCCGTTTAATTTTAAGGATGATTGGGACATCCAGGATTTTACCTCCTCTAGACACTCTCTGAGTCCGCTCTGTACAGGTAGATTGGTCTCCTGTGTTAGGGAGACCACCAGCTGCGTGTCGTCCGCGTAGGAAATGATCTTGATCCCGAACGAACGGACGACATCAGCTAGTGGTCTCATGTACAGATTAAAGAGTGCCGGACTCAGAGAGGATCCTTGGGGGACGCCGCAGTTCAGGGGAATGCTGGTGGAGACTGAGTTACCATCGAACACCTGGAAGGATCTATCCTCCAGGAAAGACCGGAACCAGGACCATGCTTTACCCTTGATCCCGACCTGGGCCATACGGTCCAGCAAGGTAACATGGCTGACCGTATCGAAGGCCGCGCTGAGATCAAGGAGGATCACTGCCACTGATCCTCCTTGATCTAAGATTTTCCTGGCCTCCTCGGTGACCATGAGGAGGGCGGTCTCGGTCCCATGTTTGGGTCTAAAGCCGGTTTGGGTGGGGTCCAGAAGAAGGTGGGTTTCTAAAAAGTTGGTAAGTTGGAGGTTTATGTATTTCTCCAGGACCTTGCTCGCCCAGGGGAGCAGGGATATTGGGCGGTAATTGCTCATATCCGTGGGGTCTAGGCTGGGCTTCTTCAGCAGGGCCTTCACCATGGCCTGCTTCCAAACTGTAGGAACTGTGCCTGTAGAGATGGAAGTGTTTAGGACGTCCCTTAGTGTGGGTAGGGTAGTTTGAGCGGCTGCCATTATTATCTCTGGGGGGGCAGGGTCGTTGGGAGAGCCAGATTTGACTTTGCGTGCCAGAGACTCCAACAAGGTAAGCTCCAGTGGAGGAAAATGGCACAGCGTGGGTGATTGAGAGTTACGAACCGGCTCAGCCGGATGTGGAGCTGTAATGGGCGGAGGAGGGGTGATCAGGGGGAAGGCCGAGTAGATGGAACTGATTTTCTGATGGAAAAAGTCGGCGATTTTGTTGCAGTGGGAAACAGGTTTGTCCACTGGTAGGCTGGGGGGGGGTTTGGTTAGTTGATTAATGATTTTGAAAATTTCCTTCGGTTTGGATTTAGCAAGGACAATTTTTTCCGAGAAGTAGGCGGCCTGGGCTTCCTTAATCAGCCTTTTGTAGTTACTGATAGCTTCTCGGTAGAGGGTTTTATGTGCCGCTGAGTAATCAGTTCGCCAGCGTCTTTCGAGTTTCCTACAGCACCGTTTTTCCTCTCTCAGATTCTCCGTGTACCACGGGGCAGTTTTATGGAGGCGTTTAAGCGTAATTTCCTTTTTCGGGAGAGTGCTGTCGAGAGATTGGGAGATCCAGTTGACGTAGGCCAGGTAGGCTGGATCGGGGTTATCCGTGATAAGGGGTCGGGTCTCTGTAAGTGCATTGGTCCAATTATCTATCGCTAGATGGGACCAGGCTCTCTTGAGTCTTGAGGTCTCTCTGACTATTCCCCAATCCAGTGCCATCCAGTCCCAATCCAGTGCCTGCTCTTGGTACACTCCTACAAACCCCCATTCAGGTGGAGGATGTCTCCCCGGCACCTACGCGACACGAAGAATCTGGAGACTTTGTCTCTAGTGGTCTCGGACTATTTTGTACATAATGGAACATCGACTCCCTCGAAGTGTACTTTATGGGAAGCCATGAAGTCTACTATCTGTGTGGTAGACATCAGTTTCCGCGCCATGACTAAACGTAAACGATTGGTGCAACTAGTGGAGTTAGAGGACCACCAGAGAACCCTGGAGGCACAGTGCCTCACCGATGCAAACCCCGATCTTAAACATGCCTTACTACAGGCCCAACAGTCCCTACAGTGCCATCTTATGGGTGAGGCCACAGAAATTTTTCTGCCATCGCAGCACAGAATCTACCAATGAGTGGACAAATCTAGCAAAATGCTCCATAGGTTATGCCAAGCAGAAAAGTCCACTATCAGCGTCCTGGTGCTTTGCGACAACAGCAGTGCCTTGTGCTTGTCCCCTAAGATGGGGGCCGCTGAGTTTGCACGCTATTTCTCTTTGCTATATGCGAGCCAAGAGCAACTATCAGAGGCCAATTTCGATGAATTTTTGCAAGATATTCCCCCTCGCAGACTTACAGACTCTACACGGGACCAACTCGATGCTCTCATCACGGGGGACGAGTTCAGAGCCGCATTGGTGGCCATACATCCTGGACTCCTAGACCAAATGGCTTTAAAATGGAGTTCCTCAGACCGCACATGAATATACTGGGCCCACGCCTCCTCTATGCCATACAGGAGGCAGCCAACCAGTCCCAACTCCCTCTAGAAAGGTGGCATGCAGAGATAGTCCTTTTCTTAAAACCAGTGCACCCACCAGAAGACCCCGCATCATACAGACCTATCTCACTTACCAACTTTGAGCCTAAGCTTCTGGGAAAAGTCCTCGCTGACCACCTTAGATCCTGTATACTATATCTGATTCACCCAGATCAGTCTGGGTTTATGCCCCATCCCTCCACACACCATGACATCAGATGCATGCACAATGCTATAACTAGATCCCCAGAGCTTGGACGCTCGGCAGCTATGCTGCTTGCAGACATCAACAAGACGTTCGACTCTCTTAGCAGGGTGTACCTTTTTCGACTCTTAGAATCTGTTAATTTTGACCCGCGCTTCTTAACCTATGTAGTCCTCCTCTATACAGGGCTAACCGCTTCGATTCGAGTCGCCGGAAATCGATTGGCCCCATTCCCAATATATTGTGGTATGAGGCAGGGCAGCCCCTTATCAGCATTATTGTTTGCCCTCGCCGTGGAACCTCTGGCGCTGTGGGTATGTGGTGATCCGGTGCTCAAGGGCTTTGACTGAGATACATCTCGATCTGATCACATTGCACTATATGCAAACAACGTCCTATTCTTTTTGACAGACCCGTGGTTCACGGGCCCCGCATTCTATAGATCCTGCGTGCATTTGGTCAAACCACTGGGCTTCACACAAACCCAACTAAGTCTGTACTATTCTTGGTATGCGGACACCAGGTCCGTGAGAAGTGGGCTGAGCAGTTGTCACACGCTACCACTTGCTTTAAGTACCTCAGAAGCTTTGTCGCCCTGCTCATAGACCTCATGGGCTCGTAACATCAGCCTGCTCCTGAAAAGCCTTAAAGACAATACGGCAGTTTGCTCCTCTCTTCCGCTCTCATTATATGGGCGATCGGCAATTTTTTTAATGGTTTCCTTACCCAGAATACTCTACAGGCTGCAGAATTTCCCATACACCATACCGCAGGCTTGGTTTACCTGGGTGAATGCCGTACATAATAAATTTCTCTGGCATGACTGGGTGTGCGAGTGGCACTGAGCACGTGCACGCAGTCAACCTATCACAGGGGATAGCGTCGGCGGACAATTATGCCTACTACGTGGCCTCCCACCTACAAGTGGTCAATGAATGGTGGTACAATCCACCATCGGACCCAGCATATGCAGTGGATCATATGGCAATGGGGAATATTCCACTTCATGAACTCCTATATAGTGCATAGAACTTGGATTTTCTACACCCCCCCAGCAGCACTGTCATCCGACTATGGCGAGCTATGGACTGCCTGACAGATAAGTTGGCACGGCCGACTAACCCAGGTGACCCCGCCGCGGCACGGCACACTGTTGCGCTCGGTAACAGCACTTGTGGAATTCCGAGGGTGGGACATGGTGGGAATATCCACCCTTGTAGACCTAGTGCAAGGCACCGTTTTAAAGTCATTTCAACAGCTCCAGACGGAGTTTCAATCACACATGTCACAATTCTATAAATATCTGCAACTTTGGCATGCACTTAACCCCATACTGCGACAGACTGATACCTTGCCCGAATTTCATCTCCTAGAAGGTTGCCTACTGATTGATGGGTGACATAGGTGCTCACAAGATCCGCCAGTTATATCAAACCCTGACAACGCACAATGATACCACATTACACAAGACCAGAACAGCTTGGGAGGAGGACATACCAGACTTACCCGACAATGACAGGGCAGAAGCCATGTCCAGCCCGAGGTGCAGCAATCGCATCACGATACCGACTGATACCGTTTAAATACTTGCACCGTATATATTATACTTGCATCAGACTATGGATGATGGGTGCCATCCAGTCCCCTGTATGCTTGAGATGTGGGATAGAAGAGGGGACCTTCATGCATACTGTCTGGGGCGGTACCGCATTGCAACCATTTTGGCGAACGGTAGTGGCTTGCCTGAGCGAGGTGCTGTTGTGGGATCTACCTCTCAAGCCAAAGTTATTGTTACTACATAGCACCAATAGTATTGGGGGGAACCAATACAAACAGCACTTCTTGTTTTTAGCCGTCACCATTGCTAAAAGGGATATCGCCCAGCATTGGAAATGTGTATCTCCTCCAAAGATCGGCAGATGCAAAAATGCCCCCAAAAAGCATAAGAAAATATGGCTGCGGTGGGCGGACAACAGGGGCATAGAATTACCCTAACTCATCGAGTCAGACCCTTGAATGACTATGTCCCCCCTGATGAGATTTGTCTCCATACAACTGAGAGTCTCATTTGATCACTTCCAGCACATATTCAGTGGTTTGAATATAATTTGGTGGGATTTTAAAGGAACTGCGCAATCTATATGGTGTTATGTATATCCATCACAATGTATCCTCCGAGACACGTCCCTGTATATACCATGTAAAATCAATAAAATATATTGTTAAAAAAATCTTAAAACAATGTATATATATATTAAATACAAAATATTTTTCTGAAGTTTAAATTAAAAAAATTATTCTGACCTAATGTAAAATAATTGCATTTTTATTTATGCATTAATAATTATTAAAAGTGAATAATAGAAATAATTAAAAATAAATTAATAATATTTTAATAAATGTAAGTGCTACATTCATTTATACATTCAAAAAAGGTTCCAGAAATATTTTGCAATTAAATTATATTTACTTATATTTTAAATATTTTACTGTATTTTAACTATATTTTTGTCCCTACCACCAGTATTTTCTGTGGGTGGGTGTTGCAGTAACAGTGGCCAGCAATGTGTAGTGCTGGACTTGTGAACTCGAGTAATTACTGTTTTGGGTTCCTTTATGGCTGTAATAACTTCATAAGTGCTGTTTTTGTAATAGTAATGGTATGTTATACAGGTTTGTAGAGTGCCCATCACCAGGGAGGGTGCCCTGGTGCTGAGCAGGTGTGAGTCTATCCAAACCTGGGCCTAGTGGGAATACTCGAAAAGCCAGGCCTTCAGCTTCTTGCAGATTTCAAGAATTGAGGCGGAGGCTCTTATTAGTATTGGCACTTTGTTTCACGTTTTTGAAACGATGTAGGAGAAGGCTCGACCGATGGACCTGGTTTTCCATATGTGTGGAATGTTTGCAAGTAGGAGCCCAAACAAGCGGAGGTCTATGGAAGCTTTGTGAAATCAGATGTGATTGTTGAGTAATGCTGGGCCAGTGTTATGTAGTGCCTTGAAAGTGTGGGTGAGAAGTTTCAATTGTGTGCATTTATGTATGAGAACCCAGTGGACCGCTTTCAGATGCGGTGTGATGTGAGTCCGGCATGGAAGGTTGAACAGGATTCTGGGGTGGGTGAGTGCATGCCCTCCCTAAACCCATCTCATTTCTCCCTAATCCTTGTAGTAACTATGCCCCTTTTTCCAGCCACTCTGCTGTCCCTCCCACATTTACTACTAAGTAGTAAACTTACATTTGCGAGGATTTCCCCACAGCAAAAATAGGAGCGTTGGGAGAATTATCCTCATAGATTTGTGAATAGCATTTTGCAGTACTTTAGTTTTACTACAGTAATACAAATTAATGTATTACAAAGTGCAGTTTATGAATATGACCCTATATATATATATATATATATATATATATATATATATATATATATATATATATATATATATATTACCTACTGGCTATCGCCAGTAGGTATATATAGTTAGGATTAATTCCCTATGGGATTTTTGAAAATTCTATGTCTAATAACTTTGGCGTTTGAGGACGGAATCGGCTGAAATTTTCAGGAAAATGGCACATTTTGTTTCTGAGCAGCCCCTGAAAATTTGGTGGGGTTTCGTCAAGGGGGGGCTGAGAAAAAAGGGGGGTCCCAAAACGCGTTTTTCCCATTCATTTTTCCATAGGGCGGTTGGACTCACTTTTAGCTCGAACGGCTGAATGGATTTGCACGAAACTTGGCAAAATTGTAGGGACTGTTAGCCCGATGTGCCTTTGCTAGGTCTCAATATATGTGCTCCAGTAGTTTTTGAGAAATTAACGTTCAAAACAAGATACATATCTGTAACAGCGCTCCAGGCAGCGATCCGGTCCGCTTACTTTTCGCGAAACGGAACTTTGCGCGCAGAAAGCTGATTGGCTCTCCGGTGTCTGTCAACATTCTAAACAGTCCGGAGCGGCCGCCATCTTATCTCTCGGTAGGATCGAGAGAGAAGAAGAGGTGAAAAACGAAGGGGGAATTTATTGAAAGGGGGCAAGGTATACCCCTCTTGACCCCCTAGGAATGTTGTTGGGGTTATTAAAGGGTCCCGTGGGGAAAATAAAAAAAAATGATTTTTCACGGTAGAAGCGCTTCACGGGCCGCGAACTGGGCCGCAAACTGGTAGCGAAAGGGGAATTCGCCATTTTGTGCTTCGTTTTAATTGTTTAGAGACAAAAATTATCGCCGCACATCGGCCACAATGCATGAATATCGCTGAAAAGTCAGCGATATTCATGCATTATCCAGCAAATGCTCTTAGCCATGTTATCCACCTTCCATTGGATAACATGGCTAAAAACTGCTCTGTGCATGAGCTTTTTTTTTTTTTTTTTGCTGCGTGACGTTTGTTAACGTTCGATTCGATGGAAATCAGGAAGTGTTGACCACCATTTTGTCACTGCGAGTAAATATTTTGTTATAAATGAATCCTTATTGATAAACATTGTCTGCGCCATCTTGCGTTTTTGTCCAATGCCACAATTTTGTCGTGCACGGCAGCCATTTTAGATGCCTTGACCAGGGCCACTCTCTGCACGCCGCTGATCCTCAGCATGGCTCCCCACCCTCGCAAGCATCTCCCCCACGCACTGGTCACCCCCGCTCTCTCTCTCATGCTTGGGACATATACTTCCCCCCATCTGCGCTGCTCTTCTCTGAGAATCCCACCCTGTGCCCGCCCGACACCTCCCTTTCACCCTATTCACTACCGCACCCTCTGACACTCCTCTTCCTCTGTGTCCGATTGTCCAGGCCGGACCTAGGCTATCACCTAGCCCTGCGGATGTAGTTTATGGCCCCAGCTGTAGAGTATGCAGACATGCCAACCCTCCCGATTCAGGCGTGAGACTACTGATTTCAGTGCTAGTCTTTCGCTTCCCGATTCCTGCAAGGAAAAACCCGGGGGCATATTACCAACAACTAGCGGTAATTTTTGTCTCTAACTTGTTTAGAGACAAAAATTATCGCCGCACTTCGGCGAATTTTATCGCACATAAACCTTGCTATTAGCAAGGTTTATCGCAAATGCGATAAAAAACGGCTGCAATGCATGAATATCGTTGAAAAGTCAGCGATATTCATGCATTATCCAGCAAATGCTTTTAGCCATGTTATCCACTTCCCATTGGATAACATGGCTAAAACTGCTCAGGGCAGGTGTTAGGTTTTGGAGATATTCGCGCTTAGCGCGAATATCTCCAAAAGTTGGTAATAGGAGATAGCGATGGTTAGGGACTGTTTCCAGTCGCTAAAATCTTGGCACGCCCACTTTGCATGTCATTAGTGATAAATATCACTGATATGCAAAGCGGGGCCCAAGATGGTCGCTATCTCCTTTTAGCTGTCACTAACTGGTGTTAGCGACAGCTTGGTAATAGGGAGATAATTTTATCTCTTTTTTTTTGGGCTTTTAAAGCCAAAAAAGCGGAAATAAACCCCCTTGATAATATGCCCCATGATTTCTCGGGGGTTTCAGCTGACAGGGCTTGGTATTGTGTTACGTGCTAATTCTTCCAGGAAACGTCAGAGGGTCGATGCAGGGGTTCTAGAAGGGGTGATAAACCATTTAAGCCTCATGAACAAGCGCATGGTCTTTTAAAGATTTGTGAAGTACTCGGGGCGGCGGTGTGTGTGCGTGCCCTCTTTCAGGAGCGGGCGGGGGGGCACTGCCAGCAATTTGCAGGCCAGGCAGTGTTCAACACGTGCATCACCCTTTCTCTGCCTGCTATTGCGCTCCATGCTTCGGAAAGGTAAGAAAAAGAACGTGCATTTGAGTTTGAAATGTCCGATCTTGTAGCAGTACACTTGCAAAGCCCACACATGACAATAACCCGATTCAAGGCCCCATTCACCCGATTTTTTAAACATATATAGCACTCCAACAAAGTTAGATTTTAAAACTTTATTAACATTTAAATATAACGAACGCAACAAAAACTGTAAATATATTTAACCATTTTTTGAAATTAACCAGAACTATAACGATAACAACAACAACAACAATAATATAACTTTTATGCCTAAATTACGCAAACATTTAGCTAATCTGCTAAAGGGGGGAGTCGCCATTTCTTTACAATATTCAATAATGAAAAATCCACATCAATAGGGTTGCCCGTTTTCTCGATGCAGCACTATAGTGCAACATACACAGCACCTGGGGTGTCAAGAGTGAACAGGTCTTTCTTTGTTCCTTAAGATGTTATCTGTGTCAACCTCTTCCGAGAATGCTGATGCGTTAGGATTTCCTTGTGTTTCTTAATAGCATTGGTGTCTGTACACTTCTTTGTCAATTCTGTCAAGATGATAACTGCTTCATAAACAGACGATATCTTTGTTTAGTCATTAGTGTTAAGTGTGTCTGAAACTACAGTGCCCTTCTGTTTTTTTTTCTTCAGGCTCTACAGAGTTTTGTGTGTTGTTCTTTTCAGCGACAATTATTCCAGAGGTTTCAGGTTCACTTGTTTTGTTCTGCAGTGAGTTAACAGCTTTAGAGAGTTCATGTTTATTTGCTATGTCCTGCTGTTCGTCAACTGCTTCAGAGACGTCAGCCTCATTTGTTATGTTTCAGTAGATCCTGGACCTGCCCGGCCGCGCCCAAAATGGCGCCGGTGTAAATGGGACTCGTAACTGCTTGTTGTGTACTGGTTGCCCAACCTTGATATCACGAGATACATATGCAGTTTTGAAGCACATGGCGGAGGCTTGTCTGCTGTAGTGGGGCGCCCCTTTATCGTTTCAGTCGCCATTCCGCCCGCTTTTGCTACACTGTGCCTTTTCCGCCATTCAGCTGTTTAGCGCCCGCTCTTACGGCTACAGCGTCTCGCTCACCATGTAGTTGATTTGCTCCCACTCTTGCGGTGCAGCGATAGGCGGCTTCCACAGGACTCTTAAAATGGCGGTCGGCTCTTCGGATTTGGACCTGGTCCAGTAAAATGGCCCTGGGACACCTTGGAACTCGGACGCTTGTCTGCCAGGGCTTGGGTTCCATTCTCGAAAGCGTCCCCTCAGCCTTGAAGATTGTACAAAAGTCTTGGGGGCCGTCGACTCCCGCAGGCTTCCGGTGGGGAGCGGCTGCCATGATTGCTTGCGGAATGGCCACGACGGAGCTACGAGATGGTGGTGCTCTCATGGTGACGCCAGCTTCAGTCTGAAACATCCAGAAACAATGTGGGGCTTTCATCGTTTGGGAAAAAAAATGTTTTAATCCAATGAAAAGTGTTATTTTTAGGTCACATGACCTAGTCTTACATAATTAGGAAAAGAAAAGTAAAATGAACCAATGAAAAGTTTTATTAACAAGTCACATGACCTGTTATGCTTACGTTACGCGCTGCGCGGCGCGCTCTGGATCGTTTCCGGGAAGCTGCGCCTTGCGCAGCGGAGCACTTCCGGGTGCGCTAACGCGTCGCGTCATATGACGCATTACGCGACAATGCAGGTCCAGAATATAGTCAAAATGTCTCCACCAACCAGCGGTCGGAATACAACCGCTTTCAGCAGTCCAAAAAGTTCGGTTAAATCTTAAGAGCGGGAGCAACTCAACTACATGGTGAGCGAGACGTTGTAGTCGCAAGAGCGGGCGGTAAACAGCTGAATGGCGGAAGAGGCACAGAGTACCAAAAGCGGGCGGAATGGCAACTAAAACGGTAAAGGGGCGTCCCACGACAGCGTGTCTTCAGGTCAAACGGATTGTGGGACAAGGTCCAGAATGGAAGATTCTTCAAAAGGGAAAAAATTCCGCCGGACCCCGGGAGCCGGCCGCCTATGCCGGGGGCGATCTCAGGCCTCACCAGGGCAACACGACTTGGGGAGGGGGCAGGAGCTAAGCGCCCCCTCTCAGTCCGCGCCATCTCACCGCCCCTCGGGGGCCTCCGTCAAGCTGTTTAGGGAGGCACCGTATCACATTGTTTTCTAATGCAGTCAGGTCCACAAATGGACTCCACTTACTTTGAATAGTGAAGCTGCAGCAGGTGCAAATAAGGTTTAAACAGTGTTACAAGAGCTGCTTAGAACTCTGAAGTATGGCACTCAACAACCAGGACTTATGCCATTTATGTAAGGCAGTGACATGGAAGCAACTCAGGGACAAAAAGCATGAACGAACATTCACGTATGAAAATCTTATTTGGAGAAGGGGTAGAATCCAAACGCCCCCTGCCAGTTCGCGCCACTACACCGTATGTGGAAAATCTGAAGCCATCATTCTACAAACTCTCAACGCTTGTTATCAGTGCATGAGTTTCATGCTCGATCGATTGAGCTAGCCGGATCGGGCAATAAAAAGTATAAAATAGTTATGTAAATAGTTATTTAATAAAATGTTTTACTCTGTTTCTTTGCTGGTGTGTTGTGTATATTTATAATATTTGCATAGGGTTTGTCGTTATTTTGGGCGGTGTGGGTGGCGGAGTCGAGCTGTTTTGCAGCCCTCATGGTGTGGAGCTCAGTTCATTTCACTATTTTCGTATTTCTCATGAAGGGTTATTCCTAATGTTTGTATTTTACCGAGGTCAAAAAGAGATCGAATTAGTGGTCTACTGATTTTGCTCGATTACTTTTATTTTTTTACACGATTTTTCACTATCTGCAAAGACTAAACAGAGTATTGCGACTTTGTGCTTGTTTGTAAATAGAGAATGATCCAAAGAGAACCAATTGTAAAACAGTAAATGCTTGGATAATAATCAATCAAATGGAGAGACAAGCAGGTACGACGGATTACAACAGGGGTAAAGGTCTGCGTTAACTACCGTTCACTATCTGCAAAGAGAGAGTACTACTAAGAGAAAAGAGGGGAGTGGGGGGGGGGGCAGCGTTCAAAGCACATCAGCGTGCATAAACACGAAAACGTTTTTACCTATCACGTACTTGACATTTGACAGCTTTTGATATTTGCTATTAAAAAACCATTGAAATTCACAGAAAAAACCATAGGTTATAGTCCATATATAGTTAGGAATTTGCATTTACAAAACCTTGAAAATTCAATGAAAAAACCATTGGTTTTAGGCCATATATAGTTAGGGATTTGCATTTAGAAAACCTTATTTTACTCGCATAAAACCATTGAAATTCCATATATAGTTATAAGCGCTAACTATATATCGCGCACCCGCAATCCACTGCTGATGATGTCACATATTACATCATTCATGACATGGTTAGTGACATCACTGATGACATCACTGATGACATCTCAAATGACATCACTGATGACATCACTGATAACATCTCATTTGACATGACTGATCACATCACTGATGATATCATTCATGTGATAATACCATGAACCTCTTCAGACTCTAATATAACCTTAGATACAATCAGTGTAAACAGACAGTCACTCATCCATGGAGTTACTCACACACCTAGTCAGTTATGCCAAAAATCAATCACACCTCCATTTTCTCAACTATACAGTTATACACACCTTACTTATTCAAACATATACTAACACATATTTACTTTACTCTCTTATACAATCTCTGATACATGTTCACAATGATCCATACAGCCACTCACACATTCACTGGCTCTTATTCACAGTTATTTATAGATGTCAACTCTCACATGTACTGTGTTTTACATATGTACTTAATTTGACATGTAGCACTGAGATATCCATTTACTCACTAATACACTCATGCACAGTCAACCGCCCATACAGTTGTTTCCACATGCACTTTTGAATCTATACATATAGTGAATCAACTACTCACACATCTATGTACAGAGTCACACACCTCCCAGCCACCCATACACACACACTCAGTTTCCCATACAAATACTTGGACAACCAATCAATAACCCATACAGTTACTCATATAGCTACTGATCAACATATGCAGCAGTTTGTAGAACAACAGATATAATGATGCACAAATTAAAACAGTTTAGTCACTAACCCATGCACTCAGTGAGACACATTTAATCACTCACTCAATCAGTCAGTCATGCACCTAGTAAATCCTTCATCCAGACACTTATACATCCACTCATTCTTCAATATGTAAAACATATTTTAACTTTACAGAAACATGCAGTCACTGGATGTTGTCATCAGTGATGTCATCAGTGATGTCATTTGAGATGTCATCAGTGATGTCATTTGAGATGTCATCAGTGATGTCATCAGTGATGTCACTAACCATGTCATGAATGATGTAATATGTGACATCATCAGCAGTGGATTGCGGGTGCGCGATATATAGTTAGCGCTTATAACTATATATGGAATTTCAATGGTTTTATGCGAGTAAAATAAGGTTTTCTAAATGCAAATCCCTAACTATATATGGCCTAAAACCAATGGTTTTTTCATTGAATTTTCAAGGTTTTGTAAATGCAAATTCCTAACTATATATGGACTATAACCTATGGTTTTTTCTGTGAATATATATATATATATATATATATATATATATATATATATATATATATATATATATAATTCTAGATGGCAGCATACTTCTAAAATTTCCTATGTGTACTCATGGCGGAAAATTCACCCATGAAAGGAAATTCAAAGAATTCTTTTTATAACCATATGCTTTACATATTCCGATAGATAATTCATATTACCTCCAATCCTTTAGCAAGCCAGTTGTAACCCTCATTTGCAATGAAAGAGAGCGTGATTCTGCACATTAGTATCAATAAATCTTTTTTTTCCCAATATGCATAGTTACTGAACACATAGAGCCCAAGTGGGCCTGTCACAAAAAGCAGTCTGCTGAATCCTCTAAAGTGCATAATAAGTGATGTGCAAAATTACTATAAAGTGAAGAAATATATAAAACAGTACAGATTCCTGATATTTACAAGAATGTCTAAAAGTGCAAAGAATTTATCCAAAAGAGCCATCACATAACTTTAAAAATTATTAGCTAAAACCAGTTCATTATTTACAATATCCGGACAGGTCA
Source organism: Lissotriton vulgaris (assembly GCF_964263255.1). Lineage (NCBI taxonomy): Eukaryota > Metazoa > Chordata > Amphibia > Caudata > Salamandridae > Lissotriton > Lissotriton vulgaris. The sequence goes on along the minus strand of NC_141700.1, from coordinate 783,391,501 downwards.
ACACAGCAATCCTGAGAATCATTAATGCAGGTGTATAGATCTTCCCTATCATTTAATCCATTTGGATTCTTTGTATTAAGCTCCAGTATGTACCTGGTTTCAAGGAGACGGAGTTTGGCCTCACGGTCACCTCTCCTCCTTGATACCTCCACTGCATCTATGATAAAATACTGGAGCTGATCAGGAATGCCAAGATGTTTAGCTTTAAAATGCCTGGCAACCGGATAATTTGGGTTGTGTCCCGAAATCGCACGTATGTGTTCGAGTATCCGTTTGTGAGCGGGCAGCCTAGTGCTGCCCACATATTGGAGCCCACACGGACACTCCAACACATAGATGGCATATTCCGTTTTGCAGGTCAGCCACTTGGTGATAGCAATAGGTTCCTGTCGAAAAGGGCTTGTGTAATGTGTCCTATTGCTGCCGTAACGGCAGGCTTTACACTGGGGACAGGTCTTAAAGCCCTTTTTAAGTGACAACCAAGTACTTGAAAGTTTTGGTTCAATAGTGTTACTGACCAAAGCCTTAGACATGGAGGGAGATTTACGGAAAGTGAGCAAGGGCTTATTGCTCACTCTGTGACCGATGACAGGGTCACTTTGTACAAGATTCCAGTTTTTATATATGATCTTTCTTAGATCTCCATGCTGGCGATTATAGGTCCGTATAACCCGGGAAGAGATTTCTTGGGTCCCAACCCGCTGTTGGTCAACCTTTGTACTAGCCCTGTCCCTAGGAACTAGAGCCTCTTGCCTGCTGATAGATTTAGACCGTTGGATAGCTTGCACCAAGCTGGTATTGGAGTATCCCCTGGCCAGGAAGCGCAATCTGCAAGCCTCCTGCGCGGCTGCGCATTCGGCTTCCGTACTGCAGATTCTTCTGATCCGAAGCATTTCCCCGAAGGGAATGCTCCGGATTAGATGAGCCGGATGGTAACTGCTGGCATGTAATATTGTATTACCAGCGCTTGGCTTCCTATACAACCTGGTTGTCAAACTGTTATTTTCACTAAATACCTCCACATCCAGAAAACATATAGACCTTGGACTAATATTGGAAGTAAAATTTAAATTGATGTTGTTCTTATTGATTACTTCTACAAAGGCCTTCGCACTTTCAATAGTTCCCCTCCAGATAAGAAATACATCATCAATATATCTCAGGTACAGCAAAATATTGTTAGAAATAAATTCTTGGTGTTGGCCAAAAAGGACCTGCTCCTCCCACAGCCTGACGTGTAAACACACGTATCTGGGGGAGAAGCAGGCCCCCATCGCCACATCTCTGACCTGCTGATAGATGGCCCCATTGAAAATGAAGACATTTTGCTCCAGGCACATCTATATATATATGTGTGTGTGCATACAATGAGAGGCAGCCCTCTATCACACTAGTTTGAGACAATATATGGAACAACGCTGTGTGAGGTGAGCTTAGAGAAGGTTGGGTTTCTATATGTATACAGAATGCCTGGGACGACAGAGCACCCACACCACACACTTATGTGTCTCATTGTCTAATCAAAGTGTGATCACAGCATGCTGCAGGAAGAATACATGTTGCTGGGGTTGATTTTGCCATAAGTATATGAGAGTCAAATATGAAAAGCACCAGTGCTAAAATTCCTGTCTTTGAATAGGTGAAAACCAGTAACGAATCACACACCATTGGCCGGATCACAAAAGTATGGAGAGGGTTTCGCAAGGAGATGTTCAGTTCCAATGACCACTACTCAGTCCAGTTCCCCATCGACCTGGACTCCAAGGTCAAGGCACTGCTGTTGTCGACAGGAATCTTCATCGTGAGTATAGTTATCCATAAACCTTAATCTTCCCATTGAAAGGAACCTTCATCCGTCCACCCACAGGCTTTATTTATTCTAATAGGATCGCAGTAGATGACTGCTACCTCTTAGGCACTCTCCTGGCAACTGTGTGTGCACGAATGGCTCCAAGTCATCTAGTTGAAGAAAATGTGCCACTTTAATTAACAAATCTACATCAACTATGCTCACACATCACCCACCAACAATAGTACACATCAGATGCAACTCCAGATGAAGTCATGCACATAACCCTGCTACAAGCCAAAAATGCATTGACACATCATTATAAAGTTATATTTATACATCATCCTAAATCACTTGTACACATTCGACACAAGCTTTTTATGTCTCCAAGCCATATAGCTAGCAAAGCGGTTGCACTTCAACAGCACATCCATGCAAGCTATACTGAAACATCTACAGCCTCTCATCATCTTGCACATCAACCCAATTAAAGATGTTAACTTAAATGTACCACACATCAACCCACCTAAAGATGTTAACCTAAACATACCACACATCAACCCACATAAAGATGTTAACCTAAACGCTCCACACATCAACCCACCTAAAGATGTTTACCTAAACGTACCACCCATCAACCCACATAAAGATGTTAACCTAAACGCACCCCACATCAACCCACATAAAGATGTTAACTTAACTGTACCACACATTAACCCACCTAAAGATGTTAACTTAAACATACCACACATCACCCCACTTAAAGATGTTAACTTAACCCCTTCGCTGCGCCCGTCGGCCAACAGCCGTCGCGAGCACTACCTCCGTAGTGCTGCACACATCTGTTGGCCGACGCGGCCCTGCCCACCTAATCAAACCGCCGCACCACAGCGGAATTCGTGCCACGGTTAAGTGGTTAAAAATACCACACATCAACTCACCTAAAGAGGATTACGTAAACATACCAAACATCAACCCACCTAAAGATGTTAACTTAAGCATACTTCACATTAACCCATCTAAAGATGATAACATAAACATACCACACATCAACCCACCTAAGATGTTAACTTAACTGTACCACACAATACCCCTCTAAAGATGTTAACTTAAACATACCACACATTAACCCTTTTAAAGATGTTAACTTAAACATTCCACACAACTCACTTAAATATGTTAACTTTAATATACCATACATAAACCCACATAGAGTTGTTATCTTAGAAGTACCACACATAAACCCACCTAAAGATGTTAACTTAAATGTACCACTCATCAACTAACCCAAAGATGTTAACTTAAATATATCACACATCAACCCACATAAAGATGTTACATTAAAAGTACCACACATGAACTAACCCAAAGATGTTAACTTAAATGTACCACACATAAACCCACCGAAGGATGTTAACTTAAACGTACCACTTATCAACCCAACTAAAGGTGTTAACTTAAACACACCACTCATCAACCCACATAAAGATGTTAACGTAAACGTACCACGTATCTACACACACTTCAAATAGTATGAAGGCCACACAATGAACTATGAAGCCTCGAAACATAACAACCCCCTGAAGCTGAATAATGGACAGCTGTACAACCAGCCGAACGAAACAAAATGCAATGTCCTTTGGCACCAACATCCATTCATATAACGTGGCACACAGGTCCATATCAGGATCTAACCAGCCTCTTCCTTTATAGTTTATCACTGAACAGTAATTTACTCAATTCTGCGTTCACCTTCGATTGCCCAGTATACTCCACCTGGAAACAACATGAAACACAACCAGATACAATGTCAACAGATCAGTTTGACTCCAGATAACAAGAATGACAGGTCTGCAAAGGGAGCCAACGTCATCAGAGGTCTTGGCAGCCAAGTGTTGCTACCAGGTGGAGGAAACACACCGTACAAATGCACAGCACATATCATACCTTTGCCCAGTTCTCAAAGTCCAGGCTTGTGGTTTGCATAGGTCCTGAGAAAGGGGGATTGTTTGCAGCAATGTCCTAGATTTAAAATGCCAGGCACAAGATGTTATATCCTTTACTCACTGTAAAGGCTATCATTGCAGATGCCATGGTGTGTACAATGCAGAGTTTCAGAAGTGTACATCTGGTACTGTAGGTGGTCCTTATGGGGGAGTGTAGCTCTTGACTTCCACGGCGATGTGTCAAGAAGGGGGTACAAACACATCTAACACGAATAACTTAGTATTACATATTTATCCTATTTATTTATTTCTGTTTACTAACTCTCCAAACTCAGGCGTCTCTCCTGGGCCATGAGAGAGACGCCTGAGTTTGGAGAGTTAGGAAACAGAAATTGCAGTGCAAGACTAAAGCACACTTGCAAAACAGATTTAAATTTGATGATGAAAGGCCTCCTTTCCAAATTTTAGCTCCTACGGTCACATACAATACAATAATGCACCTTTCTGCAGGGAATTGGTCGACTTGAGCAACCTCCTTGAGGTCCGCTTCACACTGACCCAGTGATGTACACATGATTGCACAGTGCTTATATATCCTGTATCCAAATTAGCATGTATGAATACTTATTTTGAAAACTGTACGAAGACTGATGTTTACAGATTCTCTTGATTGGTGAACTAATTGCCCAAATCAGTTGATGTCTGATATATTTTGAGTCCTGATGATGGTCCCATTTTAAATAATTTAAGTCCAGGGGTCGAAACGTCAGCAAAAACATTATATGTGGACTGTTTTTCAAGGAACTGATGGTGGCTATCAACACTCACCTAGCGGGGGTTGATCTCTAACACTCTATCCGTATCAGCCGCATGTCTATATTTCTGTACAAAGCGCGTATGCACTTTCTGCTCTTATAGTCACTTTCACCGCGCCGTTACCCCCTTTTTTAGAGCAGCTTGTGTTCGATAGAGCAAATCTAAGTTTTACTTCTCACTGTAAACAAACAAATTAAAAGTTGCTAAAATGAAATAAAAAGATAAATATGTAATGCTGAGTTATTTGTGTTAGATGTGTTTGTACCCCCTTCTTGGTACTTTGCTGTGGAAGACACTTCCCCCATAGGGACAACATTGTTGCTAAACATTATCCGGCTCACGTCCCTGGTTACTCAGTTGCCCCATTTGTTTCAGAGGTCAGCTAGTACTGTAGAGCCTTCACAGTGGGAGTGCAGGTTTACAGTCTACACATTCTCAGAAGAGGGATGTGTGACAAGTTTAACACCAGGTGGGATGTTGGGTACCAGTTACAGGGGATGTGAAATGTGATGTCTAGCTTCTGATGGAGAGGGGAAACAGAAACCATAGAAAACTGGTGATCCCACGTAGGCTGAAAATGTTGGGGCTATAACTGGGTGATTGTATGAAGGTAAAGTAGATTGCACATCTGTTGTGGAAATATTCACCGGCCCTGTTTCTTCTCCCACCCAGGATCACTTATATTATGAACAGAGAAAAAGAAATCAGTGACATCAACCCTCCAAAGACTGCAGCAACTCTGTCCATGGACCCTCCCCTACAGAAGAGGAAGATAAGAAGCCCCCTTATAGTCCTGTGGGTGATGACACCCCCCTGCACTTCACTTGCCTGACACTTTATCACACCTGTTTGTGCCTGCACCACAAGCGCACTTCGGGCCCTGCTACGGCAGTGCTGGACACATGTCAAGGGAACAGCTACGGAGTGGGGTAGAGGCCTCTACATCTACAGACCTCTTCTTCCAGGAAAGCTGGGATCTCATATGTAACTCTAACATTACTAGAATTGGACAAATGCCCCCTCATTCGGTGTCTTTGGGGTTCAATCAAAGGAAGGATAAAGTCTTTATCACAACACTGAACAATTTATTTCAAAACAGTCAAGTCTTGCATTTACCAATACAGATATGTTTTTTTAGCAAGCAGTGAAGCAGTGTGTGTGTGTTTTGTGAAGAGGCATCCTTTAGATCTGTATCATTTTTTGTTCTGTGTATGTCAAGGAAGCTTGGACTGCTAATGCACATGTAGCCATTTCTGGGCCTGCACTGCTGATATCTGTTCTGTCTGCTCTGTTTTGAAGGGGCTATGCGCTGCCTCCATTGTTCCTGTACCTGTTCTTTGGGTTATGAAATCTTGCACTGCTGCTTAACCCCTTCGATGCTTGTGACAAGGTCAGCTCGTCATGGGTGTTACCTGCGCTGTGCTTATGACGAGTTGACCTTGTCACAAACAATGGGAAAATTCAAAGCTCAGCACAGGAGGAAAATATCACTAGCACCCAAGGTGCTAAAGAAGCTATGAACTGTTGCCATTGTTTCTGCACCTGTTCTTTGTGCTCAGAAAGCTGGCCCTGCTGCTGGTGTCCCCAGTTCTCTACCTGTTCTCCCTCTCAAGAGATAGCTCAGTGCTGCTGCTTCCTGCTGTCTTGTAACTGTTCTTCTTAGGGAAGCCTCAGCAAGGACTTAGCACACACCCCTGCAGCCCCTGAGGTGTTAGTGGGGTGTTGGGGTGAGATTCAGCCACAGTGTTCTCGGAGCTCCAAATGGAAAATAGGAAGCCTTGTAAATGAATATAAAATAATTATAAATAATGTTGAAGGGGATAAGAAGGGTGGCCCCTTCATGGTGAGATAAAACTCTCAGGGGACAGTATGTTTTCCCTGAAAGGTAAATCCCTCTGGTGTGGGGCCCCTCGAAGGTTGAATTCCGACTAGTGCACAGGGCTGGGGACACTCGGTGCCAGTTGGGCCTTCCACGCCTTTCTCTCCTCCAGCTTCTGTCCTGACCCTGCATCTAGCACCATAACCTACGTTGTCCCCGGGCACCTATGCCGACTCCATCAAGAATGGAGAAGGATATCCCAATAGATCTCTCCTTCGCCGGTTCGACCTTGACCGAAGTTACCACTTTCCCCACTTGATTTACCACCTACACCAGGGAGACAACACTATTTGCATTTTGTTTTTGTACCAAACTCTGATAAGGACTGTGACACTGGTGATGAGTCTATTCAGCCCTATCAAGATGATAATTGGTATGAGGAACTGCAGGAGGCTAGCGGTTGCGATAAACAAGTCTCTCTGGAAACGGGTCTCTTCTCACACCTCTCCACCACCCCCCTCCCCCCCCCCACCCCCCCCCCCGGGTGGCAAGAAAGGAATCCACTTCCTATACCATAGGGATGTCTAGGGCAGCCAAAGTACTTGACCTCAAGCTCCCCATGTTGAAGCTTTTTACCAGTGTTTAGACAGAGGTCCTTCAACTGGGTCTTTTCTATTTAGAGTCCCTTCTTTCATTTAACAAAACTATGATGGATGCCTTAATAGTGGCTTGGACCAAGACTTGTTTTAGATCCCTAGTCTATCAGAAAATTGCCAGGAGCCATTGCCCTGTTCCAGATGACCCTGGTTTTCTTTCACAACACCTTTCACATGAAGCCTCGTGTTACAGGCCTCATTGAGACGCCCTAATCACAATACGTTTCCTACCACTCCCACAACAGAGAATCTAAGCGGGTAGAAATATTTGGCAAATGTGTTTTTTCTTTCACCAGTTTGGCCTTCTGATCTGTTAATGCCAGCTGTTTGTCGGGACGCTATTCCCACCCTCTCTGGGATTTGGTGGCACAAGCCCTCCCTAGTGTGCCCGAAAACATTCGCCCTGTCCTCGCTCAGGCAGTTCAAGGTGGTCACAATGTGACCAAGTTCACGATTCGTTGTGGCTTCTATACCACTGATTCCATAGAGGGGGTCATAAGCACCAGTGTTGACATTCGCAGCCACATGTGGCTGCTTTCAACTAGGTCCTCAGGAGATGTCCAGTCCTCCCTGATGGACATGCCCTTTGATGGAACTGGCCTGTTCGGGGACAAGGCTGTTTCCTCTCTAGCGTGTTTTAAGCAGAGCAGGACTTCCACTCACTTTCTGGGCCTTTCCGTCCCCACTTCTCCAGTCGCAACAGTTCCACCGCTTCTTTCACGGATTTGGGCAAGGTGGCCCATATCGCCAGCCTGCTCTTCCTCTAAAAGAAACCCAGCAGTTTTGTTGTAGTGGTCAAGGTGCTCACCGTCCACTCAGCCAAAGTCAATGGGCCATCCAGTCTAATGCCTCCCCTGTAGACTCACCTGCAAAGCCTCTTTAGAATGCCCTTGCAGGAGCACAGCCGCCCGGTGGGAGGCAGAATCCACGTTTCTACCTGGGATGGCAGACGATAACTTTGGACAGGTGGGTTGTACAGATTGATTGCAGGGGCAGGGTCTTACTCTTCAACTCTTCATTTTGTATCCATTGCACTTTCCACTGTCCCCCCAGCAACTGTCAGAGGACTATCTCTCCATTCTGCGGCAGGAAGCTCTTAGGGCTAAAGGAACTATGGAGAGGGTGCCTGCGCCAGAAGTAGGTTGTGGTTGTTATTCTTGCTACTTTTTGTTGCCCCAGAAAGATGGAGGCCGGTTAGACCTGTGCCCTCGCAACACCTTCCTCCAGAAGGAGAAGCTCAAAATGCTCACCCTTGCCCAGGTCTTCTCTATCCTCAACCTCCTCTCACCCACTGGGCCTGCCACAAAGGAATCCTCTCCCTATGCCATGATGATGCACAGGGCGGCTGAAGTACTTCACCTCCAGCTCTCTGCTGTGGAGATCATGACCAATGTTCTGACAGAGGTCCTTCCACTGGAGCAAACCTCTTCAGAGCCCCTTCAACCATTCAACAAAGCTCTAACAAGTACCTTACTCGTGGCTTGGCCCAAGCCCTGCTCTGGCCCCAGAGTTAATCAACAAACTGTCAGGAGCCATCACCCTGTTCTAGGTGGCCCTGGTTTTCTTTGGTAACACCCTTACCATGAAAGCCTAGAGTTACAGGCCTCATCGGACAACCACACACTAGATAAAGTTTATTTTTGGCAGTGCTACTGACCTGGCAAATGCCAGCTGAAGTGAGCAGGGCCTGACTAGCCAACAATAGAAGAGCACACAGTGCGTGGAACGTATGCCTGGCATCTGCGGCTGGAAGTGCAGACAGACCCTGTGTTAGGAAGGTAGGGCTGGCAATCATCATTGTATGCTAATCTTTGATATGTCAGTTGTATCTCATGATGTCATCAGGATCAGAAGCCATGCAGTCATTTCCTTCTGATTGGAATCCGGTTTCATTAATTTCCTGTCATCTAATTGTCCGCCTAAAGATCATGTGATGTCATTTCAGGTGCAGTAGTTGTTGTGTATGAGGGAAGCGTGCATGCCCATTTTCTGTGCTGCACATATTTTGTGGGGAAGGTTTGCACTTCTGCTTTTCATTCAGTATTGACAGTATTTTGTGAGCTGGAGACCTCCCCATCAGACTTCAGTGCTCTTGCTGCTTTGTGAGGGCGGATTCTACAGCTGATTCCCTGCTCTGCCTGTCTGAGTGGGGGCAGCACAGCTCCTTTCCATGCTGTACCTGTTTGAGAGGGGGCCCAGCTTAGCTCCTTTCCATGCTGTACCTGTTTGAGAGGGAGGCCAGGACAGCTCTCTTCCATACTGTATCTGTTGTAGGGGGCAGCACAGCTCCTTTCCTTGCAGTACCTGTTTGAGAGGGGGCAGCACAGCTCCTTTCTATGCTGTACCTGTTTGATAGGGGCCAGCACAGCTCCTTTCTTGCAGTACCTGTTTGAGAGGGAGGCCAGCACAGCTCTCTTCCATGCTGTATCTGCTTTAGGGGGTAGTACAGCTCTTTTCTATGCTGTACCAAATTGAGAGGTTGCCCAGCACAGACCCTTTCCATGCTATACCTGTTTGAGAGGGGCCCCAGCAAAGCTTCTTTCCATGCTGTGCCAGTTTGAGAGGTTGCCCACCACAGCTCCATTCCATGTTGTACCTGTTTGAGAGGGGCTAGCACAGCTCCTTTCCACGCTGTACCTGTTTGAGAGGGAGGCAGCACAGCTCCTTTCTATCCTGCACCTGTTTGAGAGGGCCCAGCACAGCTCCTTCTATGCTGCACCTGTTTGAGAGGGGCTAGCACGGCTCCTTTCCATGCTGTACCTGTTTGAGAGGGGGCAGCACAGCTCCTTTCCATGCTGTACCTGTTTGAGAGGGGGCAGCACAGCTCCTTTCCATGCTGTACCTGTTTGAGAGGGGGCAGCACAGCTCCTTTCCATGCTGTACCTGTTTGAGAGGGATGCCAGCACAGCTCCTTTCCACGCTGTACCTGTTTGAGAGGGGGCAGCACAGCTCTTTTCCATGCTGTACCTGTTTGAGAGGGGGCAGCACAGCTCCTTTCCACGCTGTACCTGTTTGAGAGGGATGCCAGCACAGCTCCTTTCCATGCTGTACCTGTTTGAGAGGGTGCCCAGCACAGCTTCTTTCCATGCTGTACCTGTTTTAGAGGGTGCCCAGCACAGCTTATTTCCATGCTGTACCTGTTTGAGAGGGGGCCCAGCACAGCTCCTTTCCATGCTGTACCTGTTTAAGAGGGTGCAGCACAGCTCCTTTCCATGCTGCTCCTGTTTGAGAGCATGCCCAGCACCTGAAGCACTCTAATATTGTCTGGTCACTAATATGCCTGACACCGTTATTATCTGTTATAGCAACAATCTTGGACTTTTGCTTTTTCAATTCAAGGTAGTTCGCCAGAGATTTTCCTGACTTATTCAGACCACGATATATTTTAGCATTAAACTTAAGCAAACTACTGCAAACGCTATCCCAGGACTGTTTATTATATTGCATTTTAGCTTTATTGAGTTTAGACAAGGTATCTGTATGATTTGAAGAAAAATATTCATGTTCTATGGTCTTAATTTGTCTTGAGCTTAAGAGTAGCATTGAATCTCTAAGTGCCTTCCTCTTTTTATTTGCAACAAAATCTATTATAATCCCCCAGGCAGTTGCCCTAAATGCATCCTAAATAAAATTCATTTGTGAGTTCGAGGGAAGAATATTCTCGAAAACTATTTGTAAGAATAATGTAAATTGCTCTCTATAATGGTTGTTGAGCAGAAGAGCATTATTAATTCTCCATCTGCGTGTAGTGGGTGTAGGAGTAGGTTAGTCAAAATATACTATGACAGGAGCATGACCTGAAAAAGGTATTGAACCTATCTCAGCAAGTGTCAAGAATTGAAGAGTAGATTGTGTAAAAAAAAGTAATCTATTCTAGAGTACGATCTGTGCACAGGAGAAAAAAAGAGAACTCTAAAACATTAGGGTGTGAAGTTCTCCAAACATCTATTGCCTTTTAGAAGATACAAAAGAGCAAAGGTGCACCACATAAAACCAAAGATCTGATATCAATGGTAACAGACGTAAGTTTCTTATAGTTGTGATTTTCTTTATTCCAAAAAACAGGGCAGGTGTACAATCAAAACACGATTGCTTGCAGCCAAAGCGTTTCGTCCTCATGGGACTTCTTCAGGGCTGCCATAAAAACATATAAACATACAATTAAAATCTACATTTAAAAAGAATGATCAAGCAGGAGTGCCAGATTCTTATGTACTTGGCGACATAGAAGTTGTAGTATCTCAGATGACCAAAATGGTCAAATTCATTACGGACCTGTTCAAACCAAATCATTCCTTATTTGACAAACACTTATTCTTTACTTTGAGTGAGAAGACAACAGCATGGAGATACTTATTGAATATCTTTTTTATATATATATTTTCTAGTATCTATTTTGATTTTTTGTGCATGCCTTCAATAAGGAAAGTATATTATGTCCATTTCAGAAAGTGTGCTTGGATGTGGAACAGTACATTTAGAGTAAGATGGAAAGACCCAAGGGAAATTTTTGATAAGATATTGGGGGAGAATTGAGGAAAAGACCTGTAGTAGGAGAGCTATAGGGTACTTTTTGTCATGTCTGAGAGAGATTGCAAATATAACATACCAAGGTTCTTAGAAATTGTGCATGTATGAAGAAGGATTTTCTCAATGAAGGTGCGTGTCCAGACGGTCTTTAGATGCAATATGTTAAGAAGCCTAATAAAGACAAATAATCATAAAGTCTCTCAGAGAGGGAACACTGTAATCACAATATCCCCAAAAAGAGTCTAGTGTAACAATGGAGTGAACACAATAGGGTTTGTTAGAAGGAAAACACTGGAATAACAGTATCCCACAAGGATATGGGCAGCGTTCCAATAAACAATATATATTATTCAAAAAAAGAGAAGTATTTATAACTCTATTTACATGCTCAGTATGTTACAGCCAGGATATATGTGCCAATACTGAAAGAATCAAGATCCAACTTTTATGTGCATATATTGAGGATGCACGTGATTGTTTCACATATATCCAATTGATATGCAGACCTAAATTGTATTGGCATATCTGATATCTTGTCATTATTCACTCTGAAAGTATCAACAATAGAACCGTCTAGATCGGGAAAGATCCAGGATAAAGTGGGTGCCCATTCTGTCAAGGAGATTCTATCTATCTTAATCTCAAGTCTTTATTATACACCATATACTAAGAGTGTAACTCACCAATGGGTCGTATATATATGCAGCATTGGAATCACTGTATGTATTCAAAGTATTTAAAATTCTGCAAGTATTCCTGGAAGAATGAAGATAAGATCTTCAAGTATCTATCTGGATCTATTTATCTTTGAATGGCCATAGAAGACAGAAAATTATCTTACCTTACTAATTCAGGTGTGGCTCTGGAAATATTGGAGGGGGATGAACTGAAGGAAAGATATTCCATCAGGGTAGACTCTAAAAAATATATATATGAGAACCATGTCACTCATAAATACGACAAAGGTAAATATATTACGATATTCATGGTGGGAAATCAAGTGCAATGATCAGATAGTAGGAACCCAATGTTCAGAGCAATCCATATATAGTGTCCCATATTCCTTGTAAATTCGGACCAAGAACTTTATAAGAAGTGTCATTTAAAATGACCGGAGTCTAAAAAGTGTCCATATCCGCTAATTATATATCCTAATACTTCTGTATCCATAAAGAAATCCAAAATGTCTGAGACATGGGTAAGTATTAATAAAGGCACTGTCCCCTCAAGGTTCTTGCAATCCTACAGTAAACTAAAGCGGAATTACTTCATAGGTAAAGATTAACTTAGGCATTCATGCCTCTAACAACATGGGGGCAAGTTCTCAATTAGGACTAAACAACCAAGGTTGTTCTAAGAGTTATCTACACCGAACGGCGTTCCCAATGTGCTTACCTTAATAAAGTCTGTGATGTCTAACATCCTCCTCCCTGATACCACATCGCGTAGCTGAATAAAGGTAGGAGCTGGTCCCATTACAAATTAGATTATCCTGATCAACTTCACAAGAAGAAACTCTGGACTTCGACAGAAGACGGAAGAAATCTCCCTTGTGGGCAAGGGGTGTCCACCCTGCACCTGCAGGCACCATCAGCGAACAGCGGCTTCCCTTTGTTGTCTTCCTGCAAGGATCCAGACTTCAGAGCCCGGCGAGACCCGGATTTCCAGACCTCTCCGACCTCAACCCACATCTGCAGCAGAGCTGAGACCCGTGGGTGCGACGAGACATGTGGGACCGGCCATCTTGAAAGTGTAGCGTTCTAATCTAGGACCCTGATCGATACTGTGAATTTATGCCCCTATTCGGCTATAAATCCATTTATTCCCTATATTGGCATAACCGTTCAAGTGCAATATTCAGAAACTCGTCTCTGGCCTCACACGAACAGAGCCACATTTCAGAATAGCTTTCTCTGCCACTTCCTTTGCAACCAATTAGTGCAATGACATAGCAGAAGTTACTATCTGAGATTCCTAGATTAACACTCCGAGTTCTTCAACAAGATAAAAACTCAGCAAACCTGGAAATCCCCGCTTGCTGTGTTTTGATTAGTAATAGAACTCTAATGAGCACTGATAGACGATCACTTCCTAGTGACATCTTTATTGACGTCTTATGTCCAAAAACTTACGTCAAACAAGGCACCTTTCAGGTATAAATATTACCAACGTTGCCTTAAGCAAACGCTGTGTTGCTGATGTTGCTGCTGTTTACGCTAACACCATCGCTGAAGCTGATGCTGCCAGCTATCTCGCTGCTGCTGAAGAAGCTGCCATGCTGATGATACCCTAGCTGCTATCGCTACTGCTATCGCTGCTAACTAGCGAATGATGGTGTGGTGAACTTAGGAGCTGAACAGCCGTCCCCTGGAAGAGCCCAGCAGATGCAAGCTGCCCGCGGACGCTGCCCGTCCTCCTCCTCCTCGACGCGCTGAGAAGAGACTCTGTCTTTCTCCTGCAGAGAAATCCAGCTCCGGCGTTTCTAGTCTACCCTTGCGGGTGACTGGGATATCGAGTCCTGAGGGAGATACCAGACCTCCGTCATTCTATTCCAGAGGTATGGTGTTGACTAAACCCTTAGAGAGAATTCTTGAAGCAAACCTTGGCAAAACCAACTTAAACTAAAGCTACTTACTTACTCCCCTCCCAAGTATTAGGCTTAGGTCAGGTACACTGGGGTAGGCGTAGTTAGAAGCACCAGTTGAGTATTTTAGCCTAATGTATATATGAATGTATATATGTTTTATTCCTTTTAAACCATTGTATGGCTAAGAAACCATATCAATGCTTTTACAGTATTATTTCGCAATACTTATCTTACTGTACGTACTTTTTATAATAACAAGTCTTGCAATTGTGGCAATTCATTTCTCTTGTACGAGAAGAAAGACTGTTCAATAAATGTTACCTTTTTTTGACAACGCCCGTCTCTCTATTCTCTACATATTGTGAAAGTAAACTGCACAACCACTGACTGAGTAAAATAACTGTCTATTGTTTCACACGACCCTAGAGATTGACTCTTGATCTGAGGAGCAAAGTTGTCATGTTGCACGGTTGTTGGAAAACTGAATCCCTTCTTGTCTGTGCCAGGGAAGCTGATCACTTCCTATTCTGTCAAGAACGTTTCCAGTGACCTCTGAGCTAGTTGGTAACAAACCCAATTAAGTTTAGCATAGTCAGTGGAGGCCTGGAAGATCCGCACTTCTACGTCGATACTACTGTTTATGTTATTCCAATGCGCAGGGCCTATTGGGAAAATAGGAACTACACTACATGGCGCCCAATGTTTGGTAAGGCGATAAACTAACGCAAGACGTTAGAGTAACTCAGTCGTGCATATTTCACACAGACCCCTTTCTCCCGTAAATACTCCAATAGACGTCTGGAGTGGGTGAAAGGTTAAAATCCGCCCGAACTCATTAGGAAGAGATTCCTATGTAAAGCTCTGGTTTATTCAACGTTGAAGGATACAGTGTTCCAAAATATTGTGCACCTAATCTTTGTCTCCTTGGAGACCTACTCTGCAAACCTTGCATTTATACAATGCCAGGAGAAAACGGAATGACTGGGGCCGCAGTAGATGCGACTCAGCAGGGTTCCGACGATACGGTACCGGGTGCAATAATCATCCCGGTACATTTAAGAAAATCTATAACTTTAAAACTTATAGAAAACGGACTGACACCACAAGGTGGTACAGTAATTTTCGTGATAGAGGCACACGAATATCGGCAGACAGAGGTATTCTATTCATGGATAAACTTTCCAGCGGCAAACGCTAGAACAAAAGAGTTTCACTATTACAAAATAGAGAAACCTCCGGAAGAGTACGCTCCTTTCGAGGAGACTGAAATCCCACTAAAATTCCAAGAGCACCTGCTCTGGTTTAATGGCGCCCTAAAACATAATGATCATATTACCAGGCTCGGTCCACTAGGTAGACCAGGAGCAACGTGGCCGGTTCTAGCCAGCTACACACCACATCCGGACATTGAAAAAATGTCAAAAGAAGAGCTATTAGTACAGCTAAAAACATTAATAAAAATACATAGGCAATTAGTGCAATATGTAATGCGGACTGCAACAGTCCAACCAGCTGTTAATGTACCACAGCTGACCCCTCATTAGGGGAACACTAATAAAATCACACCACAGAACATACAGTCATGTCTTGGTAAAACACCCGTAAAACGGGAACAAATCCCTTTCTGGTTAGCACAGAAAATCACTCAAATAGAGGCAGTATTTCCGGATACTACCCCTATTGAGAAACACAGAATCTTGACCATCTGCCTTCCTATGGGAATCGCACCACACATAGAGGACTGCGACACTTGGGGTACAGTCTTTGCTTCCATTTACACAAAAACACACAGTGTTCCGTCTATGGCGGTAATACCAGAAGTGCTAAAACAGATTCAAAATGAATACGGTCCTGAGCCCGCTTTAACTCTTGGTATGAAATTACTGAAAGACTTTAAGCAGGTCTCGGCTATATTACTAGCCAACATTAAAGGAGAAGCAGCATCTGTGGCGATCCGCCAGAAGTTGAAGGAAACAGATATAACAGATCAGCCAGTTGAGCTTGCCAGAATCATAGAAAAGTGCTATGAAGAATTAGGTAGAGACAGCTTGGGTGGAAAACCAGTAAAGCCCCAACTGCTCGAAAATCCTGAAAAATTATTTATTAAAAATAATTCAAATACTCCTAAAAAGAGCTGGGATGGAAATAAAAAATCCACTCCCAAGGAAAACGTTTTCCAGTCCAGAGGAAGGTCTCCTCGACGGAGGGAAAGAACTCCGACTCGAGAAAACCAGTCTCCCCAGAGGGAGCCCTCTGAGAAAAGATACAACCTTAGAAATAGGGATAATTTGAAGAAACCTGATAGATATCAAAGTATTGATACACGTCCCTCTCGATCTTTTTCGCAGAAATCGGAAAGAAGAGGACGGTCAGACCCAGGAGAGCACACCAAGTCCAAAGACAAGGAACCTGCTCAGAGTAAAAAATCTCAATTTCCAAAAAAGAAGGTAGCCAGTATTAGAGTAATCGAACATGCCGAGAATACTGAGGACACAGTTGAAAAACGGGGAGTGGGCACAGACAATGTTGGACAGTGCAGCAGAAATCACTATAGCCCGCAAGATCCTGATGAGTCATCTGGAGACAGTGGACACGAATGAATACATTCAGGTTGAAACTGCCGACACCAGACTTAGCGACCCCCATAAGATATACAAAATAACATTGCTTATAGAGGGTGATAAGACTAGGAAAATAAAGGGTCTATTTTGGGATAAACTCTCAAAAGGCTATGATATTCTGTTAGCTGAAAAGGATTGGCCCCCGGAGTTTGTCAGGGAGTGCCCTCGTGGCGAAGAAATGATTATGCCTGCCTTCTCGAATCACATTCCGATTCACAAAAAATATACTTATGCAAGGAAATGGCCAGTAGCCCAGGCACCGGCATTATATAAAAATCATGTAGGATGGGATGAGGACTCACCTCCTCACAAAATCCAGTTAAAAAGTGAACCAACTGCCCAACGGCAGTATCCCATTAAGCAAGAAGCTAAAAAACAAGTCAGGGAGATCTTAGATCAACTTGAATATCAGGGGGTGATTGAAACATGCACCTCTCAAATGAACAATCCTTTGTTTCCTGTCTCCAAGCCAGACAATTCATATCGTCTAGTTTTGGATTACAGACACCTTAATGCATGTTGCAAAAATTTTGCAGTACAAAACTCGCATAGTGCAGCCCTAATGAATAACATAGTTAGGAAAAAATATAAAACGACATTAGACATATCTAATGGTTTCTTTTGTCAAAACATTGCACCAGAAAGCAGATATTTGACCGCTTTCTCAGCATTTGGGTCGCAGAAAATTCTGTCGACTCCCACAGGGGTTCAAGAACAGCCCAGGACTATTCTCAGCTAGGGTAACAGAGTTACTACAAATATATGATGATGAGGCATTATCTTACGTAGATGATATCTATCTCACAGACGACAACTTGGATACTCACTTGAAAAGAGTGAACACCATTATACTTGGGTTCGCAGCAGAGGGTTACAAATTCAACTTTAAAAAGTCTCGAATTGCCCATCTGACAGTATTATTTTTGGGAAACGAATTATCAAGTGAAGGAAAAAGCCTCGCGGACAACTTCTTAGAGAAGTGCGCTGTACTCCAAGCTCCAAAAACGCTGAAGAATTTACAATCCATACTAGGTTTTCTGAATTTCGGAAGAACATACATTCTAAATTACGCAGAGAGGGTTAAACCTCTCTACGAACTAATTAAACCTGATTTTAAACAAATCAATTGGGCTCAAAAACACACAGAAATTTTGAGATCACTGCAAACAGACATGTTAGCAAAAACAAAATTAGACACACGTGACAATACACGCGATCTTGTAATCCGAGTCATCCCAGGAAGATGCGGATTCACGTACCTAACCTCTAATGAGGGAGAAAAGGTACCAATTTCAATTAAATCTCACTTGTACACACAAGTAGAAAAAACATTCAGTCACACAGAAAGAACTGTGAAAGCAGTGCAAATTGCATTAGAAAATGAACGAGAACTAGCACACGGCAAAAGGATTAATATCCTCACAGCGGAATCCGCCTTCGAGGCGCTATTCAGCCCAGTAAACCTGCCTACAGTGTCACTGGATCCGAAATGGATACAATATGTAGATTCTCTAGGAGCGGAAGATGTGAAATACTATTTCGCCCCGCAATTCGAAGAACTGAATGATTTAGAATATGAAGAAGAATATCCTCTGCCAATCGAACTTCTGCCTCTCCCACAGTACGCCTGTATAATCTATACAGATAGATTTGTACAGCATTTCAACTTAGAGAGCAAATCCTACGATACAGCCTGTGCGATTGTTAAAGGTCGTTGGCTGTGCGGTAAATTCAGACCGAAAGTAACAAAAACTGAATCAGTAAGAAACTGTTCGGCTCAGAGAGCTGAAATCAGATCTTTAAAGATGGCGCTTGAAAATGCAGAACGTGAATTCCCGACACTTATCGTGTGCGATTCTCATTTATGCGTCAACTCTTACAATAATAAACCGCAGAGCTGGATTGAAAACGATTACAAAGATGACACAGGTGCCACAATAAAGCATAAATTGCTCTGGAAACAGGTAGCTCTTTTACAAAAAGAACTACAAAAGACTCACGTGATACACGCACAGAGTCTTCAACGTGATGGCGTTCACGTTGCAGGGAATTCATTGGCTAATACAGCCATAGCGGAAGCAACTAAACCGGCTTCTGTAGCCACAAAAAAGCGTACAGAAAAATACATAGACGGGGAAACCATGCTGGCAGTAAAAACGACCGTAAAAGGCGACTGTGCAGCACTACCCGTGAACTATCCACTCAATTATGCATACGTAATCGATGCAAACTCCGTTCCTTTTGCTCGAATCCCTGGAGTGGGGGATAGGGTAATTCCAAACAGGGACCGGAGGGGCTTCCTATTTTTCAGGAAGCACACATGGGGTTGGGTCTGAGACACCAAACAATCAGGGACTCTCTGAGAGAATTGGAATCAGAGTACTGGTGGCTGGAAATGAGTGAAGGCATTCATGAGTTTGCAAAAAACTGTGAAGACTGCAACAGAGATCGCAGTGAAGAACCGGCCAGTGTAGTGTCAGAAGCCCTAATAGAAAGCATCAGGCAATCTATGGGCGCTATCAAAAAAGAGAAATGCGTCCCATTGTACATCGTTAAGGCTCAACACACTTAAAAAATGTGGCCCCAGCGCTCGGCTGACGCTAGAACGGTTATAAAAGATCTGCGAGTCTTTATCGGCACATACGCAATTACCACGTTCCATTCTGACCAGGGTCCTGCTTTTAGCTCTCGAGCTTATAAGGAGGCCATGGCCAGCATGGGAATTGGGTTGCGGTATTCTTGTCCGTCGCACCCCGAAGGGAATAGTGTAGTAGGAAGAAAAAAACGGGACATAAAGCGATCTATAACAGCGAAGGTATTCGGTTCAGGCGCTGGGTGGGTCAAACATCTAATAAATGTCCAAACCAGTCTTAACAATTTGCCAAGAAATTCTCTAAAAGGTTTCAGCCCATACGAACTATTGTTCGGAATTAGAATGAGAATTCAGGACTTAGATAGTTAGGTATCAGTGGTACAAGATAAGAAAACAGACTTTGACATCAAAGATCGTTTGGCTGTTTTACAGGAACTGAATGAAACAAGAAAATCCTTAAGCAACATAAAGTTAAAGCAACAGCCAGATACCACTGACGAGGCACCACAAGCAACAGGCCCAGCAAGGCCTGTCTGGATTCCAAAGATTGGGGATCTAGTCAGAGAAAAAATTGCGGTGAAGAAGGAATTTGGGCCTTCTTACAGAAAAGCAGTACCTGTCTTGGCAGTCACCGGAACAAGATCAGTTGTACTACCGCCCCTTGCTGGTAAAAAGGAGAACAGAGTTGTATCTATCGACCTGGTAAAACCACAAACATGTGGCCTATAATCAACAGTAGGCCCAGTGGACTCCCAAGAAACAACAGAATACCCAAACTTACAACAATCCAAGAGGTTCAAACTGAAAGACTAATCACATTCGATCAGCCTGCAGTGCACAGAGAAGGACTATGCAATAATGCCATGGAACTCGTGCCTCTTGAGACACAGATTGAAACAGATCGTCAAGAAACACCAGTCTACAATAATGTGGCATCAGAAAGTGCTACCGAAAGACAGATTGAAAGAACAATCCCAACAATTGACAGAACTGCCTCTGGTTATTTCATCGACTTCGACAACTTTTCCGAGGATCAAAGTAACCCCGAAGTGATGCCAGAAAATAAAAAGACTTTTAAAGAAAATACAACAGGACTCCTTCAACAAATCAAAGAATTATATCTGGATTCACCGTTGATGGAGCATTGGATTATTTCAGGGGTATTCATACTCCTACTATGCCTAATTTTAGTTTTAATTTTAGGAAAGTTTATTACAATTGAATGGACACAGCAAGTCAGAACATCAACCTAGTCCTCAAACCACACAGATCATCCTACGTGAAGAAAAGAGAACTGTCAACAGTAAATGTCACAGCCATTCCAATACCTGGTGGGGTAGTATGGGAGAAAACTGACTATGAGATCTATGGTCCGGTCGAGATCCTGCAGTATCCTCATCAACTGAAGGTTTCCTTAAGTGACTTTGTAAAACCTAGTACATTCTCTGATGATTGGGACTTTAACAGTATTAATGACATGATGTCTGATTTAGTAATGTCAGCTAGATTCACAGAACATGATTATTTACAAGGTTCGTCTAGTTATGAACAGTTATTCTGTTTTACACATTATGGCGATCATTATTTGCATAAATCTGCACAGCCTAGAAATGTTTTTAAGTATAATCAAAGGGAACATTGTGCTACACCACCTAAAAGCAGTTCTAAAACATTCTTTGAGAAATTCAAGTACTTCTCAGGGTTTAACACCAGGGATGCAGAAACGTTTTATTACAAACTAGCAGCCCGTCCCGACCTTGTCCGGGAGCAATCATGGCTTAGGGCCCCTGCCCGGACGTAGTGCAGTATTATGGCTGTATGTTTAGTTTTGGAGGCTTTTGTAACCTGCACACTTTTGTTAACCTGCACGCTCCTCACTGCCCACGTCACTTTTTGTCACCTGCAGACGTTTCTGTGACTTTTTCCTCCTGTAATGGGCTGTTTGCTACCCGCTCCACGTTTCTTTTTCCGCGGCCGCTGGCGCCCTGCACACGTTTCTTAACCTGCATGCTCCTCACTGCCCACGTCCCCGCCGCCGCTTTTTCCTCCTGTAATGGGCTGTTTGCTACCCGCTCCACGTTTCTTTTTCCGCGGCCGCTGGCGCCCTGCACACGTTTCTTAACCTGCACGCTCCTCACTGCCCACGTCCCCGCTGCCGCTTTTTCCTCCTGTAATGGGCTGTTTGCTACCCGCTCCACTTACCTGCACACATTTCTTTTTCCTGTGGCTCGCTCACCACACCTCTCTGCCTCCGCTTTCACCCTAGCGCTCCTCCCCGCCGCCGCTCCTCACTGCCTGCCCTCCGATCGCTGCTCATGTCCGCTGCTCCCCACGCTGATCGTCACTGCTCCTCCCCGCGCTGTACGCCGCTCCTCCTGATGTCAGGACGCACGTCGCGGCCGGTGCTACTTTGGAGGGACTACTTTTTTTTTTTTAATATAACTTTTTAAATAACGTTTATTTTTAGAATTTATATAGCCTATAACCATTTACACACCCCGACGATTTCAACAGTGTATCGGGTGTGTAGATTGGCACTGTGGTTCCAGAGTTTACCCGCCTCAAAGCCTGAAAGTTCTTGCTTTATTATAGTAGTATAGATGTATGTATATATTCCTGCAACAGCACAAGTAAGGCAGTAAATACATAACATTGTTTATGTTCCATTTTCCAATTATGGCTTCCTGGAGGGGGATAGGTGATGGAGCAGATACACAATTGGAAGCCACTCGAAACATAAAATTCACTTTGTGTGTCATTGTCATTTTAAACATAATTAAAACTAAGGGGGAGAGGGAAGCTCATTAAGCATTTCGGGGTCGAGCGTGAGCGACCAGAGGGGTGCTCTTATCGGGCCTTGATCAGGGCCACTGGAATTATGCAGCAGGGGAGAACAAAATGATGTGGCAGTGTACACGAAATTCTGTTGCAAGAAAAGGCAATTTATGTGGCATAAAGCGTCATATTTCATGACAGTATTACCTCATTATTTTGTCCTTTTTACACGTTAACATCTGGAAAAAGGTTTACCTCTTTAGTACCAATTTGAGACCCCAATACCGAAATAAACAACACAAACATGACCAGTCATCACTTGCCCTGTATGCAGCATATGTCACCACGTTTTTACTAACTTGTTGAGTTGTTTGAGCTAGAGATGCATTTTATTTGTTAAATTGCGCAAATAACAAAGCAGGTGATGGATTATGTGGTAAATGCATAATTTTAAGGAAAACCCACGGCCACAAAAATCACATAATTCCAGGGGCCTTGATCTTAAGTTGAGTACACAGTCAGACAGAGAATGGTGGGAAATAGAGCATGGTCAGCTTATATAAAGCGGCTGCTATAGTTAAAATGCAGATACCATGCTGAGTTTATGGTAATTAACAAACGTTTCTCAATCCACCTCCGATGCTGTACACAACAGAAATAGAAGCTAGATTCAGCACGTGTCAAACGCATCAGCATTCAACCTAACCAATCAGTGGGAAGTACCAAAGCTTACACGATTGAGTGCCTACTTAAAAAGTAAAATCTAACTGTCCAGCTAGAGGAAATCGACTTCTTTGTTTACCTATGACTGATATGGGCCGGAGATTTTGCAAATTTAATTTCACGAACGCCGCCCTCTAGGTGGCTGGCTAGCTTCTTCATGATGGTGGATTGCGTAACAGTCTATCAAGTGCATGAACGCACATGAGTAAAATGCACACAGGCAGAAATGGGTCCACGTAGATTTCGGCTCAAACACAAACCTGTTGACGTTCCATTTTCTGGCGAGCAGCAAGGTCCCGCTGATGTCAGAGCTACAACACGCCTGCACCATTTAATTTATTAAAAGGATGCCGGACGTGCGCACCATTTTAGTTGATGATGAAGAGGGCAGAGGCTTGCTGAGTGAGGGGGCCCCTGGAGCGCAGGGGGCCCCTGGAGGGCAGAGGCCCCCCCGCAACGGGGGGGCCTGTGTTACGCCCCTGGCTTCTGCCCACGCTCCTGTCCTGACTCCGGAGGCTGTTGGTTTGGCGCTCCTACACGCTTCTGCCCACGCTCCTGTCCGCTTTTTGCATGTAGAACTCCGTAGTCTGTTGGTTCGGCGCTCCTGTCCTGCCCGCTTCTGGCCACGCTCCTGTCTGCTCTCCGAGCACTTTACTACTTTACTAACATGGCGGACCCGTGATTGTGATGTCAGGACGCATTAAACGCACACGCCCACCTTAGACATGGCTCTACTTCCAAGGGACTACTTTCTGAAAGAACGTACTTTTCCCTTCTAAGGTATATTTTTTTATGGTATATCGCCTATGTCCATCTGCTTACCCTGACGTTTCCTATGATGTATTGGGTGTTTTGATTGGCGCTGTGGTTCCCGAGTTTACCTGGCTCAAAGGTGTGTGTTCTCTCTTTATAATAGTAGTATAGATTGTTAGATAAAACAGGAATGAAAACAATGCTGACAAACACTAAATTAATATATTCAGAAGCATTTTATGAAAAAATGATGACATTTGGTTTTGATTATTGGAAAAATAACATTGAAACAAAAACCATTTGGGGTACAAAAGATTGGCAGGTACAAGGCCTTGAAGCACTATTCCGAACCTGCATGATACCAGAACAAATGATGTTTTTAAATGACACAATTCACCAAACATCCTGTCTTGGCCTAGCTAAGATCATAGACCTTCAACAAACCGTCTATTCCGAAGCCAATACCTGATAATGCAACAACAGATATTGAGATAGACGTAACGTAAATTTTACATTTTAACAGAACACATCATGATTGGAAAAAGTGGTTAATCTGGCCTACTGACACAAACAACTGTCAAGATAGATTCCTGAACAAAACACAGGGGTTAAAAATGACCAGACAAGACCCTAGATACTCCCAGAAGACAACATCCAGGGATAGTAACAACATACAGTGTAGGGAAACTCTGCCTCGAATGGCTAGGATCATCCACACTGGCTGAAATTAAGCAACACTTGTCTTTACTAAAAGATGGTGCTGATTTGCGCGATTTTATTATGGGACCACGCAAACAGCGTCAAAAGCGTTTCATAGCGGCCAGCATCTATGCTGCGTACAACGAGGCTTGGAAAGTCACACAAATTGAAACAGCAGAAAAAATAAGAGAAATTGATCGTATTAATTTGGAAAAATCACTTTCTGTAGTGGACAATGGGTTAATGACTCTGTCCTCCAGAATATATTCGTTGGACAATATTGTATCTTCTGCCTTTGACATAATAGACAGAGACTTGCTAATGTTACAGCATGGCCAATCTCAATTACGTTCTATTGTACAATTAGGCTGGACGCTGCAAAATCTTCGTTCAGGCTATGTGCCTTGGCGTTTAATCAACACAACGTCATTGCTTTCCATTTTTAACCTTACTGATAAACAAATCAGTTTGGCACAGAAAGGAGCAGACTATACAATCCTGAGCATCGAAAAACTTGCGTGATTACCATTGACAATGTCAGAAAGTCCTGTCATTGAATGGATAATACACGGGATAATCACAATTCCGATAACAACTTTCCGATTTAAAAAGTGCCTTGAATACATACATACTGGCCAGTATGAACGATTGGGTAAAGGATATGTTAAATCAGCATGGAAATTACCATACACACATTCATGCTATAGTGACAGCGACAAAAATTTATTTCTTAGTGGTGAAAACTGTAAACGTTCACTAAGCGGTATACTTTTGTGTCAGGGTATTAATTTACACGGAGCCTGTGAAGGTAATTCTAACAACTTTTCGTGCCACCAGCTTGTCACACCTGCAACTCAGATAGAGCCCTTCTTTATGCAACTCGCGAATGGGAGTTACATTCTAAGAACGGATCACAGATGTTGTGGCCTTGTTCCAGGGAAAAGTTATCTCGTAAGCGTGACTTCCATGGTCAAATGCTGTATGCAAGCATTGTTCCCGAGCGGGCCTGGAGACATAGAGACTCCCATCTGGCCTCGTCTGAATCTCTATTCTATACGAATTGATACTTTAAGCAAAATGAAGTCTGTGCTTTTACAGACAACAGTGCCCATAACGTCATCAAAAGAGACGTATGATCTCCTAGTTGCAAGGACAGCTACGGAGGTTCATGACCTTTTATCAACAAATTGCCCCGTGCATTTCGTAGAAATGTTGAGCCAACTCCTTAACATGTCTAGTGCCACAGGCATCCCAGGCATATTTAAGACGATTTTTACGGGACTGCTAACACCATTTCAAGCAATTCTGGGAATCGTTCCAAATTTTGTCCACTCTGTTTTTGGCGGCATACCCCTATTTTTGGGACTTGTAGAAGGGATTTTATTTTTGACCCTCCTGCTTCGTTATGGCAAGCCACAGCTCAGACATGACTCCTATGGGAATGGAAGAAACAATCCTAGCAATTCGCTACCGGGACAGAATAACTAGAGTCCTTGGATTGGCCAGGCTGAGAGATCTAAACATGACCTGGTTCCTTTCATTCAGACCGATATGGCAAAATTGCATCTTACCTGTACTACGATGTATGCTATGCGGAGATGAGTGCGTGTTGGACATCTGTCTTTCACTTCCATCAGCAGTACCAATGGATATCGATACTTTGCTAAGTCCGATAACGGCTCAGGCATTGTGTTGTCCCCAGCGGCTACCAATCCTGATGACGGCATTCGTTGAGACTCCTGTGCTACGACTAGGTGGTAACAGTGGAGCGAGTAACAAAAGCAACATCACCCAGGTACGACCTTCTGTGAGCCTTGCTGATCCAGCCTTTGATGACAGCAATCATTCTCACACCTGCCAAGTTACAGCACTATCGAATTTGGTCGAACTGTCACCTGATTTTGTAGACCAATTCTTTGAGAGCCTGTCTGATATGATGTTCTCACCCGAACAGAAATAATAACTTTGGAGAAGCATTCCGACAC
The DNA here is from genome assembly GCF_964263255.1 of Lissotriton vulgaris. Taxonomy (NCBI): domain Eukaryota; kingdom Metazoa; phylum Chordata; class Amphibia; order Caudata; family Salamandridae; genus Lissotriton; species Lissotriton vulgaris. The sequence goes on along the minus strand of NC_141700.1, from coordinate 783,365,209 downwards.
ACAGCGTTCCCATGAACTCTGAATTCGGCCTTCAGTTTTGATCAACAAAAACTGCTAAAAGCGTTGGAACTCTAATTTCCCCGTTCAAGCAATAATTCTTTTGAATTGAACACTTTTTAATATTCACCCTTTTTGGCATGAAAGATTCTTTGCTTAAAGTAAAACTATTCATAGAGAACAGAAGCTTCAACTTCTATTTCTAAATACATCTAGAGACATAATAACTTTACACCAGCCTCTAGCACATTTTACTGCAATGCATTTATATGTGATGAAATTATCTCGCCCTTCTTCTGTTTCAGAGATATTTCATGTGTAATTCTTTTTGCATAATCGTTCATTGATTTTATATGCTATAATTTTTGAATGATTTCTATGCTTCAAAAACGTACCGTACCTAAATTTTCACGTATTACAAATACGCCTATTTCAAATGCATATATGTATTTTGGGGTGGGCGATGTTACACATGCATCTTATTGCTCTAGTTTTAGTAATTTGATGGACATGAATTCGTGGAGTGGGTGTAGCGTTCTAATCTAGGACCCTGATCGATACTGTGACCTTATGCCCCTATTCGGCTATAAATCCATTTATTCCCTATATTGGCATAACCGTTCAAGTGCAATATTCAGAAACTCGTCTGTGGCCTCACACGAACAGAGCAACATTTCAGAATAGCTTTCTCTGCCACTTCCTTTGCAACCAATTAGTGCAATGACATAGCAGAAGTTACTATCTGAGATTCCTAGATTAACACTCCGAGTTCTTCAACAAGATAAAAACTCAGCAAACCTGGAAATCCCTGCTTGCTGTGTTTTGATTAGTAATAGAACTCTAATGAGCACTGATAGACGATCACTTCCTAGTGACATCTTTATTGACGTCTTATGTCCAAAAACTTACGTCAAACAAGGCACCTTTCAGGTATAAATATTACCAACGTTGCCTTAAGCAAACGCTGTATTGCTGATGTTGCTGCTGTTTACGCTAACACCATCGCTGAAGCTGATGCTGCCAGCTATCTCGCTGCTGCTGAAGAAGCTGCCATGCTGATGATACCCTAGCTGCTATCGCTACTGCTATCGCTGCTAACTAGCGAACGATGGTGTGGTGAACTTAGGAGCTGAACAGCCGTCCCCTGCAAGAGCCCAGCAGATGCAAGCTGCCCGCGGATGCTGCCCCTCCTCCTCCTCCTCGACGCGCTGAGAAGAGACGCTATCTTTCTCCTGCAGAGAAATCCAGCTCCGGCGTTTCTAGTCTACCCTTGCGGGTGACTGGGATATCGAGTCCTGAGGGAGATACCAGACCTCCGTCATTATATTCCAGAGGTATGGTGTTGACTAAACCCTTAGAGAGAATTCTTGAGCAAACCTTGGCAAAACCAACTTAAACTAAAGCTACTTACTTACTCCCCTCCCAAGTATTAGGCTTAGGTCAGGTACACTGGGGTAGGCGTAGTTAGAAGCACCAGTTGAGTATTTTAGCCTAATGTATATATGAATGCATATATGTTTTATTCCTTTTAAACCATTGTATGGCTAAGAAACCATATCAATGCTTTTACAGTATTATTTCGCAATACTTATCTTACTGTACGTACTTTTTATAATAACAAGTCTTGCAATTGTGGCAATTCATTTCTCTTGTACGAGAAGAAAGACTGTTCAATAAATGTTACCTTTTATTGACAACGCCCGTCTCTCTATTCTCTACATATTGTGAAAGTAAACTGCACAACCACTGACTGAGTAAAATAACTGTCTATTGTTCACACGACCCTAGAGATTGACTCTTGATCTGAGGAGCAAAGTTGTCATGTTGCACGGTTGTTGGAAAACTGAATCCCTTCTTGTCTGTGCCAGGGAAGCTGATCACTTCCTATTCAGTCAAGAAAGTTTCCAGTGACCTCTGAGCTAGTTGGTAACAAACCCAATTAAGTTTAGCATAGTCAGTGGAGGCCTGGAAGATCCGCACTTCTACGTCGATACTACTGTTTACGTTATTCCAATGCGCAGGGCCTATTGGGAAAATAGGAACTACACTACAAAAGAAGCAGCACTTCGCTCCAGCACGAGTTCAGAGGTATCCTCGTCCAAGTGCTTTGGGGACTGAGAAGCCCCGACCCGAGCAGCTCCTGCACCGAAGACCAGCCCTCCAGCATCCACGAGATCTGCGTGGGGCCCTTCTGCCTGTTTGCCGCTCGACGCGTTGTCTGGTCACTTGCCGGCTGGCTAGTGACCTCCTAGACGACGAACTCCGACAACTTTGCTACTGGTCTAGTTGCTCCAGACTGGCCCTTGCTCCCTTCCAAAAGAGGAGCATCCCGGACCCTCCTGGTCCACTCCAGACGCCGTTTCCACTCACCGCGTGGGTTGCCTTTGCCAAAGCCTGTTGAACCCGAATCCGGAGACGACACCGCCGACAGCGAGAGCCTGCGTGGGACAGCTCGTGCCTCCATCCTGGTCGTCGAAGACACCACCTGGTCCACGTGACTGCAGAGACAAGCGTCCACCTTCACCTGATCGCGATGACGACATCTGGTTCCATTCCTGGTACCACTCCAGTCACTGGCTAGTGACTTTGAACATTGTCCCCTCTGCTTTCAGGTTCTTCTCTTCACTGATCCACCCTTGGATCACACCGGACATCTTCCTCCTGACCGCCTGCAGCATCTTTTCCACCAGGCTCCATAGATTTCAACGCCGGAACCCGACACGACTTGGCACCTATGCACCCGCAGCCTGTGGGTGAGGTAACACGAGCATTTCGGTGCTCAAGGGTAGCTTGACTCTCCTAGTGTCCAGTTCCACAGTCGTTTTTGTCCTATCTAGTCAGGGACGTCTGTACTCACCTTTTCTTAAAACTGTACTGCCCATAGACGTTTGTACGCATCTCGCGTGTGAGTTCACACTCTGCACACGTGTTCCGTGGGCCTCCTAGTACTTACCTCAAGTTAGTATAGCGTGGTCCCAGCGATCCTACAGCCTCTGGACAGCTCCATTCCTTTGATTGACTTTCACATTCCACTTACTTAGTATATGGTTTGTCGTGCCCCTAGGGCACCATTGTAAATCGTGCAACTTAAACATATTTTTCCTAGGAGTTTGTCATGTGCTTAGCCCTCTGACCTCATAAAGAGTTCAGAGGTGTATGTTAGTTAATAAATACTTGTTTATTTTCATAACTACCTGTGTGGTGTCCTTTCACTTGGTATTCAAGGGGTTATATGTGGTAAAACAGCAGGCTTCACATGCCAAAAGAGTTTAGCCTAAAGACTGCTTTTGTCCATGCTACCATTAGGATAGCTGGTCTATAAGGTTGACTTACAACCAATCACCATAAGGGTTGTTTGGACTGATACAAGGTGATCACTAGAACTAGTGAGCATCATATATCAGGCCATTTTCTCACATCCCTGACCCCTATAACTCATCCGCTCCCCAATTAGCTGCTCATCTTACGCATGGAGGACTTCAATTCTTACAACAGTGCCTTCCTACCCAGGAAAGTCAACTCATGCCTCCCCTATTGTATGGCCAAACTGATGGGAGGGGAGAACACCTCCCCAGACTGTTGCAGCTTCTACAGCAAGATGTTCCAGTGCATGCCTGGGACCCCCGCCAAATTATCTCAGTAGTGTGCTGCAGCTTCTACCCCAAGCTGTGCTCGCGCATGCCTGGGTCCCCCAACCCCAAATCAACTTCTTCATGATTCCCAGTCGGGCTTTAGGCCCGGCTTTAGCACTGAGTCTGCACTTCTGGAGGTGTCGGAGGCTATTCGAGAGTGCGTGGATGCGGGCGAGGAGGCCATGCTGGTCCTCCTCGACCTATCCGCGGCCTTCGATACTGTCTCACACGACATCCTGCTAGATCGCCTCCGAGATACTGGCATGGGGGGGATCCCTTTGGCGTGGGTGAGATCTTTCCTAAGAGATGGAACTCAGCAGGTTTTCCTCCGGCCCAATGCTTCTGCAGAGAAACCTTTGATTTGTGGCGTTCCGCAGGGTTCGGCACTAGGTCCCTAGGTTTCTAGAACAGGAGGTCGGGCTTTTGCTGTGGTTACTGCAATACTCTGGAATCATCTTCTACCGGATCTGAGGTTCATGACATCAGAATCACTATTCCGGAGTAGACTTAAAACCTGGCTATTTTCTAATGTCTAGACTTCGCTGTGCCTCTTTTGGTTGACTGCTGTTCGTAGCGCCGGGACACCCCCGTTGGGGGTAGCCGTGCGCTTTATAAACTTCAAAATAAATAAATAAATAAATAAAACCACGTTAAGTCAGTGGTGGAAAACCCATGCCTCCCTTTATTGGATTCTGCCCGTCGCCCACACACTGGAAGATGGCCAGCCCTAGCCCAGACCTTAGATCCTGGCAAAATAAAGAAATGCTTAGTTGCTAGCATCCTTTAATGAGTACTGCACATCATATTATACAACTTCTCCAGCTTGCACCTAGTTGCACAAGAGGGAAAGAGGGGGAAGCAGATAAAGGATGAGAAAGGTGTGGTGGAAGGAAGGTTAGAACAGAAGTGGGGGGGAAAATGGGAATCTGAAAGAGTGTAAAAAAGAGACAACTATAGAATGGCTGAAAAACTAAATGGAAGGAAAGAGGAGCCATGTGGAAAGCCACATGGCGCCTGATCGCGCACGCGCGCGTAACCGCAAGCTCAAGGCCATGGCAGCATTTTCAAAAGCGCACTTACTAAAAGTCTCGCCATTACAGCGCATGCGCTGGCTCAGGCGAGACCTAAAAGTGTGCTTTATTTGTGCTTTGTAACTGCGGACATATTCTGAAATATACATACAGTTCATTTACAGATGTTTTCGTGTTAGACAAATTGATTTCCTTTCTCATCTGAACTCTGCTGGATCCCACAGTTCACTTAATAAAATCCTTCACGTGGCAGAGACGTAAAAGAAAACCCCAATCTCCGTGATAAAAGAACAAGCAGCAGTTTGTCAGAAGACACAGCTTGACCTCTGACCTGGGTCTGTGAAAGCACAGCACATGTGACAAGATACAAACAAACTTCAAAAGCTTGTTGATTGCTTTTTCGCCTTCTGACCTCCAGCGTGGTTATTGTGGGGGGGCTACAGCACCCTATTTCCAGCGCCTTTGCTGGCTCTCCGCACACTGCAAATTTCCTGGCCCAGGGGGGGGGGGGGTTTGAGGGCGACGAACCGCATGGGCATCTGAGGATTTTCCAAAATGGAGTAAGAACTGGCACCATTTCCAGCGGTGAGGTCACATCCTGCCCTGCCCACTCTTTGGATGTTCTCCAGAAACAGCCTGGCGGGGTTGTTATGCTGCGAGAGGACAGCGTTGAGCAGAACTGTGCGGGCTGAAGACAGCGCTAAGCCCTGCTCCCGGAACCAGCAGAGGCGCAAGAGCACACGGAGAGACACAGCAGCACCCGGGACCGAGGGCACAGGCAGACCCTGGGGCTGTCTGCCACCTGCAAGAGGTACAAGAGCACACGGAGAGACACAGCAGCACCCGGGACCGAGGGCACAGGCAGACCCTGGGGCTGTCTGCCACCTGCAAGAGGTACAAGAGCACACGGAGAGACACAGCAGCACCCGGGACCGAGGGCACAGGCAGGCCCTGGGGCTGTCTGCCACCTGCAAGAGGCGCAAGATCACACGGAGAGACACAACAGCACCTGGGACCGAGGGCACAGACAGGCCGTGACTGCCGGCCACCTGCAAGAGGCACAAGATCACACAGAGGGGGACAGCAGCACCCGGGACCGAGGGCACAGGCAGGCCCTGGGGCTGTCTGCCACCTGCAAGAGGTAGTGTAACAAGATCACTCAGAGGGACAAAGAAGCATCGGGGAGTGGAACAGAGGAGCAGCGAGAACAGACTCCCTGTGGACTGCAATCCAGCTGCAAGGTGCACAAGATAACACAGAGAGACACAGCAGCACCTGGGACCGAGGGCACTGGCAGGCCCTGGGGCTGTCTGCCACCTGCAAGAGACATAAGATCACACAGAGAGACACAGCAGCACCTGGGACCGAGGGCAGAGGGAGGCCCTGGGGCTGTCTGCCACCTGCAAGAGACATAAGATCACACAGAGAGACACAGCAGCACCTGGGACCGAGGGCAGAGGGAGGCCCTGGGGCTGTCTGCCACCTGCAAGAGACATAAGATCACACAGAGAGAGACAGGAGATCTTCCTGAACCGAGGTCCAAACAGGAAGAAACCAGAGGAAGAGGTAACACTTTTTACAGAGTTACAGGCAGCACCAGGGGTACGGGAGAGGAGAAGGGTAGGAGAAAAGAGGCCCGAAAAGGCGGTAAACTGACCCCGAGACCAGAGGTAACAACAGCAGTGCCTGTCAGGGGTAACAAAAGGCAAGCCTCGGGTTACAGGTGCCGCCCAGGCTGACGGAGAGAAAGGGCGGGGAATAGGTAGAGGCGTGGAGAGGGACGGTGTGCGTCACGTGTCTGCCAGGTAAAGTCTGGGTCACGTGCAGGGTTGGATGGGGATTGAAAATCGGCCCGAGCACGCAACAAAAAAAAATCGGCCCACATTTGCATAATCACTCCTCAAATCACTGCTATGGCGTAATCATATTAAAAAAAAATGCACGCGTTAGTTTACAGTGGTGAAACAAGTTAGGCCACTTCTACTCAGAACCCCCGCCCCTGCTCAGTATGTGCACACATTAATGGGCCGGCCCAAGAGACAAAGGGAGTGAGACCTCTGCCTGTTGCTAAACGGAGGTAATGAGCGCCCATCGCCTCTAGAAAGGCCACTCAGACACCCACTGGGCCGCTGGCTGTCCTCGAACAATGGAGACAGCGCCCAAATGGCCCCCAGACTGATAAAAAGAGAGGGCCACAGCAGCACTCGGACACCGGCCCCTTGGGCATTGCCCGAATGCCCGCGTTACCAATCCGGCGCTAATCACGTGCCTGTCAGGAAAAGTACAAATATTACACTGCAATGGAAATTTAAGGCCTGCCCGCGTCTCAATGTTAAACGGGCGACGTCATCACAGCTAGAAAATTTACGCGATAACTGTGTTTGTATGTGGAAGTCATACTGGCGGAAGTGTGTGTGTGTGAGAGTGAGAAAGAATGAACGCCTATTCCCCCCCTCATGTTTATTCTATGCTTTTGTACTCGTGTAATTCCTGTAACTACGCTCCAGTAACTGATGTAACTTTGTAACCATGTTCTGAAACAATGCTTCTTCCTCATGGAAAGCGCTCTGATACCTCCGGGTCCAGCCAGCGCTATATAAAACTCAATAAATAAATAAATAAAGTAACACGTGTGCTCTGAAGGCGAATAATGAACTGGATGAGTGAGCATTCGGCGGGGGAGGGGTCTATGTAGGCACCTGTGTCAGGTGCAATGCTGAAAATGTAACTAATATATGTAAGTAAAAGGGGCGGGGCCAGGAAGAGAGGAGTCAGTGATTATCACACCATAGGCCATGAACACACATTACGTGTGATCGTTAGAGGTGTTTTGTGAGAAGCTCCTGGAATGAAGAGATATTGTCAGTCTTCAGAGAAAGAGAGCTTGAGACAGGAGAGAGATTCGGAGCAGTCTATCTGTACAAGAGACGCACAGAAGGGAAGGAGAGGGCATTCAAAATAAACAAGGGAAGTAAAAATAGCAAGTTTAGGTAACGCTTCATTTTTCACTCAGTTTTCATGAGTATAGCAGGTGACATTTATTTACAATAGCTTGCAATCTGTGGATGTAGAATTTTAAATGGCACTCTGACGGAATGTGGCTTTTAGCAGTCTGTGTGTAAACAATTTAACTTTCAAAGAGACGGCCGATACTTGCTTCGCCGCAAAAAGGAACCCCAGTGCTGGCTGTGAACCCCTTTACGAGCGACAGTCAAGCAGTGCGACAAACCACCCCCTTTTCTGAATCATTTAATCACATCCCAGCACCCGTAGTAACCATTTGACAACACCACTAAGAAATCTCTTGTGCACATCACACCCCTGTAGATGGATGCGTTTTGAATCCTTGCAAACCCAGAAAGCACACCTGTGTGCACGTATCACAGCTGCACAGTCATTGCGGCAAAGTATTGGCAGAGTTTGTGCATGCAAATCATTGGACCCCTCACATAAACGACACCTATAACATACCTCATGTACACACTCGCCAACTTAATATAGAACCAGGCAGTTGATGAACACCCTGCAGCAATCATCATTAATGCATTCAGTGCACTGGTTAGCTGACCCATTCATGCCTGGTTCAGAAGGGCTTTGGAAGGTGCTGTCCCCAGCCCGGCCTGAAGAACACCGGACTCCACAGACCAGATACCACAGTCCACTCAGTGGATGTGTCTCAGGTCACCAGGTCCCTCCGGCATCCCATCCACCCCACCTCGTAGTGGAGCACACCTGGATATAAACATGCTTACAAACTCTGATCCTCTCTCTTCCCAGGAGGCTGGGGACTAGTAAAGCACTTCTGGCTTACTTTACTGAGCACACAGTGACCATATTTCAAGATAGCTCAGTGAGTTAAGGCCCAGCTGCAGAGGTTTCTGCGTAGAAAGCCTCAGGGCACAATACTGTTATGGAAACCTCAGGATGCTCTGTACATTTAGGCAGCAGCTGCTCCCAGTGGAAGTTTAGGGCTCAGTGGGGAGTGTTTGCAGCAAAGATTATTTCTGGCATTGCACAAGAGCTGGTCTAGAGACCTTGAACATGTTGTAGTTCCTGTAGGAGAGTAGGGTCTGCTTCCTATGGTCACCCCCACTTTTTGCTGTGATTCACTGGTTTTTCGACTTTAGTGTGGCTGTAGGCCTGTTAATCAGACTCACAGCCCAGCTGTTCTCTCTCTAAATTCATACCATGTACTTTATGTACATACCTGATTGGGTATTGGGTCACCTTTGTGAGCCCCTGTATAGTGTACCATAGGTACCCAGGGCATAGGTGCATCCAAGGCCTACCAGGGGCTGCAGCATGTATCATGCCACCCCTGACTGGCCATCCAAACTGACACCACAGGCTGAACACTCAGCTTGGGCAAGGTGGTGTAATCACCCCTTGCTTAGATATAGTATTCCTATATCTACCCTTATATATAGACACATATATACCTGTAAGTCACTCTTATGGCAGGCCTTGACAATCCTGAAGGCAGAGTGCTTGGTTTTATGTGAGATGGTGCTCTAGAATGAGTTGAGCCTGTCTGCAGCTTTCGGAATAATGTCCTTATAGCTGTTTTATGATATAGCCATACCATATACTCTTAAGTGCATTATAATCCTCGCGGTTAATGCTAACTTTGGTTTGGCTTTATCAAAATATGTTGTGTAAGGTGTCAAACCCTTTGGAATACTACCCCCCCCCCCCCCGCCAGTCCTGGCGGCGGGGGTAGCATTCCACCCTTCTAGAGGAAGAAGACATGTAGTTACTGCTTTACCCGGTTAAAGTTAAACAGAGCCTCAGCATCACAAAATGGATGCTACTGCCACAGACACGAGTCTGACCTCCTGCTGCTAGACAAAACTCTGTCAGGGGAGGCCTGGACAGTAGGTTTCCTGTCAAGAGTGGTGCTGGCACCTCCCCAGTTAGCCTGTAGTGGATTGGGGCAGGGAGTGTTCAATGGAAACTGCTGTTTCCAGACACTGCCTGGGGCACACAAGGTGCTCCATGCACAGCCCGGTTCAAATCAGTTGCTGGGGCACTCCAGCCCCAGCTCTGGCGCGAAACTGGACAAAGAGAAAGGGGTGTAACCACCCCCTTCTCAGGTTCCACCCATAGGAGGGACCTAGCAGGTAATCCAGCCCCTTAGATTAGTATAAAGTTAGGAGCTGTGTTTAGAGACATTAGATTATCCTGGCAAGAAACTCTGAAACGAACTCTTGGACCTTCGACGTTCCCTTTCGACTGGAAGACTGGAGACATGGTCTGAACAGAAGCCAATCTTCCAACCCTGCGTGGATTGCATTTGCCAAGGTTTGTTGGGTCTAATCCGGATACCAACACCGCCAACAGCTAGATCTGTCGTGGGACAGCTCGACTCCAGCTCCTGGTAGTCGTCGACGCCTCCTGGACTTCGTGGCTGCGGAGACAAGCTTTACCTCTTCACCTGATTGCATCTCAACATCGCCTGGTTCCTTCCTGGTCACTGGCTAGTGACCCAGACTCGGTCCCCTCTGCTTTCAGGTTCTTTACTGCTCCTATCCACCCTTGGATTCATCCGAAAACTTTCCTCCTGGTCGCTTGTAACACTTTCTTGCAGCTCTCCATAGGATTCATTGATGAAACCCGACACGAAAGAACACCTATGCACCCGGCTTCCCTGGGTGAGGTAACTCGAGTACTCCGGTGCTCCCGTGGGTAATAACTATCCAAGTGTCCTAGTTTAACTGGGTTTTCCCGTAGTCCACCCGGAAGTGTCCGAAATCTACTACTTTGTAACTTTTAGGTTCCCATTGAAAGTCTATGGTATCTCCCGTGTGTGTTTAGACACTGCACTCGCATCCTGTGGGACTCCTATTTCCTAACCTTTGGTTGTTCAATGTGGCCCCAGCGATTTCCTAGGCTCTCGGCCTACTCACCTTTCCTGAAGTGGTTCTTATACCACTTACTTAGTATATGGTTCGTATTGTCCCCTAGGGCAGAATTGTATTTGTGCAACTTATAGTATGCTTATTGAGTAACTTGTGCTCTATCTCGAACTCTGACCTCATAAAGAGTGCAGAGGGGTTGTGTTAGTAATAAATACATATATATTTGATATATACCTTGTGTGGTGTCTTTTCATTTGATATTCAAGGGACTATTATTGGTAAAACAGCTGGCTTCACATGCTCTCTGAGGTTTTAGCCTAAGACTGCTTTGTCCATGCTACCACTAGGATAGCTGGTCTATAAGGTTGACTTTACAACCATCACCGTAAGGGTTGTTTGGACTGGTGCAAGGTGCCCACTAGAATAGTGGACATCATATACCAGGCCAACTTCTCACAGTTCCCACGTGACACCTGAAGGGCAGCGGGTGTCGTAACAGTATCTCACTTACGCAAGCACGTGGAACAAGTGCACCCGGTGCTTCCCTGTCTTGCAGCTCCTCCTGCCTTAGGCAGTGTGTCAGGGTCTGATGCTGGCGTGGGCTAGAGCCTTTACTCCTCCCTGGTCTATAGTGCAACGTGTATGTGGTGAATGAAGCATCACCACCTTTGTCATATGTGCTTATTGCCTCTGTGTGGTTATTGGGACCCAGAAAACCCTATTATCAAGCCTCACTGTGGGAACTGCTCCTCCTCAGCTTGCACCGGTCACTGAGGGAAATAATCTCTACGAACCATGTACGAGGCCACAAATGTCCATTTTAACTGGGTCTACACATAACCACACTGACGCGGTGATCACACGCACCATCCAAACCTCTTAGAGCTCTTGTAAGCTTGCTGCTGCTACTAGGCACTTATAGCCATCTGGGGATTGTGTTGAAGGGAAGTGGTTGCATTAGGTCTCACCAAGGCAGCGCATGCGCTGTCTAGTTGAGACATGCAGTACATGCTTTAGTGAGGGAGTCCCCGCCTCTGTTTTCCTATTTGTTATTGGGCATGTCTTTCAAAATGTACAACTTGCTATTGGGTAAGCATGCTTTATGTCCCTCCTTTTTCCCTGTTGGGCACGCCTAGGGCTATTGGCCCCTTTACTGGTATTAGTGCATTTTATTGGGGGTCTGTTGATTTTCAGGGATCTCTTTTTTTAAATGTGCCTTGCTTTTTTTATTATTATGAGGCAAGCTCATTTCAGTCTCACAAGAGGCAATTTCTTCCCATCCCCCCCACAGTCCGATGCCTTCTCACTCGCCCACCGCCCCCTCCCAGTTTGTGCCTTCAGATGCTTGTTTTCTTTCCTGTTGGTGTTACTCTATTGGAGCGTGTTCAACTTCGGTGCCCATATTTTATTGTAGTTTGTCAGCACAACTCCCAGATCGCTGCACTCTCACAAGAATGCGAACAGCCTAGGCGGGCAGCAGATAATAACCTTGTTTTTTTGTAGGACACCGAGGCTCCAACCTGCTTCCCAAGCTACAAAGACGGAAGTTTAGCCGTATGGAAACATCCTCACCCTCTTTGCAGCAACAGAAACAGCCCCTTCCAGGACCTGGCGCGAAATTAGCAGCAAGGAAGCGTGTAATTGGACGAGTCACGTGCGTATGGGGGGGGGGGGCGGGAGCCAGGGGAGGGAGGCCACTGCAGGCAGCCAAGCCCAGAGCAGGGGCATCGCCTCAGAGCATGCAAGCTCTGCTCGGGGGCATACAGAGCAGGCGGGATGCGAGGCTGAGCGGCGAGGGGGATCCGCGCACACCATCGCTTCCGAGCAGCCAGCCAACATGGCCGAAGATGCATTTTGATTCTTCCCTCTCCTACGTTTCCCTGGGATATTTTGTTTACATCTACGTCCTAACTACGCAAGTGATGCCTAAGACGGGGAACAGCCATTACAACGCAGGTTTTACCATGCGTTGCTTTTACATCACATGCGTTACAACGCAAACGATGTTACAAAGCGTGGTAAAACCACGCATACCATTACATCGCATGCGCTTTTACAATGCATGCGATGGGACCTAAAAAGCGGCCTATGTAATACCCACCCAAATGCATTTATTGGAGAGTTCACAGTGTAAAGCCCCTTCCTGTGGTGTTTGACAAGGAGTTTGCAATGCAACCCCGCTTCCTATTGTACTTGTTAGAGAGTTCACAATGTAAAACCCATTTATAATTAGGGCTCCCGGCTTTATGGTATTTATATTTATAACATTTCCGTCTGTATATATCCATATTATTTTTGGGCTTTTGTATTAGTATGTATACAGATTTGTTTTGTGGTTTGTGAGTAAATGGAGTCAGAATTGGTACATTTCCACATTTATTTAACCAAGAACATGCGCTCATACTTTATTCCTGTCACATTTTAGCAAATTCACCAGCCGAATATAGCAAAACACCACACCCACAGGAAATTATTAGCAATTTACTAAAAGTATACTTTACCATATGCCTGTATTTAAAGATAGCTTTACCTGTGTTTTTAAACAACTACCAATGCTGTCAATACGCTCATCTGTTGTCTTGGAATTCACTGTAGACAGTATGGAAAGTCACTCATTAGAAGCACAATTTTCAGTATTTTTCTGCTTTAAAAAATTGTTTTCAGTCTGTATTTGTCTGTAAAAATCAGTAAAACCAGCAAAATGGGAACCTTAATCATATTATATATTTAAGATATCCGGGTTAGGAGTGTCCCAGGGCAGTCAGAAGTACCAAGCCCTGATTGTGTCAATGGGGGTCTGTCACTTCTGGTGTCATTGGACCTTTTTTACCCCAGACATTTTAACTAGGGACCATTTGCCCCTTTTAAGACTTGTCTCTAAAGTTAACTATGAAGACCAAAAGTTAGTCCAGTGTTTGGCCCAATTCGGACCAGTGAGAGCAAAACGCGATTGTGCATGGCAATGGTCAGTAGTTGGTGCACGATTCAGGCTTCCGACCTGCCCCTTACTCTGCTGCTCTGTTGTACTAACTTTGGGTCTGTCCCCAGGAAACACACTACATATTTATGTAAGGTATACAGGGCATTCTTTGCACATATCTCACAAATCCATCCCTGTTTGAGTAGATGCAGACAAATTGGCCCTGATGAAGTGCATTGATCCTTGTGGACAGTAAGAGGCATGAAACATGTCGACCCTTGACTTATATTAATCAGAGCCTAGATAGAGCATTATATCAAATAGAAACAAGCATTGGCAAAGCAAATACCCTCGCCCTGGACATATACTGGCATTGCCAATGATTGCTTTTATTCCAAGAAGGCTACAGCCCATACATGCAAATACGGTGGTCATCTTGGAATAGTCTGTATTTTGTAAAAAAATTAGATAATGGCCACTCGTGCACACACACAATCTGCCATCTTGGAATAATTTTAAATTCATTTAAAGGTGGGCCACCCACTGACAGGTGGAGAGATTGCAAAGGAACGGTGGACGCTTAGGGTGGCCTAATAATTTATAAACAGAGGAGAGGGCCACAATGGAGGGATAGAGGAGGGAGTGACGCACAAAAGTAAACTGTCCTATACGAACTGTAGTGCAAGGTACTGATGTCAGTAGTGGAAGGCTACAACTCATCCAATCAAAAACCAGTCAGACCGAAATGCCCTTTGGGTGGGATAAACACACAAGATCAAAGACAGAAAAGGAAAAGCACATTGCTGTTGTGCCATGTAGAGTCGGACACTTAGCAATCTGTGTTTCTATAAAGACCGCACTTCATATATCACACCCTACAGAGTGCAGAAGTGAGGCCCAAGACAAACCTGTGAGCCTGATGGCTGGCTACCCTTGTCAAAAGCTTAACCCACACCCTCTCCCAAGTCAGTTCAGTCAGATATCTAAGACTGGCATGATGCTCTGTTATGTTTAACATATATCTTTAGTTTCTCAGCACCATCCGTGCCAATCAGCATTAACATCCCTATTTATCTGGACCTTCACTTAACCCACACGCGTCCCTATTCAAAACATGCTGTGTTTTGTTGCAAGTTTATAGGTAGGCATCAACATGCAAACACAAAACCATACAGAACTGCAAAGTCTAGGAAAAACGAACAGGGCTCTTAAAAACAAGCACACTGCGAGACAGTGAAGGCATGAGACAAGCACACTGCGAGACAGTGAAACTGTGAGACAGCCCTGATGCATTCGTCATGATAAAAGTGAGCTCATGTAACTGCGTGGGGCAATGTAATCCTGAGCAGTCACAGAGTTTCCAGGCGGGTGTCCAGACTTCCCACGAGGAAACTCCCGGGTGTCTGTCCACAGACTCCCATAGGAAGTTTCTCCACGTGGGCCTACAGACATCTCACGGGGGATCTCCCAGGTGTCTGTTCACAGGCATCACACAGGACACTACTGGAGGTTCCGGTAATCAGTCCAGAAACCCCACAGCAAGTGTCTGTACACGTGGCGTTCGACTGCAAAAAGACCTCATTGGATATGTGTCGGTGTCTCGGGGGAGCTGTGTGGTATCGACTTAAGGAATCAACGCAGGACCGAATGCGGGTATCTGCACGCGGACACCCGGCGACGGCTGCATGGAGTCTGCCGTGAACACTCTGCCCCCACCGACACGTCCATGGGGGCCCGGCCGTCGGGTGTCTGCCCCAGAACTCTGAAATTGTCTGTGGATCGGTATGTGGACACTCACCAGGCCCCCCTGGCACAGCCTGGCGCACAGACCTGCCCCCCGCACCAAGTTAAAATAAAACACGCGGCACTTCAACCGATTGTCAAAGCGATCGTAATGTAAAAAAAAAAAATGCCGCTAGTGGTGCGCGCGCCACTGCGAGCATATGTTTTGAATTATCGAGGCTGTCAAGCCGCGATAATTCAAAACATATGGCTTCTGGGTGCGCGTAACAGACACCAATAGGCCATGGGCAGAGCTACGCGACCGCCCATGGCCTATTGCGTTATAAAACATCACGCACGCGAAGGCCAATGAGAATGAACCTTGGAAATAACACGCACAAATCCGTCGAATTTCCAGGTCCATTTTCAATTTCCCCCGGAAAAGGATTCGCTGCGCGACATTGCTGCGCAGTGTACGGCAGACGCGAGCCCTAAAAAGTAGCTCAAACTCACGTTTTTAATCATGACAAAAGGGCCCAACAATTAAAATAGTTTTTGGATCCTATTAGTCATTTTTAGCACACACAGCCTCCTCTTATTCTACTCACACCTGCACACCTGCGCATCACACCCAAACCTCACTCCTCATGTCGGCTAAAAAGAAAAGAACTGCGGAAAAGAGCCCCCCTGAGGGGCCCGTTGGGCATTGTGGTGCCGGCCCAACAAAGAGCTGCCCGATGATGAAGTATGTCACCTTTCAGGGTGTGTGAGGGCTCTTGCTCCTAAAAGGGGCACTCTTCTGTATTCCCCTGGATTCATAACACTTGGAGACCTTGATCCCCCCCCATAGGAACTGCGCACTCCTTGATTTCATCGTCGATTCAAAGGTCGCTGGACCTTAAACAAGCCAGAGTCCCTCCCTTTTTGGCTCTAAGGTTAACTATGCAGAGCAGCCACAGACTGTCTTCGATAAGTGGCCAGTGCGAGAAACTCACAACACAGCAGTGCACATTAAGACCCAGTAAACCAATGTCCAGACAATGACGTTTCTTCCAATCGAAAGCATTCTTTAATGCACAAAAAGTAAATACTACAATCAAAAAACAAATATTTACAAGATTTCATGTGGAATTACAAATTGGAACCTCTCCTATAGTGCCTTAACCAGGGTGTAAATCATGTACCCTGAAGAGTTATCATGAGTGGGAACTGACCTTATAAATGTAGTCTGCTCGCAGCATCTGTGAGGTATTGTGTAACTATTTATATATCAGAATGCTCTCATCATAAACACCAGAAATGCACCTGTATTTGCCTCTTGCTACAAATGAGGCTTTTCACAATCAAAATATTTAAGTCTGCAGGTTTTGTCAAGTCATTTGCTACATACAATATGGTCCCAATTTGAGAGACCGGTTAGTACATGCGTACGAAAGACAGGATGGCAACACTGTTGATAACATGAAACAACTGTCCCCAATACAAGGCCATTACAAATGTAACAACTGTATGGCTTGTAATACCACCAAAAACATCAAAACTTTTGTGATTAATGAACGCAAATTTACCATCAAACATTTTTCCAACTGTCGAACCAGCAGTGTAATTTACTGCATACAGTGCCCATGTGGTCAACTATATATAGGGAAAACCACACAGATGATCAAGCAGCGAATCCTGCAACACCAGTCGCGGATCCGTTGCCGAGTGGAAAATGCCCCTTTAGTGGAACACTATTCTTCTGCTAAACACTCTGAAAAAGAGATGACCTGGTGGGTAATTGATGTTGTAAAACCATCCATCAGACAAAAAAACTGCGATAAAAGCCTGATTATCAAAGAGAATCGCTGGATGGAAATTGCCAACAGTGTGAAAAATGGATTGAACTCTTGCACTGAATGGCATACCTTAGCATGTTTGACTTAATCTTTTTAGAATAACACAGCTAAATTGTGGTCAAGCCAAGAGCCATGCATGTCCATATAATATAAGCATACAAGATATATGTTGCATGTAATATGCTGTCAACCATATCTCTATTCATATATGTTTAACAACTGCTTATACCGTTAGAGATTACTTTATGATAAAAAGTGTTTGACCTTTTCTTGATAAAATTCCTAAGACTGTATGATAAAAAGTGTTTGACCTTTTCTGAATGAAAAGTCCTAAGACTGTGAGCACATTGTTGTCGACAGGATCAGTGGCTATGATGTAAAACTGTCATAATTTGACTCATTGTTCAATTTAACTTTTTCTTTTGGTCCAGTTTTTAATACTCCATGATGAAAAACTTTAAGATTGTGAGCGCATTGTTGTCGACAGGACCACTCGCTATGATGTAAACTCACCATTTTGATTTTAACCTCCGTTTTTATCAGTCACATTAAAGTGGAAATCACCTCTTTCCTAAAATCAATATCTATTACGTAAGGTTTATCGTACAACTTAAACTGATATTTAGCCTCATGCTGCCGTAAGCTAAATACATAGGCTAAGATGGCCGCCTTGTTCTTCACTAACAAGTGGTGTACTTGCAGTGATCGCGTAGTCTCGCGAGAACACGCAACTCGCAGTCAATCGTGACGTGCTATAAATAAACACCGACACGCAAACAGAGTTGTAAGCCTTTACCGGACTCGTTGGAAGCTTTTTGACGCGGTCACATCCGAGATTTGAAGTAAGTCATGCTAGCGAAAGAATTCTTTTATTGCTGACAGCTGTCTTAGTTAAAGTCTTAGATTTAGCCGTATTGTTCCGAAAGCCAGTATACCTTCGTTAGCTACATGATATACCTTTGTCATCTGACAGGGGTCCCTTTTACTTATGTTTGTAGCTCGGCTATGCTAATGTTTGTAGCTCGGCTGTACCGTTAGACATTTATTGATTTTCGGCTATCCCGGTATCTTCTAAAAAATATGGTGCCATTCCCTTTGAATTGAAATCATTCATCGACCGCTACGAGTTAAGTACACTCCCTTACTTTTTTCCCAATGCAGAATTAATATGCCACCCCAAATGCTGCATTTAAAATATAACAAATGCTTCAATATGATGTTGAGACTAGCCTTACCATCACTTGCCAACCAGCACTATCTATTAATAACGATTAGCTAAACCATATAGTGCACTACTTTTTGCAACACTTTAAGGCTGGTAAATAATAATAATTTATTGTGAATCTACAAATATCTATGTATATTTCTTTATCCAACTAGAAATATACATGTGTTTGGAAATCGATCGAACTTGGATTCCCTGTCGGAAATTATAGACAGCACTCCTATGTAGAATACGAGGTAAATTGTTAATATTTCTTCCTTTTGGTTGTCGGTCTATCTAAATGACTTGATCTGAAACAATAGTAGTAAGATAGACTTTCACTTGCCTCCATCTATTACAGTGAAATTTTGGTACAAAAGATTCATTCCTTGCCTCACAACAACACCACGATTGAAAGTGCTGCTGTCGTCTTAAATCTAAATAGACGTACATTTAAAGAAGTAAAAGTGAGTTGAAAATATCACTGATTATATTTTCTTGGGATCTTGTTTGACCATTAGTTTGCCTTATAAGCTATTTTGCTTATTTTCTTTAGTCGCCACACCGACTTTTTAAGCAAACCTAGTATTAAGTGTATAAAAATGTAAATATATTTAGATTTATACAAATAAAGAGTTATGAACCAGGTCTTTAAACATATACATGCATATTGTAACACAATGTTGTTTTCTTTACAGAGGGTCATCAATTGTATAAAGAACTTTACTGTCCTGATGATGGTCTTGTGAAAACCTTCAAAAAGACCGAAACGTCGACTATTTTAGTCCATCTCTGCATTCTTTGATTCCTTGTCACACTTTGATTTTCTTCTGATTTTTGAGTTGAAATCAATGTTCTTTTTGTTTAAGCAGTCTGGACTTAATGTTTAGATATGTCAAAGGAAGATACAACTATTACCTTGAATATCTAAATAATATCCATATATGTACCCTATTCTTTGTATATAAATGTACTTTTTGATTTGAATACAAATAACAATTTTCAGATAATACAAAATCCTGGTTTTTCGCTTTTTTATTCATCATTCATTGTATATATCGTGTTAGTGTGGTAACACTGTTTGTCCTGATTCTATTGGACTTCTTTTTCTAAAAATTAATAATTTAAGACAGCCACTGATCAATCTCAGACTTAGGTACCTTGATGATTCAATACAGGTCCTAACGGTGCTGAAAAATAGACAACCAACAAAACCCCTTGCTGGCCATTTCTCTTATAACATACAATATGAAGCCTGCTACCTGTACACCACGTTTAAAATTCTATTAGGCAAGTTTGTGGGATTTAACTGGAGCATATATATCACCATGTGGTCTCTGCCTGCAAAGACACATTGAACAATTTAGGCAGACCTAAATTATATGTTGTTATGAACACAAACTCTCCTTCTAGAGACAACAAGCATTTACTGTGGCTAGATCTGAAAAGGGACATAAGTACTAACCCCCTTGCTGTTGTATTTGTCAGTGGGTTCACAATGTACAGCCCATTCCTATTGGATTTGTCTCATGCTACAAGATGTAAAGTTCTTCCTGTGATGTTTATCATGGAGTTCACAATGTAAAACCTCTTCCCACTGTTTACAATTTAGAATCCCTCACCATTGCTTCTGTAAGGTAAGAGCGTTCACAATGTAAAACCCATTCCTATTGTACTTGTCATAGGGATACCAATGTAAAGCCCTCGCATGTTTGTGGTCAACATGTTTCTCGCCTGGTAGTCAATCCATCTGGTGGCGATTCATCAGGACCTTCTAAAATCAAATCTATCTACACATGGGTGGTTATATGGTGTAATCTACCTCTATAAACCAGCCTAACACATACTATGTGGATACCTGATAGAACATGACCAACCCCAGTCGGGTTTCTCATTTTATTTCACCAATACCCGGTAGGTATCACACAAGGAATTTCCCTATGTAGTTTGCTAAATCATCAACTGGTACCTCCAGTTCCCGGCGGAAGTGGGTCGGTCAGAGAGCCTGTTGCTGATTCAGCAAACTACATAGGGAAAACACAAACTCAGATGTACAGATACACACTTACACACAGAAGTACAGTTACACACACAGCTACATCGAGGCATAGAATCACACACAGACGTGCATAGATATACAAACGCATATACATACACACTCAGACAACACACTCTTATGCTTGTCTCTGATCTCAATGTTTTATTATGTACTCAGAGTCTGTTACTCAGTGTTCTCCTTGAGTAAACACTACAATTGTCTCTTCCTTGCATTGTATTGCTCTGCTCCTTGGTACTCCTTCCCCTGTACAGACTGGTAGGGGGGGGGGGGGGCAGTGGATTTTACTGGGGCCTTGGAATGTTCCATGCACATGGGTGTGACTGGGGCAATACCACCCTTTCACCCCCTTCCTACAGCTCCACCTCTTCCCACACTGGTTAATCCGGTGATACTCAAAGTACGTCCCAGGGGCCGCATGCGGCCCGCCTGACCTTTATGTGTGGCCCCCGGATGAACAGCAGCACTAGGGTGCTGCTTTCTTTACAAAGCACTAATATTCATAAAGATATTACATAAACTGCAATAATTTATTTACAGTCAAACCGAAGTGAAGAAAAAAGAGAAGAAGCACAGACGGCATCCTGCACCACTGAACTTTAAGCATAAATAACAAAGGGAGTGGCCCAGATATCCAAGGGACAGGGTGCCAACGCAACAGTGTATATAGAAATTTCCCCTGAATCAAATGTCAATCACAGTCATCCTTCTTTTCCACTAATCATACATCAAAATCAATGCCAAAAAAATGAATACCCCTATAGAAGTGGATACAAGCACATAAAAGTTGAAGCTTCAAATAAAAAATATACAATTTTATTCACATAATTGATATCATCAAATATTAAAAAAAAGTAATAGGTATAAATCACATTAACAATCCCCCTCAGCCCTTGTCTTGATAAAGGTGGTGCATAGCAGGCAATACACCGAAACACGTTAACGCTTCTGTTACAATTAAATTCAAGGGACTTTGGTGTTAGAATTGACTAGACATATCTAACAGTGTTGATAGATCCTGATGAATTAATAACCCGGGATGCCCTTACAATAAGGCATCCTAATGTCACTTTTGTTTTACTTTTAATGTTTTTTTAATAGTTTGAGGGGGATTGTTAGTGTGATATATACCTATTTCTGTTTTTTAATATTTGTTGATATCAATTATGTGAATAAAATGGTATAATTCTTTTATTTGAAGCTTCAACTTGTATGTGCTTGTATCCACTTCTATAGGGGTATTCCATTTTTTGGCGTTGATTTGGATTTATGATTAGTGGATAAGAAGGATGACTGTGATTGACATTTGATCCAGGGGGAATTTCTATTTACACCACTGAACTTTAAGAACACCTTGATGTTTATAGACATCTTGCAGCAAACCTGTAATAAATAATATGAAAAAGTCTCTTCAAAGTTCCCAAAAATCTATTTCGCTAATATATTGAAGCTCTTTCACCTAAATACATCAGATTATAAAAGTATTTTGCGATTTATTTTTTTAAAGTTACAGTTTTCAAATATGAATTTAGAAACATTCATGCCTGCCCCCCACCCTGACAACAATGACAATAGTGCTCCAAGAGGCAAGTCAGTCAGTTTTTGTGTGCACACTCTGGCTGGCCGGGGTTGCTATTATACATGGACAACATTATAGTTTATTAAATCAAACACAACAGAAGGTTGTGTGCAGGGCACATTCTGAAGTCATGTATTTCAAGGTCCTCTTATATGTCATAATGAAGAAAAGGGAGGCAAAGTAAAATAAAACAATTGCCTAGGATCACACAGTTTGGTCAAGTGGGGAAGCCGGGATTGATCTCAGGTGCAATGCAATGTGTATGCATCGCTTTCCCTATGACCACCTTACACCTGCCAGGACCCCGACCAACACCCTCCCGGCATCAATGCTGCCCCCAGTCACACCACTGACCGAACTTTGTGGCCCCTGGGAAGATGTTAGCGAGGGCCCATGGGTTAAGCCTACCTGACAGTCAATGCAAAGAGAAGGCCAGGAAACAGAGTAATCACTTGAACTATTTTTAGGTAATCTGCTTACTTACCCAAAAAATGCTGGTAACTGGAAGTAAAGGGGGTGGGTGGGGCTGCAGTCCTGCAGTTTCATAGCTCACCAAAGGATTGTTAAGTTAAATGTGGGGTAGTTAGTAATCAGTAATGAAGACTTTAGTTATCTGTAGACTTATAATAAACATATAGCTCATTGTACTATTAATTGTATGTATTATTGTGTATTCTAAATGTAATACCATTAAATCTGGCTAAATGGCTTGCGGCTACAGTCTTCTGGCCTCTGACCACTTTATATACCGAGCACTGTTTTTATCCAAACTCTATGGTACTCACATTATTGATCTCGGAAGGATGAAAGGTTGGGTTGCATGTATTTGGACTAATGGCCTACAAGGCACACAGATCTCTGCAGCAGGCACATTCACCCACCAGGGTTGCTTTTAGATTTCCACAAGAAGAAAACACAAGGCCAAGGGCCCCTGAAAGATGATTTGGAAAGGAAAATAAAAGCAAAGATAACAAAGTGATCTGTTCAAAACCTAAGGAATACAGAGTGAAAGTATGAGAGACGCATGTGACTGAGAAACTGAGAGAGAGAGGTGTCTGTGGGGGGGGTGTGGGGGGGGGGGCGAGGGGGGTGACAGACAAAGGGTGAGAAAAGGGAAGGAGTATTTCGAAGATAACTCTTCCCTTTTGGAAATCAGTTGGCACCCTAAGCAGGGAGTCTATAACCAATCAATGTGTTGAGACTAGAATATTGATCCATACCATACCGACTCACAGATTGGAAAGAACGCCCATACACACCTCTTCCAAATTATGATTCCGTATGCGTCAGACAGGCCCATTTTGCGATTTGGGAAAATCTTTCTGAATTGCTCAATGGGGTTAGGACATATTAAAAAATGATTTTGCAGTTTTTAGCTGTGGCAACATTTTTCTCCAACACACATTTTGCTAAAATACCGTTTTGTTTCCTTGATTAGGTGACCCTGCGATTTGCACCTCTTGCCTGTGTTATTAAGTTTCATTCGGACGATGGCGTTCCAAGGTATGTACAAAGCAAGCCTGTCCCGAGTCACGCCTCAGAGATGCAATTTTTCATGGTTTTGAATGATTAAATAACTAACTCACAAGTTTATGGGGCTTTTGGGATCTTTAAACCATAGACTACAATCCTGGCTTTTAGGTTGCCTTAGATGTTAGAGGCAGATGGTTTGTGTCTCCCTATCATATCCAACAATGCATATGTCACTTACATGTTCCATTGCTTCACCAGTATAAGTGTTTTCCACAGGTTCTGCGCTTCGTCTACTTTCCAATGATCTAAAAACAATTTTACCTTAGCGTAAAAGTTTTAAAACAGTGGGGCCTTATCGACGCTTTAGCGGGACTTTTTCCCGCTAATGCGGCGATAATTTTATCGCCCTATTTGCAAGCTGTCGCTAACAGTAGTTAGCCACAGTTTGTAGGCGATAGCGAGCGGTTTGGGGCCTGCTTTGCATGTCAGCGATATTTATCGCTAATGACATGCAAAGTGGGCGTACCCAACCTATTAGCGACTGAAAGCAGATATTCAGGTTAAGACCCTATTGGCGTTAATGCCTAAATATCGCTGGATTTCCAGCGATATTCATGCATTAAGCCGCTATCGCCGGATATTTTATTGCATTTGAGATAAACGTTGCTAATAGCACGTATCTCTGCGATAAAATCTGGCGATGCACGGCGATAGAAAAAATTTCGCAAAGCTTATTTAGCGATAAATATCGCTAGTTGTTGATAATATGCCCCAGTGTTTTTTCAATCCGTCCGTGTTTCAGAAATATGCCTTTAAAACCTTACGCTAAAAAACAATCATTGCACCATAAGTATTACGTGCATTATTAAAATAAAGAAAACATTGAGGGTGTGTCTGTACGTTTGGCCGTGAAACATGTCATTTTAGCTTGATTTAGCTGTTAATTGCTTTGTCCATACAGTTATTCTCATGCCAATCCCACTATTGTTTCGAAATGCCTACAGTTCCGCTGCTTGCACACCAGAGGGAGCCAACACACTGCAGATGCGGGCAGCAAGCGGTTTACCTGTCTTCAGTCCACCCCGGTGTGGGACGCGGGCTGGTGCAAGAAGCGGCTGAAGTGTGTCATTGCATCGCTACAAGCCCTGTCAATGGTTCAGCAGGTGCAGTGGCGGCGGAACAAAGATCTTTGAGACCCTTTGAACTCCAGTCCTGTCTGTATTTTGAAACCATGCACATGTCCAGGGCCGGCTCTAGGCTCATGGTGGCCCTGAGCAAGGAGCGTAGGTAGGGGGCCCGGAAGAGGTGGTCCGGGCGGGGTGGGCGGAGCGCGCAGGCCAGTAAAGAGGGGAGGGGGTCAGGGTGTTTAGTAGTGGAACAGAGCTGGAGGCCGCCAAATCCCTGCCAGGGGCCACCACGCAAATATGTATCCATCCTCAGAGGATTAATATATTAAGGATATATATTGGCGTGGTGGCCCCTGGGGTTTGGTGGCCCTGTGCAGGTGCACAGCTTGCACATGCCTAGGGCCGGCCCTGACATGTCCCTTGCTTGCACCAGAGTCTATCCCAGCCTTGCTTTCACCAGACTCTATCCCAGCCTTGCTTGCCTCTTCCCTGTCCCTGGGGTAACACTAGATTTATAAACAGAGTTGCACAGAGGTGTGTGAAAGGCGCATGCAATCACATTTTCTCTTCTCCTGGCATCAGTATATCTTACATCTTACGTGAAGTAGTGTGGCTCACTGGTTAGAGGCGGCAGACCCGAGAGCAGAGGACGGCCCGGGACCAGGGTTCGATTCCCGGCGCGGCAGGTTTCTGGACCAGGGTCAGCGGACTCGATAATTCTCTCGCCTCGGTGCCCACTCTGATCAGCGATCACACTCGGCAACTCTGGGCATTAGCTTGCCTCATCTTCACTAACGGCCCCACCAGACTGCCGGGGATGCCTGGTCTCACCCTGGAGATACCCATTAAGGGACCATCTCTCAGGGAAGCCAGGAAGGGTTTCGCAGCGGTCGAAGCGCCTTTGGACCCTCCGGGTAAGTAGTGCGCTATATAAATGCCTATACATACATATACATACATACATACAGTTCGAGCTGCAGGGCTGATTTCCTGCCAACTGTGGCTTCCTGCCGTTTCCATGCCGGGCACCATTACCACACACACCCAGGCTGCTCGCCTCTCTCCAGAGGGTGGAGCCGGGTGACAAGAGCTGATGCTTCTGCAATGAAGATACCTGATGCTTTGATGAAAGAGGGGGGGGGGGAGGGGGGGGAGGAGGAGGAGAAGACAGACAGGAACAATTTGAGTCCAGTTTGGCACTGCTTCAGCATCCGCTCGATGGTGCAGTGCATGATGTTGTTGCAGCGGTACTCCCAAAATAATTTCTAAACCAGCATCACCGCTTCACTGAAATATCTAATCACACATTCATTCACCAGTTGGGCCCATAACCCTGCACACTTTTTCTGATCACTTTAACTCTACTTCAGGGATTGGTGAAACACAAAGGAGTAACGCTGTAACAGTGGCGTAGTGTCTAAACCTATTTAACTAGTTATTATTTACACCTGCAGTTTTAAACGATTTACCATGGTTTTTCAACAAATATCATTTCATTCAGACATACCACCATAGTGGCGATGAACCTGCTAGTAAAGAAAATAGGCGTAGGAAAATACAAGACCAGCTTTAATTTTCCATTTGTCTAATTTTTATTAAAAGCAAACTTTTAGCATGTCTGATATTTAGGCATTTATTAATTCTTTATTCAGGAAAATTCTTAAAAACTTTTTTTTTTAAATGATCATTTATTTTGAAGCTCAAAAAATAGACATTTATTTCAAAGTTCAGTGGGAAGTTTAGCAAAGAACAGATAGTTCCAAATTTCATTCTCTCCTAACATCCCTAACTAACGCCCTCATCTTATCCTTCAGTCCTGCAAAGAAAACAAGAAATAATGCAAAAAGTCTTATATCCAGGAATCGATCTGCAATCCGACAGCACTTCGAGATGAAATCGAAAGGAGCGAATACTTCAGCACAAAATCAGGGGTTTTTATACACTAATTTCCTAACTTAATCTATCTCAAAAGTATCTAACATCACTAATTCCGATTCTGATTGGACAATTTTGGGGTGGGTGAGCATCTCCTGGCCATTACAGCATCATATTCACGGTTAATCAGCAAATTAATAAAGGGGTATTGTTTAGGAAAGTCTTTGGCTTAGTCACATCCTCGACTGGTAACTTTACAGATCTTTCCCATGTTCAGAACACTCGAATGTCCATGTTTTGGCACCCATCCTGACTTCTAGGGCGCAGTAGCCTTGAACTTCCCATCCGAGCACAGGCAGCTCACTCTCACTTGCAGGCTTTAGGCGCACATGAGCAGTCCAGCACTCGTTCGCAGTTTACCAGAGCAGCCATGTTTTCACTAGGCCTCAGAGGTCACTTTTTAGAACTATCATAGAAACAAATACAAATTCATGTTAAATATAGAACTAAAGCCCTTCTGCTTACCTCCCACCATACTAATGTTTCCCCATTAGTTATTACCTAGCAGATAAGCCACATAAATGCGTTTTATACTTACATATCCGACGACTTTCTAGCACAAAACCGTGTAAAATAAGCACATTCATGTTGCGTTTATTTATATTTAAGCCGTGCATTAGTTCACATCACAATAACAATACAAATTAGTTAATTATATTGCTTCATGCAGGCAAAATGAGTATTCCCACGTGTGCATATGTGTGCAACTTATACTCTGGTTGATTAATTCCCCACAACACACCATTAGTCAAAGTTAACGTTATGGAACATTGATTTCACGAGGGGTACACAAAATTTTGCTTTGCCACCTCGCTCCATCAATGTCACCCTGCAGAATGTGCTGAGGGGCCCCTCGGACTCCCATATTATAGGAATATTCAGGGCCCTTATGTTGAATGGGGGCCCCTGAAGGTTGGAGGCACTCCTGCATGCAGGAGCTGCAGGGCCTGTATTACACCCCTACCTTCCCTGTAGCACCCAGCGCTGGTGCCTCTGCACCCCATGGGGCACTTTGTAGGGCACCCCCAAAGTGCACTTAGGTCTGCTCAGAGCAGCGCTACATGCTGCGGCCGCTTTGTTACAAGGTACAAGGAATCTGACCACATCCCTCCCATCCTTCTCACCCTCCAGTCGCTGTCTTTTAACCTCTTCAATGCTAAAGACAAGGGTAACTCGTCATGCACTGCCCATTCATTTCAATAGAAATCTCATTAGATGGCCCTTATTCCAATAGCATCCAAGTGGTTAAGGCGACAGCCCAGTTTTAAACTTCCTGCTCCACTCTCAGGGCACTGCAATTCTCTGCGCCCGCGCACCTAACTGAACAATAGAAGATTTCAAGTAAAAATGAGGTTCAGGAATCTCTCAATCCCTTCTTCAGGAGCACCCCACCTTCAAACGAGAGTGAATGATGAACCGGTCATTCTCCGGAAGCGAACTTGGAGCTCCCTCCCTCCGACCCCCTGTGTGACCACATTCAACGCTTCCTCCCAAAACTCTGCTCTTTGAATGTCACTTGGATTAAATTCCTTTTGCCGCCTCTCGCTCCTGAATGTCTTCTTTACTCTTTTTGAGGTTGTGTCTCAGTTGTGCTCCCTCACTGGTGGTTTGGGGTTTACACTCATGCACAGCTTATCTCCTCTTACTCTTCATGCAACTTTGTGTCTCTAATGCACTCCGGCTGTGACTGTTTGTAAATGTACAGCACTCTGATGCCTCTCGGCCATGGCTCCTGTTTAGAAAATCACAGAAATAAATAAATGCATACATACATACATACATACATACATACATACATACATAAAATAAATAACTCTGGCATGTAAAACACTGGCGCGAGGAGGCAGATAGGACAAGCACGTGTGCTTCAGAGGTGCAGGCTGCACCGAAGAGGTCTGTAAACTGACACTTCACACAGAAAAGGAGAGGGTTAAAGGACACCCACTGAAGAGAAAAGAACAGCTCTCTTAATCCACCCTGCACTGCCAACAATCCCCAGGGACAGGCCTTCTAGAATGATCCTTTGTTTGATGACCTGCTGGGACTGTGAGGCATTCACCAGATGGGCCCTTTAAGTGCTTCAGTGCTAAACAGAAACCAGCATCGGGCACCCACTGCTTCATGCCCACCTTAGTTCACCTCTAAGATACCAGTTTTATTAAACAACATTGGTCCCCAACATTGGAAAATTTCAGCACACAATGAAATATAGACAGAATCAATCTATATTTTTAGAAAGGCATGTCCAGCCGGACAGTGGTCTTTCAGAGTTTTTACTTCAAATGTATGTATTCAAATCACATGAAAAATGCCTTCCAACAGTCAACCAGAGTGGGCCACAAGCCTGTGTCCAGTACTAACAGAGCAAGTACATAGGGTTGATATACAGAGCAAAGAAGGGCTTTTTAAGGCAAAGCGAAGTACTCTATTAACAATGCAGTTGTACAGAGTATCACAGTTAAGCACATCACATCCTATAGTAATCACAGTTAATATATGTGCTTATAAAGTCGACGGCGTTTCGGACCCTTATTAAATCACAGGGTCCATCATCAGGACAGATACAATGAAAAGCCTTATGGTTTTTAGCCTCTAAATGCCTAAAGGGGGGAAGAGGAAATATTCACATTAAGTACCACAGACAATATCTACTAACAAACAAGTGACTGGTAAGTGACCAGAGTCTAACGCAACACTAACAGGGTGCAGGGGTTGTGTCTGCGACGCATCATTATAGAGAATTCTAAAGGATTTTAACCTTGTGAGGGGAAGGAAAGGGCGGATCTTCTGTCAATCCGGTAGTGCAAGTGCTTAGTGAGGCGGACTGTGTTGTAGAGCCCGTCGTGACTTAAAATACCGCAGTGACTACAGCAAAATGGAGGGGGGGCGGGAGAGTCACAGTAAATAACGGGGGTGAAAGTGCTAAGTAAGGCGGGCTTATGTGAACGAGCCCGTCGTGGCTTAAAATCATACCGCCGTGTTTAGAAGTGCTCGGCGAACTAAAGGTACCAGGGGTGGCAGCGTAATGCTTACCGGAGCGCCTCACAAGGTAGAGGCTAAGTCCTGCGTTGGGAAAGGATAAGTTGACCCTGAAGAAAAATAATAATAAAGAATAAAACAACGCGGCCATAACGGGGGAAGCCCGCGAGTTAATCCGGAGGAGTTTGTATTACCTCAATCGGGTTGCCGAAGCCGCGGTAATACGTGGTTTTCAACGGCTGCCAGGTAACCTGGGAAAGAGGAAGGAGTCACTCCAGTGTGGCAAAAATCATGGGGAGGCTCAAGTATCAAAGGTAACGGGAATAGACTTACCGGGTTAGTCGGTATGGAGTCTGCTTCCTGGCGTGCTCGCAACGGAATGAGTAAAGCAATATATTTGCTTCTGATAGGTCGAGAGGAGGGGCATGGAAATAAACGAGGGGCTTCTATAAGCGCCATCTTAGAGCACTGAAAAAGTGCGTGAGGGAGTGATAAGGATAGGGGAAAGACTATAGTGAATTAATGAAGGTGGTGACGGGCTTGAGAACAAGCAATTAAACAATACATTTAAAAAAAGAACATTTAAAATGCATATTTACAACAGGTAACAATTCTGACCACATTAAGCACCAGGAATTTAGATAAGGGCAGTCCATTCATCTTGAAGATTGAGACCTGAGTTAAGACTATCAGTCTTCAAAATCCATTTGAGTTCCTCTCTGTTTAGGAGGCGAGTGAGATCACCACCCCTAGGTGGAATGATGATTTGGGAGATAACAGTCCAGCGGATATCATTCTCCGAGTGTCCTTTTTCCAGGAAATGTTCCACCAACGGGGCATTCGCTGTTTTGCACTTGATACGGCTGCGATGTTGCGATATCCTCATCTTGATTTTTTGTTTAGTTTGACCCACGTATATCATGTTGCATGGGCAAAAAATGGCATATACAATATTCTGACTATTGCAATTTGTGAATGTTTTAAGTACATTTCTTACATTGTTGTACACAAATTCTTTGCCATCAATTGAGAAATCACAAACAATGCACGACCCACAGCGAGAATGGCCCAAGAGTGGAGGTAATTGCCAGTGATCATGAAGGGTTAAATTTCTAACAGATGGTAATGCTGCCCTCACCAGTTGGTCTTTGAGGTTTTTATTTTTCTTGAAGGCAAAAAGGGGAGTATCCCAATTGAGCACCCCTGAATTCAAGATATGCCAGTTCTTCTTGACACATTGTTTAACCCGGTTAGAGATGGGAGAGTAGGTAGTAACACAAACCAGTTTTTCTGCCAGCTGTTTAGGTTTAGGTTCTAGGAGAGTCTCACGTGGACAGTACCAGGCTCTTTTCATAGAGTTTTTAATTAGGCGTCTAGGGTACCCTCTGAACTTGAGTTTCTCAGATAGGGTATTAGCTTCCCAAAAGTAATCTTCCTTTTTATAGCAATTTCTCCTCAGTCTCAGGAACTGGGAGTATGGCAGACTGTCCCTCAGAGCCCTGGGGTGACAGCTGTCATACCGTAATAAAGTGTTTCTCTCCGTAGGTTTACGGAACAGGGAAGTGTATAAAATACCCTCTTGGTGTTGGATATTCAAGTCAAGAAAGGAAATACTGTTTTGATTGTGAGAGATGGTATAGGTAAGGCCATTACAATTATGGTTCAACCAGTGCAGGAGGCCCTGAAGCTCAGATCCAGTGCCACCCCAGATTAAGAAGATATCGTCTATATATCTCTTCCACATGTTCAGTCCTTGGTAGAAGGGGTTTGTGGGAGACAAGATGGTGTTAGTCTCCAACCAGTCCATGTAAAGTATTGCCAAGGTGGGGGCAAAAATAGCCCCCATAGATGTACCCCGTACCTGTTGGTAATACTGGGAGTCGTACATGAAGAAGTTCTGGGTTAGACAAATTTCTAAAAGTTGTATGATGAATAAGGTTGGAACCCTATGGGGACTTGGTCTGGTGTTAAGGATTTCTTCCATCACACAAAGGGAGTCTCTTTGAGGTATGTTCGTGTACAATGACTCTACGTCTAATGTACACAAGGTCTCAGTTTCGGGATTAAATGCATGATTTTCTATGATGTTTATCATGTGCATACTATCTCTAATATAGCACTGGGTTGTTGGTACAAAGTCCTTAAGAAAATAGTTGACGTAATGGCCAAGTGGTTCTAAAACTGAACCACAACCTGATACTATTGGCCTACCTGGGGGTCTGTCAAGTCTTTTATGGATCTTTGGTAACGTATAGATCACTGGTATTCTGGGATTGGTAGTATTTAGATAGTTATATTCATGTTGGCTAATGATGCCTTTAGCCATGGCTTCTGTAGTAAGCTGCTTAATAACCGTCTGCAGTTCCTTAGTAGGATTACAGGGTAGCCTACAATAATGATCAGTATTGGAAACCTGACGATTTAATTCCTCTTTGTAATTATCAATGTCCTGTAGGACAATCCCACCGCCCTTATCAGCCGGTTTAATTATTAGCTGATTGTTGTTTTTCAAAGTGGAGATGGCATTCTTTTCTTCAATAGGGATGTTAAAAGGTATGAAGAGATGGGACTTTTCTAATTCAGAAATCTCTTTAAGAATAACCTTCTCAAACGTAACAATCTCTCTAGGTATCATATTGGTAGTAGGGGAAAAGGTGGACGGAGGCCTAAAGGGTGTAACAGTAATTTTAGGTTCAGAAGGGTTAAGTTCAAAATAGGAACGCAGTCTTAATTTGCGAAAGAAGGTCATCATTTCAGATTGTAGGTCCAAAAAATTGGGGTAAGTGGCAGGAACAAAGGATAATCCTCTTTGGAGGAGCGATGATTCGTGGTCAGTAAGTGGATGGTTGGAAATATTAAAAATAGGTATAAGGTTAGGAGCAAAATCAGAGTTGGGTCTAGGATTAGGGGCACAATTAGAATTTACCATTGGTAAAATTTGTGTCTCGTCTGGCGTTCCCCAGGGGGATTGTTCCATCTCTGCTGTTGTTTGACCCTGCCTCTCTTTTGGGGTTCTGAATGTCCTCTGGATAAAAAATTGGGAGGATTGCGTTGCTGGCCACTTGCTCCTTCTCCTGGGTCCGAACTATCAGAGGATTCTGCTGAAGAGTCCGTAAAACCCACTACTGTGTTTCTTTTATTGAAACGGCCCCAGGGTCTGGGGGTTTGTTGATGTGGGTTAAAGTTCCTGTTAAGATAAAATTCCTTCTGTAGATACGGATACGTCCGTTCCAAAGAAAAGAATTTAATGTCCTTCTTAACTTTATTCGATTTTTTATTTTGTTCTATCCGGTGAAACTCAGCAACTGTTTTGTCAATTTTTTCTAATAAGGACTTCGTATCAACAATGGTTTTATCGTCTGTAATCTGTTTTTCCAGATCTTTAATAGTTACATCCAGTTTTTTGAGTTCCTCAACCGCAGTGTCAATACCAAGCACTAGCCAGTGACGGGAGCAAGTGGTGCCAATACCACTAAAGCCTGTAATGTACTTGGGATTGTCAGTAAACACTCCGGGAATATTTCGTACTTGTTACCTCAGATGTACCTTCCCCAACAGGTAACTCTAATTTATCAGAAGATTTAGAAAAATATAAGAAAAAACATGCTCGTTTAGAACTAATGATGCTCATGTTAACTCAGTATTTGAAATCCAACACCATTCCTCTTGGCCTACAAGTACGAAATATTCCCGGAGTGTTTACTGACAATCCCAAGTACATTACAGGCTTTAGTGGTATTGGCACCACTTGCTCCCGTCACTGGCTAGTGCTTGGTATTGACACTGCGGTTGAGGAACTCAAAAAACTGGATGTAACTATTAAAGATCTGGAAAAACAGATTACAGACGATAAAACCATTGTTGATACGAAGTCCTTATTAGAAAAAATTGACAAAACAGTTGCTGAGTTTCACCGGATAGAACAAAATAAAAAATCGAATAAAGTTAAGAAGGACATTAAATTCTTTTCTTTGGAACGGACGTATCCGTATCTACAGAAGGAATTTTATCTTAACAGGAACTTTAACCCACATCAACAAACCCCCAGACCCTGGGGCCGTTTCAATAAAAGAAACACAGTAGTGGGTTTTACGGACTCTTCAGCAGAATCCTCTGATAGTTCGGACCCAGGAGAAGGAGCAAGTGGCCAGCAACGCAATCCTCCCAATTTTTTATCCAGAGGACATTCAGAACCCCAAAAGAGAGGCAGGGTCAAACAACAGCAGAGATGGAACAATCCCCCTGGGGAACGCCAGACGAGACACAAATTTTACCAATGGTAAATTCTAATTGTGCCCCTAATCCTAGACCCAACTCTGATTTTGCTCCTAACCTTATACCTATTTTTAATATTTCCAACCATCCACTTACTGACCACGAATCATCGCTCCTCCAAAGAGGATTATCCTTTGTTCCTGCCACTTACCCCAATTTTTTGGACCTACAATCTGAAATGATGACCTTCTTTCGCAAATTAAGACTGCGTTCCTATTTTGAACTTAACCCTTCTGAACCTAAAATTACTGTTACACCCTTTAGGCCTCCGTCCACCTTTTCCCCTACTACCAATATGATACCTAGAGAGATTGTTACGTTTGAGAAGGTTATTCTTAAAGAGATTTCTGAATTAGAAAAGTCCCATCTCTTCATACCTTTTAACATCCCTATTGAAGAAAAGAATGCCATCTCCACTTTGAAAAACAACAATCAGCTAATAATTAAACCGGCTGATAAGGGCGGTGGGATTGTCCTACAGGACATTGATAATTACAAAGAGGAATTAAATCGTCAGGTTTCCAATACTGATCATTATTGTAGGCTACCCTGTAATCCTACTAAGGAACTGCAGACGGTTATTAAGCAGCTTACTACAGAAGCCATGGCTAACGGCATCATTAGCCAACATGAATATAACTATCTAAATACTACCAATCCCAGAATACCAGTGATCTATACGTTACCAAAGATCCATAAAAGACTTGACAGACCCCCAGGTAGGCCAATAGTATCAGGTTGTGGTTCAGTTTTAGAACCACTTGGCCATTACGTCAACTATTTTCTTAAGGACTTTGTACCAACAACCCAGTGCTATATTAGAGATAGTATGCACATGATAAACATCATAGAAAATCATGCATTTAATCCCGAAACTGAGACCTTGTGTACATTAGACGTAGAGTCATTGTACACGAACATACCTCAAAGAGACTCCCTTTGTGTGATGGAAGAAATCCTTAACACCAGACCAAGTCCCCATAGGGTTCCAACCTTATTCATCATACAACTTTTAGAAATTTGTCTAACCCAGAACTTCTTCATGTACGACTCCCAGTATTACCAACAGGTACGGGGTACATCTATGGGGGCTATTTTTGCCCCCACCTTGGCAATACTTTACATGGACTGGTTGGAGACTAACACCATCTTGTCTCCCACAAACCCCTTCTACCAAGGACTGAACATGTGGAAGAGATATATAGACGATATCTTCTTAATCTGGGGTGGCACTGGATCTGAGCTTCAGGGCCTCCTGCACTGGTTGAACCATAATTGTAATGGCCTTACCTATACCATCTCTCACAATCAAAACAGTATTTCCTTTCTTGACTTGAATATCCAACACCAAGAGGGTATTTTATACACTTCCCTGTTCCGTAAACCTACGGAGAGAAACACTTTATTACGGTATGACAGCTGTCACCCCAGGGCTCTGAGGGACAGTCTGCCATACTCCCAGTTCCTGAGACTGAGGAGAAATTGCTATAAAAAGGAAGATTACTTTTGGGAAGCTAATACCCTATCTGAGAAACTCAAGTTCAGAGGGTACCCTAGACGCCTAATTAAAAACTCTATGAAAAGAGCCTGGTACTGTCCACGTGAGACTCTCCTAGAACCTAAACCTAAACAGCTGGCAGAAAAACTGGTTTGTGTTACTACCTACTCTCCCATCTCTAACCGGGTTAAACAATGTGTCAAGAAGAACTGGCATATCTTGAATTCAGGGGTGCTCAATTGGGATACTCCCCTTTTTGCCTTCAAGAAAAATAAAAACCTCAAAGACCAACTGGTGAGGGCAGCATTACCATCTGTTAGAAATTTAACCCTTCATGATCACTGGCAATTACCTCCACTCTTGGGCCATTCTCGCTGTGGGTCGTGCATTGTTTGTGATTTCTCAATTGATGGCAAAGAATTTGTGTACAACAATGTAAGAAATGTACTTAAAACATTCACAAATTGCAATAGTCAGAATATTGTATATGCCATTTTTTGCCCATGCAACATGATATACGTGGGTCAAACTAAACAAAAAATCAAGATGAGGATATCGCAACATCGCAGCCGTATCAAGTGCAAAACAGCGAATGCCCCGTTGGTGGAACATTTCCTGGAAAAAGGACACTCGGAGAATGATATCCGCTGGACTGTTATCTCCCAAATCATCATTCCACCTAGGGGTGGTGATCTCACTCGCCTCCTAAACAGAGAGGAACTCAAATGGATTTTGAAGACTGATAGTCTTAACTCAGGTCTCAATCTTCAAGATGAATGGACTGCCCTTATCTAAATTCCTGGTGCTTAATGTGGTCAGAATTGTTACCTGTTGTAAATATGCATTTTAAATGTTCTTTTTTTAAATGTATTGTTTAATTGCTTGTTCTCAAGCCCGTCACCACCTTCATTAATTCACTATAGTCTTTCCCCTATCCTTATCACTCCCTCACGCACTTTTTCAGTGCTCTAAGATGGCGCTTATAGAAGCCCCTCGTTTATTTCCATGCCCCTCCTCTCGACCTATCAGAAGCAAATATATTGCTTTACTCATTCCGTTGCGAGCACGCCAGGAAGCAGACTCCATACCGACTAACCCGGTAAGTCTATTCCCGTTACCTTTGATACTTGAGCCTCCCCATGATTTTTGCCACACTGGAGTGACTCCTTCCTCTTTCCCAGGTTACCTGGCAGCCGTTGAAAACCACGTATTACCGCGGCTTCGGCAACCCGATTGAGGTAATACAAACTCCTCCGGATTAACTCGCGGGCTTCCCCCGTTATGGCCGCGTTGTTTTATTCTTTATTATTATTTTTCTTCAGGGTCAACTTATCCTTTCCCAACGCAGGACTTAGCCTCTACCTTGTGAGGCGCTCCGGTAAGCATTACGCTGCCACCCCTGGTACCTTTAGTTCGCCGAGCACTTCTAAACACGGCGGTATGATTTTAAGCCACGACGGGCTCGTTCACATAAGCCCGCCTTACTTAGCACTTTCACCCCCGTTATTTACTGTGACTCTCCCGCCCCCCCTCCATTTTGCTGTAGTCACTGCGGTATTTTAAGTCACGACGGGCTCTACAACACAGTCCGCCTCACTAAGCACTTGCACTACCGGATTGACAGAAGATCCGCCCTTTCCTTCCCCTCACAAGGTTAAAATCCTTTAGAATTCTCTATAATGATGCGTCGCAGACACAACCCCTGCACCCTGTTAATGTTGCGTTAGACTCTGGTCACTTACCAGTCACTTGTTTGTTAGTAGATATTGTCTGTGGTACTTAATGTGAATATTTCCTCTTCCCCCCTTTAGGCATTTAGAGGCTAAAAACCATAAGGCTTTTCATTGTATCTGTCCTGATGATGGACCCTGTGATTTAATAAGGGTCCGAAACGCCGTCGACTTTATAAGCACATATATTAACTGTGATTACTATAGGATGTGATGTGCTTAACTGTGATACTCTGTACAACTGCATTGTTAATAGAGTACTTCGCTTTGCCTTAAAAAGCCCTTCTTTGCTCTGTATATCAACCCTATGTACTTGCTCTGTTAGTACTGGACACAGGCTTGTGGCCCACTCTGGTTGACTGTTGGAAGGCATTTTTCATGTGATTTGAATACATACATTTGAAGTAAAAACTCTGAAAGACCACTGTCCGGCTGGACATGCCTTTCTAAAAATATAGATTGATTCTGTCTATATTTCATTGTGTGCTGAAATTTTCCAATGTTGGGGACCAATGTTGTTTAATAAAAGTATGTTCCCCGAGGTCCCTGCTGACTAAATTGGGGTCCCTTGTTGTTGTTGAACCCTCTAAGATACCAGAGCACTGACAGCCAAGGGCAGAGAGCATCTGCGGGGGCCGGGGGAGGGGGGGGGGCGTGGAGGGAGGGTAGGAGTCCTCACAACCCCTGCAGTCTGTGAATCTTAGACCAACCGCGT
The DNA here is from genome assembly GCF_964263255.1 of Lissotriton vulgaris. NCBI lineage: Eukaryota > Metazoa > Chordata > Amphibia > Caudata > Salamandridae > Lissotriton > Lissotriton vulgaris. Next base: position 783,327,640 of record NC_141700.1, on the reverse strand, counting down.
GCAGTCCCCCTACTCACCCCCCTCAGGGTACCAATGGGAGTATGCATGTATGTATATATGTATGTATGTATGTATGTATGTATGTATGTATGTATGCATGAAAGTATGCATACATGTAGGTATGTATTAATGGACGTATGTATGCATCTATGTGTCTATATATGTATGTATCTATCCATGTATGTATGCATATATGTTTGTATTAATGTATGTATGTATGTGTATATGTATGTATTCGTGTATGTATGTATATATATATTTATGAATATATGTATTAATGTAACTATGTTTATATGTATTCATGCATGTATGTATACATGTATGCATGTATTAATCTATATATGTATGCAGGTATGTATATATGTATGTATCCATGTATGTAAGTATGTGTATATGTATGTATGTATGTATGTGTATATGTATGTATAAATGTATGTATTAATGTAACTATGTTTATATGTATTCATGTATGCATTTATGTATACATGTATGCATGTATTAATGTATGTATGTATGCAGGTATGTATGCATGTATGTATGTATGTATGTTTGCATTAATGAATGTATGTATGCACGTATGTCTGTATGTATGTATGAATGTACACATTAATGTAACTATGTATGTAATCATGTATTTATGTATTACTATAGGTATGTATGCATGTATATATACATGTGTGTATGTATATATTAATGCATATATGTATATGTGTATGTATGAATGTATGTGTGTTTTGTATGCATGTGGTATTTCTATAGCACAAACCTAGCTCAAAGCCAGAAAAGCACAGTAGAGGGTCAAAGTCAAGGATACAGTCGCCAAGTGATATGAGAGGGGGGCTGGTTATTAGATTGCTAATGCATTGTGATGTTGTGTTGCTTAAAGATGTGAGTCCTCAACTCTTTCCTAAATTGGGGCAGTCCTGATGGATATGGGAAAGTTGTCCCATATCCTGGGTGCATCGATGGAAAAGGCCTGCATTCTTATAAATAAATCACATTAGGAAACAAGAATTACAGTCTCAGTGATTCACAAACACGAATCTTTTCAGTGTATTTCAGAAAAATCACAGGAGTTATTCTAACCTTAAAGAAACTAATAGTGGCCAAAGACATAGAGTTTAAGATATTTAAAAGACGCATGCACAAAATGAAATAAATGATTGTTAAGAAACAAGGAGCTGCGCTCTTCATTGAAACGGGTTGACAGGTAAGTAAGTTGGTAAGGATGCCATCACGAAACAGCGGTGCTGAGCAGTTAAAAGTAACTAGTTAGTAACGGTGAAGGGACCGTGGAGCACATTGGCATTTTGTAGAATTGCAGCCATGCTAGCAACTATTTGGAGCATTTACAGTTTGATCAGCGAGTGAACTGGGATTTTTTATATTTATTATATGTTCATATGTGAATTCCGGTGGGGTTTTTCCAGTGTTTCCAAACTTGTGATGGGGAGGTGTTTTTCAGAATGTTCCTTTTATTACAGACACTGCGTGATATAAGCACACGTTATAGAGACCTATTTAACTGACCCAGTAACTGAAAAAAGTCCCCACTCCAATTTATATAGGCTATATATTCGTGCTCGCCATTGTTGAAATAAGGGTGGCTTTTCCTGTAGCCACTCAGTGGCAATGCACATTCGTGCAACAGTCATTGTAAAGAAAAGAAAATGTCGAAAACAATATAATCTATCCACGGGGTTATCTTTGAGAATTTTTCCCAATATTAACATCGCAGGCGTAACAGTCAGGCGAAAATTAAGTACTAAAGACATACATTTTTCAATTTCTCCTATAAATCCGGCCAACCTAGGACAAGAAAAGAAAATGTGTATACTGTCTGCATGATCAGCTTTACACCGGAAACATTTTCCATCAAAACCCTCTCCCCATTTGGACATACATTCAGGCGTATAATATAAATCAAACAAGGTTTTGAAAAATTGAGCTTTTAAATTAGCCGACATTAAAGCTTCTTTAGACAATAAGATAAGGTCTCCCACAACTACTTCTGTATCCCCTAGACTGTTGGCCCATTTTACCCTTATTTTCTCAAGATCGTCCAACTTCCCTTCTACTAACATTCTATGCAAAGTACCAATTTTCACCTGTCTGCTAACCCCCTCGATAACTTGGTCCTTTTGTAGAATTAACTTTTGTCTTATGAGAAAATCCCGAATTTGTAAGAATTTAAAAAAGTAGCTTCTGGGTAGAGCAAACTGATCAGTTAATTCCACAAAAGATTTACACTTGCCATCCTCCATGCATTTCAAATATTGATGGATGGTTATACATATGTTCAGTTGCCTCCCCTGTAATCAAAATTCTCATTTTCAATAAAAAACAAACGATATAGTAAAGAAAAAAATCTGGTACCCCTAACCCTCCCCTTTCAATTGGTAACATCATGTGTTTCATAGCTCGTCTTGGTTTTCCGGGACTTCAAATAAATTTCCCACATAAGGATTGCAAAACCTGTATCTTAGATTTTGGAATTTCCAAGGGTATTGACCTAAACAAATATAACACTTTAGGTAAAACATTCATTTTTATAATGTTAGTGCATCCAATAATAGTCAAATATAATCGTTCCCATCTCTCAAGTGACATCTTCAATTTGTCATATACTGTATTCCAATTAGAGTCAATCAGTTCTGTCATATTAGCCTTGATCAGTATCCCAAGATAAGTAACCTCCCTCACCACTCTCTCGTTTTCCCATGTTAGGGCTTCCGAACATAAAATCTGAGTTTTTGATTCATTGAGTTTATAGCCAGTTATAATTCCAAAATCTTTTGCAAGACTCTCAATCTCTAAAATAGCGGTATCCGGATTAACAGTGATCACCGCGATATCATCCGCGTAAGCGAAAACAGAGAAAGCAAAATCAAATACTATAAAGGGGGGTATAAGAGGATTTTGGTTTAATTGTTCTACAAAAGGATTAATATACAAAGCAAATAATAACGGGGAGCAAGGGCAACCTTGGCGAGTCCCTGTAGTAATGTTTAAAGAGTCAGAAAGTGCTCCCAGAACAGAGATTTTGGCAGTTGGTTTAGAATATAAAGAATTGATTGACTTAATACATTTCTGGCCAAATCCCATTTTGGCCATTAATCTCCATAAGTAGTCCCAACACACACGGTCAAACGCTTTTTCTGCATCTAACAGAAAAAGCGCTAATTTCTGATTATTTACCGCCGCGATGTCAAACAGCGTGATAACTTTGTTTATATGATCCACCGTTCCTCTTTTCGGTATAAACCGTGCTGTTGTCGAGAAACTAAAGATGTTACAACTTCGGATAATCGGTTGGCCAAAATCTTTGAATAAATCTTATTATCAACATTCAATAGGGATATTGGTTGATAAGATCCCACATTATCCGCAGGTTTACCTTTGTTGCAGAAAACCGCAATGGTCGCTTCAGACCAAGTACTAAGTGGGTTTCCCTGCTGTGCTTCCAGCATTACACGCAACATTTCATCGTTTAAGCTATTAAAAAACTGTTTACATACTTCCGCAGGTATTCTATCGGGGCCAACGGCCTTACCAACTGCCAAGCTCTTTACTGCCGTTTCTAACTCTACCATCGTTATTGTTAAATCCAATTCATCTGCAATTACAGAATCTAAGACTTTCAGCCCTATATCCAATCTATCACTCCATTCAGTAGTTGTATCTGGCCTATCTTCCTTCGAATATAATTCAGCTTAAAACTTTTGAAATATATTGAGAATTTGTTCCGGCTCTGAGTGAGATACACCCTGAGAGTCTTTCATTGCATTGATGTTCCAAGCTGACTCCTTCATTCGCCGTCTTACCGCTAATCTTTTACCGATTTTTTCCCCAAATTCATAACTCTGCATTTTAGAATTTAAGAATCTCCTTGCAATTTCTGTATTCCAAAAGCCGAGAATGTTAGCCCTAGCCTTTGCTACTCCATTTTCAACCTCCCAAAGCTCCTTTCTACCCTGGACAACTTCCCTTGTTAAAAGAATCTCTGCGTATGCCAACTGCTCATATAGTTTATCAAGTTCTTTTTTAAATTTCTTTTGCTGCCAATATGAAAAACTAATGCACTCACCCAGGAACCCCGCATTGAAAGTGTCCCACACAATGCCAATATTAGCTGTACCCTGATTATTAATAAAAAAAGATTGAATCCAACTTTTCACATGTATATTAAATTCTTTATTCAATCCCAATTTACGATCATAAGAAAAGATAGAAGGTGTTAACCTCTTCACTCGTCCCTGTATTTCAATCGTTATCGGAGAATGATCAGAAGTGATTCTGGGGTAAGTTCTAATTTTAGCACCTTCCAATAAATTTTCTGGGGAAAAAAAGTAATCTAATCTAACCAGTTTTTTGTGGGGATGTGAATAAAAAGTAAACCCATTATCACCCCCCCTGAGCTTTCCCCATACATCAATTAAGCCTTGATCTTGTAGTAAATTAGCGAGAGCTTTATACACTCTTGGTTTTCGACCTTTATAGTTTCCATACCCATCCTGCATTGCATTATTCGACAAGTTTATATTCATATCCCCACAAATCACTATTGGTTGTGAAAAGTTAGCTAGCTCCAGATTTATTTCGTTCAAAGGAGCGGGGTCATCCAAGTTTGCTCCATAGACTGCAGCTAATGTTAACTGCCTGCCCCCGGTCCTACACTCTACGATGGCCCAGCGCCCACTTTTATCCACAGATATCCGACCAACATTTGTAGAGTAATAAGTATGGCTACCCCCTTATCATACTAGTCTGTCCAGAGGCAGCAACTAATTTAAAACCAAGATCTTTTAACACCCCCCTTTTTGACCATGGGATATGTGTTTCCTGTATACACACTATGTCAGGTTGGATATATTTCAATTCTGCGGCTAATTTTTGTCTTTTCATTGGATTATTCAGTCAGGACACGTTCATTGAGCAGATTCTTACCCCATTATTCGCCATTGTAATTGTACTTGTAAATCCATTAGCTGCCACAATCTGTCTACCACCCTCCCATCCAACATCACAAAGAATGCTATAATAAATGCTACTAAACCATTATTTTCATTTAAACTTTTCTCCACACGTTCTCCATGAATTTTGCTGTGAACTCTTTTTTCCCCCTTTTTTGCACCCCCCCGTGAACCCCTTCCCCCCCTACCCCCCTCTTCGGACTCACCCACCCTCTCCCACCCTGCCCTTCTCCCTTAATAGAGGCTTTAGGACTTATGGTCCTGTGATGCGAGTTTGCCCCCCAACCTCCTGCCGTCCCCCCACAGAGTTTACCCCCTCAATTCTCACCATACTCAATCCCCCTGCTTCCGGTGAAACTCCAAAGCGAACTTAATAAATGTACAAATACTATCAGCTCTTTGCTCTCTATGTACAAATCTCAAATAGAATTATTGCTATCCATAATCAATATCTCTCTGCAATTACAATGTCACCAAGAATTCTTTAGCTGCACTGGCGGTCATGAAAAATCTTCTACGTTCCTTATGAATGACTTTAAGCTTAGCAGGAAACATTAAATATGCCTGCGCTCCTTTTTCTTGAAATTTTGATATAAGCTGTCTTAACTGCCATCGCACTTCTACAGATTGTTTGCAGAGATCAGGTCTAACAAAAAATTCGCATTCGAGAGCCTTACATTTTTTATCAGGGCGAGCTCTCATAAATAATTCCTCACGAGCTTGAAAGCTATTGAATGCCACCAATATAACTCTAGGTTTCTGATCCCATGGATTTACTCTAAAAGGGAATCTATGGGCCCGTTCCACCTCCCGATCCCAATCCCATTTGGTAACATCTGGCATTGCTTCTTTTAAAAGCGACACTATAAAGCCTCGAGTATCAGACCCCTCTTTCCCTTCCGGAATCTGCAAAAATCTCAAATTGTTTCTACGGGATCGATTCTCAATGTCAACAAGTTTCCAATTAACGTCTTCCTTGGTAGCCATATGTACTTCAATAGTCTTTTTTTGTTGAGCTACCTCGTCCTCTAGCGAAGAAATACGTGATTCTGCCTCCGTGGCCCTGGTCAAAAATTCTGAGTGCGATTTCACCAACCGCCTCACAGAGTTCTGCAGCTTTTTACAAGAATTCTGAACTCTCAGGCTATCCTCTCACGTCTCATCCCTATGCTGCATCATGGTTTGATAAATCAATCCCAGAGAAATGTCCTCCATTTCCGACTCTAAATCAGTCACCACAGCTTCAGTGCTTACAGATTCTTCTGACCTATCTTTGTCTCTAGTATCTAATTGCAACTTCCGAACAGTGCCATGCTCTATCCCATCTTTCTCCATTAAATCAACATTCGAACTGCTGTGATCGCTTCCTTCCTCTAAACATCCATCCTCCATGCTCATTCGAGTAGCATAAAGTTCTGCTAAGTCCTCGGAGGATGACATAGATCGATCTGACAAGGAGTAAAAATCAGCAGAATCAGTCTTGCCACCAGTAGGTAGTGCTATCTCATCGCTGTTTAGCAAATCCGAATTCACATTTAATGCAGCAAAAGCATCATCTCCCTTCTCCGCAGTAGAGGTTAGCGGCACACTAGTATCAGACAGGGTGCAGGTACCAGATATAGGTGAAGCCAAAACTGTAGCATCTGAGGTGAGGGGAATACTCAAGCTCTCTGCTGTAATCATCACCTCTCCATTCACTACCAATGCTGGGGCGGGAACGGGGGCAGGGATTAAAGTTATAATAGCTTGGGCGGATACCGTCTCATGTACTCCTTCTGCTCCCAACCCCTGAACTCTGGGTAGCACTGACTGGAGCTCAGTCTGTTTTGGAAACTTTAGTTTTCCTGCATCCTTCATTTTAGTTGCTGAGAACATCTCGGGTATTTTCTTTTTTAAACTAGCAGCCTCCCCCTCCTTGGAAAATACTGCAGCCTGTTCTGTTGTTTTACTCACAGAAGGTGCGGAGGGTACGGCTGATGCCCCTGATGCCGATGAAAAGGCTGTCTCTATTCCGTCTGCATTTTCAGCAGCAGCCCCCGTGCCCGGGCTCTTCTACCTTTCGGCCCCATTTTCAAAACCGACGCCGTCTGCCGAAGAAACACCTCGCCTCCAGCCTCTACACCGCCTTGCTTCACTCGCAGGTGCCGTGCAGCCCAGGTGCGCTGAATCAGTTGCCGGGTCAGGTGCTGCCAGAGAGATGCCCAGCGCTCCGCATGCGTGCCCCGGATGGCTAGTTCCACCACCGTCCGTATCGCAAACATGCAAAGGCTGAACACCACGCCACCCAAACCACCCTGCGTCAAAGGTGAGGTTCAATCGCTCAATCCAAAAACGCCGTTTAACAGTTAATCTGCTCGGGTCTGTTCCACCATACAGCCATTAGCCCTGGGAGGTCCGGCAGGAGCGACTCACTCACGTGTCCAGCATATATGCCATCTTGCCTCTCCTCCCTCTCTTGCCTCTCTGAAATTGAATATCCAACTCTCAATCATCTACCACCCGGACTTTTGAAGGCGATTCACTTGATATGCCCTTCACTAATTCTCCTCCTACCTTTCCAGTTTGATCCCTATCACCTGCTGAGTCTCTCAGGGTTCCACACTGTCTCCTGTCATCCTCGTCCTCTTGGTGCTCAACGCACAGATAAGAGCATCAAGATTCACCATTATGCACAGTGCAAAATTACGGTTGTGCCTGAAAGTCTCATTTGCTTCAGACACCAATGCCACAAACGCTGTCTGCCAATCATCCAGACCTGTATGTTCAACTCCTACTATAGCTCAACCCAACCAAGAGAGAAAACTCCTGCTATTCACCAACATCAAGAGACAAGAACTAGTAAAAAACTGCCTCAATGAGAAGAATCTTGATGAATTCAAACAACAACTTTCACCAAATGCCAAGTCTCTTGGATTCACCCTGGACACCAACCACGCCCACCAGGAACACACTGACAAAAAGCAAAGACAGCTTGGCACCATTTCTCTCTTCTAAAGAAAGTGAAATTGTTTCTTCAAAAAAGTAACTTTCGAGCTGATGTTCAAGCCCCCATACACTTGCATTGAAATGGTGGTAACGCTGCTCCATGGCCTCCGACACTCCTCACTGTCACCCCTTAAGGGCATTGTACACGCTGCAGCACGTCTCATCCGGGGCCGAAAGAAGTATGATAACATCACTCACATCCAGATCAGTGGTGGCTGCTGCCATATAATGTGCGGGAGCAGGAGGGAAAAATTAAAATTAAATAAAATGATTTACCTGACTCTGCCACCCGCCTCAGTGCTCCTCTGCTACGCAGCACACAGAACAGGCTCCAAGACTCCCCCACCCAATCCCGACCCTGCCCTCTTGCTATACCAAGCATGAGAAAAGCAGTAGGATTGGCCTAAGTGGGCTGGGCTGATGCACACGCAGGCACAGGGAGTCTGTGCCATTTCTCCACCCAGCTGTGGAATACAGCTGGCTTGGAGAAGCCTAAGTGTGCATGTCTGTTTGGCCATCCTATGACGGCCGCCCAAACCGACATGCACACTTACAGTGCCCACCACTCCTTCTCCCTGACATGGCCTGGCCCTGCCCTAGACTGGCATCAGCTCAGTCAGTAAAATTAAATTATAATAAAAAGTTTTTTATTTCAATTTTGTTTTTTCCTGGCTCGCAGTGGGACGACGCTCTTCCGCCATTACGACGGAGCCGCTGCTGACTAAGATGGAACTCCATGTTCTCCCCTTGCCAGCCACCACCATCTTCAAAACCAGCTGAATCATCCATTAAGCCATCATGATCAGTAGCCCCACTTATCTTGGAGTGAAGCTTACCATCTCTGGTGGCTCTCGGCACACCTGAAATGAGATTTTATCAACAGGGAGGGATGAGGAATTAGTGTGTCCGTTTCTTTCCCCAGGGTAGTAGATGCAATTAATCAAGAAAAAATGGACACTTGTAACACTACTCGACCTTTGGTTCAGGGAGGATAGGAAACCCTCAAAAAAATCAATGTTAGTTGGAATGCGGTATATATGTTTCATCCGCCCCACATTGAGATTATGGCAGTTATCATTGGGTATTCCTGTTTGTGTTAACTGCCAGCCTCATCCAGAGGCACCTCTAGTCTCGAGTGCAGTGTCCAGAGACAAAAAGGATTTCCCCACAAGAAAAGGAATTAAACAAACAAGTGATACACATAGGAGATATTGTTAAAAAATGGAGAAAATGCCCAAATGCTTTTATTACTGGGCAAGTATCCACTTATTAAAAATGGATTATATACTATCTTTGGACCGAGTTACTAGGTCCTGTAGTATTGCATGAAAAGAGTTGTCGACATGTTTCAGCTCCTTGGGCCAGGAGGTCTGTGGAGCTTTCGTCAGGACTTACAAACACATAATTTACTCACACAACTTGTGCGGTAATCCTTTTCACATACTAGTTGCTATGGAAAATACGCTCTCCACATTCTGCTGTGTAAGCGTTCGGTATTTCAACGGGGACCGCTTATTCAAAGCGCAGAGCCGTGTGGTGGCTACACATTGGCCTTGTGCTGACTCTGCCCCGGGACCGGGGGCAGAGTCAGCACAAGGCCAATGTGTAGCCACCACGCGGCTCTGCGCTTTGAATAAGCGGTCTCCGTTGAAATACCGAACGATTACACAGCAGAATGTGGAGAGCGTATTTTCCATAGCAACTAGTATGTGAAAAGGATTACCGCACAAGTTTTGTGAGTAAATTATGTGTTTGTAAGTCCTGACGAAAGCTCCACAGACCTCCTGGCCCAAGGAGCTGAAACATGTCGACAACTCTTTTCATGCAATACTACAGGACCTAGTAACTCGGTCCAAAGATAGTATATAATCCATTTTTAATAAGTGGATACTTGCCCAGTAATAAAAGCATTTGGGCATTTTCTCCATTTTTTAACAATATCTCCTATGTGTATCACTTGTTTGTTTAATTCCTTTTCTTGTGGGGAAATCCTTTTTGTCTCTGGACACTGCTCTCGAGACTAGAGGTGCCTCTGGATGTGGCTGGCAGTTACCACAAACAGGAATACCCAATGATAACTGCCATAATCTCAATGTGGGGCGGATGAAACATATATACCGCATTCCAACTAACATTGATTTTTTTGAGGGTTTCCTATCCTCCCTGAACCAAAGGTCGAGTAGTGTTACAAGTGTCCATTTTTTCTTGATTAATTACACCTGAAATGAGGTCAACATGAGACTGCAGACTAGGAAGCGAATAAAAGTGTTTTTTTCTTTTTTTAAAGCAGAATCATATTTCTCATTTCTAGTGCTATATCTTGTGTTTCTTTGGTGGCAGTGTGTGTTTTTTGTAAGTGTTGGACTAGTCTATTAATTCCTGAAGCTTATGTGAAGTTTAAAAAGCATTGAAATTAAGTACATTTAATTACAAAAGTATGGAGGTTTGTAGCCTTATTACATATTTTGTGTGAAATTCTGAAAACAAGCCCACAATCAAAGCTCCTTGAGAGCCGCCCGGAAGGAATAGTAGTGAATGTTCCATGGTAGGGTCAGGAGGAGAGGTGGGTGGTTAATGCTGTCTTGTCCTTCCTTCCCCATCAGGTGATAAAATTGAGTATGAGCCTCAGTACCAGCCTCATCAGTACCAGCCTCAGCAGTACCAGCCTCAGCAGGACCAGCCTCAGCAAATCCAGCATCAGCAGCACCAGCCTCAGCAGGACCAGCCTCAGCAAAACCAGCCTCAGCAGTACCAGCCTCAGCAGGACCAGCCTCAGCAGTACCAGCCTCATCAGTACCAGCCTCAGCAGTACCAGCCTCAGCAGAACCAGCCTCAGCAGTACCAGCCTCAGCAGGACCAGCCTCAGCAGTACCAGCCTCAGCAGAACCAGCCTCAGCAGAACCTGCCTCAGCAGAACCTGCCTCAGCAGTACCAGCCTCAGCAGGACCAGCCTCAGCAAAACCAGCCTCAGCAGTACCAGCCTCAGCAGGACCAGCCTCAGCCGTACCAGCCTCAGCAGAACCAGCCTCAGCAGTACCAGGGCACCCAGGCTGGGCCGCCGCAGTCGCACCAAGCAGCTGGCGCCTCAAGCTTTCAGCCAGTGCCATACATGATGGCAATGCCCAACATACCTCCAGGGCTGGAAGGCCTGACACAGGTGAGACACCCTCACTGCCTTTCTCCGAGACTTTTTATTTTATTCTCAGTTTTCCAGCTTTACCCTACTTTAGCTATGTCTTTTCCACTTTCTCTGCAAGTCTAATCTGTCAGCTCTGCCAGACTCAGACTATCCAGTCATGCAGCTCTCATCCTTATTGCCAAGCTGTTCATGCGTTTATCCCTGCACTCACCCCCAACATCATCACCACCATCATCACCACCACCATCATCACCACCACCACCATCAGCCCCCAGCCCCCTTCCCAGGCATCCAGGCTTTTGAAGAGATGCTGTTAACTTTGGTCCTAGGAGTATAAGTGCTTCATCAAATAGTATTAATGTGTCTCCATCATCTCTGTCAATGCCCACTTTTTAGTTTTTACCCTAATGTGGCCCAGGGCCATTAATGACATCACAGATAGTCCAGGTTGTCGCCTAGGAAAGCAGAGTACTGTTTCCATGCAAGGGCTGCATTTGTCAATGGACAAAGGTCCTCTGCCGGCACTGCAGCACCTGGAATAAAATAATTTGTCTCTTGCCATTTGTACGTTTGAGACAAAGGGGTTGCTATACTGGTGGCATTCACCATGGAGACGACCAACATGCCATGAGTTGTCATTGGCTGGTCTTGACCTTTGACTTATACTTGGCACACTTCCTGCTCCTTCACTGGGCTGGACCTGGCTCCACATAGCAGAACCCACAATATTCCATGTGTAGGAACATGGCGGCCATGTTATAAGGGCTGTCAGAGTTCAAGTCCCAGCAATAATGTATGTTTGGAGCCAATGACTAGGCGAGGGCCATGACATTCTCATTATGGCTGGGCCTGGCTGAGGGAGGAAGGAGAGATGAGAAATCAAAACAGCCCTGGAGCTGTTGCCAACTCCTGCACGGCATCATGCTTCACCTGTCCCTTCTGAGAGTGACCCTTCTCCGGCAGCCTGCAGTTCTCTGCCCGGGATTATTTCTGCCCTGATTGTTAATGGTGAGAATCCATTGGTCTTGCTCATGTCTGCCTCTTAATACTGTTTATTGTATGTGACCAATAATGCTTATTACTTTGAGGGGCCAATGATGCTTGTTACTGGGTGGGGCCATTGATGCTTGTTACTGCGTGGGGTCATTAATGCTTGTTAGTGTGTGGGGCCATTGATGCGTGTTAGTGTGTGGGGCCATTGATGCTTGTTACTGTGTGGGGCCAATGATGCTTGTTACTGTGTGGGGCCATTAATGCTTGTAAGTGTGTGGGGCCATTGATGTTTGTTACTTTGTGGGGTAATTGATGCTTGTTACTGTGTGGGGCCATTAATGCTTGTTAGTGTGTGGGGCCATTGATGTTTGTTACTGTGTGGGGCCATTGATGCGTGTTACTGCGTGGGGCCATTGATGCTTGTTACTGTGTGGGGCCATTGATGCTTGTTACTGCGCGTGCCATTGATTCTTGTTACTGTGTGGGGCCATTGATGCTTGTTACTGCACGGGCCATTGATGCTTGTTACTGTGTGGGTCCATTGATGCTTGTTACTGTGTGGGGCCATTGGTGCTTGTTACTGCGCGGGCCATTGATGCTTGTTACTGTGTGGAGCCATTGATGCTTGTTACTGTGTAGAGCCATTGATGCTTGTTACTGTGTGGGGCCATTAATGCTTGTTAGTGTGTGAGGCCATTAATGCTTGTTAATGTGTGGAGCCATTGATGCTTGTTACTGTGTAGAGCCATTCATGCTTGTTACTTTGTGGGGCCATTAATGCTGGTTAATGTGCGGGCCATTGATGCTTGTTAAGGTGGGGCCATTGATGCTTGTTAATGCGCAGGGCCATTGATGCTTGCTAATGTGTAATGGCACTAATGTAGGGCTATTCATTCTGATTGCTGAGTAAGGCTATTACTGTTCACTACTTTGCAAGAAATTGCAGAGCATTTACTTCCATGGGCCATTGATTGTGCTTCCTGAGGTCACTGAGACCCACAACTCATAAGGCTTTTTATAGATATGCTGCCTAGGACCACTGAAGTATATAATGTCTGAGACCACTTTGGAACGTTACTGCCTAGAACCACTGATCAAATCAAAAGCACTAGTATAGTGCAGCACTATCACCCCAACTCAGTAAAATAGCCTGGTCGTGAGGTTCTTTCTGAACTCCTGCAGGGAGGGAGGTGTTCAGAGATGGAGGGGCAAGTTGTTCCAGGTCTAGGCTGCGATGTAGGAGAAGGAGCGGTGGTGAATGCGGGGGTTGGGGTGCCCTACAGGATAGCCTGGCAGAGTGTAGGTGTCTTGTGGGGCGATGGAAATTCAGTCAATGGTTAACGTAGGCTGGTCCTAGGTCAAGTAGGGCTTTGCAGGCGAGAGTGAGGATCTTGAACTGCATCTCTTCTGGATGGGGAGCCAGTGCAGGTGTCTGAGGTGGGGGGTGTTGTGGGTCATTTTAGGGAGGTCAAGGATGAGTCTGGTGGCTGTATTCTATATCTTTTGGAGTCGTCTGTGGATCTGGGCGGAGATGTCAGTGTAGAGAGCGTTGCTGTAGTCGAGGCGGCTGGTGATGAGGCCCTGAGTGGTGTTTATTCTGGTGTCGGTTTGGATCCATCTGAGGATTCTGCGGAGAGTGCAGATGGTGTAGAAGCAGGTGTAGGCGACTGAGTTGACTTTTCGTTTCTTGGTCATTTGGCTGTCCAGTAGGATGCCAAGGTTGCATACCAGGTCTGTTGGTGTGGGTCTAAGTTCAGTCAGCCACCAGCTGTGGTCCCAGATGGAAGTGTTCTTCTTGAATCTTGAAGATCAATACTTCTATCATGTCAGAGCTGAGTTTAACGTAGTTGTCTACATTGGTCATTTTGTTGCAGAAGTTGGCTGTGGAGGTGGAGGGGTCTTCAGAGACCTAGAGCATGAGTTGAGTGTCGTCTGCGTATGAGAATCTGTTGGGGCTGTTGGATCTGACAATGTCTGCGCGGCGGGTCATGTAGGTATTGAAAAGGGTGGGGCTGAGGGATGAACCTTGGGGTACGCTGCAAATGAGGACCTTGGGTTCGGAGGTGAAGGGAGACAGCCAGATGCTCTGAGGGCAACCTGTCAGGAAAGAAGCGATCCACTTGATGTAGTGGTGACACATGTCGATGCTTTGGAATCTGTTGATGAGGGTGCGGTGGGACAAGGTGTCGCACGCTGCAGAAAGGTCAAGGAGGATCAGGACTGCAGTCTCTCCTTGGTCGAGGAGGAACCTGATGTCATCTGTGGCGGCAGTCAGGGCGGTCTCTGTGCTGTGGTTTGCAGAGAATCCTAATTTGGAGGTGTCCAGTAGGTGGGTCTGTTCCATTTATTCAGTGAGCTGGTGGTTGATGACCTCGAGTACTTTGGCCAGGTAGGAAAGGAGGGAGATAAGACTGTAATTTTTGAGTTCGCTGGAGTCGGTGGACTGAGTCTTTAAGAGGGGTCGGATCTCTGTGTGTTACCAGCTGTCTGGAAAGGCTGCTGTGGAGATAGAGGAATTGATAATGCTGTTATGTACTGGGCTTATTGGGTTGGATCTGAGGTTGAGGAGGCGGTGGGGGCTGGCGTCGGTGGGTGCATCTTAGTGGATGGATGACATGAAGGCTGAGGTAGTCTGGGTGGTGAGCGAGGACTAAGTGGTGATCGTTCGTCTGGTTAGCTTTGGTTGGCCGGGGCTGTAGAGGATGAGCCCTGAGGTTTGAGGTTCAAAATTGTTGTACATGGTGGCGATCTTGTTGGGGAAGTAGTCCGAGAGGGTGTTGCAGAGTTGGAGAATACTTTGACTCTCTTGAAGAGTTTTTTTGTGTGGTTGGCTCCTGTGTTGATACAGGTTGTGATGGCCACTCTCTTACTTCTTTGATGCTCTGCTGGTAGTTGTGGAGGTGCGCCGTTGACTCTCGAGTTGGCAGTCATGCTTGGAGGCTCTGAGCTCTGGGGGGCACCAGCTGGCTTAATTTAAGGCTTTGTTGGATTTGCTTGGTTTCATGGGGTGACTCTGTCGGCACATTCGGTGATCCAGTGATCAGATGCATGTTATTGCCTAGGATCACAGATGCATATAATGTCAGAGACCACTGATGGTTCACTGACAGAAAATCGACACCCAAAATATCCTCATACCACAATATCCAGTTAAAAATATCGATGTCAAAAATATCGACATCCTATATTTATGAAGGTAAGTACTAAGATATCGGGGAAAAATATGGATCTCATTATTATAGTCATTATTATAGTTATATAAAATGTTGTATATATATATATATAAAGTTAAATAAAATTATTAAATATATTAAATAATAACATTTATTATAAGAAATGTAATATACATTTTAACAAATATAACAAACTTATTTTAAAAAGTTAAACACATATATAAATTAATATATCCGACAAAGTTGCTCTCGCAGTGAGGACACCCGCACAATGTTTAATTAACCTTCTTTATTGGGAGGCAGCAGCAAGGAAAGATAGTCTTTTTCAACGTGAAATTCGCACCATCTTCGCCATACGCGTTTTGGAATATTGTTTCCCTTCATCTGTGGCGTGGTGCATCTGAAGGAGAGAAGATCGCGCATTCAATTATTCAGGTGATTCTTAAAGGTATTTGTCCCGCCCCACTGGGCGTGTGCGCTCTGAGCACTGTGGTTCTCGTAGTCTTTGAGCAAGTTTAACATTCATAGTGATTATCGCTCTCTCTCTCCTTTCCAATATGCTCTCGTTGGGTCGTTGACTGGACCAGCCCTCCTTGATGCTCGATTTGTGCCAGACCAAACAGGTACGTTGTTCCGCAGTTGTGCCCTGTAACATAAGACACACGGATCAGCTGGAAAGCCGTGGGGTACTCCTCGTGGCCGGAGCAGGCCACAATTTTATCCGACAAAGTTGCTCTCGCAGTGAGGACACCCGCACAACGTTTAATTAACCTTCTTTATTTGGGAGGCAGCAGCAAGGAAAGATAGTCTTTCTCAGCGTGAAATTCGCACCATCTTCGCCATACGCGTTTCGGAATATTGTTTCCCTTCATCTGTGGCGTGGTGCATCTGAAGGAGAGAAGATCGCGCATTCAATTATTCAGGTGATTCTTAAAGGTATTTGTCCCGCCCCACTGGGCGTGTGCGCGCTGAGCACTGTGGTTCTCGTAGTCTTTGAGCAAGTTTAACATTCATAGTGATTATCGTTCTTTCTCTCCTTTCCAATATGCTCCCGTTGGGTCGTTGACTGGACCAGCCCTCCTTGATACTCGACTTGTACCAGACCAAACAGGTACGTTGTTCCGCAGTTGTGCCCTGTAACATAAGACACACGGATCAGCTGGAAAGCCGTGGGGTACTCCTCGTGGCCGGAGCAGGCCACAATTTTATCCGACAAAGTTGCTCTCGCAGTGAGGAAACCCGCACAACGTTTAATTAAACTTCTTTATTGGGAGGCAGCAGCAAGGAAAGATAGTCTTTTTCAACGTGAAATTCGCACCATCTTTGCCATACGCGTTTCGGAATATTGTTTCCCTTCATCTGTGGCGTGGTGCATCTGAAGGAGAGAAGATCACGCATTCAATTATTCAGGTGATTCTTAAAGGTATTTGTCCCCCCCCACTGGGCGTGTGCGCGCTGAGCACTGTGGTTCTCGTAGTCTTTGAGCAAGTTTAACATTCATAGTGATTATCGTTCTTTCTCTCCTTTCCAATATGCTCCCGTTGGGTCGTTGACTGGACCAGCCCTCCTTGATGCTCGACTTGTGCCAGACCAAACAGGTACGTTGTTCCGCAGTTGTGCCCTGTAACATAAGACACACAGATCAGCTGGAAAGCCGTGGGGTACTCCTCATGGCCGGAGCAAGCCACAATTTTTTATCCGACAAAGTTGCTCTCGCAGTGAGGACACCCGCACAACGTTTAATTATACTTCTTTATTTGGGAGGCAGCAGCAAGGAAAGATAGTCTTTTTCAACGTGAAATTCGCATCATCTTCAGCATACGCGTTTCGGAATATTGTTTCCCTTCATCTGTGGCGTGGTGCATCTGAAGGAGAGAAGATCGCGCATTCAATTATTCAGGTGATTCTTAAAGGTATTTGTCCAGCCCCACTGGGAGTGTGCGCGCTGAGCACTGTGGTTCTCGTAGTCTTTGAGCAAGTTTAACATTCATAGTGATTATCGCTCTCTCTCTCCTTTCCAATATGCTCCCGTTGGGTCGTTGACTGGACCAGCCCTCCTTGATGCTCGACTTGTGCCAGACCAAACAGGTACGTTGTTCCGCAGTTGTGCCCTGTAATATAAGACACACGGATCAGCTGGAAAGCCGTGGGGTACTCCTCGTGGCCGGAGCAGGCCACAATTTTATCCGACAAAGTTGCTCTCGCAGTGAGGACACCCGCACAACGTTTAATTAACCTTCTTTATTTGGGAGGCAGCAGCAAGGAAAGATAGTCTTTTTCAACGTGAAATTCGCACCATCTTCGCCATACGCGTTTCGGAATATTGTTTCCCTTCATCTGTGGAGTGGTGCATCTGAAGGAGAGAAGATCGCGCATTCAATTATTCAGGTGATTCTTAAAGGTATTTGTCCCGCCTCACTGGGCGTGTGCGCGCTGAGCACTGTGGTTCTCGTAGTCTTTGAGCAAGTTTAACATTCATAGTGATTATCGCTCTCTCTCTCCTTTCCAATATGCTCCCGTTGGGTCGTTGACTGGACCAGCCCTCCTTGATGCTCGACTTGTGCCAGACCAAACAGGTATGTTGTTCCGCAGTTGTGCCCTGTAACATAAGACACACGGATCAGCTGGAAAGCCGTGGGGTACTCCTCGTGGCCGGAGAAGGCCACAATTTTATCCGACAAAGTTGCTCTCGCAGTGAGGACACCCGCACAACGTTTAATTAACCTTCTTTATTTGGGAGGCAGCAGCAAGGAAAGATAGTCTTTTTCAACGTGAAATTCGCACCATCTTCGCCATACGCGTTTCGGAATATTGTTTCCCTTCATCTGTGGCGTTGTGCATCTGAAGGAGAGAAGATCGCGCATTCAATTATTCAGGTGATTCTTAAAGGTATTTGTCCCGCCACACTGGGCGTGTGCGCGCTGAGCACTGTGGTTCTCGTAGTCTTTGAGCAAGTTTAACATTCATATATATATAAATATTTACTTTAAAACCATTAATAAACTATTAATTTAAATTTCTTTTATAATTTTAACATTATATAAAAATGTAACAAATATATATTTATTTATTTATCTACATATACCAATAACAAAAAATCTATTTAAAACATTCTATTATAAATTAAAACATTAAACTATTTAAACTCCTTTGAAATTAAATTTCCCACTCCAGTGAGTGCAACAGTAGGGGAAGTGTTGGATAGCGGAGGGATTAAATTTATTGTTCCCACTGCAGCCAAAGCAATAGTAGGCAAAGTGTTGGATAGCGGAGGGGTAAAAATTACTGTCCCTACTCCAATAAGTGCAGCAGTAGGGAAAGTGTTTGATAGCGGAGAAGTAAAAATTACTATTCCCACTCCAGTGAGTGCAACAATAGAAACAGTGTTGGAAAGCGGAGGGATTAAAATTACTATTCCCACTCCAGTCAGTGTAACAGTAAGGAAAGTGTTGGATAGCAGAGGGGTAAAAATTACTAGTCCCACTCCAATAAGTGCAGCAGTAGGAAAAGTGTTGGATAGCGGAGGGGTAAACATTACTATTCCGACTCCAGTAAGTGCAACAGTAGGGAAAGTGTTGGATAGCAGAGGGGTAAAAAATACTATTCCCACTCCAATGAGTGCAACAGTAGGGTAAGTGTTGGATAGCGGAGGGGTCAAAATTGCTATTCCAACTCCAGTGAGTTTAACAGTAGGGAACGTGTTGGATTGCGGAGGGGTAACAATTACTTTTCCCACTCCAGTGGTTGCACCAGTAGAGAAAGTGTTGGATAGCGGAGGGATGACATTTACTATTCCCACTCCAGTGAGTTCAACAGTAGAGAAAGTGTTGGCTAGCAGATGGATGACATTTACTATTCCCAATCCAGTGAGGGCAACAATAGCGAAAGTGTTGGATTGGTGAGGGGTAGACATTAGTATTCTGACTGCAGTCAGTACAATATATATATATATATATATATATATATATATATATATATATATATATATATATATATATTACCTACTGGCGGTCGCCAGTAGGTATATATAGTTAGGATTTTTTCTCTATGGGATTTTTGAAAATTCTATGTCTAATAACTTTGGCGTTTGTGGACGGAATTGGCTGAAATTTTCAGGAAAATGGAATATTTTGTTTCTGAGCAGCCCCTGACAATTTGGGGGGGTTTCATCAAGGGGGGGCCGAGAAAAAAGGGGGGTCCCAAAACGCGTTTTTCCCATGTTAATTTCCATAGGGCGGTTGGCCTCACTTTTAGCTCGAACGGCTGAATGGATTTGCACGAAACTTGGCAAAATTGTAGGGACTGTTAGCCCGATGTGCCTTTGCTAGGTCTCAATATATGTGCTCCAGTGAATTTTGAGTAATTTAGGTTCAAAAAAAGATATATATCTGGGCGGAGCCTAACCACACATCTGATCTGATTGGCTGTCAGCACTTCATCCAAGAAGTGTTGGCAGCCATCTTGGGACCAATATACATGATAGCACCTCATTAAAAAGCATTGTAGTTAATAGAGGGTTTTAGGACTTTAGTTACATTATAAATCATTTGTTGATGGTACCATACTCGTTTTAGGAATTGTGGTGGGTTCTAAGGTGATTTTACCATGTGAAAAAACCTTCTGCTGTGATATCATGAATATTGTTTGAAAGAAAACTAATATCTCATGATTTTCCCACAGTGGTTTGGAAGGGGATCTATAAGCTAAACTGAAAGCATATTTTCTGTAAATTCACATTATCTTTCTCAGTCATGTGAAAATGAAGTCTGACATTCTCAGTAAAACATGTACATCCAACAAGGACAGAGACTGTCAGTTGATTCCTTTGTGTTCTACTGCAGCCTCCTAGAGTGTTCTAAAGAACAACTAGAGCGCTAACAGTCCTACTTATTACAAAGGTATGGCACACCTGAAGCCATCTTGATTGGAATAAAGTGGTAACTCTTAAAACATTTAATTTAAAAAGAAACAACATGAGGGGGTATATTTTGCCATAGAAAGTATGATTAGTGCTGCAGAATGAAAAATTAGGGCACATTTTGAGTGACTTCTCAAATCCTTTTCTATTTCATTAAAACATTCTGACATGCAGTCTCCCAAAATGGCCACCAGAGACAAAAGAGCTCAAATGTAGCCCAAATATCACCCAGATGTAGCCCAAGTATAGCCCAATGACAGAATGTCCCAGAGTGTTCTAAAGAACAACTAGAGCACTAACAGTCCTACTTATTACAAAGGTATGGCACACCTGAAGCCATCTTGATTGGAATAAAGTGGTAACTCTTAAAACATTTAATTTAAAAAGAAACAACATGAGGGGGTATATTTTGCCATAGAAAGTATGATTCGTGCTGCAGAATGAAAAATTAGGGCACATTTTGAGTGACTTCTCAAATCCTTTTCTATTTCATTAAAACATTCTGACATGCAGTCTCCCAAAATGGCCACCAGAGACAAAAGAGCCCAAATGTAGCCCAAATATCACCCAGATGTAGCCCAAGTATAGCCCAATGACAGAATGTCCCAGAGTGTTCTAAAGAACAACTAGAGCGCTAACAGTCCTACTTATTACAAAGGTATAGCACACCTGGAGCCATCGTGATGGGAATAAAGTGGTAACTCTTAAAACATTTAATTTAAAAAGGAACAAAATGAGGGGGTATATTATGCAATAGAAGGTATTATTAGTGCTGCAGAAAGAAAAATTAGGGCACATTTTGAGTGACTTTTCAAATCCTCTTCTATTTCATTAAAAAATTCTGACATGCAGTCTCCCAAAATGGCCACCAGAGACAAAAGAGCCCAAATGTAGCCCAAATATCACCCAGATGTAGCCCAAGTATAGCCCAATGACAGAATGTCCCAGAGTGTTCTAAAGAACAACTAGAGCGCTAACAGTCCTACTTATTACAAAGGTATGGCACACCTGAAGCCATCTTGATTGGAATAAAGTGGTAACTCTTAAAACATTTAATTTAAAAAGGAACAACATGAGGGGGTATATTTTGCCATATGAATTATGATTAGTGCTGCAGAAAGAAAAATTAGGCCACATTTTGAGTGACTTCTCAAACCCTCTTCAATTTCATTAAAACATTCTGACATACAGTCTCCCAAGATGGCCACCAGAGACAAAAGAGCCTAAATGTAGCCCAAATATCACCCAGATGTACCCCAAGTATAGCCCAATGACAGAATGTCCCAGAGTGTTCTAAAGAACAACTAGAGCGCTAACAGTCTTACTTATGACAAAAGTATGGCACACCAGAAGCCATCTTGATTGGAATGAAGTGGTAAGTCTGAAAACACTCAATTTAAAAAGGAACAACATGAGGGGGTTAATTTTGCCATAGAAAGTATGATTAGTGCTTCAGAAAGAAAAATTAGGGATCATTTTGAGTGACTTCTCAAATACTCTTCTATTTCATTAAAAAAATTCTGACATGCAGACTGAAACATGCACTTTGAATACCAGCAGCAGACGTCCCTGGTGAGCAGTAGCTTTACTACAGTGATCTAATGTGCAACTAGAGTGCTAACATTCAGAATTTATGGCAAATGTGTGACACATCTGAATGCCTTCTTGATGGAACCAAAGTAAACAAGCATTGAAAATGCAATAGTCTCGCCCTCGTTTAAGTTAAAGCCATTCTGTTTGTAATGAGGTGGCTTTTTAGCTTTGCTTTTATTAGTGTTTTTTCAACTTTCATGTAAATAACATGCATCTGTATGCATATAAGTATATGTATGCATGCATTTATGTTTGTATTTATATAGATATACAGATGATATATCTTTATATATGTATGTATATATATATATTCACTGAAAAAACCATAGGCTATAGACCATATATAGTTAGGAATTAGCATTTACAAAACCTTGAAAATTCACTGAAAAAACCATAGGTTATAGACCATATATAGCTAGGAAGTAGCATTTACAAAACCTTGAAAATTCACTGAAAAAACCATAGGTTATAGACCATATATAGTTAGGAATTCGCATTTACAAAACCTTATTTTACTCACACAAAACCATTGAAATTCCATATATAGTTAGTTGCACTAACTATATATCGCGCACCCGCAATCCACTGCTGATGATGTCACATATTACATCATTCATGACATGGTCAGTGACATCACTGATGACATCACTGATGACATCTCAAATGACATCACTGATGACAACATCCAGTGACTGTATGTTTCTGTAAAGTTAAAACATGTCTTACATATTGAAGAATGAGTGGATGTATAAGTGTCTGGATGAAGGATTTAGTAGGTGCATGACTGACTGTATGAGTGAGTGATTAAATGTGTCTCACTGAGTGCATGGGTTAGTGACTAAAGTGTCTTAATTTGTGCATCATTATGTCTGTTGTTCTGTAAACTGTTGCATGTGTTGATAAGTAGCTATATGAGTAACTATATGGGTTATTGATTGGTTGCCCAAGTATTTGTATGGGAGACTGAGTGTGTGTGTGGGTGGCTGGGAGGTGTATGACTCTGTGCATAGATGTGTGAGCAGTTGATTCACTAGATGTATGGTTTCAAAAGTGCATGTGGAAACAGCTGTATGGGCGGTTGACTGTGTGCATGAGTGTATTGGTGAGTGAATGGATATCTCAGTGCTACATGTCAAAGTAAGTACATATGTAAAACACAGTACATGTGAGAGTTGACATATATAAATAACTGTGTATAAGAGCCAGTGAATGTGTGAGTGGCTGTATGGATCATTGTGAACTTGTATCAGGGATTGTATAAGAGAGTAAATATGTGTTAGTATATGTTTGAATAAGTAAAGTTTGTATAACTGTATAGTTGAGGAAATGGAGGTGTGATTGATTCTTTGCATGACTGACTAGGTGTGTGAGTAACTCCATGGATGAGTGACAGTCTGTGAGTGTCTGTTTACACTGATTGTATCTAAGGTTATATTAAAGTCTGAAGAGGTTCATCGTATTATCACATGAATGATATCATCAGTGATGTGATCAGTAATGTCAAATGAGATGTCATCAGTGATGTCATCAGTGATGTCATTTGAGATGTCATCAGTGATGTCATTTGAGATGTCATCAGTGATGTCATCAGTGATGTCACTGACCATGTCATGAATGATGTAATATGTGACATCATCAGCAGTGGATTGCGGGTGCGCGATATATAGTTAGTGCAACTAACTATATATGGAATTTCAATGGTTTTGTGTGAGTAAAATAAGGTTTTGTAAATGCGAATTCCTAACTATATATGGTCTATAACCTATGGTTTTTTCAGTGAATTTTCAAGGTTTTGTAAATGCTACTTCCTAGCTATATATGGTCTATAACCTATGGTTTTTTCAGTGAATATATATATATATGTATGTATGTATGTATGTATATATATATATATATTCACTGAAAAAAACATAGGTTTTAGGCCTTATATAGTTAGGAATTAACATATACAAAACCATTGAAATTCCTCCCATATAGTTAGCTGGACATTTTATTGATATAAAACCAATGAAATTCCACATATAGTTAGTTGCACTAACTATATATTTCGCGCACCCGCAATCCACTGCTGATGATGTCACATATTACATCATTCATGACATGGTCAGTGACATCACTGATGACATCACTGATGACATCTCAAATGACATCACTGATGACAACATCCAGTGACTGTATGTTTCTGTAAAGTTAAAATATGTCTTACATATTGAAGAATGAGTGGATGTATAAGTGTCTGGATGAAGGATTTAGTAGGTGCATGACTGACTGTATGAGTGAGTGATTAAATGTGTCTCACTGAGTGCATGAGTTAGTGACTAAACTGTCTTAATTTGTGCATCATTATGTCTGTTGTTCTGTAAACTGTTGCATGTGTTGATAAGTAGCTATATGAGTAACTATATGGGTTATTGATTGGTTGCCCAAGTATTTGTATGGGAGACTGAGTGTGTGTGTGGGTGGCTGGGAGGTGTATGACTCTGTGCATAGATGTGTGAGCAGTTGATTCACTAGATGTATGGTTTCAAAAGTGCATGTGGAAACAGCTGTATGGGCGGTTGACTGTGTGCATGAGTGTATTGGTGAGTGAATGGATATCTCAGTGCTACATGTCAAAGTAAGTACATATGTAAAACACAGTACATGTGAGAGTTGACATATATAAATAACTGTGCATAAGAGCCAGTGAATGTGTGAGTGGCTGTATGGATCATTGTGAACTTGTATCAGGGATTGTATAAGAGAGTAAATATGTGTTAGTATATGTTTGAATAAGTAAAGTTTGTATAACTGTATAGTTGAGGAAATGGAGGTGTGATTGATTATTTGCATGACTGACTAGGTGTGTGAGTAACTCCATGGATGAGTGACAGTCTGTGAGTGTCTGTTTACACTGATTGTATCTAAGGTTATATTAGAGTCTGAAGAGGTTCATCGTATTATCACATGAATGATATCATCAGTGATGTGATCAGTAATGTCAAATGAGATGTCATCAGTGATGTCATCAGTGATGTCATTTGAGATGTCATCAGTGATGTCATTTGAGATGTCATCAGTGATGTCATCAGTGATGTCACTGACCATGTCATGAATGATGTAATATGTGACATCATCAGCAGTGGATTGCGGGTGCGCGATATATAGTTAGTGCAACTAACTATATATGGAATTTCAATGGTTTTGTGTGAGTAAAATAAGGTTTTGTAAAAGCGAATTCCTAACTAGATATGGTCTATAACCTATGGTTTTTTCAGTGAATTATATATATATATATATATATATATATATATATATATATATATATATATATATATATATATATATATATATATATATATGTGAGTGTGAGTGAGTGATTAAATGTGTCTTACTGAATGCATGGGTTAGTGACTCAACTGTTTTAATGTGTGCATTAGTATGTCTGTTGTTGTGTAAGCTACTGCATGTGTTGATCAGTAGCTATATGAGTGGCTATATGTGTTATTGATTGGTTGACCGAGTATTTGTATGGGAGAGTGAGTGTGTGTGTGGGTAGCTGGCATATATAAATGGCTATACATAAGAGCCACTGATTGTGCGAGTGACTGTATGGATCATTGTGTACTTGTTTCAGTAATTGTATAACAAAGTAAGTATGTGTTAATATATGTTTGAATAAGTAAGGTGTTGTGTGTATAACTGTATAGTTGAGGAAATGGCAGTGTGATAGATTATTTGCATGACTGATTAGATGTGTGAGTAACTCCATGGATGAGCGGCAGAGTGTGAGTGTCTGTATAGGTCTTCGTATGCAGATGATAGTGTTGTATTGATGAGTGACTGTATGTATGAGTCATTCTATGGGTAAATGAGTGGATGTGAGTATAGACCTAGGAATCAGTGTGTGCGTTTGTAGTAACTGGTATTGGTGTGTCAATGGTTTCAAGAATGGTAGTCTGTGTTTAACACTGGGTGTATCAAAGGTTATATTAGAGTGTGAAGAGGTGCATCGTATTATCACATGAATGATATCATCAGTGATGTGATCAGTGATGTCAATTGAGATGTCATCAGTGATGTCATCAGTGATGTTATTTGAGATGTCATCAGTAATGTCATCAGTGATGTCACTGACCATGTCATGAATGATGTAATATGTGACATCATCAGCACTGGATTGGGGGTGCGCAAAATATAGTTAGTCTAACTAAAGATATAGGCGCAATTTCAATGGTTTTGTATGAGTGAAATGTCCAGCTAACTAGAACACCCCTTAAACTTATAGTTTTTTGAGTGAATTTCAAAGGTTTTTTCAAAGCTAATTCCTAACTATATAAGGCCTCAAACCTATGTTTTTTTCAGTGAATTTCAAAGGTTTTTTTAAATGCTAATTCCTAACTATATAAGGCCTGAAGCCTATGGTTTTTTCAGTGAATTTACAAGGTTTTTTAAATGCTAATTCCTAACTATATAAGGCCTGAAACCTATGGTTTTTTCAGTGAATTTGCAAGGTTTTTTAAATGCGAATTCTATTAGCGGATAACGTTTGCATATGTTAATATCTTTGTGGGACAACCTGAGCAGCCTTAGGGATCCGAATTTTGGACCGGAGCAAGATGCTCTCTGATTGGGCCGTATTTCCTGCCTCATGCACCCTGATTGTGCCATATTTCTTGCCTTCTGCACCCTGATTGTGCTGTATTTTTTGCCTTCTGCTCCCTGATTGTGCCGTATTTGTTGCCTTCTGCACCCTGATTGTGCTGTATTTCTTGCCTTCTGCCCACTGATTGTGCCGTTTGTCGGGCCTTCTGTCCCCTGATTGTGCCGTTTTTTGTGCCCCTGCCCCCCTGATTGTATTATCTTTGCCAGTGTTGGTTCGCTGCTGGTATTGCCTTTGTCCGTGTTTTTTTTTTGCTGCCGTTATTGTCTTTGCCAGTGTTTTTTTCTGCCGTTATTGTCTTTGCCAGTGTTTGTTTGCTGCCGTTATTGTCTTTGCCAGTGCTTGTTCTCTGCTGGTATTATCTTTGCCAGAGCTGTGTGGGCTGTGGGAGCTGTGTGGGCTGTGAGAGCTGTGTGGGCTGTGTGGGCTGTGAGAGCTGTGTGGGCTGTGAGAGCTGTGTGGGCTGTGAGAGCTGTGTGGGCTGTGAGAGTGTGGGCTGTGCTGTGAGAGCTGTGTGGGCTGTGAGAGCTGTGTGGGCTGTGAGAGCTGTGTGGGCTGTGAGGGCTGTGAGGGCTGTGAGGGCTGTGTGGGCAGTGAGGCCTGTGAGAACTGTGTTGGCTGTGAGAGCTGTGTGGGCTGTGAGGGCTGTGTGGGCTGTGAGGGCTGTGTGGGCTGTGAGGGCTGTGTGGGCTGTGAGGGCTGTGTGGGCTGTGAGAGCTGTGTGGGCTGTGAGAGCTGTGTGGGATGTGAGAGCTTTGTGGGCTGTGAGGACTGTGTGGGCTGTGAGGTCTCTGTGGGCTGTGAGAGCTGTGAGAGCTGTTTGGGCTGTGAGAGTGTGAGCCATGTGGGCTGTGAGAGCTGTGTTGGCTGTGAGAGCTGTGTGGGCTGTGAGAACTGTATGGGCTGTGTTGGCTGTGTGGGCTGTGAGAGCTGTGTTGGCTGTGAGAGCTGTGTTGGCTGTGAGAGCTGTGAGAGCTGTGTGGGCTGTGAGCTCTGCTTCTTTTGTGCCTCGGTCTACCTAGCACAAGATGGATGCCAACACTTCCTGGTTTGTAGTGTTGACAGCCAATGAGCATGCAGCTTTGTCTGGAAGGCATGCTGATTGGCTGCTACTGTCTATCAACACTCCAAAACAGAAACAGTTGGCAGCCATCTTGTGCCTCAGTAGACTAAGGCACAGGAAAGCAGGAAAAGAAATGTGTAGAACTCAAAAAGGGGGCAGGGTAGAAGCACCCTGACCCTCTAGGCCTGCTCAGGGGGTCCCACAAGGACCCCCAAGGCCCCTAAAATTGTTTTTTTTTTTTTTTAAATCGCGGGGTGCTCGCACGGTGCGCGCACGGTGCTCGCACTGTGCGCGCTTATAGATATATAATTGATTTCAACTTGAATTTTCTCAGCAACTACTGGAGGGATTTACACCATTTAAGCAAAAGCGTGATCTGCGAATCAGACTCTACCATTTTGCCAAATTTCTTGTAATTCCGTTCAGCCGTTCGGGCTGTAGCCGTGTCTAAAGGTCCTATGGAAAATTGCATGGGGAAAACACGTTTTGGGACCCCCCTTTTTTCTCAGCCCCCGCTTCACGAATCCCCCCGAAACTTTCAGGGAAGGAGCGGAGCGTAATGCGCCATCTTCTTTGAGAAATTCACATAGATTGATCAACCGGCGCCAAAGTTATTCCCAATAGAATGTTGCGGATTTCCTATGGTAACTAGGTCCTAACTATATATACCTACTGGCGACCGCCAGTAGGTAATATATATATATATATATATATATATATATATATATATATATATATATATATATATATATATATATATATATATATATATATATATATATATATATATATATATATATATATATATATATATATATATATATATATATATATATATTACCTACTGGCGGTTGACAGTAGGTAGTTATAGTTAGGACCTATTATCCATAGGAAAAGGGTTATTTGATTTGCCTATATCTTTGGCGCTGTTTGACCAATCTTTGCAACATTTTCAAAACTGGTGGCCCGCTCTGGTCAGTTCCTGTCCTGAAAGCTTTAGGGTGATTTGTCAAGCGGGCCGAGAAAAAAGGGGATCCCCGAAGTGCATTTTCCTCATGTTTTATTTCAATAGGAATTTTTGGAACAGGCTACAGACCGAACTGCTGAACAGAATTACTCCTGCGCTTCATTATTGTTAAGCCCCAGATGGGCCAGTTCCCAGGGGCATGCCCAAATTATATAGTGGGGGCCCGTGGGGGCACCCGCAGCCCAAGGGACCGCTACTTCCCAGGGCTTTATTGATGATTTGCATTGGGCACCCAGCCCCAGGGACCACCACCTCCCCGGGGCTCTTATTTTGAATATAATAAAATGGGTGTGGGGGCCTTATGCTCCCCCACACCTCGGGGACCTCCTCCTCCCTGGGGCTTTGCCAATTAGATGCTAGGGGCACACAGCGCCCTGCAGCCCTGGGGACCTCCACCTCGCCGGGGCTCTTATTTTTATAAATAAACTGTGTGTGGGGGGCTTCAGCCCCCCCATGCTCTGGGGGCTCCTCCTCCCTGGGGCTTTGCCAATTAGATACAGGGGCACATGGCGTCCCCCCACCACCTCCCGGGGCTGTGTTCTATAAAAAAAATGTGTGTGGGGGGGCTCAAGCCCCCCACATGCCCCGGGGACACTAAATATGCAAATTTGATGGTCCGTTATGGGCCTCCTTCCCCGGAGACCACCTCCTCCCCGGGGCTTTAGATATGAAAGGAGGGGTGCCACGCAGCCTCCCTCCTGGAGCCTTTGATGGCTCAGGGAACCGCCACCCCCTAGGGCCGTTTCCTGCAATGTCCCGGGGAGCTGCATGTCAGCAGCTCCCCTTGTGCAAAAGCAATGCCAGCTCTCGCAGGAGGCGGGGAGCCGGCGGGACCATGGGGGCATTGGGGCTTCCCCCACGGTCCCCAACTTAGAGGCCAGCCCCTGGGGCCAGAAGTGGCCTGGGAGGGGGGCCACGCGGCCCCCCTCCCCTATAATTAATTTTTTTTTTAAATAATAAAACCACGGGAAGGGCTCCCAGGGCCATAATTGTCCTGAGGAGGGGGGCCACGCTGCCCCCTCCCAAAAATAAAAACACAAATAAAAAGGCTCGCCAGGCCCCGGGGGATGGGGTCATAATTGGCCTCTGGAGGGGGGCCACACGGGCCCCCTCCCCAAATTAATATATATATATTTTTTTAAAGGCTGCCAAGCCCTGGGCGATGGGGTCTCCGGGGCCAAAAGTGGGCCAGGGAAGGGAGGCCACGCTGCCCCCCTCCCATAAAAGACACCACTCTGTAAATGCGCCCCTGTTGCGTTGTTAGGGAATTAATACCCCTTCAATCCTAAGGGTCCCTGGGGGCCAACTAGCCAACCAGGTATCTCCAGTAAGCGCCACTGAGCTGCATTGCAGAGAGGTGGTCCAAGGCCACGTCCCTATTTACACCAGTCTGCAAACGTGGCTTCTGGTGCACTGCTGGTGGGGCGATGAGGTCCTCTTGTGTCCTGAGGACCTCAGGACACAAGTGGACTTTATCCTCCAAGCAGCAGTGCACCAGAAGCCGCGTTTGCAGCGTGGTGTCAAAAGGGGCGTGGCCTTAGAGCAACTCTCTGCAACGCAGCTCTGTGGTGCTTACTGAAGGTACCTGGTGGGCTAACTACCCCTCCTGTTACCGCCAGTAAATCCCACGCAGTGGGTTAGCTAAAAGGTGTTTGGAGGCCACGCTCACCTTTCTCCACCACTCTGCAAACACGACTGCTATGTTATAGTTAGAAATTAGCATTTAAAAAACCTTTGAAAATCACTAAAAAAAAATTGGTTTCAGGGACGTTATAGTGATAAATTAGCATTTAAAAAACCTATAAGATTCACTGAAAAAAACATAGGTTTCAGGGATGTTATAGTTAGAAATTAGCATTTAAAAAAACATAGAAATTCACTGAAAAAAACATAGGTTTCAGGGACATTATAGTGATAAATTGGCATTAAAAAAGCAGCCTCTTACCCCCTTGCTCCTTGCTTACAGACGCGGCCGGCCCTGTAAGGGTTGTAGGCGGCT
Organism: Lissotriton vulgaris; assembly: GCF_964263255.1. NCBI lineage: Eukaryota > Metazoa > Chordata > Amphibia > Caudata > Salamandridae > Lissotriton > Lissotriton vulgaris. The sequence goes on along the minus strand of NC_141700.1, from coordinate 783,297,135 downwards.
TGCTGTGTTTAATTTCTAACACCCCTTGGGACTTTTTGCCTTGCTGTGCAATTGCTTCCTCTACGCCGCCCCGTGGGGTTGTAGGCGAATTTGAATGTTGTTTTTCTCAAAAAAACAAACTTAATACTAAAAAATCTATAAGATTCACTGAAAAAACCATAGGTTTCAGGGATGTTATAGTTAGAAATTAGCATTTAAAAAAAACATAGATATTCACTGAAAAAATCATAGGTTTCAGGGTCGTTATAGTTAGCTAGACATTTCACTTGTACAAAACCAGAGAAATTTGGCCATTATAGTTAGTTTAGCTAACTATAACTCGCGCCCCCGCAATGCACTGCTGATGACATCACATATTACATCATTCATGACATGACCTGTGACATCACTGATGACATCTCAAATTACATCACTGATGACATCGTCCACGTGATAATCTGATACAACTCCTCACACCCTAATATAACCTTTATTACACCCACTGTTAAAAACTTTCAAAACCATAGACACACCAGTACCAGTTACTACATACCCACTCAGTGATTCTTAAGTCTACACACACATCCACTTATTCACCCATACAGTCACTCATACATGCAGTCACTCATTAATACAGCACTATCATGTGCACACATAGTCCTATACAGACACTGACACACTGCCACACATCCATAGCTACTCACACACCTAGTCAGTCATGCAAAGAATCAATCACACTCCCATGTACTCACCTATACAGTTATACACACACCACCTCACTTATTCATACAGATACTAACACATACTTACTCTCTTATGCAATCACTGATACAAGCACACACTCATGCAGACAGCCACTCCCACAATCACTCACTCTCACATATAGTCATTTACATACTCCAATACTCACATATGCTGCATTTCATATATGTAGTTACTCACACATGTACCACTGAGATATCCATTCACTCACCTATACACGCACTCACAAACCATACAACCCTTCTCAGATACACTCTTGAACCCATATACCCAGTGAATCACCCACTCATACATCTATGCACAGAGTCACACACCCCCACCGACCCACACAGACACTGAGGCACCCATACAGATACTCAGACAACCAATCAATAACCCATATAGTCACTCATTGTTGCACACCTCGTGTAGGTACTTGTGTGGGAACTTAGCACCACACGTTGGACATTTCTTAAATGGAGTCCTTTCCATGGACTCCGGGCTTGACCACGTCGAGAAAGGCCTCCTGTTCGTTGACGTAGATCAAAGTTTTTCTTTGATGTTGGAATCGAAACGCGTCCGAATGGAAATGAAATCGCGTTCGATAACAATACCGTCGAATTGGAAAGGGAATACGCGCCGAAAAGTCACTTCTTTCCGAAGTCGATCTGGAGCGCTTCAATCCTCATCCGAACCCGATGGCGGAAAAAAAACAATCTAAGGATGGAGCCGATGCCTATGCGCACTAGCAACCAAAGGAGGAGTCACCAAGCTACAAAAGACTCTCCAAGAGAAAAAACAAGTGCAATCATCCGAGCCCAACACCAGATGGCGATCTATTCATAATGTACCACTCTGCAGCCCTCTATGCCAAGAACAGATGCATACTGGTAAGTAGCATATTCCTTACACAGTTTACTCACTAACCCATGCATTAACTAAGACACATTTATTCACTCACTTATACAGTCAGTCATGCACCTACTAAATCATCTATTCAGACACTCATATACCCACTCATACTTCAATACACCTTGGCATATATATATATATATATATAACATATTTAAAATTTACAGAAACACACATTCACTGGATGATGTCATCAGTGATGTCATCAGTGATGTACCATGAGATGTCATCAATGATGTCACTGACCATGTCATGAATGATGTAATATGTGATGTCATCAGCAGTGCATTGCGGCGACGTGAGTTATAGTTAGCTGAACTAACTATAACGGCTGAATTTCTCTGGTTTTGTACGAGTGAATGGCTAATTAACAATAACGTCCCTAAAACCTATGTTTTTTTCATTGAAAAAAATATATATATATATCTATATATAAATGTGTTAAAAATTAAAATACAAATATAGTTATTATTACAAATAAAAACAAGTTATAATGTTAAATATATATAACAAATACCTACAAATATTATATTAAATACAATAAAAAAATATTTTCAAAGAAATATTTTTAGTTAGAAATTAATTAGAGACAACAAAAAAAATATTACATACATTTAGTTTATTTACTTCCTACCCTATAACACCACGCACTTCACAGCTCATATCTAAATTAAAATATATATATATTACCATAAGTAACATAATTATCAATTAAAGAAATATTATTAATTGAAAAACAAATTAATACAAGTAAAAATGTGTTAACTTCCCACCCTTTGCCCAGCTAAAATTAAACTGTAAAAACAAAAAATTACATAATTTACATTTATTTTCAATTAGAAAACGTATAGTATTCAAGAACTAATTATAAAGTAAGTAAAAATAATGTATTCCCCTCCATTTTGCCCTATAAACCCAAAACCCACATACAAAAAAATTAAGCAAATACCTTAATTAATTATCAATTAATTACTATTAATGATCAACAAATTATTAATTAAACATAAATTTCTTCCCATCATTTACCCCATAAACTCCACAACCCACACCTAAACCGTATTACACAATTTCCATATTTAATTTTCAAATAATTATTTAATATTAATTAACAACTATTAATGAAATTTAAAAAAATCTTCCCACCCTTTACCCCTATAAACCCCACAACCCGCACCTAAAATGAATTACACAATTTCCATATTTAATTTTCAATTAATTAATTAATTAACAACTAATTAATAATTAATTAAAAATAAATTACTTCCTACCCTTTACCCCTATAAACCCCACAACCCATACCTGCAAAAAAGTACCCAATTACCTTAATTAACTACCAATTAATTAATTAATATTGATTAACAACCAACTAATAATTAATTACAAATAAATTACTTCCCACAATTAACACTATAAAATAGCAATTCAATAAATATTAATAAATAAAAATAATCATTAATTTATTATAATTAAATTACTGTCCACCTATTCCCCTATAAACCCACAAACCCACTATGTGACTAAAAAATGTAAAATGGAATTAAAGTAAAATTGATAACTACTAACAATTTAACACATATATTAAAAAACATAAGCAATACTTATACAAAAAAATACATCACATACATTCAAAATATAAACTGGGTTCTTCCTCGCCGGAAAGTATAAACTGGGTTCTTCCTCGCCAGAAGAACCCAGAGAGTCCCCCTCCCCCGTTCCGATCCACGGCCACCGAAGTCATCTGCGGCGTCCCGCAAGGATCCTCACTCAGCCCCACCCTTTTCAACGTCTACATGAGCCCTCTCGCAGCCATCGCCCGCCAACACAACCTCAACATCCTCTCCTACGCCGACGACACCCAGCTGATCCTCTCCCTCACCAACGACCCCGCCACCGCCAAAGCCAACCTCCAGGAAGGAATGAGAGACGTCGCAGAATGAATGAAGATCAGCCGTATGAAACTGAACTCAGACAAGACGGAAGTCCTCATCCTCGGACCATCTCCCTCCGCCTGGGATGACTCCTGGTGGCCCCCTGCCCTGGGCAGCGCACCCAAACCAACGGACCACGCACGCAACCTGGGCTTCATCCTGGACTCCTCCCTCACGATGACCAAGCAAGTGAACGCCGTCTCATCATCCTGCTTCAACACCCTGCGCATGCTCTGAAAGATCTTCCGATGGATCCCCACCGAAACCAGGAAGACGGTCACCCAGGCCCTCGTCACCAGCCGTCTGGACTACGGGAACACCATCTACGCTGGAACCACAGCCAAACTCCAGAAAAGACTCCAGGGCATTCAGAACGCCTCAGCACGACTCATCCTGGACATCCCTCGCTGCAGCCACATCTCCGCCCACCTGAAAGACCTGCACTGGCTCCCCGTCAACAAGAGGATCACATTCAGACTCCTCACCCACGCACACAAGGCTCTCCACAACATGGGCCCGAAGTACCTCAACAGCCGCCACACTTTCTACACACCCACCCGCCAGCTCCGATCCGCCCGCCTCGCCCTCGTCACCGTCCCACAATTTCGGAAATCCACCGTCGGAGGAAGATCCTTCTCCTACCTGGCAGCCAAGACATGGAACTCCCTCCCCACTCACCTACGGCTGACCCTGGATCATCTCTCCTTCAGGAAACAACTCAAGACCTGGTTGTTCGAGCAGGAGCGACCCCCCCCCCCCCCTCCTCAGCGCCTTGAGACCCTTACGGGTGAGTAGCGCGCTATACAAATTCTGTGATTGATTGATTGATTGAACACTGATTTAAAAATCGATATTTTAAACAACTATATTTTTGCAAACGATATTAATGACTTCTATATTTTTTAAAACAATATTTTTTTCCTTAAATTCGAAATTCTTGACCATGATATTCTTGCTGTCGATATTTCTGTGCCACAATATTTACTACTAGATATTTATGTAAGTCGACATTTCCAACTCGATATTCTATTTGAATACCACCACTGATGCATGTTATTGCCTACAACCACTGATGCATATAATGTCAAAAACCACTGGCGAATGTTACAGCCCAGGACCAATGATGGATATAATGTCAGAGACCACTGATGCAAATTACATGAGCACTGCGATGTTATGACAGCGTTGTAAACGCTGTTTCCCGGCAGGAGACCAGAGGTAGTATGGTGCAGAAATTCTACTGCTGGCCACGGCGTAGCAAGACACACTTCTGAGAAGGGTGGTAAACTGCGAGTGTTTTGCGACCCCAATTGCCGTCGCAAAACATTCATATATAGGTTTTGGACTGGCTATTAGGAAAAGATGCCCTTGGAACGCCCCTTCCTAATAGTGAGTCACAAACCCTATTTTGCGAGTCGCTAATTGGTTAGCAACTCATAAAATAGGGGTACTACATTGAGTACATTTGGCCCCCAATACATTACTGTAAATGTCATTCGATGTTCATGATAGTCTGAGGTCATGGAGAGGTGTTACATACTTACAGGTCCCAATCTCGTTTGATTTTATCTGAACCAAAGCCTCGTAGACTCAGAAAAGAGAAGGACTCCTGCAAGTGGATATATGTAATGTCTCCACTGGTGAGCGTGCATAGTTTTTTTTTTTTAAACTTTATTTATGATTTTACAACATAGAAAAATAATCCCCCCCCCCATAAATTGGCATCAATCATCAAGAATGTGTATACTGTACGATAACCTCATTATGGCACTATGTGGTACAGTGAGTACAGTTCAGGCTGTGTTCATGAGCGACGTAAGGATCACATCAATAACAGGAAATACTGTTGAGGCACAGGCAGTGCACCTATACCAGAGCGGCTCCAACCTCCCCACCCCCCTCACCCTCCCTCTCAGACCCCGATTCCCCCGAAGAGAATAGTTCAGCACTCGTGCCATCTGAATCGCTGTGAGACAACTCCGTGGCACACATGACTCGCCATGCAAGGAGATCATCCTGCAACCTCTCATCCCTGCGGGTACTCTGCATATGCGTCTCCTCAGCCAGTGACCACTCCCTTACATCTTTACGCCAAGCTGACAACTCAGTAGCCCTCCGCCCCATCCATTTGATCGCTACCCTACGCCTCGCCAGCAGCAACATTATTTGCAAAAGTTTGTAGGAAAGGTTCCTCTTCCTAGGCTTAGGGACCAGGGCTAATAGGCAGTGAAGCGGGGTCAGGTCAATCCGGAGGCCGGTTACGGCGTGTATACGATCCACCACCCCCCTCCAGAAGCTACAGACCAAGGGGCAGTCCCAGGCCAGGTGTAGGAACCCCGCTTTCTTTATCCCACATCTGGGGCAGTTGTCCTCCCTGTCTCTCGAAAAATGCTTCAAGGAAAGCGGGGTTAAGTAGGTACGATGCATAAAGTTGAAATGTGTCAATTTGAATCTCGCATTGCAGGACACTCTATGGGTAAGGCTCCCTATGCGCTTACACTGTCCCGGGTTCAGAGTGAGTCCCAGGTCTGTCTCCCAGGCCCCCCAGGAAGGCGAAATTGGCGGGGTCGAGTCCTGCCTCATGGCCGAATACAGCAGAGATATCAGACTATGCCCTCTACCGTGAACATGCTTAGTTAACTCTGTCTGTAACACCCATGACAGATCAGCATTTGCCTAGTCACCGTTTTAAAGAAACGGTGTGCCAAGGTCAAACCCTCTGCATTTGTAAATGGTTGTTTATATAGAAGTCAATTAGGAAATTACTAGTAGGTTAGTCTTGCAAGTTTCACAATAAGGATATATAGGAAGAGGGAGGTGAAGCTATTTGGCAAAAAATTACGTAGCTTGGTCTAATGAGGAAGCAGGGATTAGAAGTTGTGTGACAAAGCAGCGATGCAACACTTCTCAGTGCTCCCTCTTAGCGACACCATAGATGAGCCGTATTTAAAGTTCGGCACATCATGTCGCACGGAGTTACAGATATGTCAGTATTCCTGATGTATCTGTATGCGCAAAAGTGGCTCATTGCTGGGGTCTGTCTAGGGTGTGTCTGAAAACAGGCATGACTCCAGCAATATGTCCTTTCACATGGGTCAATCCCCATGTGAAAAGGTTCTGTGTCACCCCCATGAGGCAGGCGTAAGGTTTTCACGCAATGGCGACTCTTCTACGAGGCTTTAATGCGGGGGAACGCCCCCCTGAATACATTACACCTGACTCAGGTATAATGTACTGCAGGGGTTAACAAAGTGACGCATCTGTGTCACTTTGTAAATAGGGCGCAACATGGCGTCCTTTTAACGCCGCCAGCGCATCACAAAAAGTGACGCACTAGGGGCGCAAAAGTGTTGCAAGGCTCATAAATGAGCCCCAGAGTTTTTAGGAGTGCGAGAACGGGTGGGAGGGGCTTGGTCAAGGATATTGATCTTTGACGTGTATAAAGATGGGTGTACGCCACGTGCATGCCAAGGTTTTGAAAGCTTTTGTCTGCTTTGAAATTATGCAGCTGGAGGCAGAGCGTGGGGGGTGGTGATTCTCCTTAAGCTCAAAGAACGTTCCCAGGATGCACCTCATCAAGTGTGGCACCTGCCTTCCCCCTCTCCCGGAGTGCACCCGCCCTCCACCCTTCATGTTAAAGGGTCTCTACGGCTCCTGTGGCTTCCATGCCAGGAGCCTGGGGGTGGCTGAAAAGCCCCCAGGAAGGGTGCCCCCTTCCAGAAGCCTGGACACCCGAGGAGGGGTACAGTGAATAAGAGCCTGACCACTGAAGCCGGATTCAGTCTCAGACTCCACCGAAGTAAAATGATCAGTGTCCTGGGCTCAGAGCCGTGGAACCCGCCAAGACACGAGCCAAGAAACCAAACACACAAGTCAATCCATCAATCATGGGTTTGTTAAGGGAGACTACCCACCCGAAAGGGTCTCAAGGCGCCGGGTGGTGGGAGGCGCAAGGTCCTGTCCATCAAGGAGGAGGTATATCCTAGAGCCATGTTTTTAGGTCTTTCGAGAAGTTGGGAAGTGATGTTGTCTGTCTGAGGTGGAGCGGCAGAGCGTTCCAGGCTCTGGCCACGAGGAAGGAGAAAGAGCGGCCTCCTGATCTGGACTTCCTGGTGCGAGGAGTCACGGCATAGGAGAGCTGGACTGTAGGGTCCTTTGGGGTGCGTGGAATGGGAGTCAGCTATTCAGGTATGCTGGTCCGGTGTTGTAGAGGGCTTTGTGTGCGTGGGTGAGAATCTTGAAGGTGATTCTTGCCTCGATGGGGAGCCAGTGGAGTGTGCGCTGGTGATGTGGTAGTGTTGTGGCTGGTTGAGGATTAGTCTGGCGACGACGTTCTGGATGTTTTGAAGTTTGTGGTGTTTGTTGTTTCCAGAGTAAGAGTGCGTTGCCATAGTCAAGTCTGCTGGTGACGAGGGCATGTGTGTCAGTCTTTCTGTGTTCGGGGGGGATCCATTTGAAGGTCTTGCGTTGGAGGCGGACGGTGTGGAAGCAGGAGGATGCAACGGAGTTAATCTGGCAGTATATTTTGAGTTCGGAGTCCAGGATGAGTCTGAGGTTGCGTGCGTAGTCCGTTGGGGTGGGCGGACTTCTGAGGGCGGGGGGCCACCAGGTGTCATTCCAGGCCCATGATGAGTACTTCTGTTTTGTCCGTGGTGAGTTGCAGACAGCATCTCTTCATCCATTTGGCGACTGCTTCCATGCCTTCTTGAAAGTTGAATTTAGCTGCGTTGGGTTCGTTGGAGAGGGAGAGGATGAGTTGGTTGTCGTCTGTGCATGAAACAATATGGACTCCGTGTGTTCTGACAATGGGAGTGAGCAGAGCCATGTAGATGTTGAACAATGTGGAGCTGAATGAGGATCCTTGGAGGACTCCGCAGGAGGTCGGTGTGGGGTCCGAGAGGAACGGAGGGAGTCTAACCCGCTGCGTTCTGCCAGAGAGGAACGAGTGGGTCCAGTCGAGGGCCTTTGACAGATCCCTGCGTCGTGAGGTCTGTATGTTAGGGTGCGGTGAGACACTGTGTCGAAGGCTGCTGAAAGGTCGAGGAGGGTAAGGGCAACTGTCACTCATCTGTCCAGGAGGGAGCGGATGTCGGAGAGGAGGCTGAAGGCAAGCCTCTTCTCCAGAGGGGCTCCTCCCCCACCAGGGTCATGTCCCCACTGGCCTTCCCCTTCTCTAAATTGGCCCTCTGCTCCTCCTCGTGCGGTTCATCCCCCACAGAAGCCTAAAATGAAGCCCCACAGCCTGGCCCCTCCCTCCCTTCCATAGAGCGCTACAAACACTTTGTATTGCATTGTATTGAAATTGCATGTATATAGCACTTACTGTAGGGTTTTGACTTATCGCCTCCAGTGAGCCTGTCACGGTCTAAGGCTATCCAAAACACATAAACAAATGAATGAATGAATAAATGCAAATAAATTAATGAGTTGCTGAATAAATAAATAAATACATGCATACACGAATGAGTGTATGAATGAATAAATGCATGCATACATGAATGAATGAGTGGATGAAGAAATAAACAAATATATGCAAACATAAATTGAAGTTTGGATGAATGAATAATTACATTCATGAATGAATGAATAAATGCATACATACATGAATGAGTTGATAAATAAATTCATTCATACACGAATAAGTGTATGAATGAATAAATAAATACATGCATACATTAACGATTGAGTAGATGAGTAATAAATGAATATATGCAAACATAAATTAGTGTGTGAGTGAACGAATAATCAATTTCATACATGAATGAATCAATCAATAAATACGTGCATGCATACATAAATGAATGACTGGATGAATGAACACATGAGTGAAAGTGAAAGTGGCTAGTCCTTGGCTCAGTGTGTTATGCCTTCAGTTAGTGCTCCCAAGACTGAGTTCTGTGTTTTTTACCCTCTGCAGGTGGACCAGATTCTAATCCATCAGAAGAGTGAGTACATTCTGTCATTTTACTTGACACTGACGAGGTGACTTATGCACACTAAGATAAAGCACATATAAATACAGAAACTGCAAATAACCACTCATGCACTTGAGTCCAGTTCTATGTCAGAACATCACGTACAAAAACTTTGTTTTGCAAAAATATCTAGGCCAGAACATTTGCTACCACAATATTGAGAAGGTCATTATTGATAGGTTAGTATGGATTTATTGATGTTAACTTCGTATCTATCAATCCTGAGGACATATATTTTACACAATATTCTGATAAAATAAATTTTTTCTTCATTTACCAAAATGCCAGGGGTAGCGGAAGTGACATTACATACCCTTTGACCTTAATGACATCACAGGAAGTGACCCTCGATCCTCGTTTTTTCCCAGGAAGTCATGTGACATGTCCTTAACCATGATGACATCACAATAATTGACACTGATGAAGTTCCATTCTAACTGCATGAATAATATGACTACACAATACAGACAAAGGTGTATTTAGACCCGCCCATATTATGAGGCTGGCGTGAACTTTGAAAGTTCTGGAACGTAATACTTGCCCTCCATTGAGCGAGCAAAGCAAGAACGCAGGCCTCTCCTAGGGAGTTTAAACACCTGAGAACATTTTTAAAAGAATGTGATCAGGGACTGCATTTTAAAGCACAATTTCCACATACATTTTCTAAACAAATAGCCATAGACTGTGAAAGGGCACTCATTAAATTTTCAAACCCTTTCATGGGTTCCAAGCCAGTGAAAGCGGACAGCCCCCAAGAGCTGACTGCATTTAAAAAAATGTGAAATGGATGCCCACTAATTTTTAAAAATCAGCTCCGTTGTGCCATGGCTAGCATTTTGTCATTGGTGCCCCCATATCCCAGGGGTGCCCCCGGTATGCCAGAGCCAGAATATTTCCACTGATGCCATCCCTAGTGACCTTTATTTAAAAAATACCTTGTATATCCGTGCCAACATTTTCTCCTGGCTGCCCGCTTCCATATGCCAGGTTGCCTTCCTTTATGCCAAGAATAGCCTTCAATGTGTTAGCACCAGCATTTTTCCACAAATGTTCCATATACCAAGACATACCACTAGTGTGACAATACCAGTATTTTCACGTGGGTGTTCATTATGCCAAGAATCATTTCTAGTGTGCCATTATTTTCACATGGTTATTCATTAGGCCATTACTTCTAGTATCTAAGAACAAAAGGGGATAGGTCCATAAACACGTGGTGGGGGCGAGACTCTTTATAGAATATATAACACAAATTGCCGAACCACAAAATCTCTACAAGCTTATTAGGAGGGAAAAGATCAATTTATTGTGATCCCCCTCTACATCCTGTGTCAATGTTTATTATCTTTTTCAAGTTATGACAAGCTCTATGACAGAAAACAACAATACATTAAATATTTACACACCTATATGTACTTTGTACATAGATGAAAAACAGATTCTTTACACAGTACAAAAAGAACATTTCTTGCATCAAACATTACAAAAAACTAAGAATATATCACAACCAACATTAGAACAAACATTACAATCAAAAAATGAAAAAAATAGGAAAAACCAATCAAGGGGGAATTATAAGCAAATGAATGGCTCTTAAACAAATCAATACTGGACCAGCCGGTCCTAGTATCGTAGAGATGACCACCCTATGAAAGTGCCATGTTTCATAGGGTGGAATAAAATGTTTGTTTAAGAGCCATTCATTTGCTTATAATTCCCCCTTGATTGATTTTTCCTATTTTTCCTACAAATAGTGCTACTTGGCCCTATTGTAATTGGGGTCAGAGCACTACTTGGCCCTATTGTAATTGGGGTCAGAGCACTAGTTGGCCCTATTGTAATTGGGGTCAGAGCACTAGTTGGCCCTATTGTAATTGGGGTCAGAGCACTAGTTGGCCCTATTGTAATTGGGGTCAGAGCACTAGTTGGCCCTATTGTAATTGGGGTCAGAGCACCAGTTGACCCTATTGTAATTGGGGTCAGAGCACTAGTTGGCCCTATTGTAATTGGGGTCAGAGCACTAGTTGACCCTATTGTAATTGGGGTCAGAGAACTAGTTGGCCCTATTGTAATTGGGGTCAGAGCACTAGTTGACCCTATTGTAATTGGGTTCAGGGCACTACATGACCCTATTGTAATTGGAGTCAGAGCACTAGATGGCCCTATTGTATTTGGGGTCAGAGCATTACTTGGCCCTATTGTAATTGGGGTCAGAGCACTAGTTGACCCTATTGTAATTGGGGTCAGAGCACTAGTTGACCCTATTGTAATTGGGGTCAGAGCACTAGTTGGCTCCATTGTAATCGGAGTCAGAGCACTAGATGGCCCTTTTGTAATTGGGGTCAGAGCAGTAGTTGGCCCTATTGTAATTGGGGTCAGAGCACTAGTTGGCCCTATTGTAATTGGGGTCAGAGCACTAGTTGACCCTATTGTAATTGGGGTCAGAGCACTAGTTGACCCTATTGTAATTGGGGTCAGAGCACTAGTTGGCTCCATTGTAATTGGAGTCAGAGCACTAGATGGCCCTTTTGTAATTGGGGTCAGAGCAGTAGTTGGCCCTATTGTAATTGGGGTCAGAGCACTAGTTGGCTCCATTGTAATTGGAGTCAGAGCACTAGATGGCCCTTTTGTAATTGGGGTCAGAGCAGTAGTTGGCCCTATTGTAATTGGGGTCAGAGCACTAGATGGCCCTATTGTAATTGGGGTCAGAGCACTAGTTGACCCTATTGTAATTGGGGTCAGAGCACTAGTTGGCTCCATTGTAATTGGAGTCAGAGCACTAGATGGCCCTTTTGTAATTGGGGTCAGAGCAGTAGTTGGCCCTATTGTAATTGGGGTCAGAGCACTAGTTGGCCCTATTGTAATTGGGGTCAGAGCACTAGTTGACCCTATTGTAATTGGGGTCAGAGCACTAGTTGGCCCTATTGTAATTGGGGGTCAGAGCACTACTTGGCCCTATTGTAATTGGGGTCAGAGCACTACTTGGCCCTATTGTAATTGGGGTCAGAGCACTAGCTGGCCCTATTGTAATTGGGGTCAGAGCACTAGTTGGCCCTATTGTAATTGGGGTCAGAGCAGTAGTTGGCCCTATTGTAATTGGGGTCAGAGCACTAGATGGCCCTATTGTAATTGGGGTCAGAGCACTAGTTGGCCCTATTGTAATTGGGGTCAGAGCACTACCTGGCCCTATTGTAATTGGGATCAGAGCACTAGTTGGTCCTATGGTAATTGGGGTCAGAGCACTAGTTGGCCCTATTGTAATTGGGGTCAGAGCACTAGTTGGCCCTATTGTAATTGGGGTCAGAGCACTAGATGGCCCTATTGTAAATGGGGTCAGAGCACTAGATGGCCCGATTGTAATTGGGGTCAGAGCACTAGTTGGCCCTATTGTAATTGGGGTCAGAGCACTACTTGGCTCTATTGTAATTGGGGTCAGAGCACTAGTTGGCCCTATTGTAATTGGGGTCAGAGCACTAGTTGGCCCTATTGTAATTGGGGTCAGAGCACTAGATGGCCCTATTGTAATTGGGGTCAGAGCACTACTTGGCCCTATTGTAATTGGGGTCAGAGCACTAGTTGGCCCTATTGTAATTGGGGTCAGAGCACTAGTTGGCTCTATTGTAATTGGGGTCAGAGCACTAGTTGGCCCTATGATAATTGGGGTCAGAGCACTAGTTGGTCCTATTGTAATTGGGGTCAGAGCACTAGTTGGCCCTATTGTAATTGGGGTCAGAGCACTAGTTGGCCCTATTGTAATTGGGGTCAGAGCACTAGATGGCCCTATTGTAATTGGGGTCAGAGCACTAGTTGGGCCTATTGTAATTGGGGTCAGAGCACTAGTTGGCCCTATTGTAATTGGGGTCAGAGCACTAGATGGCCCTATTGTAATTGGGGTCAGAGCACTACTTGGCCCTATTGTAATTGGGGTCAGAGCACTAGTTGGCCCTATTGTAATTGGGGTCAGAGCACTAGTTGGCCCTATTGTAATTGGGGTCAGAGCACTAGTTGGCCCTATTGTAATTGGGGTCAGAGCACTAGTTGGCTCTATTGTAATTGGGGTCAGAGCACTACTTGGCCCTATTGTAATTGGGGTCAGAGCAATAGTTGGCCCTATTGTAATTGGGGTCAGAGCACTATGACAGAAAACAACAATACATTAAATATTTACACACCTATATGTACTTTGTACATAGATGAAAAACAGATTCTTTACACAGTACAAAAAGAACATTTCTTGCATCAAACATTACAAAAAACTAAGAATATATCACAACCAACATTAGAACAAACATTACAATCAAAAAATGAAAAAAATAGGAAAAACCAATCAAGGGGGAATTATAAGCAAATGAATGGCTCTTAAACAAATCAATACTGGACCAACCGGTCCTAGTATCGTAGAGATGACCACCCTATGAAAGTGCCATGTTTCATAGGGTGGAATAAAATGTTTGTTTAAGAGCTATTCATTTGCTTATAATTCCCCCTTGATTGATTTTTCCTATTTTTCCTACAAATAGTGCTACTTGGCCCTATTGTAATTGGGGTCAGAGCACTAGTTGGCCCTATTGTAATTGGGGTCAGAGCACTAGTTGGCCCTATTGTAATTGGGGTCAGAGCACTAGTTGGCCCTATTGTAATTGGGGTCAGAGCACTAGATGGCCCTATTGTAATTGGGGTCAGAGCACTAGTTGGCCCTATTGTAATTGGGGTCAGAGCACTAGTTGGCCCTATTGTAATTGGGGTCAGAGCACTAGTTGACCCTATTGTAATTGGGGTCAGAGAACTAGTTGGCCCTATTGTAATTGGGGTCAGAGCACTAGTTGGCCCTATTGTAATTGGGGTCAGAGCACTAGTTGACCCTATTGTAATTGGGGTCAGAGCACTAGTTGGCTCCATTGTAATTGGAGTCAGAGCACTAGATGGCCCTATTGTAATTGGGGTCAGAGCAGTAGTTGGCCCTATTGTAATTGGGGTCAGAGCACTAGATGGCCCTATTGTAATTGGGGTCAGAGCACTAGTTGGCCCTATTGTAATTGGGGTCAGAGCACTACCTGGCCCTATTGTAATTGGGATCAGAGCACTAGTTGGTCCTATGGTAATTGGGGTCAGAGCACTAGTTGGCCCTATTGTAATTGGGGTCAGAGCACTAGATGGCCCTATTGTAATTGGGGTCAGAGCACTAGATGGCCCTATTGTAATTGGGGTCAGAGCACTAGTTGGCCCTATTGTAATTGGGGTCAGAGCACTACTTGGCTCTATTGTAATTGGGGTCAGAGCACTAGTTGGCCCTATTGTAATTGGGGTCAGAGCACTAGTTGGCCCTATGATAATTGGGGTCAGAGCACTAGTTGGCCCTTTTGTAATTGGGGTCAGAGCACTAGATGGCCCTATTGTAATTGGGGTCAGAGCACTACTTGGCCCTATTGTAATTGGGGTCAGAGCACTAGTTGGCCCTATTGTAATTGGGGTCAGGGCACTAGTTGGCCCTATTGTAATTGGGGTCAGAGCACTAGTTGGCCCTATGATAATTGGGGTCAGAGCACTAGTTGGCCCTATTGTAATTGGGGTCAGAGCACTAGTTGGCCCTATTGTAATTGGGGTCAGAGCACTAGTTGGCCCTATTGTAATTGGGGTCAGAGCACTAGATGGCCCTATTGTAATTGGGGTCAGAGCACTACTTGGCCCTATTGTAATTGGGGTCAGAGCACTAGTTGGCCCTATTGTAATTGGGGTCAGAGCACTAGTTGGCCCTATTGTAATTGGGGTCAGAGCACTAGTTGGCCCTTTTGTAATTGGGGTCAGAGCACTACTTGGCCCTATTGTAATTGGGGTCAGAGCACTAGTTGGCCCTATTGTAATTGGGGTCAGAGCACTAGTTGGCCCTATTGTAATTGGGGTCAGAGCACTAGTTGACCCTATTGTAATTGGGGTCAGAGCACTAGTTGGCCCTATTGTAATTGGGGTCAGAGCACTAGTTGGCCCTATTGTAATTGGGGTCAGAGCACTAGATGGCCCTATTGTAATTGGGGTCAGAGCACTAGATGGCCCTATTGTAATTGGGGTCAGAGCACTAGTTGGCCCTATGATAATTGGGGTCAGAGCACTAGTTGGCCCTATTGTAATTGGGGTCAGAGCACTAGTTGGCCCTATTGTAATTGGGGTCAGAGCACTAGATGGCCCTATTGTAATTGGGGTCAGAGCACTACTTGGCCCTATTGTAATTGGGGTCAGAGCAGTAGTTTGCCCTATTGTAATTGGGGTCAGAGCACTAGACGGCCCTATTGTAATTGGGGTCAGAGCACTAGATGGCCCTATTGTAATTGGGGTCAGAGCACTAGTTGGCCCTATTGTAATTGGGGTCAGAGCAGTAGTTGGCCCTATTGTAATTGGGGTCAGAGCACTAGATGGCCCTATTGTAATTGGGGTCAGAGCACTAGATGGCCCTATTGTAATTGGGGTCAGAGCACTAGTTGGCCCTATTGTAATTGGGGTCAGAGCACTACTTGGCCCTATTGTAATTGGGGTCAGAGCACTACTGGGCCCTATTGTAATTGGGTTCAGAGCACTACTTGGCCCTATTGTAATTGGGTTCAGAGCACTACTTGGCCCTATTGTAATTGGGGTCAGAGCACTACTGGGCCCTATTGTAATTGGGGTCAGAGCACCTCTGGGCCCTATTGTAATTGGGTTCCGAGCACTACTTGGCCCTATTGCAATTGGGGTCAGAGCACTACTGGGCCCTATTGTAATTGGGGTCAGAGCACTACTGGGCCCTATTGTAATTGGGTTTAGAGCACTACTTGGCCCTATTGTAATTGGGGTCAGAGCACTACTGGGCCCTATTGTAATTGGGTTCAGAGCACTACTTGGCCCTATTGTAATTGGGGTCAGAGCACTACTGGGCCCTATTGTAATTGGGTTCAGAGCACTACTTGGCCCTATTGTAATTGGGTTCAGAGCACTACTTGGCCCTAATCGGTCTGATTGCCTGACATAGGGGTCACATCCGTAAAATGGTGGTGGTGCCTAGCAGGCACCGCCTGCCAAATTTCAATGCTGCATCCCGGCCAGCCGGTGTATGGCGGTGGAACCGCCATTTACAAGCTGGCAGAAATTTGTTTTGGGGGCCTTTGGGAGTCCCCCTTGAGTTGGGGGGAGGTGTGGGTGCACTGGGGGGTACCCCTGGTACCCCCCTGGATTTCACTGCATTAAGTGGCAGGCACTGTTAATGCCTGCCACGAAGTGCAGTGAAATGCACAACCTGCATTTTTAACATCGCATCGTCTGCTGCAGTCAGCACCCGCCGCAATGTTAAATTACAAGATACGACCGCCATGGTTGCGGTTGCATCCTAATTTGGTGTGCGGGACTGCCCCATGCATGGTAGGCGGACTCAGGTTCCCCCACCATCATAATGACTCCCCAAGTTCTGTGTTGCAATGAACGACAGCGGAGGATTGGTTCATCGTACCACAAACAAACTAATGTTAAAGCCAAGCTCTGACTGGTTTCAGTCCATTTCAGGAGTAGTTTCTCTCTTTCTTTTTTGAAAAACTGTCAAGGTAACAACAAGCTTCAGTGAATATGTATCTCATAAGCAAACTAGGAGCAGGCAATGATGTGAGGTACATTTGGGCATTTTGTGTATTGGATTGCAGTGAACACGTCTGCAATAATCACTGTGAGGAATGCAAAATAGTGTTAGCTGCATTTAACCTTAATGTTTCCCATTTCTGCCCACAGATAAAAAGAGAGAGTCTTGGGCTGGGCTGTATGTATGGCATGAGCATGAATGGGTGAGACTCACAAAGCCTGCTACAGAATTACAGAATTATCAAGAAATAGGAATCTGAGATTGGTCCTGAGGAATGCCACATGACCTGGATGAACAAAAGAAGTGGCTGAAACATGTAGACCGATAGATGCTGAAGTGACTAATTTTCCGCATTGAGCATCACTTGTGTTTTTAATTGTGCCAGGGGTTCTCAGCATAAAGGGCACTTACAGAAGTAGCTACTAGGCATTTCTAAACTTAGATCCCGTCTCTCCAGAAGCGCTCCCTTAAGGCTCAAGGTACAACCCATCCAGATACGGAGAGTATCTGCACGAGAACAAGATGATGAAGCATGCCGCCAGAATTCCTAGTGGGTGAGAGTACTTTTAAAACAAGAAGTGACTTTCTACGTCATTTTAAGGAGACCAGGAAACAGTGAGAGAGGGTTGTTTCGCATTTTGGTATTTGTAGGTACAAAGGAAGTGGAGTCAATCCCCCGAACACTTCTCTCCCCTTCTTCGTTCCCCTCTTCTTGGCCATATTTGTTCATAACCAGTCCCCCAGGATCCCCATTCAACATCCACTCCTGCAGTTCTTGGGCACTTTGCAGTATAACACAGATGTTCTCAGCTGAGCCCTGCCACCCCCACACTTTTACTCTCCTTTCGAAGTTGCAGTGGAGGAGATCTTGTTTGCAACATATTTTGGAGGTGCAGTGATGCTGTGCAAGCCATGCTTGCTTTGCTGACTCTCTTTCTTGTTGCTTACCATTGCATTTTATTGACTTCTTTATTTATTAGGCACAGAAATTATCCCCGAAGGGATCTCTAGGTGCCCTAGCAGCGGTGGGCAGATTGCAACACGATGGCATGGTTAGAGGTTTAACAGCCATGTTTTCTAAAATCTTTTAAAGAGAGTGAAATACGGACAAGCGCGGATGGACATGGGCAGCTGATTTCAGTGATGAGGAGCCAGAAATTAAAAGGAGCGACTCCCAAATCTCGTCGTACGAATAATTTTGGGGCGTAACAGTAATAGATCACTAGATCTAAGCTGGTGAACAGGAACATAAGGCTGTAGTTTATTTTTAAGGTAACACCATCCCTTTTTGTGTAGAGTTTTGCAGACTAGACAAAGAAGTTTGAAAATAGCTCATTTTGTGATCGGTAATCAATGGAGAGAGCGCAGACTGGGTTCAAATGGGGAGCGGGAAGGGAGATTCAGGATAAGGCATGCCGCTGTGTTCTGCACCACCTGGAGCCAGGTAAAAAGGCTTTCATTTATTCCAACCATTAAGGCATTTCCATAGTTGAGGTGACTTACTATCAGAGCTTGGTCTAAAGTGTTCCTGGCCTGTAGAGGAGGGGTCTACTGAAACACCTAAGCACGCGGGTGACATTAAAACAGGTTGCAGAGATTCTTTCAATGTGCTTGTTCATGGATAGATTTTTCATCTAAGAGGCCTCCTAAATTCTTTACATATTTTTTTAGGTGTAGGGGATAAACCCAGCTCTGATGGCCACCAGTCTCCTGACCAGACTGAGTGGGCTTTCCTGAATAAAAGGATCGCCGTCTTCTTCATGTTAAACTTCAAAAAGTTTGCAGTCATCCATGAGGTGATTTTTAGCATAAAATCCTTGAATTTAATTTTAGTGAGAGTCGAGCTAGAATCCATAGTGATGACCAGTTGCGTGTCATCAGCGTACGAGATGGTTTCAAAGCCACATGACCAAATGAGTTTTGCCAGGGGGGCCACATAAATATTGAAAAGCGGGGTGCTCAGCATTGATCCCCGAGGCACCCCTTTTTCAAGGACCAAGGGGCAGATTTACCAGCCCCTTGCGCCTCTTTTACGCCACCGGTGCGTTACTTTTGTGACGCAGTGGTGGCGCAAAAGAGGCTCCATGGTGCGGGTATTCACAACGTGACGCATCTGGGAGATGCATCACGTTGTAAAGCCCTGCGCCAGAAGTAGACGTTCCTGCGCAGGAACGCCTCCTGAAAGTGGCTGAGGGAAACCTACAATATTTCACTGTCACTTTTATGCCCATGCTGCGTCAAAACCCAGTGCCTGCTTGAAGCAGGCATAAGGATTAATGCAGCATTCTAAAGATAAGGCACCCCAGAGCCTTGCTGGTGCTGCGTCGCGCTTGTGATGCAACTCCAGCAATGCGCTGCCTTTACGGCACAGATGCGTCATGCATCTGCGCAGTTTTTGCCCCATGGTGCGCCGCATTGTAAAGGCAAGGAGAAGGTTGGAGGGAACCACCCTTCTCCAGGGTCTCGTAAGTTTCATGGCATCATGGGGGGCACCCTCAGGTTTCCAAACATCCAGGAAGAAATCTACAAAGAAGTGGTCGGTCCACGCCTGGGCAACTGGAGAGTCCACTTCTAAGTTGGTGGCTTCTGTGAATAATGAATAGAGAGTGTGCCCGGCTACAAGTGTCTGCCAAGAGGCAAATGGTATCCGGATCAGCTTGAGTATCAATATGATAATTGAAATCCCCCAAATGCAGAAAATTATCTTCTTCTAAGATGTGTGGTGCTAGCCGTTCAATTAGCTTCGCACTGAAATAATTTTTTTCACGGGGTGGGCAGTAGACCAGTGCCCCCGTCCAAATTTGGTTAGTTGAGGCTTTTAATTGGAATATTATCATTTTCAACCCAGGGATAGAACAGGAGTCCAGAGTGTCCACTCTTAAAGGATTTTGTGTTTCAAAAGCTACTCCCCTCCCTTTTTTAGCTGTCTGTCACACCTGGTTACACTATAGCCTTCAGGAAACGCTATAGCTAACGCTATAGCTATAGAAGTGGAGGAAGACAAAGTTAGCCAGGTTTCAGTAATGAAACATATGTCTGGCTTTGTTGAGTCTAAGAGATCCCAAAGTTCTGAGGAATATAAAAAAACATTTAAAAAAATGAAACTTACCTTGCTGCCGGGTCCCACGTCTCTGCTTCTGTTCTCCTTGTGGAACTAGAGGACCAGAAAGCACAGCAGCCCGCACCGACCAACCACAATGCTGCAATGCAGCGTTGTGATTGGCTTTGAGCATCCTGGTTCCACGCTCAAACAGGGAATGGGGGCCTGGGCATGTTCTCCAAACAGCCTGCATGGTGAACGGGGAAAGTGCATATGACTGGTTGGGGCTGCCGAGAGGGCCGACCAAGCAGTCATTGCGCACTTAGGAGTGGCCAAACCACGCCCACCCCCTCGCCCACAAATCAGCATGAAGCATAAAATTATAATATTGCAAAGTTATTATAATTTTATGTTTCTACTACCATGGACTTTTCTCCTCCATTTGCCATCTTCTCTAAGCAGGTGATACGTAGGTGCAGGGCCAATGCGTATCACAGGCTGAGTTTCAGGGGGACAGGAAGGTACCAGGAGCAGGGCAGATTCATGGCTGCTCAAGCGAAGCGTTGCTTGTTCCTACCATGTTGTAGGATGTGGTCAGGTGTGGTACACCTGTGCCAGCTGCCTGTCTCACATCTAAGGCTGGTTTTACCTGGTCCAGATGCCCACCTGGTAAAACTAAGTCTAGTGTACCTGCATACGGTAACTGTGGTTGTGGGAACACCTGCACCTCAGTCTCATCCACCGCAGAGTTTCCCCAAGGACACGAATGAATGAATGAAATCTGATTTGTATAGCGCTACTAAGCCCAATGGGCGTCAAGGCGCCTAACCAAAAAGAAGCTAGCTGGAGCAAATATACTCTCTTACCTGTAGGCCTTGATAAAGCACCAGGTTTTGAGCGCTTTTTTAAAGAGGGACAGAGACGGTTGGGCCTTAATCTCCAGTGGAAGGGCATTCCACAACCGAGGGGCACCGATGGAAAATGCTCTGCTGCCCCATCTGACCTTCCTTGCTCGGGGGACTACAAGCAGATTCATCTCCGATGATCTAAGGGTCCTACAGGGAACATGGCGGGTTAGAAGACACTGTTCTGGCCGACTCAAAATGAGTGTCTAAATGTGCATCGAATAATTATCTTTGTAGATGAAGGACAGGTTTGTTATGAATTTGAGATCTGTTAGCTTGATGTATCTCAAATGTGACTGTGTACGTGGAGTATAGATTTCATCACACTGACAACACAAAAAAGAACACACATCCACTTCCTGAGCAAAAGCTACAATGAACCATCCATTGTGCTCTTTAAATCTGTTTATGTCACATTTGCACCAAACAGCAGGTCATACACCTGCACCTGTATCTATCACAGATGGAACTAAAGTGCAGGAAGGTGACATCCCCTGACATAATTCTTAGTGGCCAATGGCTGAAGAGATATTTCCCGCATGAATGCTTCCGCTCAATGCCTTGATCACTAGTTTATACATCCATGATGAGTGTGGAGGTAACACCGGAGCTGGGGGCTGGTGTGTGGGGGGTATGGGTGGTGTTATCCTCCTTAGAAGGTGCGCTCTCTTCTCACAGTCCACTCTTGTGTCACCCCAGGGCACAGCATGTTCCAGTCCAACAGTGAATTTGATATCCTCAACGCAGTCAACCAGAAAATCTTCCACGCCATAGAGGAGAAGGAGTGCTGGGGCCCCCGGTTGGACGTCAGAGTGTACAACAACTCCCAGAGTCACGTGCTGAACCTCATCCACCCCGACCAGTGCTGCGACAGGACTGAAGAGGTAAGTTACCAGCCCAGAGGCCTCCTGTGGTAGAAAAAGAACTCCAGGCTCATCACCCAAAATACATGGGCCAAGATTGATACCTTTGTGGGTAAAAAGTCAAATCTAGTGTTGTCAAAACAGCAGAATCTGGTGATGAACGCCCATGGAGGCCAGTAGTGGTGGCTGGCACGGCTCGCGGGTGGTGGGTGGATGAGGGAAAGGGGCTGAGGGGGACCAGGGGCACAATGTTAAATAAAATAAAAAATACACTTACCTTGCCTCCGGGTCCCGCGTCTTCGCTGCTGCTCTCCTCCCTCTTGAACTCCAGGAAACACAGCCAGGCTCCCCTGGCCAGTGTTGTGATTGGTACCGTGGCTCGACACTCAACCAGGGACTGGGGGCCTGGGCTTGTTCTCCACGCAGGCTGAAATGCAACCTGCATGGAGAACTGGGAAAGAGTGCATGACTGTATTGGGCGGCCCGAAAGGGCCGTCCAAACAGTCATGGCGCACGTAGGAGGGTTCCACCACTCCTCCCCTGCACAGCAGCCCCGCCCCCTCACGCAAACAGGCGCAGCAGGAGGACACAAGAAAATGATATAACATTACATTATTACCACTTTATTTTTTCCTAATTTTACTGCTTCAAGGCAGTGGGGCAATGCTTCTCCTCCTTAGCGGAGGAGCCGCCACTGATGGGGGCCCATGTGCCAGCACTATAGGCTGACCTATAGAAGACCATGAGATGGTATCAATCACCTCGAAGGTAGCTGCCGACAGCACGTGCGCATCAGGAACATGGTGGCTTAAGACCCACAACAATGCTAGGAACATGGAAGTCTCTTCCCTTTAAGTAAAAATGTGGGGGGCTGCAAAAGGTGACTTATACACACTAAGACAATGCATATATAAATAAAGATACTGCAAATAAAGTCACTTGAATCCACTTGTATGTCAGAATATCACGTACAAAAACTTTGTTTTACAATAACATCGTAGCCACAACATTTGCTACCACAATGCTGCAAAGGTCACTTTACATAGATTAGTCTGGATGTATTGATGTTAACTTTGTATCTGTGTATCCTGAGGATATATATTTTACTCAATAGTCTGGTAGAATACATGGTTGTCCATTTACCAAATGCCTGGAATAGAGGAAGTGACATTGCATACCCTTTGACCTTATTGACCTAACGGGAAGTGACTCTTGATCCTGATTTATTTCCAGGAATTCATGTGGCATGTCCTTAACCATGATGACATCACAATAATTGACACTGAGGAAGTTCCATTATAACTGCATGATTAATATGACAACACAATACAGACACAGGAGTATTTTAGTGCATATATAGTGTCCTTTATATGAGTTGGCTTTTGCTCAGGCTGTGAGGAACTGCCTGTAGGGCCAGAAGGGGTAGAAGCAGGACCCAAGTAAGAAATACACGTCCACTGTGCATTGCTGCCACAAAGAGGCTGCTATCAATACTAGAACATGAACCAGGAGAGGAGGGTACACCCCTGTAATTAGATACACTCACTAATGTGCCTGTTGGCACTTGATCATAGGGACACATCTACTAGATCACTGGTACAGCGGAGAACCCCTTAATGCCCCTGTCCAGTAGTTTACAGAGGGGGGAGTCAGAAGACTTCTTTGGGGTGCCCCCTAGCTCACCTAGGCTTTGGGTACCAGAGGCTGAGCTCAAAAGGCTGGGGGTGCTGAAATTAAATACTGCAATTGCAATTCAATTCAATTACTTACAGACCAGGCAAGAGCATTCATGAACTTACATTTAGTATTAGAACACGCAAATGTGCTGAACAAAGAATGATCTGGGGATAGGGGCATTGACGTCTATGGGGAAGGTAAGCATGGGAAGAAAAATCATAGTAGTTTGAAAAGAAAGGGGACCCCTACATACTAGTTAGTTTGCTAATCGTAGGGAATATATAAACACAAGTTGCGAAAATTAGCATCTAGCAAACCAATGATAGTATTATCGCCCTTATTTCGACCTCATTTCAAATACTGTCTAATAGACAATGATGATTCACTGAGACAGTGGTATATCAAAAATATTATTGATTGTTTTATTTTTCATTCTATTTATTTACTTTTTATATTTTTTCTATTTTCGAAAAGAGTCTATATTTTTTTTGTTGATTAGTTCATAAAATGACATATATAGTTCATAAAAATGACATAAAGTGACATACAATGCTCATATTAACAAAAAACAGGACAGTTTACATATAAATACAAAAAAAGTGCTATACGATATATTCGGACGATGGAAGAAATTTATGAAGAAGGCAAATGCGGTAGAATGGAACACAACGCGTTTCGGCCTGAGGCCTTCGTCAGGTGACCGTCATTCGTATTTTACATATAGACTGGTGAACAACATAGACTTTAACTTATTTTGATGAAGAGTAGACTCTGATTTTTTCAAAAAAGGCTGATCGAATTATTTTTAATATCTATGGGACATCGTCGAGATATATATAGCACTGGTATTTTCTTTTCCTATTTCTTTACTCTCTTTACGGGTGTCCCCTGAAGTCTTACAGTTTGACTCAAAATCCACGTTACGGGAGGTAGAGGTTCATAGGCACTTTAGTACATATTATGCTCCGGCACAAATCCACGTAATGATCTCAATATAAAAGATTTAAAGAAGGATATTTTTGTTGCGCAATAGTTATATCATCCTTATTTTACTCTTTAGGTGAATACTTCTGACGTTCCTCTTTTTTTGGTGGAAACCGTGTACTTCTTTTGATCCCTTTTGTTTGGTGCGGAGAGTTCTGATCTTTCTGGATAGTCTGTGGCGAATTTTAAGATCTGAAAGCTGTTGGTGCTTCTCCGTAACGGGGGGTCTGCTGGTGTGCACTTACAAGAGTGAAAAGAGAGAAAAATTATAGTCTCACGATATCCTGAGAGAGTGAGTCCTCGAGGTATAGTACTCAAGCCGGTCTGCGAGTGAAGGTGGTCGACCCACAAAGGGAGGGGGGATGGATTGATCTTTAGAATCAATTTTTTTATTGTGTGGGAATAGAAGGATTGTACACAGCTTACTGCCTACATCTCGAGGCCAGCAGAGCAGGGTATGAGCGGAAGTACACAGCTTTCAGGCCTACAACCCGGGGGTCGGCCCCGCAAAAAGTAATCGTATATGGCATCTGTATCGGCTCTCGTGTCAAAGACATCCACAGTTTTATTTGATAAAAAAAACAAAAACATCAGGAACAATCCAACCATCCCTTCCTCCGCCCTACTCCCACCCCTTCTCCGCATCAGTTCTAACACACCCTCTAAGGCCTCGCATCAGGACCCAACTTAGTATAGAGGCAATGCGAATCTCACCGGGATTTGGATGGTACCAAGGGGATCTACCCGCAGGAGCTTAAGAATCTGCAAACATTTAGGACATGTCACCTCTCTCATGTCTTACATGAGTATTTGCAAATAAGGGGCCCATAACTTCACAAAATCTTTTCCATTCCCTTCTACACCGAGCGTCAGGCGCTCCGTAGCTAGAAGCTGCCAGAGACGGTGTATCCAGTCGATCATCTCAGGCACCGAAGGTGTCCCCCATTTCGCCAGAATAACCTGCTGTGCCGCTAGCAGTGCCATAGCGATCTGCCTGCCTTTCAGAGATTTCAGTGGGAATGCTTTAGGATGGGAAAGACCCAGCAGCGTGCATTCTGGGGAGCGAGGCAGAGTAATGTGGAATGCAACATCAATATCATCAAGAACCGCTGTCCAATAGCGTACAAATTTCGGGCAATGTCATAGTAAGTAAACTAGAGTACCCGCTGAACCACACCCCCGCCAGCAGAGGTCGGTTTTGTTCTTGTCCCAGCAACGCACATGAGTCGGCGTGTAATACCAATATGTAACTGCTTCATAAGCGGATTCTGCTCCCGCTGTGTTGTGTGCTGTGTGGTGTGTTCTATATAGAATATGCTCCCACTCCTTAGGCGTTAGGGGCCTGCCCAGTTCAGTCTCCCACCTGTGCCTTTGTTACGATGACCCGCAGGGCGTGCCATAATCATGGCATACAGTTTAGAAATGAGCCTGTGGTCATCCACTTTGCGCACTAGCCATTTTTCAAACATAGTAAGGGGTCGAGACATGCAGGCAAAGTTGGCTGACCCGTAACCCAGTGAGCTACCTGACTGTAGGGGAATGTATCAGTAGCTAATAGGTCGTAGTCCTTCCGCAATTGGGCAAAGGGAATAAGTCCTTCCGTGTCATAATGGGAACCAACCCTCTTCCTGCCACCGTTGCAATACTGAAGACGCCTGACCCGGGGGGAAATCGGGATTGTCAATAATGGGGGTCATAGGTGAAGGGAACGACGTCCACCCCTTTGCCATGGCCAGCTGGTCCCAGACCTTGAGCGTTGGCGAGGTGACAGGAGATGAATATAGTCCCCATGCTCTGTGCTTGCGAGATAACCATAGTTCCCGCCAAATATTCACTCCCGCTACGGATTGGTCCATGAAATTCCAATTCCAGTGAAGGCATGCCGCTTGGTAATAGCCACCTATGAGTGGAAGGCCCAGACCTCCCTGTGCTTTCGTGGTTGCCATTTGCGTTAGAGAGAAATGAGGCTTCTTACCCTCCCATAGAAAACCTATTAATAAGTGATTGCAGTTTCTTAAGTATACCCGGCGGTAGGGTCAACAGCACCATCTGGAAGATG
Organism: Lissotriton vulgaris; assembly: GCF_964263255.1. Lineage (NCBI taxonomy): Eukaryota > Metazoa > Chordata > Amphibia > Caudata > Salamandridae > Lissotriton > Lissotriton vulgaris. The sequence continues at coordinate 783,270,475 of NC_141700.1, read as the reverse complement.
TACAGGATGCGAGGTAACACCTTCATTTTTACCACGGCTATCCTCCCATACCATGGTAACCTGAGATGCAACCAGGCGTCGAGTGCCTTGGTCGTGTGATCCAGCAGCAAATCAGAATTTAATGAGACCGTCTTAACAATGGTCGGTGTCGTCTTAAATCCTAGGTATGTTTTGTCTGAGTGGGTCTAGTGGAATGTGAAATCCTGCTGTAGGGCCATCATTTCTTCAGCAGGAATAGAAATGTTGAAGTTCTGCGATTTTGCAAGATTGACCTTAAATCCCGAGACTTTCCCAAAGGCTGCAAGTTCGCCGAGTAAAGTCTGTAGGGTTAGCCGGGGCTGGGTAAGCGAGAGAATCACGTCATCAGCGTACAAGCTAATTTTATGCACATCCGCACCAAACTTAAGGCCAACAACCTCAGGATTTGCCCGAATCCACTGGGCAAACGGCTCCACATAAAGCGCAAATAAAAGCGGGGATAGGGGGCAACCCTGGTGCGTTGCCCGGGCGATTGAGAAAAGGGCCGACCTGCATCAATTAACCCATACAAAGGCTTTGGGGGCAGAATATAAGCACTTTATCCAACGTAGGAAGTTGCCTCCAAAGCCATAGCCACGCAGCACTGCAAACAAATAACCCCAATCAAAGCGATCAAAGGCCTTCTCGGGATCTATGGATAACAGGAATGCCGGGTTCCGTGAACGGTGTATATGATCGATGAGGTGCAGCAATCTTTTGGAGTTGTCTCCCCCCTGTCTAGTAGGGATGAAACCCGATTGATCTGGGTCTACTATGTCGGCCATGAGGGGGTTGAGGCGCAACGCCAAAATGCCCACAAATAAATTTGCATTGATGTTAAGAAGCGAAAAAGGGTCGGTAGGACACTCAGTCACAAGAGTCCTTCCCGGGTTTCAGAATGACCGAGATCACTGCTTCCGCCATCGAGGGCATCACCGCTCCCGCATCAATGAAGGAATTAAACAACTGAGTTAAAAATGGAGCCAGCTCTACACAAAACATTTTGTAAAAAGAGGCCGGAAATCCATCCGGCCTCGGTGATTTGGCTACTTTCAACTTAGAGAAGGCTGCTATCACCTCCTCTATGCAGATTGCCAAGTCCAGATTTTCAGACACAGTTTTGGGAATAGGCTAATTGTCACATGTGTCCAGATATGTCATTGGATCATATAGGGGTGAATCTTGTTCCGTGTAGAGGAGTTGATAAAAGCTACGAAAGGCCTCAACTATCCGATCATCTGCGGACTGTTCCACACCAGAGTGATCCGCGCACTGACTGGATTAGGAACATCTGCGTCTTCGCTCGTAACCTGTGGGCCAGAATTTTCCCGCATTTATCGCTACAAAGGTAAAATTTGTGACGCAGTCGCAGAAGGGTGTGCTCCGCTCTATCCAAGTCTAAGTGTTTCAGCATTCGCCTTCGGTTTTCCAATTCTCGCCACATTCTCAAGGCTCCGGTACACTTGTGTACCACCTCCAGTTCATCCACCTCCCTCTCCAGCTCCGTGCATTTATCTCTGCATTCGCGATCACAATGAACTCTCCCCGCTTCACCAGTTTTAGAGCCTCCCACACTGCCGAAATTGAAGTTAACCCCACATTGTTGATCTGAAAATATTGCACTATAGTGTCTCGCACCCGCTTAACCAGGTATTCAGAATAGAGCAGATTCTCCCGCAATCGCCACCCCGGCGGGGAACGCTCATGTGTGCTGCAAAGGCAGGAGGACGGAGATGAGGGCATGGTCAGAAAGAGAGCAAGGAGTAATCTCAGAGGAATGTAGGCTAGTCATGAGGGAAGTAGAGGCTAGGAAATTATCAAGGCGCTCATTTGTTTTATGAGCGGCGTTGAAATATGTATAGTCGCGCTCGCCTGGGTGTTGTGTCCGCCACACATCATGCAATCCACTGTCTTCCATCCATCCCTTCTCACCCAGGGAGAGAGCCCCGGCTTGGTGTGACCTCTGCCCTGACTGACCAATTCCGGGTTGTTAGACCTGTCTGCTTCTGGGAAGACTCTAACCACCATGATTTATTTTTGTCCCCCTTAGCCTCCCAGAGTTTCTATTTTTATTTTTACATGTGTCCATCAGGAATTTTTAATGCTGTCAGGGGGCTAGGTGTTCCTTGGCGATGACGCCATTCTTCCCTCATACTTGTGAGGCCTAGTCATCCCCCTTGAAAATCTAGGGATCTCCAGAGATCTAAAATGGTGTCCACCAACTGCCATAACGGACACTACTGGAGGACAGGTCCATAGGGTAACATTAGGGAACCTTCTGGAATTAACTAGAGACTTCTGCAGGTCTCAGGCCACCCTATATAAGGCCAGTGACCAGCAGCCATTTTGTGCTGACCCCAGAGTAGAGGAGTGAGGCAGTGGTGAGAGGAGGTGGACACACTGAGAGCAGCTAGTTTGTCACTGAGGCTGACAGTTACTTCAGAGGATTGTTCCCCCTTCAGCCTTTGACCGATCCCTCTCTCAAGACAACAACTATTGATAAAGAAATCGAGCTATTTGAGAAGGAAGACCCTTCTAAGACTTGCCCCCATTGATCCCTAGTGGAACGCTCAGCTAGGAGACTTAATTCCCCTGGATAAGACTTCCACCTACCAGCGCTGAGTAGGGAGTGGATTCCAGCCAGGTGTGGACTCTGTGGTGCTCCTGAGGCTTGGTGGAGGAGGCAGGCGGCAGCGGAGCCTGTTGGGACCCTGAAGATAGAGCGTCCCGCTCTGTGCAGCGTTTTTCCTTGGAGCTAAGTGAGGGGAGGATCAGTGGCCAAGAGAGTGGTGACAGCGCGGCGCCAAGCGGGAACACTGGTCCCTCGCACCCGCGCTGCCTTGGTCGGCCTCTGTGAGGCGAAGTGAGCCGGCCCCTGAAGAGACGCTTCCAGCGTCGGGCTCGCGCATGCCCCGTGAGCGGTGAAGGTCCCCGGAAGGAGGGGCAACAAGGTGAGCAGGCCCGGAGCAGTGCGCGTCGCTGAGGAGGCGGAGCCGTCGCGGAGCGCTTCCGCGCATGACCGGAGGATCAGCGCGACTGTCGGCGTGTCTGAGGAGGCGCCGGAAGGCTTCCTGGAGCGCCGTGTCAGTGACACCGATCCCCCACGCTCGAGCGCTAGCTGAAGGAGCCAGCGCGAGCGAGGGAAAAGAAGGCTCAGGCGTGTTGCTCCGTTTTGCCCTCCCCGCTCGAGTGTCGAAGTGTGAAGCAGACACGAGCAGGGAAGGGAGAGTTGGGGACCCCAATCGATTCACCGCCAGACCCCCCAGCAAAGCGCCGGTTCGGCGGAGCCGAGGCAGAGTGAGGCGAGGACGCCGGCAGGCGCCCTGAGGCAACAGTGACGCGTGGGGACTGGGACAGCATCGTCCCCACGCTAAAGTAAGGAGCAGGGAAGAGGGGCCACTAAAGAGTCTGATAACTGGGAACTGCCAATGAAAATCCTAAATTGTGAATAGAAGAAATAATAGTTCATTGTAGAAACCAGGGTTGATCAAAGCTGGGAGTTAGCTTGATACACCAGAGTAATTATAGAATTGGTTACAGGGTAGTGATACTAGGGTCTTGAAAATTACTACTGAAGCAGGCCAATAACCCTAAAAAGCACTCTGAGACTGTTATGAAATGTACATGCCAGTTAGGTGATGTGAATGTGTAATCTTGCACAGTGTAAATCTAACGGGTTTCTGTCAGTGCCAAAAGAGTGTCACTTCTCCATTACTGAACCCTTGTCAATTGAATGTGGTTTACTGCCCTTTTTCCACAGGAGGAGGAGTGAAAAGTAATTTCTCAAGTAAAAGTGTAATGTTTACTCCTAAAAGAAATTGATGTTGTAACCTGTATGATTTAAAATCCAAAGAGCCATATTATTTTTATAAAAGGTAACGGTATTTTTCCAAACAGAGGTGTTGTGTCTTTATTTTAGTGGTTCATCACTGTGTTACTGTGGGTGAGACTTGTAAGTACTTAGCCAACGCCTTGAGTTAGCTGTAGACCACTACTGTGCCAAGCTACCATATGTAGGCTTGGGTAATCTAGGTCCAACACGGGTCCATTACCAGATTTAAATCGCCCCCAAACAATATCGCAACGTCTGGGGAAGCAAGTACCTCAGTCAAGGCCGATAGCAGGAAGGGTTCCTGTTTCTCATTAGGGGCGTATAGCGATCCTAGTGTAAGGTGTGATTCACTCCATTGTACCCTGATTGCCAGTAACCGGCCCTTTATTTCTGCCACAGTCGATATTACTTTGCACGGGCAGCGAGCACCAATCAGGACAGCTACCCCATTCTTTTTGGACGGCCCAGAGGACCAAAATTGCTGTGGGAATCACTTATCTTGAATGCGCATGGTATCTTTGGGCAGTGGGTGGGTCTCTTGGAGTAGGCAGATATCACTATTGGTGTTTTCAAGGAGGGTGAGCACTGCCACGCGCTTCACAGGATTGCTCAACCCCCGAACGTTCACACTAATTATCTTCAGATCTCTACCCATTGGATAGCTTGGAAGTTGCTACGCAGAGTGTGAGCTGAGCCTGAGAAACAATTGCACCACAAGAGGCACCACGGTTTGCCCTGTAACATGCCCTCCCCACGTGAGAACTGATGCGGAGACCCCATAAAAACCCCAAACAATCCCCAAATAATAACAAACGGCACAGTGCCTAAAAGGGAAAATCCAACAAAATGACTAAAGTTCATCACAGTGGTTAAATTCTAGGGGGTCGTGGCTGCGAGTATTGTCTAGTCCACAAAGGAGTCCTCTCGCATCCACTTTGACACCGGGGGAAAGGCAGTGCCCCAAATCGAATGATCCTTTCCGTCCCTCCAATGTCCGTCAATGAGCACACTCCGGAGCCATCAGCTAGGAATGTCACAGGGTGTTGGGGCACTCTGTAACCTGTGACAAAGAAGAAAGCACCGCCTCTCTCTCCTGGACGCTTGCAGCTTGGTCAGGCGTATATCTTGGTGATGTCTTACCAACCTGCTGCCATCCCGAAGTGCGGCGGTCACGCCGAGGGTTCGGTCGATCTGCCCTTTCCGCCGATGGGGCATTGTCAATACCCAGGGTCGCCAGCGCTTCCTCCAGTGATCTGATATGTAGGAGCTTTCCTTGATATTTGAATATCAGATGAAACGGGTGGCCCCAAGAGTAAGGAATGTTCTTTACGCAGAGGTAATTGGTTACCGGTTTAAACGCTTTTCGTTTAACAAGTGTGGAGGCCACTAGATCCTGAAATATAGCTGGTTAATGACCGCGAAACTGCACGGGTTGCTGCTCACGGTCCTTCCAGATGATGCGCTCTTTCAGTTGAAAGTCATGTACACACACAAGAATATCAGGAAGCAGGGCTTTGTTACCACGGGGGAGGCCCACCCAATGGATCCAGCCCATTTGAATGTCCAAAACCTCCTCCTCCCTGAGGATCTGTTAGAATAAGGCCCTGACATAAGCTCTAAGATCGTCGCCTTCCTACTTCCACGGAACAACCCTGATCCTCACGTTGTTCCGTCTGGAACGGTTTGCCAGGTCCTCTGCATGGGCCTGGAGTTCAATGTTCTGTTCGCGGAGGCGCAACATATACTGTTGCAGTTGGTAGATATCTTCTTCCCTGCCGACATCGTGCTCCTCCAGGGTCACCATCCTCTCTCCTATGTCATCCAGATCGCGTCGAACCTCCTTTAGGTCAGCAGTTAGTTTTGATCTGAGCTCCTGGATATCCTCTTTTATGGCTGTGAATAACTCCACCATGAAAGCTTTGGTCACTGGGGAGTCATCGCCTTCCATTTGACTAGACCCTTTCTCACCTTGACTTGCGGAATGGCCGGATTGTTTATGGAGGAGCTCTTTTAATGATTTCTCTTTACGGGCCCTTGCTGCCACCATGTCGAGTCCTCCGTGCCGCAATGCCTCTCGGATCCAAGCACAGCACTATCTGATCTGGTCTCAGTCACCTCACTTTCAGCTTTGTTCTGTGTGTTAGACCACTATGTGCTTCTCCACCTCCGCCTAGTCGTCGTATCGCAGGCTACTGGGCCTCTGGTCAAGGCTCTCTCTTCCGTCCCTCCCATGGGGGCTCATCTCTCACTATGTACGCCACGGGCCTGAAGTCGCCTAAGCCAAGCCTCCCAAACTGCCTAGACCAGGCGGCCCCTCCAGACCACAAAGCACAGAGTCACCAGTTCCTGCCCCTTTGTGCCCTGTATCTCATCTGCTCTGTACCACCCTAGGCTGTCGTCTGGTCGCTGCGATTCAAGTGACTACTCTTCCCCCGCTCCGCTAGGTGCTTCACTGTCTCTTGGCTCCGCCTCCATTGTCACCTCGGTCCACCGAGTCGCGGACCGCTCAGACTCTGGTCCGCGTCTGACACCTCTGGGGGGGTGAAAGAGCTGAAGCCCACTAGTATGTGCCAGGTACTGCCTTCTTGACCAGGGAGGGGCTCCTTGCGCCCACGGGTCCCGCAAACTTCTCCCCAGAGTCAATGGGCTGCAGGCGTCCAGCAATCACACCGCTCTTCGCACGGCATGAACCAGGGACAGCTTTCGCCATCTGCAGACACCACGAGGGCTGATCTAACGTGCGACGTCCGACAACTTGCGAACCGAGTAGGCCCTGCTTCCCTACAGGCGCTTTCCACCGGCCACCGCACACCAGAAGGGCTCCAGCTAAAGAGCGCGAGCTCGGGGCACGCCTCCCGAGACCTGGGTCGCCTCCACCAGGGGATATGGCAGCGCTTAACCGCGGCCCCCGGACACCGGATAAGGTCTACCTCGGCCGTGTGCCCAAGGGGGCCACTCGGTTCAGGCTCCGCCGCACTGACCTCCGCTGGGGATTGCTGACAGCCAGTACCGGGCTCTTCCACCACCGTCCCGGACTCTGCACACACTCAGCCATCTTTCGTGCACCACAGGGGACACCTCTCTCAGCGTGTGCCAATCGCTTTGCTCCCGGCCACAGCCAAGGCAATGCTGCAGCTCCACCAGGCCGCGTTCAGGTCCGAGACAGCCCCGAACACATCAGAGTTCTGATGCCGCAGCCCAGCAGCAGATCGGCTGCGAGAGTCTCCCTCCAGGCTCCCAGCACACCCCTGTGCGTTCGCCAACAGAAATCATGGGTGGATGGCCCCGAGAGTCGGTTCTGGAAAAAAGCTATTGAATAGCAGCGCAGGAGGGACACAGACTCGCGTCCTACCGCGCCGCCATCTTGGCAATGGATTGATCTGTAAAGTAAGTGTAGTTTTGTAAGTCATAAAAGTTTTGGACAGATCATCTTCACCACCAGCAGGTCACACTCACTCTGGGTATCGAAGTAGATCTTCAGCACTGGTCGCCATATGTCCCAAACCTCCAAAGCACAGCAATGAGAGTGTCAAACACTTCCAGGAAGGTCCTTAGGCCCTAGACACAGCATCAGAGCAGGTGCCTTTAGGCAATCTTTAGGACTGGTCCCAAATGACCTGGCTATAACAGTACAACACAACACTAGATGCCAACATCTCTTTTGACAAGGTTAGCTCTTCTTGCTGAAGGGCTTGATTAAAGTACTTCATAGCACACTGGAGCTCTTCTGCAGTTCTCCTCTGTAGCTCTCAGCAATCAAACCCTTCTGGGATGGTCTCCAGACTCCAGGCTCAGTACCACAACAGGATGCAATTCTCTTGAAGAGATCAGACCTATCCCACTTACCTCTGGGACCAGGTGGAGGCTTTGTATTTCATTCCACATACGCACAGCATGGTTTAGAGTTCAGGGGAAAATCCTCCAAATTATAGATGAAATACAAAAAAATGGAGTGCAGTCTACAGGCTTGATTCCTCCCCTTAATATACCTCTGATGGAGGACATGCAATGGGTAGATTTATTTCCTTGTTTAACATTTCCTCCCAAATTTGAAGGATTTTCAGAGACTCCTGAACTCTAAACAAGGCCCACATTCATCTTGGTCAGCACGCGAGTCATCCAGAGGTCGGCACACATCTGGCATCCTTAGGAGATGCTCACCTTACCATAATTAGGGATGCCTTCCGTCTTACCGTAGGGCATAGGTCCATCTGGCCTTTTCTTTACTAGCCCATGCTGGCATATGATGAATGAAAATTTGTCATAAAAAGGATTCTCAGTTCCCTGGGAACTGATCCGAGCCTTGCTGAACAAGAGCCTATGACTCGACCTCACACGTTTGTTCTGTCACCCTGGGTCTGTCTGCATCCTTACATTTCTCTCCTCTTTGGATAAGCACTGCTCCTGGGAAAAGGATCACATTGAAAGCTCTAAACTTGTTCTAAGGGTTGGCATTTCTAAACAAGTTCCCTGGAGTTGTGGCTCTAAACAATTTCCTAAGGACTGGCGTGTTGGAAAGCTGCAGGAAAAAAGATCGAATTGGTGTATTATATCGAATAATGGTAAACAGAATGCCAGATAATCTAGATGTGTTTGCAGACAAATGGCAAAGAAGTCTGGGGATCGAGAGAGTCGATATATTTAGATCCTTAGAGGTGGGCTGTAAGGTGCTATTTAACGGATCACTCAAAAGCCAGCATTTCATGTCTATTTTCGACCTGTATTATACACCGTTAAAAATTTGTGAAATGGAAGGCTCAGAAGGGTATCAACTGCAGTCGTTGTGGATTTCTGGCTGCTGATTCAATTCATATGTTTTTTTGTTGTACGAAATAAATTCAATTTGTAACCAAAGTGCAAGATTTTTTAAATATTATTTTGGAATCGACTGTTGTTCTATCACCTGAATTCGTAATGTTTGGAATTCAAACCGATCAAATTAACAAGACAGCTGAGGAAGATGGTTTTATATTTATAGCTATGTCTGCATATCGATTCTGCATAACTTCGCGGTGGCTAGACGCCGATCCACCAACGTTTTATCATTGGCAATCCAAACTGTTAAGTATCTATCGGTTGGAAAATGCTGTGTATAAACTTAAGGGCCGGAAAAGAAAGATCTTTGGACAAAAATTATGGTCACCGATAACAAACTGGATATAATCAGGCTGTCTTTGTATTAATTACCGTTTATTATTCCTTTTTCCTTTTGTCCTCTGATGAATTATTGTACTGTAATATCTGTAGTTATTGTCTGTATCTCCTATTATGCAACTTTCCTCTGCCATAAAATCAATAAAAAAAAAAATTAAAAAAAGGACTGGCAAAATCCATCTGGTTCCTGAGCTTCCCATGAGCTGTGTTTGAGATCAAATGATATGACTCAGGAATCTGGGCTTGCTCTCTGAAATGAAATAAATATGATTTTTACAATACTTTTGAAACTGTTTCAAAAACACGTTATTCTTTATTTCACGTTCCTTTGGACCCTGTATTAAAAAAAAAAGAAAGGCAAGGAACATTGTGTGCCACATCTGTACTTATAAGACCACCACGAGGCAAGAATTCAAAAATGAATTTGAAATTATATGAAATTAATTTGATTTGTAAAGCGCACTGCTGTCCCAGCAAAGGGGCGTCCTGGCGCTGTACTCATACCACTGTGGAACCCTTCCTGGCTTTTCCCTGTGAAATGTCCACTCCTGGGCACCCCCAATGTGAAGCCAGGCACCCCAGCACTGTTGGGGCCGTTGTGGAGATTAAGCAAGCTATAGCCCAGAGTTGCAGAGTTGGACCCATGATTAGAATAGGCACCGAGGTGAGAATTATCAGGTACAAGGAAATTGAGCCAAAGACCCGCCAAGGCGGGAATTGAACCCTGGTCCCAGGCCAGACCTCTGCATCAGGGTCTGCCGCTCTAACCATTGAGCCACACTTCACATTTCAACTCAGCACCTTCACTTTCACCATGTAAAAACAAAATGTCATTCTCATATCTGCGAAGAAATCCAACCTGCCTGTACAGGAATGGATAGAATCCTTTTCTGTCCTGTTGTGCCAACCCACCACTGTTCAAAAGGCCAAGTCACTCGGCTTCATCCTTGACAATTGGCTCAACCTCCAGAGGCAAATCACGGTCACGGCTAGGAGTGCTCAGTTCTAACTAGGCCTTCCCTGAGAGGTTCGAGAAGCTAATTCCAGATCAAGACTTTGTCATTTGTTCAGTTGTTGGTTCTCTCCAGGCTGGACTATGGGAACTCACTCCTTTCGAGCAATCCAAAGCACATTTAGCTCCACTGTGAGCAGTGCTGCATGCTGTGGTCCGCGTTGTTACTGGAAACCAGAAATTTGACCACATCAGACCTATCCTGCTATCCCCACAAGGGATTCCTATTGAGACGAGAGCTCGACTTAAAACTGTCTGCACCTCATACAAGGGCCTGCATTCCTCTTCGACAATCGACCTAACTGGAAATTTTAAAATCTTGGGCACAAAATGGGGTTCAAGCATCGCACAATCCCTTCTCCTGGAGTCTCCCACCATCAGATGAGAACAATACATGAACCAATCATTCTCTGGAAGCATTTCAAGAACCTGGAGCACCCTCCCTCTGACCCTCCTTATCACCCCCCTTATGACCCCATGACAGTCTACCTCTAGAAAGGAACTAAGGGACTTATTTACAAGCCACTTGCGCCGCCGGCGCGTCACTTATCCCCATATTAAAAGTGACGCACCGGCGGCGCAAGGGGATTGTAAAGGAGCCCCTATGACTCTTTTCTTTGAAAGGCACTTGGGATAAATCTTTGATCCCCCACACACTGTCAAATATCTGTTTTTCTCTTTCCTGTGCTGTATCTCTAATATATTTTCATAATGGTTGTTGGTAACTCTACTCTTGTAAAGTGCTCTCATCCTCCTGGGCCATGTCCGTACTATATAAAATCATCAAAAAATAAATGAGGGGCAAGTTTACATCATGTTAGGTTGGTATAAGCAGGTTGCTGGCTGAAGCAACGTATTTCCTGTGAATACCTCCCCAAGCAAATGCATTTCAGGCAATGCTCTACCTCTAAGGATACAGAGACGAACCAACTAGGGGAGGACGATAAATTCCGCTCCACTGGTGCAGTTTGCAGAGTTTTGTTCACTCTGCGTTACGCTTGTAATGCAGATCTCCAGAGAAACTCTGCCCAAAAATGTTTGGCGGAATTGGGGTGCTATAGTGCCATTTCCTGGTGCTAGGAGGGCATCCGTCGAGATTTTCTCAACATGGGCAGTCGCGGCAGTTGCAACTGTTCGCAGTGAGAAAGCTGCAGCTCGAGTAAAGAATCTAGTTGAGCAGCAGCAAAGAAGCAGTGCCCTGTGGTGCCACACGTGGTGCCGTTTACACTGATTTTGCAGTGCGGAACAAGCTCCCAATGCAGAAAAAACAGCGAAAGCAGAGTAACATGACGATTACTGCATGCTTGCAGAACTCCACAGACTCTTGCAGAGTTTTCATCTAACTCTACAGAACTCCCCAGAGTGAAACTCCTCAAGTTCTTCTCATACCTAGAGCCAACACAGGGCTAGGGATTGTGCATAAAGCCATGTGACCAGTAGTCAACTTTCTTTTCCAAATACCCAGAGGTTGTCCTGCACTGCTTAGTCGAATATAGAGAGTGGCCGGTTATTTTATATTGCAATTGGCTGCAACCAGGCAATTGGAGTGACTATATATATATATATATATATATATATATATATATATATATATATATATATATATATGTATATATATATATAATATATATATATATATATATATATATATATATATATATATATATATATATATATATATATATATATATCGTACACAGTTATCCGGTTGCTCCTGGCATCTATCTCGGCTGCGGTCCTGCGCGGGTACGGCTTGGTCACGGTAAAGCTGTTATCAAGAAAGTGCTATTTACATACAAGTTCCTCAACATGGAAGTAGGACTGGGCTCCACGGCCAATGTGATAATGGCAGACATTTTTAACTCGTTTTTACAGAGACTTCAAAGACTATCAGTCGGGCAGAACATTAACATTTCATAAAAAGTATGATCATTTGTTCAAGAAGGCAAGTGAATCCAAGCAACCTGAAACAAGAGGAAACACAACAATAAAGGGCGAAAGTACAGCCGCAGAAGAGATCGACATATCGGATGGTAATCTGTCTGACGCATCTGGAGGTAGAGGAAGACAACAAACCTCAGCAAATGGATGAGGAAAGATCAACTTCCTCACACAATTTCAAATGCTCAACAAAGCGAAACAAAATCCACATTTGGGACAAGAGGATCAAGATTTTCGGAGGGGCCGAGGATGAGGCTTTCGAGGCAGATCCGGAGGATTCAGAGGAACAAAAAAGCAAGGGGAGAAGGAAAAGAAGATTCCAACAAACCCGGTCCAATGGTTACCAGAGCCAGAAGAGGAATGAAATGACTGTGATCAATTTATCGAAACGTGAGTTAACAACTACTGATATTGATCTATTGGCGTTAGGACTGTCATTTTGTTCCATGCGAAAAATGGACTATGTACAAACTCGCATAGATACATTCTGTTTTGTCCGTAAGTTGAAACTAAAATAGTGGTTTCAATTTCATGCGCCTAACAGAGATACAGAAGCAGGAGCCGAATTACAGGGGACTCTGAGTATATCAGACATTGAGACATTACAAACTGTAACTGAATTAGATGAGGATATTGAACATCATGACGATCCTTTATTGAATCTAGATAATTTGGATATGACAATAGACAAACCATGTAAGAGTGGCTTCAAACCTAAGTCTACATTTTTACCAATAATACACTGTGATGCAATAGATGTATTTGAGAAAAGTGTTATTAGAGATTTGAAAAAGCTACGCTATTGCAAAAAAGGTTTGGCCAAACATAATTTGACTATGCCACAGTTAAAAGCATTGGATAGCCTCAAGAACGATAGTTCCATTGTAATCCGTCAATCGCACAAAGGTGGAAATGTTGTCATGTGGGGCAAATCTGATTACTTACAAGAAGGTCTTCGTCAGCTCAATGATGGTATATGCTACCAGCCAGCATCCCAAGAGGAAGTAGCAGCATCACATTTGAAGTATGATGATATGTTGCTTCAGTGGCATGAGAGTGGAATATTGGAAAAAGGAGAATTCAATAGTTTGAGGTGCAAACACCCTAATACCCCAATTTTATATCTCCTACCAAAACTCCACAAAAACCCTACAGTACCACCAGGCAGGCCTATTGTGTCATCAATGGGGTCCCAATTGGAGATGACATCGAAATACATAGACTTCTTTTTGAGACCTTTTGTAGTTTTTCTTCCAGCCTATTTAAGGGATACTATGCATTTCCTCAATATGATCAATGATTTAACTTGGGAACCGGAGATTTTATTGGTTACACTTGATGTAACAAGCTTGTATACATCGATAAGGCATGATTTAGGCATTCAAGCCATGAGACACTTTCTCAGGGCTAGATCCATAACAACATTATTACACACTGAGATGTTAGTAGATGTGGCTTACTATTGTTTAACAAACAACTTTTTCTTCTTCAATGACAAATTGTACAGGCAGACACAGGGCACGGGATGGGCACCTGCTTCGCCCCCAGCTATGCGAATTTATTCATGGGCTGGTGGAAGGAGAAGATGTCCAGTAGCCAAGATTTCCAGGGAGAGCAGGTGATTCTTTGGACTCGATTCATAGACGACATTTTTCTAATATGGAGAGGTGACAAGTCCAGTGTAAAAACCTTTATATCCTCCCTAAATAAAAATGACTGGAATATCGAATTGACATCACATATTAGCAAGAAAAAGGTGGTATTCCTTGATGTTGAAGTTGAAGTACAGAATCATAGATTGGTAACTAAACTCCACAGGAAGACAACAGCTGGCAATAGTCTTTTATTCGCCTCAAGTGCCCATCCTTATAGCTTAATTCAAAGCATCCCTTATGGGGAATTATTAAGAGCCAAAAGGAACAACAGTACTACTGAGGAATTTGAGAAAGAGAAAGCACTGATGTGTGGTAGATTTATAGAGAGAGGGTACACTAAAAAGACAATTGATCAAGCAATTGAAAAAGTTAGCAAAGTATAGAGAGCAGATCTACTGACACCAAAACAAAGAACGTTAGAGACAAGCACAAATACAGTGAGGGTTATCACTACATACTCAGGGCAGGCTTACCAAGTGCGTAAAATACTAACACAAAACTGGCCTATTTTAAAAACTGATAGCTGCTTGCAGAAATGCTTGAATGATAACCCACAAATCACCTTCAGGAAATAGAAATCACTGAAGGATGAATTAAGTAATCATGCGATTTCATCACTGCTGAGTAAGCCTAACAGAATCTCAGGGGGATTTGAATGCTGTATGAAATGCAAAGCATGTAAGGGAAGTAAAAATTGTGCTAATATCAAAGTAGCCAACAGCACAAGAGTGTTTTCTATCAAAGGGCCCTTTGATTGTAATACAGATTATTGTGTATACTGTCTTATCTGTCCCTGCCAAAAATATTATATCCGTAGCACAATACACAGGGCAAAGATAAGAGTGCTAGAGCATAAGAGAGCTATTCGAAATAACAATGAGCAGTATCCATTTGCTCGACATTTTAAAACCCATCATGGCCAAAATGATAATCTGTTAACCTACGTGGTGTTAGATTCTGTCAAACAGTCAGTAAGAGGTGGGGACAGATTACATCAGTTAAGAATACTGGAGTCCAGATATATTATCGACTTTGAAACCCTACAACCCGTAGGCATGAATTCGAATGAGGAATTAGCAGTACATATAGCGTGATTAAGAGACAAGTGAATGATCTGGACAGAAATGCTTCTTTCAATGAAATACATCCTAAAACTGTAAAATATTTTAAATGTATAAAAAGAAATTTTACTTCAGCACTTTACACTTTTTTCACTATTATGTTTTTTGTTTGTCTTGGAACTTAGGGTGATTAAGAGTATATGGGACCACAAAAAATTATCAAGACTTTACACCTTTGGAAGGATTCAATTATGGTTACAGTGACCAATGGGCCCACTTGGGCTGAACTATTATGAATTTGTGTGCCCACTTGGGCTAGACTGCAATGGACTATTAATGAAATGAGATTATCAAGTACTGCAGAATATGACGAATATGTTTGTGTATAATTCACGTCACTGCAGAAAAGAAGTAATAAGAATGGTTATAAAATTCTTATGAAATGTAAATAATATCCTTTTCACTGTGGTTGGGCTGAATAAGTATGAATTCACATTAAAGGGATGTAGTGGCCCAGTGTGGTTGGCCAAGATGAATCACATATCAGTCCATCCATTCACAACGAAGTCCTTTGTTTTATTTGCAATGAATTTCAATTTGTTGTGCACCAGCCCATTCCAGATAAAGGATACAGTGCAAGACCTTGCACAGCCATCATTGTCTGATCTGAATAATAACTCTGTGTCTTCAGGGTACATAATGCTGTCACCCCCGTGTGCGGTAGTGCACAGATGTGGGGACAGTGCTGATGCTCGACAAACACGGAAATGGACGGCTCAGAGTTATAAAAGAGGGCACGTTTCCTAAGTTTGGTGGAAGTGATTTCGAGGTTGTTGTTTCCCTGTCGGAAAGACCTTTCTGACTCACGGAGTATCTTTTTCGACTCAAAAGGTATGTTTTGTGCATTGAGACTTGTGCTTTTGCGGTAGCATAGCCTCTGATTTTGCAGATCACAGGATTTGCATCTGCAAGAGCACTTTGTACAACTGGGGCTAGAATCTTGGATGGCACTGGGTTAATTAGATACAATTCAAGCTTTTCCTGTTATTATGTAGGCCAATGTACATACGCATGGTAGAACTCTGGCTGGACTCCACATTTAATCATTTGTGCTGTTGGATGACACCAGCTTTAGCCTTTCCACACACTGGTCAGTTTGCAGTCCTGGTAAGATCCAGTGTTGAGAGAGAACATCAACTGATCACTGTGTTGACATGGACGACAGAGAAGGGTTTGGATTTGTGGAGAATTCCCAGGTTCCTTACCCTTGATGAGGTTGATTGAGGGGATAAAAGGTCTGGGTCCTTTTGAAGGATGGAAAAGGGCAATAGAGGTCAAACCCCTTCATAAATTCTCTCCCTTTGCATGAAATAGTTCTGTATGTTTTTGCTGAACTCCATAATGCCAGTTGCCAGAATGTTGGCTGCAAATATCGCCCTTTCCAATCCTGAGTTAAATATGAAATGTGCACTGTAATGTCAAAACACTTATAGACTCATGGTCTATGGCGATAGCTAACCTAAATCTTTGGGGGTCACATTACTCCATATCTGCTCATTACTCCAGTGTTCAGTATAAAATAATTTTTGACGAAGAGAACAAAGTTACTACTTATATGTAATTGATGTGTTTACAACTACAATCCTAGCTGGAAGTCTCCTCTCCCAACTCTGAGTGTCTGATTGGTTACATCGCCAAGAACTGGGGGGCCCTCACCATCAGCTTCTCCATCCTGAACGTGGCCAAGGAGGCAGTGGTGCGGGTCGTGGGTCCAGGCTTCGGAACGGCTGCCTTCAGTGATGTCAACTTTGAGGTATGGTTACGGAGTGGTATCTATCGAACGTATATCTCCAATGAGATGTCCTGTGCTAACCATAGAGTTCGAAGAGAAGCATTCTGTTGTCTAAACATTGTAATCAAAAGTTATGTGCTAACCATAGAGTTTAAAGAGCTGTGATAACCATAGAGTTTAATCTGAAGCTCTGTTCTGACCATAGAATGAGATGAGAAACCCAATACCAACTCTATAGTACACCAGAAAGGACTTGTCAACTCCTACAATGTCCATATATTCCAAATAGTCTGCTTCCAACTATATGTGAATACACAGAGTCGCAAAGCACGGGTATTGTGCGATATCCCATTACTATACACGTGTTTGAGTAATATTAAAACAACAAACAAATGAATGTGCAATGTTGTCATCCAACAAAGGTATGTGAACTATCAGGACATCACCGAACAAGGGTGTGGACAATAAACACATATACACTATGTTTGGATGCGGAATAGAAAGTAAAGGCTGTTAACATGTTGGAATGTTCCACTGTATCTCTCTACAAACAAGCCAAGAGGGAAGACTGATTGGTAACCCATTGGAATGCACCGCTTTATCAGTATTGAAACATGCCAAGGAAATACTGCCTGATATCACATTGGAATAAAGAACTGTGCCTGTGCAATTCACAACGTGAACTTACACTTGTGAATCATTTACTCATGCAATTTACTCTTGCACTTTAAAGTACATTCTCTACTTTTGGCTATTCGAAAATCAGAAGGTAAAGAAACTCAAAAGTGTAGACTTACATGTCTCTACCCCAACTGAGGATGCTCACTGTAGTAAAGCATGGAAAAAGTTTAAAACAAAGTTTATTTAACTACAAAACAGTTAGTAAGAATATTTTTATTTTAAACATTCATGTAAATTAATTATATATTTATTTAAAATATAGGACAAAATAAACTGCATTACACCACTATTAGCTTAAGTTTGAATTAAATCTTAAAACAATTAGGCTGAAGAGAAACAAATCCAAATGGCGATATACAGATCAAGTTCTGCCCAGCGCTCATCAGATCCTGCATAATAAGGCTCTAAAGAATCAGGGTCACCTTTGCAGGTGATTTATTAGCCCGACCCATGGTTCTCGGGACCCACATTCTACAGATCCTGCGTGTATTTGGTCAAACCACTGGACTTCACATGTACCCCACTAAGTTTGTACTAATTCCGGTATGCGGACACCAGGGCCTTGAGAAGTGGGCTGAGCAGTTGTCACGCGCTACCACTGGCTTTAAGTACCTCTGTATCTATATGTCGCCCTGCTCACAGACCTCATGGGCTCGTAACATCAATCCTGTTCTTAAAAGCCTTAAAGACGAGACAGCAGTTTTGTCCTCTCTTCTGCTCTCATTATATGGGCGAACGGCAATTTTTAAAATGGTTTCCCTGCCCAGAATACTCTATAGGCTGCAGAATTTCCCATATGCCATACCACGGCTTAGTTTACTCAGGTGAATGTACATAATACATTTGTCTGGCATGACGGGCTGTGCGAGTGGCACTGAGCACATGCACGCAGTTAACCTAGAGTGGCAGGATAGCGGCAGTGGACATTTATGCCTACCTACTACATGGCCTCCCACCTACAAGTGGTCAATGAATGGTGGTACAATCCACAATCGGACCCAGCATATGCAGTGGATCATATGGCAATGGGGAATATTCAACTTCATCAACTCCAATAAAGTGTGCAAAACTTGGATTTCCTACAACCCGTCAGCAGCACTGTCTTCCGCCTATGGCGGGCTACTGTCTGACAGATGGGATGGCACGGCAGCCTGATCCAGGGGACCCCGCTGTGGCACGGCACACTGTTGCGCTCGGTAACAGCAATTACGGGATTCCTAGGGTGGGACATGGTGGATATCGACCCTTGGAGACATAGTGCAAGGCACCATTTTGAAGTCATTTCAACAGCTCAAGACAGCGTTTCAATCACACAAGTCGCAATTCTATAAATATATCCAACTTCGGCATGCACTTACCCCCATACTGCGACAGACCAATACCTGCCCGAATTCCATCCCCTACAATGACGCCTACTGATGGGTGACATAGGTGCTCACAAGATCCGCCAGTTATATCAAACCCTGACAACGCACAATCTTACCACATTACACAAGACCAGATCAGCTTGGGAGGAGGACATACTAGACTTAACCGACGATGACTGGCCGGAAGCTTTGGCCAGCACCCGAGGTGCTGCAATCTCAACACAGTACCAACTGATACAGTTTAAATACTTGCACCGTATATATTATTCTTGATTCAGACTATGGAAGATGGGTGCCATCCAGTCCCCTGTATGCTTGAGATGTGGGATAGAAGAGGGGACCTTCATGCATACTGTCTGGGGCAGTACCGCATTGCAACCATTTTGGCGAAAGGTAGCGGCTTGCCTGAGCGAGGTGGTGTTGTGGGATCCACATCTCGAGCCAAAGTTATTGTTACTACATAGCACCAATAGTATTGGGGGGAACCGATACACCAGCACGTATTGTTTTTAGCCGTCACCATTGCTAAAAGGGATATCGCCCCGCAGTGGAAAAGTGTATCTCCTCCAAAGATCGGCAGATGGAAAAATACCACAGGTGAATGTATGAATGCAGAGATTGCTGTGTTTCAGGCTCGGGATGCACCCAAAAGCATAAGAAAATATGGCTGTGGTGGGTGGACTACAGGGGCATAGAATTACCCTAACTCATCAAGTCAGACCCTTGAAAGACTATGGGCTCGATTCACAGAACTAACTTAAGACAAAATCCTAAACTTACTACTTTTGGTATTCACAGAATTTAGGATTTTGTCTTAAGTTTGTCTTAAGACAGACTTAAGACAGACTTAAGTTAGGATTTTGTCTTAAGTCTGTCTTAAGACAAACTTAAGACAAAATCCTAACTTCTGTGAATACCAAAAGTAGTAATTTTAGGATTTTGTCTTAAGTTAGTTCTGTGAATCGGGCCCTATGACCCCCTGATGAGATTTGTCTCCATACAACTGAGAGTCTGATTTGATCACTTCCGGCCACATATTCACTGGTTCGAATATAATTTGGTGGGATTTGAAAGGAACTGCACCATGTATATTGTGATATTTATATCCATCCCAATGTATCCTCCAGGACACATCCCAGTGTATACCATGTAAAATCAATAAAACATATTGTTAAAAAAATCTTTAAACAATTTATATATATTAAATAAAAATTCTTTTTCTGAAGTTTAAATAAAAATGTATTCTGACCTAAAGTAAAATAATTATATTTTTATCTATGCATTAATAAGGATTTAAAGTGAATAATAGAATTAATTAAAAATAAATTAATTATATTTGAGTAAATGTAAGTGTTACATTCATTTATACATTCAAAAAAGGTTCTAGAAATATTTTGCAACTAAATATTACATATGTTTTAGATTTCTTTTAACATTAAATTATATTTATAACTATTTTAAATAATGTAATGTATTTTAACTTTATTTTCTATGAGATTTTTTTTAAGTCCCTACCGCCAGTATTTTCTGTGGGAGGGTGTTGCAGTAACAGTGGTCGGCAATGTGTAGTGCTGGACTTACTCCAGCTATGAACCGGAGTAATTAATTACTGATTTGGGTTCCTTTTTGGCTGTAATAACTTCATAAGTGCTGTTTTTGTAATAGTAATGGTATGTTATACAGGATTGTAGAGCGTAGTGGTCATTTTTTGCTTGCTCACGGTCCTCACCGTCAAGTTGGTGACCTCGAGCGAGCAAAATGACATCCGAGCAAGACTTTTTCCTCATTCGTGATCACCAACATCAAGTTGCCGATCGCGAGCGCGGAAAATAAACCTCCCGGCGAGATTCTCAACGCGGGGAGTTCTGGTTTCTCATTGCAAGTGGTTGTGTATGCTCACGACCGCTCGCAATGAGAAACTACCAGTCTGTGTTGAGAAAGCTGCCGCTCGAGTAGAAAACTACTCGAGCGGCAAAAAATGACCGGTTGCACTGTACAAGATCCGGTTTGCACCGATTGCACAGTGCGGACAAGCATCTGGCACTGTGCAATCCGTGTGAACAGCATTTTGCACAGTGCACTACGCACTTCGCGTAGCTACGCGTAGCGCTACTACGCGAACTACGCCCAGGGTTAATGAGTAGTGGCACTTCATTCCACGCTTTTGTAGCGATGTAGGAAAATGCTCGACTGAGGGATCTGGCTTTCCGTATGCATGGGATGTGTGCGAGTAGGAGGTCAAACGAGCAGAGGTGCCTAGAAGCTTTGTAGAATCAGATGTGATTGTTGAGTACTGCTATGCCAATGTTATGTAGTGCCTTGAAAGTGTGGGTGAGAAGTTTGAATTGTGTTCATTTATGTATGGGAAGCCAGTGGACCGCTTTCAGATGTAGTGTGATGTGAGTCCGGCATGGACGGTTGTACCTGATTCTGGCCATCGTGCGGGCTTACTCTTTGGCAGAGGAGCGCATGCCACCCCCCCCCCCTCCCTAAACCCACCTCATTCCTCCCTAAACCTTGTAATAACTATGCCCTTTTTCTAGCCACTCTGCTGTCCCTCCCACATTTACTACTTAGTAGTAAACTTACATGTGCAAGGATTTCCCCACAGAAAAAATAGGAGCGGTGGGAGAATTATCCTCATAGGTTTGTGAATATCATTTTGCAGTATTTTAATTTAACTACTGTAATACAAAATAATGTATTAAAAAGTGCAGTTTGTGAATATGACCCTGTATGTATAGGAGCATACGAGGAGAGGCAAGCCTGTATCACACTAGTTTGAGACAATATATAGAACAACCCTGTGTGAGGTGGGCGGAGAGAAGGTTGGGTTTCTATATGTATACAGAATGCCTGGGACTACAGAGCACCCACACCCCACACTTATGTGTGTCATTGTCTAATCAATGTGTGATCACAGCATGCTGCAGGAAGAATACATGTTTCTGGGATTGATTTTACCATAAGGGTATGAGAATCAAATATGAAATGCACCAGTGCTAAAATTCCTGTCTCTTAATAGGTGAAAACCAGTAACGAATCCCACACCATAGGCCGGATCACAAGAGTATGGAGAGGGGTTCGGAAGGAGATGTTCAGTTCCAATGACCACTACTCAGTCCAGTTCCCCATCGACCTGGACGTCAAGGTCAAGGCACTGTTGATGTCGACAGGCATCTTCCTCGTGAGTATAGTTATTCATAAACCTTCATCTGCCCATTGAAAGGAACCTTCATCCGTCCACTCACAGGCTTTATTTAATCTAATAGGATCGTAGTAGGTGCCTGCTACCTCTAAGGCACTCTCCTGGTACCCATGTGTGCAGGAATGGCTCCAAGTCATTTAGTTGAAGAAGATTTGCCACTTTAATGAACAAATCTACATCAGCTATTCTCACACATCACCCACCAACAATAGTACACATCAGATAGAACTCCAGATTCTGTCATGCACACAGCCCTGCTACAAGCCAAAAATACATTGCTACATCATTATCAAGTTATATTTATACATCATCGTAAATCACTTGTACACATTTGACACAAGCTTTTTATGTCTCCAAGCCATATAGCTAGAAAAGCGGTTGCACTTCAACAGCACATCCATGCAAGCTATACTGACACATCTACAGCCTCTCATCATCTTACACATCAACTCAATTAAAGATGTTAACCTAACTGTGCCACACATTAACCCATCTAAAGATGTTAACTTAAAAGTACCACACATCAACCCACTTAAAAATGTTAACTTAAGAGTACCACACATCAACCCACCTAAAGATGTTAGCTTAAACACACCACACATCAACCCACCTAAAGATGTTAACGTAAACGCATCACACATCAACCCACCTAAAGATGTTAATGTAAACGTATCACACATCAACCCACCTAAAGATGTTAACTTTAATGTACCACATATCAACCCACACAAAGATGTTAACGTAAAAGCATCACACATAAACCCACCTAAAGATGTTAGCTTAAACGTGCCACACATCAACTAACCTAAAGATGTTAACTTAAACGTACCACACATAAACTCACCCAAAGATGTTGACTTAAACGTACCACATATCAACCTACCAAAAGATGTTAACTTAAACGTACCACACATCAATCCAACTAAAGGTGTTACTGTTAACTTAAACGCACCACACATCAACCAACCTAAAGATGTTAACGTAAACGTATCACACATCAACCCACCTAAAGATGTTAACTTTAATGTACCACATATCAACCCACCCAAAGATGTTAACGTAAAAGCATCACACATAAATCCAGCTAAAGATGTTGGCTTAAACGTGCCACACATCAACTAACCCAAAGGTGTTAACTTAAATGTACTATACTGTACATCAACCCACATAAAGATGTTAACATAAACTTACCACATATCTACACACACATGAAATGGTATGAAGCCCACACAATGTACTAAGAAGCCTCAAAACATAACAACCACCTGAAGCTGAATAATGGACAGCTGTACACCCAGCTGAAGGAAGCAAATGGCAAAGTCCTTTGGCACCAACATCCATTCATATAACGCGGCAGACAGGTCCATATCAGGATCTAACCAGCCTCTTCCTTTATAGTTTATCACTGAACAATAACTTATTCAATCCTACCTTCACCTTTCACTGTCCAGTATGATCTACCTGGAAACAACATGAAATACAACCAACAGATCAGTTTGACTCCAGATAACAAGAATGGCAGATCTGTAAAGGGAGCAAATGTTATCAGAGGTCTTTGTAACCAAGTGTTGCCATCAGGTGGTTGAAACACACTGTACAAATGCCAGCACATATCATACCTTTCACCAGTTCTCAAA
The DNA here is from genome assembly GCF_964263255.1 of Lissotriton vulgaris. NCBI lineage: Eukaryota > Metazoa > Chordata > Amphibia > Caudata > Salamandridae > Lissotriton > Lissotriton vulgaris. Next base: position 783,247,117 of record NC_141700.1, on the reverse strand, counting down.
GTCCAGGCTTGTGGTTTGCATAGGCCCTAACAAAGGGGGATTGTTTGCAGCAATGTCACAGGATTAAAATGCCAGGCACAAGATGTTATATCCTTTACTCACTGGAAAGGCTGTGGTGGCAGATGCCATGGTGTGTACAATGCAGTGGTTCGTAAGGGTACAGCTGGTAGTGTAGGTGGTCCCTATGGGGTAAGTGTAGCTCTTGACTTCTATGGCAAAGTGTCAAGAAGGGGATACAAACACCTCTAACACAAATAACTTAGCATTACATATTTATTCTATGTATTTATTTCTGTTTACAACTCTCCAAACTCATGCGTCTCTCCTGGATCATGAGGGATGCCTTAGTTTGGAGAGTTAGGAAACAGAAATTGCGGTGCAAGACTAAAGCACACTTGTAAAACAGATTTAATTTTGATGATGAAAGGCCTCCTTTCCAAATTTCAGCTCCTCCGGTCACATACAATACAATAATGCACTTTTCTGCAAAGAATTTGTCAACTTGAGCAACCTCCTTGAGGTTTGTTTCACACTGACCCAGTGATGTTCACATGATTGCACAGTGCCTATATATCTTCTATCCAAAATAGCATGTTTGAATGGGGAACATCCTTTATGACGAAACTTTAACAACGTGGTACTGTTACCACGCTACTTTTACAATGCAAGTCGTTACAACGACTTGCGCTGGGGGGCGCTCTAGGATAGTAAATAGTTTAATTTACTATCCAACTCCTTCCCTAGAGTCCACGGGGACTAGAGTTGGAATAGTAAATAAAACTATTTACTATCCAGCGCCCCCAACGCAAGTCGTTGTAACGACTTGCGTTGTAAAAGTAGCGTTGTAATGGTACGCGTTGTCAAAGTACGCGTCGTAACATCATACATCCTGTTTTAATACTTATTTTGAAAACTGTTCGAAGACTGATGTTTAAAGATTCTCTTGATTGGTGGAAAAATTGCCCAAATCAGTTGGTGTCTCCTATATATTTCTGCATCCTGATGATAACGCGTTTTAAATAAATTAAGTCCAGGGGTCGAAACGCCAACAAAAATATTATATGTGGGCTGTTTTTCAAGAAACTGATTGTGGCTATCAACACTCGCCTAGCGGAGGTTGATCTCTAACACTCTATTATCTCTATCAGCCGCATGTATATATTTCTGTACTTAGCAAGTATGTACTTTCTACTCTTATGGTCACTTTCACTGTGCCATCACCCCCTTTTTTGGGAACAGCTTCTGTTCGATAGAGCAAATCTAAGTTTTACTTCTCACTGTCAACAATCAAATAAAAAGTTGCTAAAATGAAATAAAAAGATAAATATGTAATGCTGAGTTATTTGTGTTAGAGGTGTTTGTACCCCCTTCTTGACATGTTGCCGTGGAAGTCAAGGGCTACACTTCCCCCATAGGGACCACATTTTTGCAAAAGATTATCCGGCCCAGGTCCCTGGTTACTGGTTTGCCCCTTTTGTTTCAGAGGTTAGCTGGTACGGTAGAGCCTTCACAGTGGGAGTGCAGGTTTACAGACTACACAAGCCCTGAAGAGGAATGTGTGACAAGTTTAACACCAGGTGGGATGTTGTGTACCAGTTAAGGGGATGTGAAACGTGATGTCTAGCTTCTGATGGAGAGGGGAGACAGAAACGATAGAAAACTAGTGATCCCACATAGGCTGAACCTGTTGGGGCCATGACTGGGTGATTGTATAAAGGTTAAGTAGATTGCACATCTGTTGTGGATATATTCACCAACCCTGTTTCTTCTCCCACCCAGGATCACTTATATTATGAACAGAGAAACAAGGACTAAGTGACATCAACCCTCCAAAGACTGCAGCAACTCTGTCCATGGACCCTCCCCCTACAGGAGAGGAAGCTAAGAAGCCCTATTATAGTCCAGTGGGTGATGACACCCCTGCACTTCACTTTCCTGACACTTTATCACACCTGTTTGTGCCTGCACCACAAGCGCACTTCGGGCCCTGCTACGGCAGTGCTGGACACATGTCAAGGGAATGGCTGCAGTGTGGGGTAGAGGCCTCTACATCTACAGACCTCCTCTTCCAGGAAAGCTGGGATCTCATATGTAACTCTAAAATTACCACAACTGGACTAATGCCCCTCATTCGGTGTCTTTGGGGTTCAGTCAAAGGAATGATAAAGTCTGCATCACAACACTGAACAATTTATTACAAAACAGTCAAGTCTTGCATTTGCCAATACAGAGATGTTTTTTTAGCAAGCAGTGTGTGTGTGTTTTGTGAAGAGGCATCCTTTAGATCTGTGTCATTTCTGTTCTGTGTATGTGAAGGAAGCTTGCACTGCTGATGCACATGTAGCTGTTTCTAGGCCTGCACTACTGATATCTGTTCTGTCTGCTCTGCTTTGAGGGAGCTATGCGCTGCCGCCATTGTTCCTGTACCTGTTCTTGGTGCTAAGAAAGCTTGCACTGGTGGTTAAAGGAGCTATGCCCTGCCGACATTGTTCCTGTACCTGTTCTTGGTGCTAAGAAAGCTTGCACTGGTGGTTAAAGGAGCTATGCCCTGCCGACATTGTTCCTGTACCTGTTCTTGGTGCTAAGAAAGCTTGCACTGATGGTTAAAGGAGCTATGCACTGCAGCCATAGTTAGCCATGAAGCTAAAAGATAGCATGAATAAGCATTGGCATGTAATTATGATGGACAAAACATTAAAAGAACACATTGGCACACAACCCCAAATTACATATCGTAGGGGACGAACATTAGGGACCCTACTAAGCCCAAGCTATCCAATACAAAGATCAGAAACTTGGCTAGACTTATATTCCAAGGGCTTTAACAAGTGTGGCCACTGTGGCGTATGTAACTATACTTTGGATAAGATCAAGGATTTTCACATAGATGGTTGTAAAAAATACACAATTTTAACAAATATCACGTGTAGCACCAAATACGTTGGGTATATTATTCAATGTAAATGTCTTAAGATATATGTGGGAAGCACAATCAGAATGTTGAAAGACTGCATGGGGGAACATGTCAGAGCTTTGAAACATAATGAGACTAGATATCCCACGGCGGAACATATTAATAACTGTCCAGCACAAAATGCAAGTAAAAACTTTGTATTTTTTGGGATTGATCAAATTAAACTCAGCCCACGGGGTGGTAACAGGGAGCTGTTACTACGCAGATGTGAAGCTAAATGGATTATGCGCTTAAAAGCCGTGGATAACGGAATGCATTTTGATCATGAGCTACAGTTCTTTCTGGGGGATCGAAATGTGATTCAGACTATTTTTATTCAATCATATGTTGGTTCACGGTGGACTTAGGGTAGGGTATGATGAACAATCTATGGTCACTCTCTCCTAACAAACTTGTTCAGACTAGCACATGAATAACTCTCTGTGAACAAGGTATACGTCTGTTAAGCAATACCAAATGAATTTGAATGAATATTGTTATCAATGTTTTGTACAATCCAAATGCACCCTAACTGATTTATGTGAGTACGTGTAGCTCACAGGCTTCTTTTGCAATATTACTCATGATATATCCCTGCCATAAATATGAATATCCTTAAGCATATGAAATACTTTGTCCACTAAACGGGTTCCTAACTAATAATCAAATAGCTCTTGTATTTATCGGCATAGGATCACAGTGACCCGATTTATATATGACGGTCATTGTAACTATGAGAATCGAGTCTTTTATTTACTCTTAATGCGTACTCTAGCTAGTACAAAAATGCTCCGGCCCTATTCTAAGATGGCGGCCACTTGTGGACACAATACGGTGGTCCGTCCTTTATATCTGCTAATGTGCACATTACTGCACATATGCAGAACAAGCGCACACTTGCCTGTACACGGGCAGGACGCCGCGGTTAATAAGGAGCTCAAACTTATACGGTAAGAGTCAGACTACAGCGGGAAACATATTACGGGAGGCTCTATTATCTTCAACCTCGTGGCGAGATAGTGGGTAACTAAACCCCATTATTTAATTGTGATTACAGGGATACGGATATACAATAAGCCTGTGGGATTCGACCTCAATAATTTTGGAAAATATTGGCAAGTTGCAATCAATGGAGGTAAGCCTTCTCAAATCCTAACACAGATTATTGATAACATAGGACAGGTTAATACTGTCTATGCAGAATTAGTGCAAATTAGCCTCATTAATAAGGGTGTAATATATACTTTTAGGCATGCAGCCTCAATAGACGTGAGTAAGCAGCCAGGTTAATACGGCAGCTCAGAAAAACTCCGATTTTGGGAAAGAAATATTTACAATACTGGAGGGAACCATCGATAAGGTAGGAACTTGTTCCATTGGCAGGCAACAGTTGAATAATATGATCTCTATATATATGTCACCTGAATAATGGGTCTGGACTATTTTGATCATTATATGTCGCTTTTCAGGATTGATCCTGATTTTGTGAAGGTACCAGCATCTTATTTTGATGCACAATTTTCATTTATCACTAGCACTTGGGTTGTACAAAATATTTGGAAATTATCGCGGTAAATAATGGGTCTAGAGAATACTAATAGACACCATAAGCAATCATGTATCATTGCAACTAGTACTTAACTTATGAGATATGTAAATACTGTGTTTTAAATAGTAGCATGTTGGCTACCATGCACCTATGTTTCTTTACGGTCTTGACACGGTCTGCATGAGAACGGTGGTTGGTTTTTAGAACCATATGTAAGAATATGATTACAAATATACGTACTTTGTATTATTTCCAGCCTTGACGAAGCCGTAGGTGTCTTGAACCTAGGCGAAACGCGTTGGCGCAAGGAGTGGAGTGTTGTGGAATAAAAGATATCTGGCATAAAACCATTATTTTGGAGTTGAAGCTTGGACTTATAATTTGCAATTGCATTTGAATTTTTTGTGTGCTGCCGGGCATTGTGTTTTATGTGATTTCAACTTTGGTTGATAACTAGTGGAGGAGGGGTGTTGTCTCCCAAAATTCTTGGATGCACCAGCATTATTACCAGAGGAATTAGATTCATATGCTTAAATTCTATATGAGCGCCAGTTACCCGCAACACACGAAAGTGTAGACAGGTGCAGTAGTTGTGTATGAGGGAAGCTTGCATGGCAATCTTCTGTGCTGCACTTATTTTGTGGTGGAGGTTTGCACTTCTACTTTTCATTCAGTATTGACAGTATTTTGTGAGCTGGAGACCTCCCCATCAGACTTCAGTGCTCTTGCTGCTTTGTAAGGGAGAATTATACAACTGCTTCCCTGCTCTGACTGTCTGAATGGGGGCAGCACAGCTCCTTTCCTTGCTGTACCTGTTTGAGAGGGATGCCAGCACAGCTCCTTTCCTTGCTGTACCTGTTTGAGAGGGATGCCAGCACAGCTCCTTTCCTTGCTGTACCTGTTTGAGAGGGAGGCCAGCACAGCTCTCATCCATGCTGTATCTGTTTTAGGGGGCAGCACAGCTCCTTTCCGTGCTCTACCTGTTTGAGAAGGGGCCCAGCACAGCTGCTTTCCATGATGTACCTGTTTGAGAAAGGGTAGCACAGCTCCTTCCGTACTGTCCCTGCTTGAGAGGGTGCCCAGCACAGCTCCTTTCCACACTGTACCTGTTTGAGAGGGTGCCCAGCACAGCTCCTTTCCATGCTGTACATGTTTGAGAGGGGGGCCAGCACCGCTCCCTTCCATGCTGTACCTGCTTGAGAGGGTGCCCAGACCAGCTTCATTCCATTTTGTACCTGTTTGAGAGAGAGGCCATCACAGCTCCCTTCCATGCTGTACCTGTTTGAGAGGGAGGACAGCACAGCTCACTTCCATGCTGTACCTGCTTGAGAGGGTGCCCAGACCAGCTTCATTCCATTTTGTACCTGTTTGAGAGAGAGGCCATCACAGCTCACTTCCATGCTGTACCTGTTTGAGAGAGTGCCCAGACCAGCTTCATTCCATTTTGTACCTGTTTGAGAGCGGGCCAGCACAGCTCCTTTCCATGCTGTACCTGTTTGAGAGGGAGGACAGCACAGCTCACTTCCATGCTGTACCTGTTTGAGAGAGTGCCCAGACCAGCTTCATTTCATTTTGTACCTGTTTGAGAGCGGGCCAGCACAGCTCCTTTCCATGCTGTACCTGTTTGAGAGGGGGGCCAGCACCGCTCCCTTCCATGCTGTACCTGCTTGAGAGGGTGCCCAGACCAGCTTCATTCCATTTTGTACCTGTTTGAGAGAGAGGCCATCACAGCTCACTTCCATGCTGTACCTGTTTGAGAGAGTGCCCAGACCAGCTTCATTCCATTTTGTACCTGTTTGAGAGCGGGCCAGCACAGCTCCTTTCCATGCTGTACCTGTTTGAGAGGGAGGACAGCACAGCTCACTTCCATGCTGTACCTGTTTGAGAGAGTGCCCAGACCAGCTTCATTCCATTTTGTACCTGTTTGAGAGCGGGCCAGCACAGCTCCTTTCCATGCTGTACCTGTTTGAGAGAGAGGCCATCACAGCTCCTTTCCATGCTTTACCTGTTTGAGAGAGAGGCTATCACAGCTCCTTTCCATGCTGTACCTGTTTAGTAGGGAGGCAGCACAGCTCCATTCTATGCTATACCTGTTTGAGAGGGGGTAGCACAGCTCCTTTCTATGTTGTACCTGTTTGCGAGGTTGCCCACCAGAGCCCCCTTCCGTGCTGTACCTGTTTGAGAGAGAGGCTATCACAGCTCCTTTCCATGCTGTACCTGTTTAGTAGGGAGGCAGCACAGCTCCATTCTATGCTATACCTGTTTGAGAGGGAGTAGCACAGCTCCTTTCTATGTTGTACCTGTTTGCGAGGTTGCCCACCAGAGCCCCCTTCCGTGCTGTACCTGTTTGAGAGGGGCTCCAGCACAGCTCCTTTCCATGCTGTACCTGTTTGAAAGGAGGCAGCACAGCTCATTTCTTTGTTGTACTTGTTTGACAGGTTGCCCAGCACACCTCCTTCACATGCTGTACCTGTTTGAGAGGGGGTCAGCACAGCTTCTTTCCAAGCTGTTCCTGTTTGAGAGGGTGCCCGGCACAGCTCCTTCCCATGCTGTACCTATTTGAGAGGGGCCACAGCACAGCTCCCTCCCATGCTGCACCTGTTTGAGAGGGGACCAGCACAGCTTCTTTCAATGCTGTACCTGTTTGAGAGGTTGCCCACCACAGCTCCATTCCATGTTGTACCTGTTTGATAGGGGTCAGCACAGCTCCCTTCCGTACTGTTCCTGTTTGAGATGGTGCCCAGCACAGCTCCATTTCATGCTGTACCTGTTTGAGAGGGGGCCCAGCACCGCTCCGTTCCGTGCTGTGCCTATTTAAGGGGGTGCCCAGCACAGCTTCTTTCTGTGCTGTTCCTGTGTGAGAGGGGCCAGCACAGCTCCTTTCCACACTGTACCTGTTTGAGAGGGTGCAGCAAAAGCTTTCTTCCATGCTGTATCTGTTTGAGAGGGGGACCAGCACAGCTCCTTTCCATTCTGTACCTGTTTGAGAGGGGCCAGCACAGCTCCTTTCCACACTGTACCTGTTTGAGACGGAGGCCAGCACAGCTCCTTTTCATGCTGTACCTGTTTGAGAGATAGGCCATCACAGCTCCTTTCCATGCTGTACCTGTTTGAGAGGGTGCCCAGACCAGCTTCATTCCATTTTGTGCCTGTTTGAGAGGGTGCCCAGACCAGCTTCATTCCATTTTGTACCTGTTTGAGAGGGTGCCCGGCACAGCTTCTTTCCATGCTGTACCTGTTGAGAGGATACCCAGTACAGCTTCTTTCAATGCTGTACCTGTTTGAGAGATTGCCCACCACAGCTCCATTCCATGTTGTACCTGTTTGATAGGGGCGAGCACAGCTCCTTACCACGCTGCACCTGTGAGAGATGTGGCCGCACACCTTCTTTCCATGTTGTACCTGTTTCAGAGGGAGGCCAGCAAAGCTCCCTTACATGCTGTACCTGTTTGGAAGGGTGCCCAGCACAGCTTCTTTCCATGCTGCACCTGTTTGAGAGAAGGCCCAGCACAGCTCCCTTCCATGCTGTACCTGTGTGAGAAAGAGGCCAGCACAGCTCCTTTCCATGCTGTACTTGTTTGATAGGCAGGCAGCACAGCTCCTTTCTATGCTGTACCTATTTGATAGAGGGCAACACAGCTCCTTTATATGTTGTACCTGTTTGAGAGGTTGCTCAGCACAGCTCTTTTCTATGCTGTACCTGTTTGAGAGGGTGCAGCAAAAGCTCCCTTCCATGCTGCACCTGTTTGAAAAGGGGACCAGCGCAGCTCCTTTCCATTCTGTACCTGTTTGAGAGGGGCCAGCACAGCTCCTTTCCACACTAAACCTGTTTGAGAGGGAGGCCAGCACAGCTCCTTTCCATGCTGTACCTGTTTGAGAGATAGGCCATCACAGCTCCTTTCCATGCTGTACCTGTTTGAGAGAGGGGCTATCACAGCTCCTTTCCATGCTGTACCTGTTTAGTAGGGAGGCAGCACAGCTCCATTCTATGCTATACCTGTTTGAGAGGGGGTAGCACAGCTCCTTTCTATGTTGTACCTGTTTGAGAGGGGGACCAGCACAGCTCCTTTCTATGCTGTACCTGTTTGAGAGGTTGCCCAGCACAGCTCCTTTCCACTCTGTACCTGTTTGAGAGGGGGCAGCACAGCTTCTTTCCATGCTGTACCCGTTTTAGAGGGAGGCCAGCACAGCTCCCTTCCATGCTGTTTCTGTTTGAGAGGGGGACCAGCACAGCTCCTTTCCATGCTGTACCTGTTTGAGAGGGTGCCCAGACCTGCTTCATTGCACAATTCCTTCACATGCTGTACGTGTTTGAGAGGGGGACCAGCACAGCTCCTTTCCATGCTGCACCTGTTTGAGAGGGTGCCCAGACCTGCTTCATTGCACAATTCCTTCACATGCTGTACGTGTTTGAGAGGGGGTCAGCACTGCTTCTTTCCATGCCGTACCTGTTTGAGAGGGTGCCCCCCACAGCTCCTTCCCATGCTGTACCTGTTTGAGAGGGGCCCCAGCACAGCTCCCTCCCATGCTGTACCTGTTTGAGAGGCCAGCACAGCTTCTTTCCATGCTGTACCTGTTTCAGAGGGGGCCCAGAACAGCTTCTTTCCATGCTCTACCTGTTTGAGAGGGGCCCCAGCACATCTCCCTTTCGTACTTTCCCTGTTTGAGAGGGGGCAGCACAGCTCCTTTCCATGCTGTTACTGTTTGAGAGGGGCCAGCACAGCTCCTTTCCACACTGTACCTGTTTGAGAGGGTGCAGAAAAAGCTCCCTTCCATGCTGCACCTGTTTGAAAGGGGGACCAGCACAGCTCATTTCCATTCTGTACCTGTTTGAGAGGGGCCAGCACAGCTCCTTTCCACACAGTACCTGTTTGAGAGGGAGGCCAGCACAGCTCCTTTCCATGCTGTACCTGTTTGAGAGATAGGCTATCAAAGCTCCTTTCCATGCTGTACCTGGTTAGTAGGGAGGCAGCACAGCTCCATTCTATGCTATACCTGTTTGAGAGGTTGCCCACCAGAGCCCCCTTCCGTGCTGTACCTGTTTGAGAGGAGGCAGCACAGCTCATTTCTTTGTTGTACCTGTTTGACAGGTTGCCCAGCACAGCTCCTTCACATGCTGTACCTGTTTGAGAGGGGGTCAGCACAGCTTCTTTCCATGCTGTACCTGTTTGAGAGGGTGCCCGGCACAGCTCCTTCCCATGCTGTACCTGTTTGAGAGGGGCCCCAGCACAGCTCCCTCCCATGCTGTACCTGTTTGAGAGGGGGCCAGCACAGCTTCTTTCCATGCTGTACCTGTTTGATAGGGGTCAGCACTGCTCCCTTCCGTACTGTTCCTGTTTGAGATGGTGCCCAGCACAGCTCCATTTCATGCTGTACCTGTTTGAGAGGGGGCCCACCACAGCTCCATTCCATGTTTTACCTGTTTGATAGGGGCTAGCACAGCTCCTTTCCACGCTGTACCTGTTTGAGAGAGGGCAGCACACCTTCTTTCCATGTTGTACATGTTTCAAAGGGAGGCCAGCAAAGCTCCCTTCCATGCTGTACCTGTTTGAGAGGGTGCCCGGCACAGCTTCTTTCCATGCTGTACCAGTGGAGAGGATACCCAGTACAGCTTCTTTCAATGCTGTACCTGTTTGAGAGGTTGCCCACCACAGCTTCTTTCCATGCTGTACCTGTTTGATAGGGGTCAACACAGCTCCCTTCCGTACTGTTCCTGTTTGAGATGGTGCCCAGCACAGCTCCATTTCATGCTGTACCTGTTTAAGAGGGGGCCCAGCACCGCTCCGTTCCGTGCTGTACCTGTTTGGAAGGGTGCCCAGCACAGCTTCTTTCCATGCTGCACCTGTTTGAGAGAAGGCCGAGCACAGCTCCCTTCCATGCTGTACATGTGTGAGAAAGAGGCCAGCACAGCTCCTTTCCATGCTGTACTTGTTTGATAGGGAGGTAGCACAGCTCCTTTCCATGCTGTACCTGTTTGATAGGGGGCAGCACAGCTCCTTTATATGTTGTACCTGTTTGAGAGGCTGCTCAGCACAGCTCTTTTCTATGCTGTACCTGTTTGACAGGGGGCAGCACAGCTCTTTTCTACGTTCTATTTGTTTGAGAGGTTGCCCAGCACAGCTTCTTTCATGCTGTACCAATTTGAGAGGTTGCCCAGAACAGCCCCTTTCCATACTGTACATGTTTGTCAGGGGGCACAGCTTCTTTCCATGCTGTACCTGTTTGAGAGGGGGCCCAGCACAGCTCCCTTCCATGCTCTACCTGTTTGAGAGGTTGCCCAGCACAGCTCATTTCCGCGCTGTACCTGTTTGAGAGGGGGCAGCACAGCTTCTTTCCATGCTGTACCCGTTTCAGAGAGAGGCCAGCACAGCTTCCTTCCATGCTGTTTCTGTTTGAGAGAGAGGCCAGCACAGCTCCCTTACATGCTTTTTCTGTTTGAGAGGGGGACCAGCAGAGCTCCTTTCCATGTTATACCTGTTTGATAGGGGCCAGCATAGCTCCTTTCCATGCTGTACCTGTTTGAGAGGGTGCCCAGACCAGCTTCATTCCATTTTGTACCTGTTTGAGAGGGGTCAGCACAGCTCCTTTCCGTACTGTCCCTGTTTGATAGGGGGGCCAGCACTGCTCCCTTCTGTGCTGTTCCTGTTTAAGAGGGTGCCCAGCACAGCTTCTTTCCGTGCTGTTCCTGTGTGAGAGGGGCCAGCACAGCTCCTTTCCACACTTTACCTGTTTGAGAGGGTGCAGCAAAAGCTCCCTTCCATGCTGTACCTGTTTGAGAGATAGGCCATCACGGCTCCATTCCATGATGTACCTGTTTAGTAGGGAGGCAGCACAGCTCTGTTCTATGCTATACCTGTTTGTGAGGGGATAGCACAGATCCTTTCTATGTTGTACCTGTTTGACAGGTTGCCCAGCACAGCTCCTTCCCATGCTGTACCTGTTTGAGAGGGGCTCCAGCACAGCTCCTTTCCATGCTGTACCTGTTTGAAAGGAGGCAGCACAGCTCATTTCTTTGTAGTACCTATTTGACAGGTTGCCCAGCACACTTCCTTCACATGCTGTACCTGTTTGAGAGGGACCCCAGCACAGCTCCCTCCCATGTTGTACCCGTTGGAGAGGTGTCCAGCACAGCTTCTTTCCAAGCTGTACCTGTTTGACAGGGTGCCCGGCACAGCTCCTTCCCATGCTGTACCTATTTGAGAGGGGCCACAGCACAGCTCCCTCCCATGCTGTGCCTGTTTGAGAGGGGGCCAGCACAGCTTCTTTCCATGCTGTACCTGTTTGAGAGGGGCCCAGCACAGCTCCTTTCCATGTTGTACCTGTTTGATAGGGGTCAGCACAGCTCCTTACCACGCTGCACCTGTGAGAGATGGGGCAGCACACCTTCTTTCCATGTTGTACCTGTTTCAGAGGGAGGCCAGCAAAGCTCCCTTACATGCTGTACCTGTTTGGAAGGGTGCCCAGCACAGCTTCTTTCCATGCTGCACCTGTTTGAGAGAAGGCCCAGCACAGCTCCCTTCCATGCTGTAACTGTGTGAGAAAGAGGCCAGCACAGCTCCTTTCCATGCTGTACTTCTTTGATAGGGAGGCAACACAGCTCCTTTATATGCTGTACCTGTTTGAGAGGTTGCTCAGCACAGCTTCTTTCATGCTGTACCAATTTGAGAGGTTGCCCAGCACAGCCCCGTTCCATACTGTACATGTTTGAGAGGGGGCACAGCTCAACTTCTTTCCATGCTGTACCTGTTTGAGAGGGTGCCCAGCACACCTTCTTTCCATAGTGTACCTGTTTGAGAGGTTGCCCAGCACAGCTCCTTTCCACGCTGTACCTGTTTGAGAGGGGGCAGCACAGCTTCTTTCCATGCTGTACCCATTTCAGAGGGAGGCCAGCACAGCTCCCTTCCATGCTGTTTCTGTTTGAGAGGGAGGCCAGCACAGCTCCCTTCCATGATTTTTCTGTTTGAGAGAGGGACCAGCACAGCTCCTTTCCATGTCGTACCTGTTTAATAGGGGCCAGCACAGCTCCTTTCCGCACTGTACCTGTTTGAGAGGGGGCAGCACAGCTTCTTTCCATGCTGTACCTGTTTGAGAGGGGGCCTAGCACCGCTCATTTCCGTGCTGTGCCTGTTTAAGAGGGTGCCCAGCACAGCTTCTTTCCGTGCTGTTCCTGTGTGAGAGGGGCCAGCACAGCTCCTTTCCACACTGTACCTGTTTGAGAGGGTGCAGCAAAAGCTCCCTTCCATGCTGTATCTGTTTGAGAGGGGGACCAGCACAGCTCCTTTCCATTCTGTACCGGTTGGAGAGGGGCCAGCACAGCTCCTTTCCACACTCTACCTGTTTGAGAGGAAGGCCAGCACAGCTCCTTTCCATGCTGTACCTGTTTGAGAGATAGGCCATCACAGCTCCTTTCCATGCTGTACCTGTTTGAGAGAGAGGCTATCACAGCTCCTTTCCATGCTGTACCTGTTTAGTAGGGAGGCAGCACAGCTCCATTCTATGCTATACCTGTTTGAGAGGGGGTAGCACAGCTCCTTTCTATGTTGTACCTGTTTGAAAGGCTGCCCACCAGAGCCCCCTTCCGTGCTGTACCTGTGTGAGAGGGGCTCCAGCACAGCTCCCTTCCATGCTGTACCTGTTTGAGAGGTGGCAGCACAGCTCATTTCTTTGTTGTACCTGTTTGACAGGTTGCCCAGCACACTTCCTTCACATGCTGTACCTGTTTGAGAGGGGGTCAGCACAGCTACTTTTCATGCTGTACCTGTTTGAGAGGGTGCCCGGCACTGCTCCTTTCCATGCTGTACCTGTTTGAAAGGGGCCCCAGCACAGCTTCCTCCCATGCTGTACCTGTTTGAGAGGGGGCCAGCACAGCTTCTTTCCAAGCTGTACCTGTTTGAGAGGGTGCCCGGCACAGCTCCTTCCCATGCTGTACCTGTTTGAGAGGGGCTACAGCACAGCTCCCTCCCATGCTGTGCCTGTTTGAGAGGGTGCCCAGACCAGCTTCATTCCATTTTGTACCTGTTTGAGAGGGTGCCCGGCACAGCTTCTTTTCATGCTGTACCTGTTGAGAGGATACCCAGTACAGATTATTTTAATGCTGTACCTGTTTGAGAGGTTGCCCACCACAGCTCCATTCCATGTTGTACCTGTTTGATAGGGGCGAGCACAGCTCCTTTCCACGCTGCACCTGTGAGAGATGGGGCAGCACACCTTCTTTCCATGTTGTACCTGTTTCAGAGGGAGGACAGCAAAGCTCCCTCACATGCTGTACCTGTTTGGAAGGGTGCCCAGCACAGCTTCTTTCCATGCTGCACCTGTTTGAGAGAAGGCCGAGCACAGCTCCCTTCCATGCTGTACATGTGTGAGAAAGAGGCCAGCACAGCTCCTTTTCATGCTGTTCTTGTTTGAAAGGGAGGCAGCACAGCTCCTTTCTATGCTGTACCTATTTGATAGAGGGCAACACAGCTCCTTTATATGTTGTACCTGTTTGGGAGGTTGCTCAGCACAGCTCTTTTCTATGCTGTACCTGTTTGAGAGGGGGCAGCACACCTCTTTTCTACGGTCTATCTGTTTGAGAGGTTGCTCAGCATAGCTTCTTTCATGCTGTACCAATTTGAGAGGTTGCCCAGCACAGCCCTGTTCCATACTGTACATGTTTGAGAGGGGGCACAGCTCAACTTCTTTCCATGCTGTACCTGTTTGAGAGGGTGCCCAGCACACATTCTTTCCATACTGTACCTGTTTGAGAGGCTGCCCAGCACAGCTCCTTTCCACGCTGTACCCATTTCAGAGGGAGGCCAGCACAGCTCCCTTCAATGCTGTTTCTGTTTGAGAGGGGGACCAGCACAGCTCCTTTCCATGTTGTACCTGTTTAATAGGGCCCAGCACAGCTCCTTTCCACACTGTACCTGTTTGAGAGGGGGCAGCACAGCTTCTTTCCATGCTGTACCTGTTTGAGAGGGGGCCCAGCACAGCTCCTTTCCACGCTGTACCCATTTCAGAGGGAGGCCAGCACAGCTCCCTTCCATGCTGTTTCTGTTTGAGAGGGAGGCCAGCACAGCTCCCTTCCATGCTTTTTCTGTTTGAGAGGGGGACCAGCACAGCTCCTTTTCATGTTGTACCTGTTTAATAGGGGCCAGCACAGCTCCTTTCCACACTGTACCTGTTTGAGAGGGGGCAGCACAGCTTCTTTCCACAATTTATCTGTTTTAAAGGATTCTGATCACAGCTTAGTTCCATGCTGTACTTGTTTGAGAGGTTGCCCAGCACACTGTCCTGAATTTTGACCCTCTGTCCTGAATTTTTGTCCTGAATTGTGTCCCTTTGTCCTGATTTTTTATAAACTCACTGTCCTGAATTTGCAACTATGCCAGTTGGTCACCCTAGAACGAACCCACCGCGCTATCTCATTTTGGAATGGAAACTGGGGCCCGGAAAGTTTCACCGACTCTGTTGTGACACTGGACAGTGCTCCACTGCTTTTGGATAGGTTTGCGCTATAGAAATACTACATGCATATACACACAGGGCTTTAAGTGGGCCGGGTCCTTCAGGGTCTCAGACACAATAGTAATTAAAGATGGACCTTGATACAGGTCCCTATCGGGCCCTACATGTATGTTCTTAACTTTACTGGCAAAAAAATTGATCGATATCTACAGAATCAATGTAAAAAACGTTTACGTCATCCAGATTAGCGATTTACTTCCTGTTTGTTGATCACCAGTTTAACACTCCTGAGGAATGCTAGAGTAAGTAAGCTTTTTCCAGGATGTTGTGTTTCTGCATATTTTCGTGTTGCATATTACTCCTGTATAGCGCCTACTTTGAACTGAGTCACCTCCAGGTGTTTTTAACAGGCCAGGAATGAGAGCTCTGAAGCTGCGGCTGAAGGAAGTGACAGTACCTCCCAGTGCCTGTCAGTGGATCAAAAAAGTATTCAGAATACATGCCCATCCAATCCTTGGCCTCTCTGCAGAGCCTTCGGAGACACTGGTCCCAATTCCAGTTGCAATTGTGAGTCCGTGCTAATGAGTGAGAGGCAGGTAGAGAAGGGTCAAAATATTACCAGGGATAAACTAAAAGAAAATGTAGTGCTGCTGTTATAAATCTTAATGCAATATTTTCTCCCAGCTTACAGCTGCCATTTCACGTTTATGCTCTAAAATCTCCACCCCTCCATGCACCTCTACTCCTTCCCAACTTCCCACGAGATGCACCTTGCCCCCTCACCCCAATACAGCCAAGCAAACTTAGTTAACTCACACAAGCCCTTGACCGCCACCCCTCTTCAACCGGCATACCCTAGCAACCCCACTATCTACACTATTCCGACCATCACCTCTGTCAGAACAGAGCATCCACCTAAACCCTCCCGAGCACCTCCGCATAAGTACAATATCCCGATCATCCTTCAGAGCCCAAGTGCCCCCGTCACCAAAACAGTCTTGACAGAGCTGCGCTGTATGCTTCAGAACTGCAGATCTGCAGTAAAACACAAACTTGAAATCTCCGATACCATCACCCTTCACAATATTGACATGCTCTTCCTCACAGAGACCTGGTTCAAAGATACCTCTCACTCTATGTTTGATCTCCTATTACCCACAGGCTATTCTATATTGAGGAATGACAGAACTGACAACAACACGGGGGAGGTGTTGCAGTCATCTTTAGAAACTCCCTCCAACTTAAGGCTTCTCCTATCAGCTCCTCCCACACCTTTGAATGCCTTTCTCTTGAGCTTCAATTGCAACACCGTTCACCCCTCAGATTCCATGTCATTTACACCCGCCTCGTAGTAGCCCCTCATTTATGGAAGATCTCACTGACTTCATCAGTGACCAATACTTGCAAAGTGACAATCAGACCTTCGTGGGTGACTTCAATCTCCACTGGGGCGTACCGCAAGACTCCTCTGTGAACTCACTAGCCACCTTCCTCTCTGCAACCGATCTTATCCAACACTGCACTGAATCAACACATTCTAAGGGCGCAATCCTGGACCTTGTTATTTCTAAAGCAGGCATGCTTTCTACCACTACCCCAATTCATGTAGATTGGTCTAACCACCACCTCATCCCATTCTCTCTTCAACTTTCACACTCTATAACTCTTGGCCAACCCAAGAGGGCCATCTCCTGGTTCCGTGATGCCAAAAATATTGATGTCGGTCCCCTCTGTGAATCAGCTTTGTTATCACTTCCAAGGCTAGACCCGAACCTAGCTGTTGACGATCTCACCTCCCAATGCCTCACAGTTCTTGCAGCTGAAATTAATAACGTCGCTCCACTCAAAAGCAAAAGGACAAGGCCCACTCCCTCAGCACCTTGGTTCAACAAATCCCTTTATGAGGAAAGGAAGCAGCTAAGATTCCTGGAGAAACAATGGAGGCAAGTGCCCTCCACCGACAATGTGGCCATGCTTCGCTCAGCAAGATCCAAGTACCACAAACACATCTTCCTTGAGAAAGCGGCGCACTTCAAAACCCTCCTTGACTCTGCCAAAAATAGACCCAAAAAACGATTTGATCTCATCAAAATTCCTAGCTGCTCCCCCCCAACCTCCAAGGTCGAAGATTCTACAAACAGAGCAGCGGATTTTGCTATTTTCTTCGATGAAAAAGTGAAATCACTTGTGAATCAGGTCGCTCATCCTACCCCTCCAGAGGAGCCCAAATCCTTAGCCATTTGCAGAGCTTTGACCCCATATCTGAGGATGCCCTTCTCAAGTGCATACGAGAAACAAAGCCATCCAACCATTCTCTGGACCCCATCCCCAGTGCCATTGCCATTGACTTCTATACCCATTCCCTTTCCTATTGGACCACTCTGATCAGCCTCTCCCTCTGGCAAGGCTCCCTTCCTGCCTCCTTCAAAACTGGGCAGGTCACCCCTCTGCTTAAAAAACCCACTGCTGATGCGAATGACCTCAACAACTTCCGCCACATCACTAACCTTCCCTTTCTTGCGAAGATCACAGAAAGATGTGTAGCGAAACAACTCTCTCGTCATATCAAGGACAATGATCTTCTTGACAACTGTCAATCCGGATTCATCCAAAATGCAGCACTGAAACAGCCCTGCTGCAAGTGGTTGATGACGTGCTGAGGATACTCGATTCAGGGGGGTCCTGTCTTCTAATTCTCCTTGATCTGTCTGCAGCCTTTGACACTGTCAATCACAATACCCTCCTCAATATTCTTCAACAGAGAATGGGCATGGAGGGCACTGTGCTTAAATGGTTTGCATCGTTCCTCTCGGACAGATCTCAAATGATCAAAATAGCGAACAGTCTTTCTTCTCCTGTGGCGGTAGGTCAAGGTGTTCCCCAAGGCTCTATACTTGCACCCACATTGATCAATCTCTATTTAGAACCACTGGGAAACCTCCTAAGCAAATCCGGGATTCACTATCATCTCTATGCAGACGACACTCAAGTCTACCTCAAGGTTGCCTCCACTCACGATCTCGCCATCCTAAGTTCTACTCTCGACACCATTCAAAACTGGATGTCAACTCATCAAGTGATTCTGAATCCCTCCAAAACTGAATTCCTCCTCTTCTCCTCCTCACTCTCTCCTCCCCCGGTTCAATCATGGATGGATCAGATGAATCTACTAAACAATAAACCCATCATTGTCGACAGCGCAAAATCCCTTGGTGTCATACTAGACAAAAAACTCAATCTAACTCCCCAACATTAATTCCATTGCAAAATCTGCTCGATACCAACTGCGCCTTCTCTGGGGAAACCGTTGCTTCTTCCCGAAGCAGGACCTTATAAACCTGGTGCAATCGCTGGTCCTCTCCAGACTAGACTACTGCAATTCTCTTCTTACTGGCCTCCCCAAATCTCACCTGTCCCCACTTTAGTCTGTTTTCCATTCAGCAGCTCGGTTCATTTATGGGGCCAAAAGAAGCGATCACATCACACTGATGTTATCCACCCTCCGCTGGCTTCCCTTCGAGGCTAGAGCTATCTACAAGACCGCTTGTATCACCCACAAAGCCTTGCACCCCTCCTCTCCTCGCTACCTGGCAAATAAACTGAAACTCTCTGGAGGCTCTAGACCTTCACGCAATGCGGAGAATCTACTGCTTGAACCTCCCACTTTCAAGAAGGAAAGAACGATGGCCCAATCCTTTTCAGGCAACGCAGTGAGAATCTGAAACTCCTTTCCGCCGCAGCTCCGGACCACCGCCTCCTCCCAGGCCTTCAAAAGGGACCTCAAAGTTCTCCTCCTCCAGAGACACCTCCAAAAGTAATTCACGTCCTCTTTGTTATTTGAAGGAAGACCTCCCACTACTGAAAATTCTACTCTCCATGACCATGGAAGTGCTTTCCCAGTGTGTTCTTGTGGTTGGATTGCTTGCCTTTTTTTATGCAGTATTTTCCATGTACTTGTGTTTGGTACCCTTTTGTAACATGCACACACCACTTGGCCCTTGTAACCAGTGGTAGAAGTGGGCGGGATCGGAAGGGCACGGCGTGCACCTACTTTTAAAAATTCTTTAAGTCCGCTCCCCTACTTCTGTCATTCAAAAAATCGTCCCAGGACGGCAAGAATAGTCCAACTTACAAAACGATTATTCTTTCATCTTCCAGGGGCTGCTCGCACTTCTCTGTTGAACTCGAGAGGCTGCAACAGCCCCTCCCTGAGCTCTCACAGACTGAGGGCGGCCCATTGTCATTCCGATTGAGGCTGATTAATCCTTTCGAATGACAATGCGCCGCCTTCTGCCTTTAGCATATCATGCTGAGTTGTTGATTACAGAGGAGCTTTCCCCAGACAGAGGACTGTCGGGAACTTGCCACCAACTCTGCGTAACCTGCATGATTATTTTTTGGTTAAGGTGGTAAGATGTCCTTGTAAGAAGTTTATGAGGAAAACAAACATGAAAAATTGTGACTTGTGTTTTTAGGCCTTAATGTCCGTGCCAACTGATCTAGTTTAAACTTGATACTCCTTTGTCCAGCTCCTTGAAGATGTCCATTCCTGCGAATGTCATGAAGCAACCAGGGCCAGAATCTGTAGATCCACAGCCACACCGTGGCTTCAGCATACTCTATAGTTTTTTTCCGGACAATAATTCAGGGTTTTCCTGCACAGCGGCTAATTTAACATTCCAGGCCTGTTCTGTAATGTGATGTTAGTATCTTGGTGTTTTGTCGTGATACTTGCTTATCGACTTGTATGCTTTGTGTACTTTTGCGTATTAAGGGCCTGTCGTTTTTTAACCAGACAGCTCTGAACGCGGCATTTGTGGATATACCCGTATTTTGCAGGACAAAGTTGTTTGGGGTGTTGGGGAATGTTCTAGTCTGTAATGAACTGGACATGTATTCCTCTGAACCAGAAAAGGCTACCAAGAGTTAGTTTTGACCGAGTATCTCGGAGGTTCCCAGTTTTCTACAGCAAGTTGTGGTGGTTTGAAGCGATTGTGATTTTGCGTGAATGTTTTCTTGAGTGAATGTGCTCTAAAGGCATGAATTTTCGTGGAAACCCCTGCCTGTAAAGACCCGTGCTAAGGGAATCATTTGCGCGCTGACCAAGTTACTTACATACATGAAGGTTGTTTACTTGCTGTCCCGTTAGTAGAGGTGATGGGGCGGGAGAGGTGACCGGGCAGGAGATGTTAAGGGACAGGAGAGGTGACGTAGCAAGAGAGGAGATGGGGCAGGAAAAGTGATGGGGCAGGAGAAGTGATGGGGCAGGAGCGGTGATTAGGCATGTGCAGGAGCGGTAACCGGGCAGGAGCGGTGAACAGACAGGAGCAGTGAATGGATAGGGGCAGTGAATGGATAGGGGCAGTGAATGGATAGGGGCAGTCAACGGATAGGGGCAGCGAACGGATAGGGGCAGCGAACGGATAGGGCAGTGAACGGATAGGGCAGTGAACGGATAGGGGCAGTGAATGGATAGGGGCAGTGAATGGATAGGGCAGTGAACAGATAGGGGCAGTGAACGGATAGGGGCAGTGAACGGATAGGGGCAGTGAACGGATAGGGCAGTGAACAGATAGGGGCAGTAAACGGATAGGGGCAGTGAACGGATAGGGCAGTGAATGGATAGGGGCAGTGAATGGATAGGGGCAGCAGTGAATGGATAGGGGCAGCAGTGAATGGATAGGGTTAGTGAATGAATAGGGGCAGTGAATGAATAGGGGCAGTGAATTGATAGGGCAGTGAATGGATAGGGGCAGTGAACGGATAGGGGCAGCGAACGGATAGGGGCAGCGAACGGATAGGGGCAGCGAACGGATAGGGGCAGTGAACGGATAGGGCAGTGAACGGATAGGGGCAGTGAATTGATAGGGCAGTGAATGAATAGGGGCAGTGAATGAATAGGGGCAGTGAATGAATAGGGGCAGTGAATGAATAGGGGCAGTGAATGAATAGGGGCAGTGAATGAATAGGGGCAGTGAATGAATAGGGGCAGTGAATGAATAGGGGCAGTGAATTGATAGGGCAGTGAATTGATAGGGCAGTGAATGGATAGGGGCAGTGAATGGATAGGGGCAGTGAATGGATAGTGCAGTGAATGGATAGGGGCAGTGAACGGATAGGGGCAGTGAACAGATAGGGGCAGGAGAAGTGATGGGACAGGAGAAGTGATGGGGCAAGAGTGATGATGGGGCAGGAGTGGTGATGGGGCAGGAGTGCTGACTGGACAGGAGCGGTGACCGGCAGGGGAAATGACAGGGAAGGAGCGGTGACGGGGTAGAAGTGACTTGTACTTATGTTCCTTGCCTATGTATTTATATACTATTGCATGACATTCACTGATGTGTCTGCAAAGCATACCTGTTGTCCCGAATTTGTGTGCTGAATTTTGACCCCTTGTCCTGAATTTTTACACTCACCATCCTGAATTTGCACCCATGCCATTGTTCCTGCTTATATTTCGCACGCTTTACATAAACCTGTATTCCCTATGAGTATTTGCTTTTTCCTGAATTAAACCTCAAATAAACATGTTTATCCATTGTTTGAATTAAATAACGTTATAAGTTGTAACTGGTCAGTAAAAAAGGCTAAACGTACTAAAAATTGGTATGTTTCGCGATTTCTAGCCACACCCCGGACTCCGCCCACTGATCCAATCTTCAGTTATTCCCGCCCCCTGATTCTCCACCTACAGTTCCCCTACTTTTTATTCCCCACTTCGACCACTGCTTGTAACACACAGTTTGCTACCTCTCACATGTTTTTGCCTTTGATACTTGCACAAGTGCCACCTTGCCTACGTAACGCTTGTTCTTGTGCCTGAGTGTCCAGCACATATTGCAGTATTATACCTCAAATTATACCTTGTTTTTCTCTTATATCCTGCACACTTTTGTCACTTTTTCCTCTTGTGCACTTTTTACTACCTCATGTATTTTTGGTTGCTCACAATTTTTACTACCTCATGTGTTTTGTTTGCTCACAATTGTCACTTTTACCTTATGTAACGTAACGTCTGCTTTTGTAATCGGTTCCTGTGTAATGTTCTCATCATGTATCATTTGTGTTCCTATTGTGAAGCGCTCTGACGCCTTCGGGTAAAGTCCGCGCTATATAAAAAATGCATAAATAAATAAATAAATAAAAATAAATCCCTGCATACACAGATCAGTGCAGCAGGTGCATTAACTCCGTCAGCTATCTGATGGAATGCACATTGAGCCCACCGGCCTGGGGGCGTGAGGCGGGAGGGGCTTGGCTGGGCTCCAGCGTGTGTAGGATTCCTGTTTCCCTGCACGGGGGTCTCCTCTGCCTGCAGCTGAGGTCACATCCTGCCCTGCCCGCCGCTCCAGACATCCATACCACTCTGCCTGCTTTGTTGTGGTGCGAGGAGAGCAGGCAGCCTAGTGCACAGCCCTGGCGCGAGGGAGGCACGGAGAACCCCTGGCACTGCCAGCTGCAAGGGGCACGGGAGCAAGATCACACGGAGAGAAGCAGCGGCGCCCGGGACTGAATGGAACGGGTCCTTATTGTTGAGCAGAAGCCGGAAGAAGAGGTACCTCTGCCCGGCCCCGCGGGCTGCACAGCACCAAGATAGGGGGGAGGGGGCCTGGGAGGAGGGAAGGGCAAGAGGGAATTGATGGGAGTGGTGGGGGCAGGGGGAGGGTATAGAGAGGGAGAGGAGTAGAGACAGGGGCAAGGAGCAGAGATGGACGGGTAGAAGAGAACGGGAGAGAAGCAATGAAGGAGGAGGAACCCCTGCAAACGTGTGTTTGTACATATACATTAGTGGACTGTGTGTGCATGACGAGGTTGTCTGATAGTAACCTTGTGTAGGTAAGTGCACCCATTTTAGCGAGGAGTGTGTGCCTGTTGTGTACGTTTGCTCCCTGTAGCATGTGCTGAACCGCAATGGGACAATAATGTATTCTGAGACTTCAGAAAGTGGAGGGCGGGGCAGGCCCGGGGTGGAGGCATGAGGGGGCGGAGTCAGTGACAGCCTATCAGTGCGCCAGAATTACGATTATAAACCCCGCCCCCAAGGATACTGTTTACCAGGTGTGATGTTGAGCACAAGAAAGGTGCTCTGTTCCTGGTGCTGTCCACGCCCCGCCCACCTCACCACTGGCTGGGCATCAACAGACGTACGAGTGTCAGGGCGCGCATGCATATTTATTTATTTATTTATTTATGCATTTTTATATAGCGCGGACTTTACCCGAAGGCGTCAGAGCGCTTCACAATAGGATCACAAATGAAACATGATGAGAACATTACACAGGAACCGATTACAAAAGTAGACGTTACATTGCATAAGGTAAAAGTGACAATTGTGAGCAAAAAAAAACACATGAGGTAGTAAAAATTGTGAGCAACCAAAAATACATGAGGTAGTAAAAAGTAGACGTCCCATTACATAAGGTTAAAGTGGCAATTGTGAGCAAATAAAACACATGAGGTAGTAAATAATGTGAGCAACCAAAAATACATGAGGTAGTACAGAGTGCACAAGAGGAAAAAGTGACAAGAGTGCAGGATATAGGAGAAAACAAGGTATAGTTAGAGGTATAATACTGCAATATGAGCTAGACACTCAGGCACAAGGACAGGCGTTAAATAGGCAAAGGAGGCCCTTGTGCAGGTATCTAAGGCAGAAACATGTGAGAGGTAGCAAACCGTGTGTTACAAGGGCCAAGTGGTGTGTGCATGTTACAAAAGGGTACCAAACACAAGTATATGGAAAATACTGCATAAAAAAGGCAGGCATTCCAACCACAAGAACACACTAGGGAAGCACTTCCATGGTCATGGAGAGTAGAGTTTTCAGTAGTGGGAGGTCTTCCTTCAAATAACACAGAGGATGTGAATTACTTTTGGAGGTGTCTCTGGAGGAGGAGAACTTTGAGGTCCCTTTTGAAGGCCTGGGAGGAGGCGGTGGTCCGGAGCTGAGGCGGAAAGGAGTTCCAGATTCTCACTGCGTTGCCTGAAAAGGATTGGGCCATTGTTCTTTCCTTCTTGAAAGTGGGAGGTTCAAGCAGTAGGTTCTTTGCATTGCGTGAAGGTCTAGAGCCTCCAGAGAGTTTCAGTTTATTCGCCAGGTAGCGAGGAGAGGAGGAGTGCAAGGCTTTGTGGGTGATACAAGCGGTCTTGTAGATAGCTCTAGCCTCGAAGGGAAGCCAGCGGAGGGTGGATAACATCGGTGTGATGTGATCGCTTCTTTTGGCCCCATAAATGAACCGAGCAGCTGAATGGAAAACAGACTTAAGTGGAGACAGGTGAGATTTGGGGAGGCCAGTAAGAAGAGAATTGCAGTAGTCTAGTCTGGAGAGGACCAGCGATTGCACATTGACAACCTGGGCACACAGACTAACAGACATATCGACAACCAGCCCCGCACAGAAAGCAACACACACATCCCAGCACACAGAGGTGCAGAAAAGCCTGCGAGTCAAGGAGTAAATTAGAACACAGGAAGGCTTTAACAAATATCAATATGGATTCAGAAGAGCTCCGTCGTCCTATTATGCATCCAAGCCAGTGGCGGCTTGTCCATTGGGGCGGTGAGGCGTTGCGCCACAGTCGCCGCCACCGCCGCCACAAAATATGTCAATAAATAATATAATGTGATGCTCGCAAATAAATTAAAGTGTGTGGCGGCGTCACGTCACACCGGCTTGGCTTGCTTCATGTACTTGACTTCGCACTTCACCCGATACCGCGGCCCGCACATGCGCACTGTGCGGCACAAGCAAACTGTACGCATGGCGGGTTGGTTTGGCCGGGCGCTGCCTTTCGCGACCAAGAACCCCCATATGCACAACAGTGCACTTCAATTAGGATGATAGAGAAAACTGGGGGGCGTGGCGCAAACCACAGACCCCAATGTTAAAAAATGGGCGGCAACTTTTGCAGCACACCCCAATCCTGGCGCTGATGTCTTTAAGAGAGAGCCTCTCTCTGTAATAGAGCAGCGCCAGGATTGGCTGCAGTGCTGCAGCATCATGGCAGTGCAGGGCGGCGGTTCCACGGTTGCCAGTCTAGTCTGCACTCAGTAGTAGCAGGCATGACTTGGCACCGCGTGGGAGGTCCCGCCCAGCGTCCACTAGCAATGCCCATTCACTGTATGGCTTTATTGTTAAGCCATGCAGTGATTGGGTCATTTCGGCGTTGCTAGTCTTCCCTCCTCCTCCGTCACCACCAGTACTGTGTCAGTCACTCGCAACCGCACCCCGCCGCACGTAATAGAAGAGTGTGTGACTCCCCTTTAGGCTAGCAGGAAGGCAGGCGAGGCGTGACTACTACTGCTGCGTGCTGCACCAAGTTCCGACAGTCCTGACCTGCTGCATTACACCCGGCCGTTTTATCAAATGACCGACGCTTTGTGTATGTATGTAATAATGAAGTATTTCATTTAGCACATCTTTCTGCTCTAGTTACTTCTGAGGGGAAGAATAGGCCACGTCTATGGCGGGAAACATTTGTAGTTCTTCCATTATCACCTTAAAGAGAATTTTTTTTTCTCTAACACATTAATTTTTGCTAGGAGAAATGATTTGCAGAAAAGAATGCGCAAATCCATTTCCCCAGTGCCTATTTCCGACTACGGATTAATACATATGGTGACAAATGCGGCAAGTCAGAGCATGTGTGGGGGGCGCGCACACCGCGTGACATCTTTACTTCTTACTCTCTGGTCAGCCACGTTTCTAGTTAAGCACGAACCATGCTGTGACGAACAATGGCAACCCACGTCTCCATGCTCACCTTCGGCCAAGGTGACGACAGATGACACATCGGGAAAAAATATTTCTACGCCAGCAGAAAAAAATACCAGTCGATGAACACACGAGTATATGAGACATCATGGGACCTGCGGGTCTCTTACCACACACACAGCAAGCGCAGTGCAAAATGGACGGCAGCAGCTGTAAATTTTGTGAGAATTTATCTAACTGCAAATGTATAGAAATGGGGAAATTGAGCTATATTAAACTGCGCAAGATGTTGTTGGAACCAAAGCTTTTTTCTGCAACTTCCTGTCATTAATTTATTATGACAGGTCTGGTAAACTAAAACACCCAATTCACTTGCGACAGACTGCCTTGCTGTAGACGCTTGAATGTACACACATTGCACATCACTTCTACAAACTTACTTCTGTAGTGCGAAAGTGCAGCTACCAGCCTGGCTCTTTCGGGTGCATTTTTGCAAAGGAAAGGAATGAACACTGACCGCCATTACGCAGATTTTTAATCCACAAAAGGTTTGCTCGTCATTCCGCTTAAACTCAGAAAATGTCAGCAAATTAGCGATAATCTTTATGCTGTGCTAGTTTAATGTGCCACAAAAATATAATTTAGTTTTAGCTCTAGCTCTGAAATAGCACTCCATAAGGCATTCCATACAAAATGGCGCTAAAGAATGCTAAATTATGACCACAGTTAGGACCAATTGACAGTTGGTGTTTAATATGCCGAAAAATACGTTAACGGGGGACTTCTGTGGAATGCTTCAAGTGTTGTAATTGGAAACATGTAAGTCATGAGGTAACAGACTTTTTCTTTTCAGTTTTATATAGCGTGAACTAGACCCGAAGGTTTCAGAGCGCGTTACATGAGCATCAGTTGCATTACAGAGGGCACATTCATTTCGAGACACGGGGAGATTTGGGGCCAGATGTAGGTAAATGAGATTTACCGATTTTTAATTACCGAATTTTACCGATTCGGTAATTAAAAATCGGTAAATCTGAGGGGTGGATATGTAGGAACATCCAGATGTTCCTTTTACCGAATCGGTAAATATCTGTATTTACCGATTCGGTAAATACCGACCGGTAATGCCCCATTCATTCCTATGGGCTTTGAAGCCCATAGGAATGAATGGGGCATTACCGGTCGGTATTTACCGAATCGGTAAACACCGATTCTGACAAGGGTGCAGGGGGTGTCACTTTGACACCCTCTAGCACCCCCAAAAAAGGTTCGGGGGCCATGTGGCAGGCATACCTGCCCTAAGGGCAGGTCTGCCTGTCATATGGCACAGGTGTGCATGCACACATGTGCATGCACACCAGAATCGGTATTTTACCATCAAATAGTATTTGATGGTAAAATACCGATTCTGTAATGCTTGTGGGACTCAGAAGAGTCCCACCTACATATCAATTTTACCGAATCGGAAAAAATACCGATTCGGTATTTTACAGAATCGGTAAATTTACCGATCGGTAAATTTACCGATTCTGTAAAATACAGGGCCCTACATCTCAAATTGCATTTACCGGTCGGTAACGGTCGAATTCGGCCGTTACCGACCGGTAAATGCCTACCTACATCTGGCCCTTAAGGATTTGCCAAGAATCATAGGATCATTTTGGTACAATTTAATGATCAAAGAAGAGGAGAGTAAACTGTACCTGGAGATAATAAAGGTATGGGGAAACTGTATAGCTGAGCCCCCTGAAGAAGTCAGTAAGGCATGGTTAGACTCCTTTTCCCTTTCACAGAGGCTAATTAAACCTGCTAATTTAAGGCGCAACCACCTGTTTACGGCTCATAGAGTCTATTGGACTCCGGCCAAACTGCATAAGATAACACGAAACAACTATTATTGTCCCCGTTGTAATCATAACGCCGCTGATGATATCCACATTTTTTTGGAATGTCCAGTTATTCAAAACTACTGGAAAGCGATAATGGATTTTTTGGGAGATGTACTTTCAATAACTATTACATGTTCTCGCAGATTAGTCTTCTTTGGTTTACTGAAAGACTATAATATCAAGAATTTGGATACTCAATTCATTTTTTACATAATAGTTATCGCAAGGAGACAAATCTGCATGGAGTGGAAGTCAGCGGCTCCCCCTAGATTTGCAGTGTGTCTGAAGTATTTAATGGAAGTGTGTAAAATGGATCAGCTTGGCCGCAGCGAGAACACTGAGAATGTCTGGTCTAAACTGATGGTCTGGATAAATAGGTGAGCAGTCCTGTGATTATGCCAGAGGTTGTGTCGGTCCTGTCCTCCACCAGGCCTAGGGTGCCTAAAATAGGCCTGGAGGAGTAGGATAAGGAAAGCAGCCTACCTCTGGGAACCCCTGTCTGCTATGATACTGTTTTCCATGGCGGACTCGAAAAAACAACAGTATAAGAGGCAACAGCGAGACCCATCTAGAGCATATATATTCTGGTGGCATATATGAGGACAAAAAAAACTATAAAAAAAAAAAAAAAAAAAAGAATCATAGGATGTTTGAGCCTCCCACCAGACTCGAACTTGGTTACCCATCCAGCTTCAAAGTGTACCGCTCTAGCCTTTAAGAACGTGCGCTTTACAAATACACATTATGTTATGTTACTTAGAAGCCTTGATGTAAATATATAATTTAGCGTCTTAATTTCTATGCAGGTAAGTACTTAATCAATAATAACTCAAATCGGAAAGAAAGAAACAGAGTCCGTGGTGTTAGAGTTCTTAGGGGTTTTATTCCTTAAAAAGGAATGGTCAAGACCTGGATATCATGTTCTTCCCACCACAGGGATGGAAGAAGGGATAGAGCAGAGCTTTATTGACAATACATAGCTTATATACTTAATTTACACCATAGAAAGCAATATAGTAGGCGTAACAGCTGAGAGAAGACAAGATAACAGTATCCACGTGTTACTAGTACGTAATCAGAAGGCGTGGACTAGGCGTGAACTAGAGGTGTGTGCTAGAAACGTCACAGGTAGGTGTCACAAGGGGGTGGCACTGAACAAAAATGTTGCAATGTCAGCAGAAATCGGAAGCTTGGATGCGCGCGCAGCTGCATGACGTGTGATTGACGTGAAACTGGAGGGTGCAGGGGGCTTGACATTTTCACTGACGGAAAGAGACAGAAGTCTGGCATGTCAGATCAACTTGTACTTCTATCATATCTGATATCTGATGTTTGGGAACCATATTATCTGGGCGGAAAAGGTCTCTGGGGCAGAAGCTATTCTATACTGACTGTGAGTGCGTATATAAGCGCCTGAGTGTCTGCATGAGGAACGTGGGGGCATGGGCCTTTCATGGGAGCATGGTAACAGAGGCTATGAATTACTTGCACGGAGACAGGTCGGCCCTTTGCTCTGCAGCTGAGGGGGATGTTTACTGGAACTAGTAGGCAGGAATGTATTTTCGAGGAGCGGAACAGATAACTCGAAGGTTGTAGTCAGTCTTGGCAGGCAGCAGGCTGAGCTGAGCGCGGTGGGCCGCGCTGGAAGTAAGTCAGAGTTCACGGGTACAGGGGCAGCCTGGGCTGAGGCTTTCAGAGAAAGGAGCAAAAGAAAAGGCTCGATGGCAGTATTTCAGGGCCTACTTTGCCAGAGCTGGAGAAACGTGCAAAAGTACACTACAAAAAGACGTTGGCATAGCATACTTAGGAACGGACTATTCAATCCATTCAGGGCGGATCTGAAAGAGGACATGTTAACGTTGGACGCAAATGTATTTGCGTCTTCATAGCAGGCGCAGGAGGGAAGTTACATGCACTTTAAGCTGGTACATGGAGACGGTGGGGTACACGCTAGGGAACACAACTTGACCATAGAATTTATATTTCCTCATTCCCTCCTTGTTCCCTACGGACCCTTCATGATACATCGATCCTCATGAATCGATCAGTTTGTTCTTGTAACATCATTTGCTCTTCTTTCTTTCTTTTACGTCTTGAAAGGAAACTGGAATGTTCAATACATGAAGTGGCACACAGTCCACAAATCGCTGGCCCACACTGTAAGCACAGGCAGCAACTGAATACTAGGACTAGGCCAATGCCTAGGAAGGATAGGATCTTCCATCCCCAAGCGGTTAACGTTGTCCAGAACCAACCGGACCAAGTCCAGGTGCCTGGATTCTGATGTATCTGATTTGCAATTTTATGGAGACGTGTAATAGCTTGATATACAGATGGTGCGTTTTGTGGAATGAAAACACAGCAACTTGACCCGATGACCTTACAGGCTCCGCCTCTATCTGCCAAGATGACGTCAATAACAAGACGATTCTGAAGAACAACAACCCGCATGGCGGACTGCTCTTCGGTTAAGTTACCTAGGGCGGAGGCAGTTTCATTCACTACTGCTTCAAGTGTTCTAGTTAATCTGCGTATTAATTTACTATTTTGGACAGGACCTAAAAAGAAAAAGAATCCTTTATTAAAATCTGTGTATTGCTCCCATGCCGTTTCAGTGTAGTCGACAAGTGAGATATCTCTTCTGAGTCTATTCTTTACTAGGTTTGGATTTCTGTGATAATCAGGAGGAGCTAGAAAAACAGGTGGCAGAAGGAATGCAATGTAACAGGTACCATCCCAATCTGGAGGTAAGCGTATGTATGCGGTATGACCACAAACAAAATAGGAATGACGGATAGCTTTAAAGGACGATTTACCATGATCACTGAATTCGACCACAGTAGTACATTTACTATGACCTAAGTGTACTGAACCTTTCTTCCTGACACATAATTCACCAGTGACTGGTAATACTGACATAGCGGGCAGAACTGGTGCAGCTTCCGATTCAACAGTAAGAATCATAAGGTTAATTGTGTAATTACTTAATCCATATACTTCATTTTCTAGATCAGTTCCTATTCTAATGGGGAGTCCCTCTTTATCAGGGTAACAGACGTCGAGCAGGACCAAGTTCAAGTTTCCCCAAACCCAGCCCCCATCGAAAACAGCAATATCAGGATCTAAGGAATTAATTATTTTAAACCATGCACCACAGGAGCCATTGTGAGTGAACGGGTACGGAAAGAGGGGCAGAGCTCCCTTGTAATTCTGGTAAGGAGGGAGTCGGCCACATATCCAGCAGTTTGTAGCATTATTCGTCTGATGGGAATGATGTAGCATGCTAATGAATGTGTTGTTGCGCAGCGCAAGTCTATAAGAAAGTTCATGTGGAGGTAACACGCTAAAAGAATGTTCAGCAGATACATTGTAAGCAGATTGTTCACGCTTGAAAATAGGGTAATAGATAGGGAGAAGTATGCTTGCAACAATAATTAGAATACTTAGAAAAAACAGGATTAATAATGTCACTATACAGTGACTACGCAGTGATTTGCAGTATGTACGTTTCTTGAATTGTCTCTCTCTCTCTCTATCTCGATCTAGGGGATACATGTCAGAAACTATTTAACCGATTCACCTAGGGGAGGACTTAAACAATTAAACTGTCTGACTTGCTAGATCGGAGCTTTGATCTGTACTCTTCTTGTGGAGTTTTCTCTCGTTCGGAAACTTTAAAATCACTAGTTTTGATACAGTCTTTGGTGGGGGTGGACGAGCCTGGGTCTGGTTTCAGTTCATTGCATTTCTTAATATGGCTCGTGTGGACCCACCCCTTTCTGCCTTCCAGTTTCACTGCGGTCCTCGTTGTAAGAAGGACGGTCTTTGGCTCCTTCCAGCGGGGCTCCAGCAGACTTTTCCTGTCGAAATTCCGTACTAAAACTGTGTCACCAGGACGGACATCGTGTGGCTTTACATCAGTGTTGTCGGGAAAAGCTGCGGCAACCTGTGAACGACATGATTGGAGTGCAGACATCAAGGAGGCAAGGTAATCTGTCAACATATTACAATCGACATCAGTAATTTTCTTAGGAATGGGCGTCCCCCACATATTTGGTGGTCTACCAAAGACCACTTCGTACGGGGATAGTCCTGATCTCGAGTGGGCAACCATCCTCATATAGAACAGTGCCACTGGCAGGGCGACTATCCAGTCGACCCCTTTCTCTTGACATATTTTAGCAAGGCGTGTCTTTAGTGTCTGATTATGCCTTTCTACAAGGCCTGCGGCTTCGGGATGTCGGACACAATGGAATCTCCACTGGTATCCTAGCAATAGGGAAACCTGCTTCATTAATTCAGATGAGAATGGCTGACCGTTATCTGAGTACACGACACGAGGCAAGCCGTACCGTGGGAAGAATTCTCGAACCAGCTGCTTGGCAGTGGTCGGAGCAGTGTAATCTGGGACTGGGTATGCTTCGGTCCAACGGGAAAGTGCACAAACAATTACGAGGACATATTTAAATCCTCGACAACGGTCCATCTGGATATAATCCATCTGGAGGACTTCAAAAGGGTGATCGGGAAGATGAAATCCACCTTGCTCTACAGGGACGCTTTTACCTGGATTGAACTGACAACAGATCATGCAAGTACGCACTTTCTGTTTTGCTGCTGCTCGTAAGTGTTTATTGTTCCAAAGATTTTGTAAACTGTCTAACATCGCTTTTTCTCCTAGGTGTGCTGGACTATGTGCTGTATTGATCATGACTTGAACCATAGAATCAGGGAGAAACCATGTAGATTTTCCCTTCGTCATCCAACCTTGATCTGTCTGGATCCCTCCTAGTTCAGTCCATTTCTTTATTTCATCTGGGGTAGCATGTGTCTGAATATCGATTACATCTAGTGTGGGATCCCTGACTGTCATACAATTTGTCGGTCCTATTGTCTTTGTCACATCCGTTGTCTGAGTGTGAGTCAGTGCTGTATGTTTTGCTGTCTGGTCTGCCAGGTCGTTACCCTGGGAAACAGAATCTGTAACTTTAGTATGTGCTTTACACTTCATGACGGATATGCCTGAAGGCAGATGTATTGCTTCTAACAGTGCTTGAATGAGGGGACCGTGTTGGATCTTGGTACCATGAGAGGTCAGAAAACCTCGTTCTTGCCATAACATTCCGAAGTCGTGTACAACTCCGAACGCATAACGGGAATCAGTATATATATTAACATTTCTGTTCTTGGCTAGAATACAGGCTCGGGTCAGAGCAATAAGCTCTGCCGCTTGAGCGGACAGTGTGTCAATACGATGTGTCTCTTTTACTTCGGTTTCCGTGGTCACTGCATATGCGGCCACTAATTCTCCTGTACTTGTTCGCATACATGAACCATCCACATAAAGGGGCCGATTAGGATGGAGGATTTTCCGCCTCCTCCGGGCCGGCGGAAGCCACCTCCGGCCCGGAGGAGGCGGAAAATCCTCTGCGGACTCACCAAAGACCCACCGCCGCATTACGATGGCTGGTGGGTCTTGGTTTCTGTCCGCTGCTTTTCCGCCGCGGTCGGATTACAACCGCGGCGGAAAAGCTCTCATTTGGCTGGCAGTGTCTATCAGACACCGCCAGCCAAATTAGGAAGCATTAGTAAACATGCTTTTCCGCGGCGGTTTTTCCGCCGTGGAAAAGCATGTGTACTTTTGATTTTGGGGGCCCATTGAGGGGCCCCAGGGTGTTGGCGGGTGGGGGGTGCACATGGGGGGTACCTATGGTACCCCCCAGCATTTACATGCACAATGCGGCAGGCACCGCGCGGTGCCTGCCGCTTTGTGCATGTAAATGTAAAACATGCACTTTTAACATTGCGGCGGGTGCTGCTTGAAGCAGCACCCGCCGCAATGTTAAATATCCAGGATGTGACCGCCAGGGTGGCGGTCACATCCTAATCGCACATGAGGGAACGCCGCAGCCCCTGCGGACGTTCCCTCATACTCTGGGGTCGCGGACGGACTCAAGTCCGTCCGCGATCCTAATCGACCCCATAGTGTCAGATCTGGATTTGTCAGTGGAACATCTGTTAAGTCTCGTCGGGGCTTTGTTACTGCATTAATGATTTCTATACAATCATGCGGGGCTGGATCTGTCATAATTGTAGGTAACAATGTTGCGGGGTTCAGAATGCTGCAGCGCCTGATTTCTATGTGTGGCTGGAATAGCGTTAATTCGTAACCTGTCAGTCGTGCTATGGTCAAGTGCTGAGTCTGGGTTCTGTTTAAAAGAACCTCTACAGAATGTGGAACTTGTACTGTTAACTGATGGCCTAAAACAATGGAATCGCTCTGTCTGATCGCTAGTGCTGTTGCTGCTACTGACTTTAAGCACGCAGGGAGTGCCTGGGCTACTGAATCCAATGTACTTGAAAAATAAGCGCAAGGCTTATGTGAACCTGCTTGATCTTGAGTGAGGACAGACAATGCTGTACCATCACGTTCTGTAACAAAAAGTGTAAACGGTTTGCTGTATCATGGTGTCGCTAAAACTGGTGCTTGACATAATGCTTTCTTTAGTTCCTCAAAGGCTTGTGTGTGTTCCTGAGTCCAAGGGAGGACAGTCGAAGTCGCTGCCTCCTGTGTCGTTAACTGGATGAGTGGTTTAGCTAGAAATGCATATTGAGGAATCCATTGTCTGCAGTACGAGGTGAGGCCTATAAAGGCTCGCACTTCCTTTTGTGTCAGGGGTCGTGGCATATTTACAATTAACTGAATGCGATCGGGAGTGAGCTGTCTCCCCACTTTGGACAGCAAGTGACCCAAGTACACAACTTGCTGAACACAGAATTGTAGCTTCGAAGGAGACACCTTGTGTCCCTTGTCGGCCAGAAAATGTAAGACTGTCAGTGATGCTTGTTCGCATTCGGGCTCACTTCGTGCGGTGATCAGCAGATCATCGACGTATTGCAGTAAAGCAGTGTTAACTGGCATTTGAATACAATCTAGTTGTCTTTTCAGTGCTTGACTATAGATGCTGGGGCTTTCTGTGAATCCTTGAGGTGCGCGGGAAAATTTGAAACTTCGTCCATTTAAACTGAATCCGAAGAGATATTGGCTCTCTGGATCAATAGGTACACTAAAGAAGGCGTTCTTGAGATCAATTGCAGTAAAGAACGTTGCTTCTGAATCAATAGCAGTCAATAAGGAAGAGATATCGGGGACCACAGGGTACTGTGGTACAATACATTTATTCAGCTCTCTTAGATCAATCACCAGCCGATATACTGGCGGTGCATTGGGATCAGTACGTTTAAGAATTGGAATGATGGGTGAATTACAGATATTGGAGTCGGTCTCTACGACCACTCCTTGGGCAATGAGCTCTTCAATGATTTCCAGTAAAGCCACTACAGCATCGGGTGGTAACTTGTATTGTCTGATTCGTGGTAGAACAACTCCTGTCTTGAGTGTAACACGGTATGGTGTGATATGCATACAACCTACATCAGTTGGGCCTGTTGCCCACAAGTGATCTGGTACATTTTTCAATCTGACATCGAATTCTCGTAAGACGTAATGGCCCTTGAAATCCCGCAGAAAGAGTCTAACCCCCTCCGGGGAACAGCAGATTATGGCTCCTAGAGCCTTCAATGTTTTAATTCCTAACAGATTTTCTGGGCATGATTTTGTAAGTAACAAGTCTGTAACTCGTGATAATGGACCCACAGCCAGGGGGACTGGTTCAGATACTTCATTTACAATGGGCTGTCCTGAAAAACCAAGGGAAACATTCTGTGAGCCTGAGAGGGGTGCCCCTGGGACTTCATTATGACTGATTGTTGTGCGGCTTGCCCCTGTGTCAATTAAAAACTTTCTATCTTTTCCCAATACTTGACTGTGTACATAAGGACCCTCTTGATCTACAGGAATTTCAATAAGAGGCAAGCCAAACTCCCTCTCTAGGCTGTTTCATGTGTATCGTTGATACTCAGGATAAGCAGATTGGGCATACTGGTACATCTGCTGGGAAACTTGTTGGGTCGAGGCAGTGGGCTGTGGTACCGCTACTGTCTGTGCTGTATGAGATGAAGCATGCATAGGCTGTGTGTTCTGCATAGGTTGTACATTCTGTGAGGTCTGTTGCTGGGCCTGATCTTGTCTTGGTGGATGCGGTCTTTCTTTAGTTTTACCTGTTGCTATCTTATGTTTCAGAACTGGACATTCATGTACATAGTGACCTGGCTGCTTACAATAGTTGCATGTCCCTTTAACGGGAGCTGCAGAATCATTTGTCTGGGTCGTACCCTTTCTGTTTCCGTCGGTATGGACCGACTGGGCTACTAACATTTTCATTTTCGTGTCTTTCATACGTTTCTGTTCCTGATCTTGTTCTTCTCTAATTCTATTCTGATGGTATTGTAACATTTGCAACATCTGGGATGGCGTATTTGCTTGCCATGTACTCTCAACCTTGTATACACGATTCTTGACTGCTAACAGGGAATTCTCAACTAACTTGGATACAAAAAGATGCGGGTACGACTCGCTACTTGGTTTAAGACCACTATTAATAATAAAACATTTCTCGAATCTTGAATAAAAGTCACTAGTATCTTCGTCGGGTTTCTGTTTACATGCTGAGATTGCATCCCAGTCTTCTTTTCTAGTTGTCAATAATCTTGGCAGAACCTGTACTATCAAACCTGGTAATGCTTTAGTTTTTCTCCCCCAGGCCTACCCCTGGGACACGTTTGTTCTCTTCATCTTCTATTTCTGCCCATGCAATCTTTTTCTCTCCCACCTCCCATTCTTTTTCCTTTAATTTCTCGTAGATGCCCGTGGGCAGCAGTACCTTTAACATTTTCATGATATCTTCATATGTGTAATCCCCCATCAGTAACATGTCTTTAAGTTCTCTGTGAAAACCTGCAGGGTCTTTATCATGGCAGGGTACTAGTTTCTTCATTTCCAACAGTTCTAACTTAGTCAGAGGCGTGTGTACATACACGCGTTTCAAGGTATGATCCTCACCCATAACTGGGTGTACTTCTCGTAAGGGGTTCTGACTTTCAATGCCACTCAGGCGTTCCATATGATACATTTTTCTTTCTGGGTGCGGAGCGGGAACATATTCAGAGCTTATAAAAGTGTTATATCTATGTCGTTGTTCTAGAATTATTTGTATTAACTTGGTACTTAGACCTCTCCATCTATCCATGAGTAGTGCTTCTAATATTTCGGGTAAGGGGCCTGGATCAGAATGTTGGTTTCTGTATTTCGTGAGGAGGTGCTGAATCATGTATACACCTGCTAATTTCTGCTCGTCTGGGGAAAGGTTCAGAAATGTCTGTGCTACCGTGTCATCATTATATATGTCGGGATTTTCAGACCATAATATGGCTGACCGAGCTAGTTCTTGTTCATCCATAGAATAGAGTACGTGGTACCCCATTCTCTCTCGGAGTCTTTTATCAGTTTCCTGGAACTGATGTTCAGAAGAATTCGGGTTGGTTACGGCAGAGAGAAAAACTCTCTTGCTTTCTGGACGAATACCTTTCCTAAGGTAAGTTCCCTTACCTACATACGCTATAGTATCTGTAGTCTTTTCTGGTTCTTCAAGTCCTTCCTCCTCCTCGGAGGAAGCCTTTTCTTTTTCTTCTTTGTGTATATCTATCACTGCTTTTCTAATTTTCTTGTACATACTGGCTATGCAGGTCCCCTTGTCGTGTTTTCCTTCAGATATATTTTGACCCCACTTGTTTAGTGCATCTAACTCACTCTGATCTGTCTCAGGCCTGTCTCGTTCTCTTATTAGGCAATTTATGAAAAAGCGTAGTATCTGTGCTTGAACGTCAACTTTCTGACGCTCCATGGCATCCTTAATACTGTCGGGGTCGTTCCCAGTCTGAACAAACTCATATATTCTATCTATGCGTTCCTTCATTCCTGCATAGCACAGCAGGAAATCAGTAGCAGATCTTAACCGTAGTGATGCCATCATCATTATATCGTCTTTGCCGGGTACTGGATCATATCTGCAAACTGAAAGGTTTTCTTTGAATATGTCAAGGCGGGGTGACTTGAACGTAAAAGGATTCCGCAAATCCCCGAGCTGTAACCTGCGTGTTAATGGCGGGGTGTGAAGACCCCCGGTCGCACCCCCTGAGGCGGAAGCTTGGGCATTATCTCTCTGTGGAGTCTGTACCTGAACTTGAATTTGTCTTTTAGTAGGATCAGGTAGAAGTGGTTTCGGTAGATCAACTTTAGGTACGGGAAGTGGTGGAGGTGGTGGAACAGGAGGATTCTGTTGTGGTACTGACGGAATATGATCTTGGGGCGGGTTACCACCCCCGTCCCTGTCGTTGGGCAGGGCGCGGACAGGCAGATTGGTGTAAGCGGGTGCTACATCCTCTAGATAGGAATTCAGGAATATGTCTTTAGTGGTCCTATGAGTTACTTTAGTTGGAACCAATGGTGGCGGCAGATTTTTCGGTATTTCTGAAATGGCCTCAGGCGAACCCTCGGCCGCGAGATACATACCGTTTACGAGGTTATTTCGTGCGCGGTCTACTTGCTCTGATTTTACTCGGATCCCCTCGGTAACTAACTCGTTTTCTTGGGCCTTGTCTGATTCTTTAAGTCTGTCTTCTCTACGTAGTGCTTTTTCAGCACGCTTATGTGATTCCTTACGCCAAAACTTTATGGCGTCTTTCTGAGATTGTCTGGCTTTCTTTTTCCATAGTGCTTCTTCTACCTTCATGATGCACTCGGCATCCCATGTTCCGGTAACAGGCCATCTGTGTCTTTCGTCTAGATGCTTAGTATAGTCAGCCCATAAATCTAGATACAATATGGCATCTAAGCCATACTTGTGGTACATAAAATTTCCTGGAGTGTCCCTAGGGGGGATAGGAATTGCTTCCTCTAGTATCCCTTTCCTAGTTCCTATCTGCTTTAACTTGTTGAAAAACGGCATCTTGTTTACTTAATACTGAATGCTCAACCCTAACTACTTAATACTGAATACAGCTAGTTATACAAGAACACAATAATGCACATTAAAAACGGTCACATTCATACCACGACATTAATCACATGAAAAGACATTTTGAAACATATATGACTACCCCCTATATTGGATGTACTGCTAAACAGCACAGATACACTGCTAAAACAGCGCAGAAACTTGAATAACGGATGTACTGCTAAACAGTACAGATACACTGCCTAAAAACAGTGCAGACCGGACTTGTGTACCCAAACCCGTCTAGATACGTCCCAGCAATGGTACTCACCGGGAAGCACGGAAACTGAAGGCCTCGGAAAACTCGACTGGACTGGACTCGACTCGGCACGTGGATACTTCGGAAAAACTTCGGAAAACTTCGGAAAACGGGTGGGCCTCTTGACACCTCGGACCTTGCTTCTTTCGGCTAGGCTCTGGTCGGGATCCTCCGCACTCCTCACCGCCTCGTCTGGGTACTGATCGCAGTCTTCGTCACCTCCGTGGGCCAGAGGGAGATGCAGGAAATCCTGCCGGTACGCGTAGTTTTCCTTCTAACTGATGGCAGGGGACAGAGCTTGCAACGCACCAACCGGCGCGTGAGGTGGGGGAGGGGTCCCTGTTCGGGCGCCAAAATGATGTAAATATATAATTTAGCGTCTTAATTTCTATGCAGGTAAGTACTTAATCAATAATAACTCAAATCGGAAAGAAAGAAACAGAGTCCGTGGTGTTAGAGTTCTTAGGGGTTTTATTCCTTAAAAAGGAATGGTCAAGACCTGGATATCATGTTCTTCCCACCACAGGGATGGAAGAAGGGATAGAGCAGAGCTTTATTGACAATACATAGCTTATATACTTAATTTACACCATAGAAAGCAATATAGTAGGCGTAACAGCTGAGAGAAGACAAGATAACAGTATCCACGTGTTACTAGTACGTAATCAGAAGGCATGGACTAGGCGTGAACTAGAGGTGTGTGCTAGAAACGTCACAGGTAGGTGTCACAAGGGGGTGGCACTGAACAGAAATGTTGCAATGTCAGCAGAAATCGGAAGCTTGGATGCGCGCGCAGCTGCATGACGTGTGATTGACGTGAAACTGGAGGGTGCAGGGGGCTTGACATTTTCACTGACGGAAAGAGACAGAAGTCTGGCATGTCAGATCAACTTGTACTTCTATCATATCTGATATCTGATGTTTGGGAACCATATTATCTGGGCGGAAAAGGTCTCTGGGGCAGAAGCTATTCTATACTGACTGTGAGTGCGTGTATAAGCGCCTGAGTGTCTGCATGAGGAACGTGGGGGCATGGGCCTTTCATGGGAGCATGGTAACAGAGGCTATGAATTACTTGCACGGAGACAGGTCGGCCCTTTGCTCTGCAGCTGAGGGGGATGTTTACTGGAACTAGTAGGCAGGAATGTATTTTCGAGGAGCGGAACAGATAACTCGAAGGTTGTAGTCAGTCTTGGCAGGCAGCAGGCTGAGCTGAGCGCGGTGGGCCGCGCTGGAAGTAAGTCAGAGTTCACGGGTACAGGGGCAGCCTGGGCTGAGGCTTTCAGAGAAAGGAGCAAAAGAAAAGGCTCGATGGCAGTATTTCAGGGCCTACTTTGCCAGAGCTGGAGAAACGTGCAAAATTACACTACAAAAAGATGTTGGCATAGCATACTTAGGAACGGACTATTCAATCCATTCAGGGCGGATCTGAAAGAGGACATGTTAACGTTGGACGCAAATGTATTTGCGTCTTCATAGCAGGCGCAGGAGGGAAGTTACATGCACTTTAAGCTGGTACATGGAGACGGTGGGGTACACGCTAGGGAACACAACTTGACCATAGAATTTATATTTCCTCAGCCTGTAGACTGCACAACTTGACACTGATGTCACAGGATGAATCTTTTTTTATATATGATCCTAGGCCTGTGGTTCTTTATGATTAACAGTATATGTGTTTGGTTGACACAATTACATTTTGTTATATTTGCTTTTCAGCATCTGGTAAAGCCTGGTAAAGTGGAAAGCCTCAAGGCAAAGAAGAAGAGCACCAAGCGTCTTTCCTGCTTGCACAACAGTCAACAGCCTCAGCGTTTAAGGTAAGGCAACTGCTGCTATATTTTACATTCTAATAGTTAAGGGCTATCATGTAAGTTGTACATGGTGGGTGGCGTCTACATGCACCAAACTTCATTGTGTATTGTGCAATGGGCAGAAATGTCTGCACAACTTGACACTGAAAAAGAATACCAGACTTCAATGTTCAAGTCATTGAGAAGTTTGCTTCCCTTAAAAACAGACGTGCTGATTTTATTTACAAAAAGTGAACACTCTGTTTGAATGCTGCTAGTTTGCGTCCTGTTTATTTGTTTGTTATTAAAATACATCTGTGAGGTACTCAGCAATGCATTGTGTTTCAAAGTCTGTTATGAAGCTCTGTGGTTATGCTGAATAAGCAGCTACCTATGTTATATGACACCACTTTCTTAATGTAATAACTGCACTTTCAAAATTGCTTTATTAACCTTCCTGCTTTCTCAAATTTGCTTGAAAATGCACCATTTGTCCACTCTTTTTTCAAAATTTTCTCGTGGGGAAATCCCCTGGAACCCTCCTTAGGGGGTTCGGGCACGCTCGCTACGCTCGCTCGCTATGGCGCAGTACGATTATCATTTTACGCCTCACCACTTTCAAATGTCACCAGCCGCCACTGATCCAAACAAAAAAGAGGACGCGTCGAATTCAGCCAGAGAACTCTTTCAAATAGTTCAATCTTTAATAGACCCTCTTTGGGGACGTCTGAACCCTCTCCCTCAGCGGCACGTTGACAGGATTTGGTCAATTTCTTTACCAAAAAAATATAGATATATATGGATCACTTTTGATGCTGCAAACAAAACAGAAATAATTATCTGTTTCTTCCTGGCGACAGTGCTTAATTTGCAAAAAAAATAAGTTGCAGGGCTCTCGCCAGGAGGCTGCTGCAGCTTGTACCACACATTGACCGTGCCAGCGCTGCCAATGACAGTAACAACACAAGAACTAACATTTACACGCCTACAAGTGAGACAGTTCTGACTATTTCAGGCCCCCAAAGCTGTAAGAATGGCTTGGGTGTCAAGTAAGTTCCAGATTCTCACCGCGTTGCCTGAAAAGGATTGAGCCATCGATCTTTCCTTCTTGAAAGTGGGAGGTTCAAGCAGTAAATTTTCCGCATGATGTGCTGGTCTAAAGCCTCCAGAGAGTTTCAGTTTATTCGCCAAGTAGCGAGGAGAGGAGGAGTGCAAGGCTTTGTGGGTGATACAGGCAGTAGATAGATCTTGCTTCGATGGGAAGACAGCGGAGGGTGGATAACATGGGTGTGATGTGGTCGGTTCTTTTGGCCCATAAATGAAACAAGCTGCTGAATGGAGAACAGATTTAAGGGGGGACAGGTGGGATTTGGGGAGCCCAGTAAGAAGAGAATTGCAGTAGTCCAGTCTGGAGAGGACCAGCTATTGGACCAGGGTTTTAAGGTCATGCTCCGGTAAGAAGCGACAAATTCCCCAAAGAAGGCGCAGTTGGTATCGAGCAAACTTTGCAATGGAATTGATGTGGGAGAGTAGATTGAGTTTTTTGTCGAGAATGACACCAAGGGATTTTGCGCTGTCAGCAATGATGGGTTTGTTGTTAAGTACATTCATCTGATCCATCCATGATTGAACCGGGGGAGGAGAGAGTGAGGAGGAGAGGAGGAGGAATTCAGTTTTGGAGGGATTCAGAATCAGTTGATGTGTTGACATCCAGTTTAGAATGGAGTCAAGAGTAGAGCTTTGGATGGAGAGACCGTGAGTGGAGGCAACCTTGAGGTAGATTTGAGTGTCGTCTGCATAGAGATGATAGTGAATCCCGGATTTACTTAGGAGATTTCCCAGTGGCCCTAAATAGAAATTAAAAAATGTGGGTGCAAGT
Source organism: Lissotriton vulgaris (assembly GCF_964263255.1). NCBI lineage: Eukaryota > Metazoa > Chordata > Amphibia > Caudata > Salamandridae > Lissotriton > Lissotriton vulgaris. Next base: position 783,204,679 of record NC_141700.1, on the reverse strand, counting down.
ATAGAGCCTTGAGGAACACCTTGACCTACCGCCAAAGGAGATGAAAGACTGTTCGCTATTTTGATCATTTGGGATCTATCAAAGAGGAAGGAAGCAAACCATCTAAGCACAGTGCCCTCCATGCCCATTCTCTGTTGAAGAGTGTTGAGGAGAGTGTTGTGATTGACAGTGTCAAAGGCTGCAGAAAGGTCAAGGAGAATAAGAAGACAAGACGCCCCCGAATCGAGTATCCGCAGCGTGTCATCAATCACTTGCAGCAGGGCTGTTTCAGTGGTGCAGTTTTGGATGAAGCCGGACTGAAAATTGTCAAAAAGGTCATTGTCCTTGATATGACGAGAGAGTTGTTTCGCTACACATCTTTTTGCGATTTTCACAAGAAAAGGTAGGTATGGTAGGTTAGTGATGGGGCGGAAGTTGTTGAGGTTGTTCGCATCAGCAGTGGGTTTTTTAAGCAGAGGGGTGACCTGCCCAGTTTTGAAGGAAACAGGGAGGGAGCCTTGACAGAGGGAGAAGTTAACCAGAGTGGTCCAATAGGAAAGAGAATGGGTAAAGAAGTCAATGGCACTAGGAATGGGTCAAGAGAATGGTTGCAGGGCTTTGTTTCGAGGATGCATTTGAGGATGGCGTCTTCAGAGATGGGGTCAAAGTTCTACCAAATGGCTAAGGATTTGTGCCCCTCTGGAGGGGTAGGATGAATGACCTGATCCACATGTGATTTCAATTTTTCGTCAAAGAATATAGCGAATTACGCTGCTTTCTTTGTAGAATCCTCCAACTTGGAGGTTGGGGGAGAGCAGTTTGGATTCTTGATAAGATCGAATAGTTTTTTGGGTCTATTTTTGGCTGAGTCGAGGAGGGTTCTGAAGTGCGACGCTTTTCCAAGGAAGATGTGCTTGTCGTACTTGGATCTTGCTGAACGAAGCGTGGCCAAATTATAGGTGGAGGGCGCTTGTCTCCATTGTTTCTCCAGGAATCTTAGGTACTTCCTTTCTTCATAGAGGAATTTGTTGAACCAAGGTGCTGAGGGAGTAGGCCTTTTCTTTTTGCTTTAGAGACGAGCGACATTATTGATTTGGACTGCAAGGACTGTGAGGCATTGGGAGGTGAGTTCGTTAACATCTAGGTTCAGGTCTAACCTTGGAAGTGATAACAAAGCTGATTCACAGAGGGTACCGACGTCAATATTTTTAGTGTCACGAAACCAGGAGGTAGCCCTCTTAGGTTGGGCGAGAGTTATAGAGAGTGAAAGGTGAAGAGAGAATTGGATGAGGAGGTGGTCAGACCAGTCTACATGAATAGGGGTAGTGATAGTAAGCATGTCTGCTTTAGAAATAACAGGGTCCAGGATTGAGCCCTTAGAGTGTGTTGTTTCTGTGCAGTGTTGGATAAGATCATTTGCAGAGACGAAGGTGGCCAGCAAATTCGCAGAAGAGTCTTGAGACGAGCCCCAGTGGAGATTGAAGTCACCCAGGAAGATCTGATTGTCACTTTGCAAGTATTGGTCGATGATGAAGTCAGTGAGTTCCTCCATAAACGAAGGCCGCTACAAGGCGGGCGGTAAATGGCATGAATCTGAGGGGTGAGCGGTGGTGCAATGAAGCACAAGAGATAGGCATTCAAAAGTGCGGAAGGAGCTGTTAGGAAAAGCCTCAAGTTGAAGGGAGTTTCTAAAGATGACTGCAACACCTCCCCCAACTTTGTCAATTCTGTCATTTTTAAAAATAGAAAGCCTGTGGGTAATAGGAGATCAAACATAGAGTGAGAGGTATCGTTGAACCAGGTCTCTGTGAGGAAGAGCATGTCAATATTGTGAAGAATCATGGTATCGGAGATTTCAAGTTTGTGTTTTATTGCAAATTTGCAGTTGTGGAGCAGACAGCGCAGCTCTGTCAAGACTGTTTTGGTGACGGGGCCACTTGGGTTATGAGGGGTGATAGGGATATTATACTTATACGAGGGTGCTCGGGAGGGTTTAGGTGGATGAGTGGTTCTGACAGAGGAGATGGTCGGAATAGTATAGATAGTAGGGTTACTTGGAGATGAAAGTGGAAGAAGGGTGGCGTTCGAGGGCTTGTGTGAGTTTGTGATGTTTGCAGACAACAGGTTATGCTTGGCTATTATGAGGTGTGGGGGGAGGTGCATCTCGTGGGAAGGTGAGTGTTTTCCAAAGGAATTGAGGTGTATGGAAAAGTGGAAATCTTGTAGCTTAAAAGTGAAATGGTAGCTTCAAGTTGGGAGATGGAGGTGATAAGAGGGCCAAGCTTATTTTCCAGAGAGAGTAGGGCAGAGCATGGCATGTTGGGTGGCTCGATGGAAACAGGAGGGGGTGCAATTGGCGGTGGAAGGCAGGGAGAGGTGGGGGGAGTTGGCGTATAGGGTTCAGAGACGGGGAAAGGTGGTGGTTAAGAGCTGGCGTTGGTGCATCAGAGTTAAAAGGAGAGTTGTCTTTGTTGGCGTTGCAAGAAGGATAGGAATTAAGGACATAATTAGGGGGAGGTAGGTGAGGAGCGAGGTGGTGGGTGGAAGGAGAGGGGAGGAATGTGTAGAGTCATAGGAATAAAGTAGGTTTGGGAGGAAAAGAGGGGAGGGGGTTGGAGAGGTCCTGTCAGCTAGGTGAGGTGGCTGTGAGGGGACGGGCATCTGACAGAGTGAGGGGGGTTGGGAGATAGGGAAGTTGAAGAAAGGAAGTGGTTCTGCTACGCCCGAGGGAGGGAAAGGGAAAGGGTTACCAAGGGGGGAAAGACGGTAGCACAGCATTGCTGGAGGAGTGGGGGCAAGGAGAGAGATGCAATGGGTTTGTGGAGAAATCGGGGTACATAGGGAGGGGAGGAGGGGGTAGAGAAGAGGAGAAGAGGAGGGAATAACGGGAACGTAAGGAAACTTAAGTAGAGGAGAAGGTTGGAGGAGAGGTGGACTAAAAAGGGAGGTGGCAGGTAGGGACAGGGGGGAGGAGATGAGATTGGAGTACCGGGATGGTGCAGATTGGACGAGGAGCGTATTAGCTAGAGGTAAGGCTGAAGTGATGAAGGGGGGCATACTGTGAGGGGGGAAGAAGAGGAGAGGAGGGCACAGGGGAGGGGGAGGGAAGAGGGTCGACCTGTGCCTTCCGAGGGTGCAGCCTATTGGAGTGTAGGGGGGTCAGGGGAGGAGAAAGGGAGTCATGGGTGGAGCTATATGAAGAGTCAAGAGATAACCCAGTCGCAGGGGAGGGGAGTAGGGAAGGGAAGAGGTGGTCAAAGAGAGAGGCAGGTGTCTTTGGCTTGGACTATGACAGTACCGCTGTTATAGAGTGAGATAGTGAGGGAGCCATTGAAACACACAGTGGGGGGAATTCTTAGCTGTTTCCCATGAGGGATAGAGGAGGAGGAGGTGACATTAAGGCAATTATATAAGCTGGTGGACCAAGAGGGGATGTCATGAGTGAAAAAAATGAAATAGTTTTTGAGCCTCCCATAACGACCATTGTAAAATTGATCAACAAAAAGGGAATCAGGGAAACATTCAATGGGGTTATGCTTGAATCGTTTTGCTGAAGCTTTAGTCAGGTTAGGAGGAAAAATTATTTGTTAGCAATTAATTCCAGACTTAACTCGAATGGTGGCCATGTTGGTAAAATGAGGAGGAGGAGGGTGGTGGGGATATGAGAAGGGTGTTACTAGGAAAGCGGTGATGAGGAGAAGTATGAGGACAAAAAGGGGGCACATATTCCAGACGTCGGGTGAAGATATCTGAACTAATGTGCAGTCCGGGAAGTGAGGCGATTAGGGAACAGGTTGTTACTTCAGAGCAGGAGAAGATGGGGGCACACATTCCAGTCGTCGAGAAAGTTTTACTGCTTGGGAGTCTCTATGATTCCGCTGGTATTTGATGGGCCCTTCACCTAGGTAATCACATAATATACATGGTGCCACCTGGCACTATATCATATTTACAAGGGAATTGTTTACACATGACAGGGCCAACTGGACCACTGTCAGAACCATCACAAAGCGAACTTAGTAAAAGTAAATCAGATCATAAACGTACAACCAGTAACCACTGGTAATCACTGTACTTAGCATCAGCCTGTAACATAAACCACATTATGCACAGCATCACATTAGGTGCCAAACGCCTTCCACGCCCATAATCTCAACAGTCTAATATTAGACCCTAACCTCCTAAGTATCACTAACATTAGGGGCATAAAGCACAGGGTGGAACATAATCTCACTAACATAAACTATAATATGCAAGACAACCTCATAATCATAAAAAACACATTTAGGAGTAACCAGGACAGGGTGCGTAAATCACACTACATGAAATACATTTCCTAGCACCACATAATCACATTAGGGCCTTGCGCCCAACAAACCTCTCAGTCCCCCTGGCCAACTGGCCATCTCAAAGGGGCTCAAATGCCCTGTGTCCAGAATGTCAGGGCTGCTGCCAATGCAGCGAAAGTTCAGGGTGCGCACTTGCGCAAACCTAAACATTGCGCAGCTGGCAATAAGTGCTGCGCAACTGTGAAGGGATGGGGCAAAGGAGTGCATCTCACTGCTAACTCATTCAGAACTGCCCCCAAGGATTAAATGGCTTAAACGGTGCAGCTGGCACTACTTGCTGCACAGCTGTAAATGAGGGAAAGGCCCGGGCACTCAATGTGCCCTTTGAATAGAACCAGCAACAAGCAGAGGAACAAGAGCACACAGAGAGACACGGCAGCACCTGGGACCGAGGGCAGAGGCAGACCCTGGGACTGTCTGCCACCTGCAAGAGGCACAAGATCACACAGAGGGTGACAGCAGCGTCCGGGACCGAGGGCACAGACAGGCCCTGGGGCTTAGTACCAATATCGGCCCATACCCCAAACCGCTCACAACAATTTCTCATAATAACAGACACCACACAATGTTTTGTTGGAGAAAGTTGTTGCAGCTTTATTTGCATAAACATTATGCCAACATGTTGGGTTATCTTACGGGCAATCCAGGGTCAGGCCGCCCCTCGCGACCTGCCCACCTGATGAGCCATGAACCCCCTGTGGTGTTAACCGCGGGGGCATTGCCAATAATGGGGGGAGAGCTAACCCTCCTCCCCCCGGCGGACCTCGAGTCCACCCCTTACTCACACCCCCTCCCCCTACGGGGGGGGGCTGAGCGTTGCAGGCAACCCCCGGTTGCTCAGGTCCACAACCGCCCGAAGGACTAACGGGGCACCGTCGCTCCTCCAGGATCCCACCGAGGATCTCCCTGGGCATAATTGGCTCTCGTACCCTTACTGTGCTCCTATAGAGGGTACCCTTCTGTACCTTCCAGCGTTGGATCGCCCTGTAACTCCACCTGCAACACAAAGCAAAATGGTATTAGGTAACTCACCCCCCCCTGCTGCCCGACAGCCGTGTTGGCTGTAGGGAGGGAAAACAGCGTCCGGGCAGCATAGCTCGTCCGGGGCAAGGGGGGAGAGGGACCGTCCACGAGGCTGATCGGGTCAAAGAGGGCGCCAGGCCCGCGACCCCAGGCTATATGCCTACCGTCCCTCCCACCGCTAGAAGTGACATCACTGGGGACCCCCAATGTCCCGCACACTAGACCGCTCATTGGGGGTCTGTGCCATCCTGTGGCACTAAGGGTGGCCGCCCTCTTAGGTGGCCCCCTGCGGTGGCCCGGGGCAGCCTGGCATAGTGCCAATATCGGCCCATACCCCAAACCGCTCACAACAATTTCTCATAATAAAAGACTAATAAAGTTGTGCGCGCAATAGAATGCGTATGCATCCCTGGAGATCGAGGCACTCCATGGGGTTCAATGAAGACTCCAAGGTTGGTTGAAGGTTATTTTTAATTTCTCATAAGGTACTTATAAATTCATGATATTGATGGCATATCAACAAGTTAGGATCATGATAATTTCAGTTTTTGAAACTCCGATGCATTTCGGGCTAATCCAGCCCTTTCTCAAGGAGTTACTAAAGGACGAAGAAGATATAGCAAACAGTCAGGAAAATAAGATTACAATTGGGGAAGGTGGTGATGTTAAGAGAGCATGCGATGTGCTCATGATTTAATAAAAACAATAATCAGGGAGACTGTGCATGACGTGAATTAATCTGGCGGTGATTTGGGAGTGATTGGAGTTCAATACGGGTGTGGTAAGAGGTGTAATGCGCGGCGTGTGCCGAGTACTTACGAAGCTCGAGCTGCGTTTATAGCGGTCTGGCTGAAGAAAAATAATAATAAGAAAAAATGCTAAGTATGGGGTTAGTCAAAAGTGGATTCATGCAGTAAACGCGAGGTGATCTGAGAAACTTACTTCGTGCTATAAACGTTGATGCCTTAAAGCAAAGTCAGTTTTCGGAACTCGAGCTGAGGTAGCGCGAAGAATTGAAGATCAACGCGTATGGTGAAAGGGGTTAGTAATAAAGGATGGACTAGCGGGAAAGTCGTTAGGTGAAATGAAACTAAAAAGATGGACAAACATGGCGGCCATGTTACAAGGGGAAGGTAATGGTTCTATAGGAATAAGGAGAAGGTGCACGGTAAAGCAATACTTACAAATGCATACAAATATCATTTCTATGACATGGAAAAACATACTGATAGTATTTCTAAAGATAACAACTAAATTCTATGCGATCGTTGAGTCCAAATGGCTCCAATGATTGAAGGCGATATATCCATTCAATTTCTCGTTGTAAGAGAAATTTGCGATTGTCTCTTCCTTCAATTTTGGTGATTGTTTCTAGGACAATGAATTTCTGTTGAGCAATGGTGTGATTAGATTCAGAGAAATGGGTGGCCACATTGGATTTGTCATTCTTGGTGCGAATGTTCGATTTGTGCTCATCGATGCGCACTTTAATTTTTTTCTCTGTTTTGCCTACGTAGATTTTTCCGCAGGGGCATTTGATGGCGTAGTTTAGATTTGTGGAGTCACAGGAAGCGTCGACGTTAAGTTTGATAGTATATCCTTTCATAGGATGGGTGATGTTGTTACCCTTGATGATACAGTTACAAATATTACAGTTCATACATGGGCGGGTTCCTTTGTGAGTTTTAACGATGTCCGTTTTTTTGTGAGTACTTCCTTGATGTTGTTGCTACGAGTGTAGGCGAACAAAGGTTGTGTCTTAAAAATGTATCTGAAATCAGGTTCCATTTGTAAGATGGGCCAATGTTTTAGGATAATTTTCTTAAAGGTGGTACTAGAGGTAGAAAATTTAGACACAAGAACCATACGCTGATCTTGAGGTTTGGTGGTTTTGGTTAGGATTTCCTGTCTGTTGATGGCTTCGGTGCGTTTGATAGCATCCTTGAGGATGGTTTCAGGATAGCCTCTTTCTGCAAATCGGTCATGCATTTCTATGATTCTTTGTTTGAGTGTGAGTTCATCAGATACAATGCGTTTGACTCGTAGCATTTGTGAATATGGCAGATGTTTCTTCAGTGATCCCTGGTGAAACCTAGTGTAATGTAGAGTATTATTGCGGTCCGTGGGTTTTCGGTATAAGTCAGTAACGAGCCCATGTTCTGCAATTTTGATGTTGACGTCCAGAAAGGAAAGGTTAGTTTCACTTATTTGCCAGGTGAGTTTTATCCTTTCATCCCTGGTGTTCAATAGGGTTAATGCGTTTTGTAGAGAGTCTTTAGTGTCTATCCAGATCATAAAAAGATCATCAATATACCTGACGTATAATTTGATCCTGTCATTGAAATCTTTGTTGCCACCTGCAAGAGGCACAAGATCACACAGAGAGACACAGAAGCATCTGGGACTGAGGGCACTGGGAACCCCTGGAAGTGGAGTGTCTGCCACCTGCAAGAGGCACAAGATCACACAGAGAGACAGGGGAGCTTCCTGAACCGAGGTCCAAAGAGGAAGAAACCAGAGGAAGAGGTAACACATTTTACACAGTTACAGCACCAGGGGAACGGGAGAGGAGAGGAGAGAAAAGGAAAGGCGGTAAGCTGCCTTCAGGACAGAGGTAACAACAGCAGTGCCTGTCAGGGGTAAAAAAAGGCAAGCCATTGTTGCTGCCCAGGCTGGCAGAGAGAAGGGGCGGGAAATAAGGAGAGGCGTGGAGAGGGGCGGTGTGCGTCACGTGTCTGCCAGGTAAAGTGGGGGTCACGTGCAGGGTTGGATTGGGATTGAAAATCGGCCCGAGCACGCAACAACAAAAAAATCGGTCCACATGTGCATAATCACTGCTATGGCGTAATCATATAAAAAAAACTTTAGGAGGGGGGTAAAAAAAATGCACGCGTTAGTTTACAGTGGTGAAACAAGTGAGGCAACTTCTCCTCAGGCCCCCTGCCCCCGCTCAGTATCTGTACACATTAATGGGCCGGCCCAAGAGACAAAGGGAGTGACACCTCTGCCTGTTGCTAAACGGAGGGAGAAACATCCTTTACAATGAAACTTTTGCAACGCAGTGCTATTACAACGCAGGTTTTACAACGAAAACCATTACAACGCATTGCGCTGGGGGGCGCTTTAGGATAGGGAATAGATTTAATTTACTATCCAACACCTTCCCTAGTGTCCACTGGGACTGGAGTTGGAATAGTAAATTAAACTATTCACTATCCAGCACCCCAAAGCGCTATGCGTTGTAAAGGTTTGCGTTGTAAAACTGGCGTTGTAACAGCATGCGTGGTAAAAGCATGCGTTGTAACGTCATACATCCAAACGGAAGTAGTGAGCGCCCATCTGCCTCTAGAAAGGCCACTCAGACACCCACTGGGCCGCTGGCTGTCATCGAACAATGGAGACAGCGCCCAAATGGCCCCCAGACTGATAAAAAGAGAGGGCCACAGCAGCACTCGGACACCGGCCCCCGGGCATTGCCCGAATGCCTGCGTTACCAATTCGACGCTACTCACGTGCCTGCCAGGAAAAGTACAAATATTACACTGCAATGGAAATTTAAGACTTGCCCGTGTCTCAATGTTAAACGGGCGACGTCATCACAGCTAGAAAATGTACGCAATAACTTTGTTTGCATGTGGAAGTCCTACTGGCGGAAGTGTGTGTGTGTGAGAGTGAGAAAGAATGAACGCCTTTCCCCCCCCCCCTCATGTTTATTCTATGCTTTTGTACTCGTGTATTTCCTGTAACTACGCTCCAGTAACTGATGTACCTTTGTAACCATGTTCTGAAACAATGCTTCTTCCTCATGTAAAGCGCTCTGATACCTCCGGGTCTTGCCAGCGCTATATAAAACTCAATAAATAAATAAGAGTGATCACTTGAACTAGTTTCTGGTAATCTGTTTACTTACCCAATAAATGCTGGTAACTGGAAGTAAAGGGGGCGGATGGGGCTGCTGTCCTGCAGTTTCATAGCTCACCAAAGGATTTTTAAGTTAAATGTTGGGTAGTTAGTAATCAGTAATGAAGACTTTAGTTATCTGTAGACTTTTAATAAACATATAGTGTATTGTACTATTCATTGTATGTATTATTGTGTATTCTAAATGTAATACCATTAAATCTGGCTAAATGTGTTGCGGGTACAGTCTTTCGGCCTGTGACATCTTTACACTCGTCATTCCTGAGTGAGGATGCCACGTTGAATTGTGCATTGTCCCAGTACGCGGCAACGCGCCCTGACTCAGTCAATTCCGCCTGAATTTTACATTTATAAGATTAGTTACACCGCGTCCCATTATTAATATTGGGTTCTGCCCTAACCGAACGGATGACCTAAATTGGATCCCTCACCTATGGAGGCAATTTCTTAAATCATGTCAGGCATGTACTCATTAATGTCCTGAAGATGATCCTAATATCGTGTTTAAAGGATCGAAATGTCGTCAACTCTTGTTAGACAGCTCTGCACATTACTCCAATGTGTAAAACGAGTGTATTCACTGTCTTTACAAAGCTTATTATAATTTGTAACTTGAAAAGCTATAACTGACTTGCCTGAAATGTCTTTGTGTATGTTTTGTATTTGTCATGTTCTAGAGAGGATACAGGACTGTGTCCCACTAGATTGATGGTCTCAACTACGGTTGTCCAATTGCTGATATCATTAAAATTACTGTCCGGCTGGACATGTACAATATAGTTCTGACTCACGTTATTGATCTCAGAAGGATGAAAGGTTGGGTTGCATGTATTTGGACAAATGGCCTACAAGTCACACAGATCTCTGCAGCAGGCACATTGACCCACCATGGCTGCTTTCAGGTTTCCACAAGAAGAAAACACAAGACCAAGGGCATCTGAAAGAGAGTTTGGAGAGGAGATTAAACGCAAAGATAACAAAGTGACCTGATAAAAACCTAAGGAATACAGTGTGAAAGAATGAGAGATGAGTGTGACTGAGAAACTGAGAGAGAGAGAGGTGTCTGTGGGTGGGGGAAGGGGGTGACAGACAAAGGGTGAGAAAAGGGAGGAGTAGTTCGAAGATAACTCTTCCCTTTTGGAAATCAGTCACCACCCTAACCAGGGAGTCTATAACATCAATGTGTTGAGACTAGAATATTGATGCATACCATACCGACTCACAGACTGGAAGGAACGCCCCTTAAACGCCCCTTCCAAATTGTGATTCCGTATGCGTCAGTTAGACCCATTTTACGATTTGGAAAAACCTTTCTGAATTGCACAATGGGGTTAGGACATGATAAAAATTGATTTTGCAGTTTTTAGCTGTGGCAACCTTTTTCCCTAACACACATTTTGCTAAAATACCTTTTTGTTTCCTTGATTAGGTGACCCTGCGATTTGCACCTCGTGCCTGTGTTATTAAGTTACATTCGGACTATGGCGTCCCAAGGTATGTACAAAGCAAGCCTGTCGCCAGTCAAGCCTCAGATATACAGTTTTTCATGGTCTTGAATGATTAAATGAATAACTCAGGTGTTTATGGGGCCTTTCAGATCATTAAACCATAGACTACAATCCTGGCTTCAGTTTGTCTTAGATCCTAGGGTAGATGGTTTGTGTCTTCCAATCATATCCAATAATGCATATGTCACTGACATGTTCTAGTGCTTCACCAGAATAAGTGTTTCCACAGGTTCTGCGCTTCGACTCCTTTCCAGCGATCTAAAAACAATGTTACCTTAGCGTAAAAGTTTTAAAACAGTGTTTTTTCAATCTGTCCATCAAATATGATTTTATTTCAGAAATATTCCTTTAAAACCTTAGGCTAAAAAACAATCCTTTCACCATAAGAATTACGTGCATCATTAAAATAAAGAAAACATTGAGAGTGTTCTGTACGTTTGGCCCTGTATGTGAAACATGTTATTTTTGATTTGATTTGATTGCTTTGGCCACAAAAGGATCTCGGTGTAAACCCCACGTTAGAGGCATTTATAGATAAACATGCTACCTCACGTGATGTTAGTCGGCAGAAGGTACTGCATGCTCCCTGCTCTTATTGTTGTTAAAAATACAATATGTAGTGTTGCCCGGGATCGGGCTAGCCCAAGTTGAGGTGCCCTGTGGGGATGCCGAATGATCCCCCCCTCCGTGCGTGGTGAAAGTGGGCCGACCCTGCGTCCGTGCGGGCCGGCACGCAAAGGAGCAAATAAATAGCCCAGGGCGTGGTTTTTAGGTGATTACTAGCCACTGTACAATATACCTCATGTCTAGTGTGGTTATTTCCTGGGCCTACCCACGGCACAACACTGGTGGTCTCGCCACCCCGCCACCCCGCCATGCCCACTCATACCCGGACGCTCCTGCTCACGGAGCTGCCTGCTGTGGCCCCCAGCAGCCTACCTCGTCTCCCGGCACTGCCCACGTGGTGCTGCGGCCTGATTGTGCGAGTGTGCTGCCCCGCTCCCCCCTCCTGCTCCAACTGTGTCGGACACCGAGCGCTGGTCCCCCATCGCCAGCACTCGTCCCGCCTGTGCCTACCGCCGGCTGCTCTACACGCTGGCCGCGCATGCGCGCTGTCCCGGCTGCGGCTCACGCTGTCTCTCGGCCCGCGGTCGGGCCGCATCAATCAAGGTGAGTGCGTGCACGCTCCAACGCGTCTGCTTCACCCTGCCTGGCGGTGAACGTTCCATGTGGTCGGCCCAGCTGCAAGACCCCTGGGGGAGCCACGCTCACGGAGACAATGAAGTAGATGAGGCTTGTTAGGATCTGGAGCCTGGCCTTATTCCTCACTCACTCGTGTGTGTGAAGCCTGATCTACGACTGCTGAACAACCTCCCTGGGCACATTCCACATGCCCCTGGTATCTGGGCCCTGCAACACGCCTACCTGCTATGCCCCTAAGCTAGGCGCGTCACGCCTGTTTGAGAGCGGCTCGCCCTTGTCGCCCACATCTGCGCTCTGCTACCATGACCACTGTGCCCGCCTTGGAACCCTTCGCCATCACTGGCCCTCCACCGTCGCAGGCTGCGAGGTGGAAGAAATGGGTGGAAAGTCTGGAAAACGTCTTCGAGGCGGCGGAAATCACGGCTCCACGACGGCGTGCCATGCTACTGCACCTAGGAGGTGCTGACATCCATGAAATCTCGAAGGACGTCAGGGAAGGCGGTCCACACAGAAACTACGCCACCAAGTGCGACGCTATTACCCCGTACTTTGGGTCCTTCACAAGCGCTGACTACGAGCGTTTCCTACTCCACCAAGTCCGCCAGCTACCGGAGGAATCCGTCGACGTCTTTTATGTGAGGTTGAAGAAGCTAATGAAAACAAAAAACTCCTTCTCCTGAGTTTGGCAAATGATTAGTGATGCTAGATTCCCCTGGGGGCCGTTTGCATCAGTGGGAGGGATTTAAGTATTGCGTAGGTTACCAAATTTACAACTTAATATGTATCAGACCAAAAGATAGCATGAAAACATTGCATACACAAAAATTAAAAGTTTCATTCATTTATTCAAATAATTTAAAAATAATAACACGTTATTTCATAAAAACAATCTTGTGCACATTCGTTTTTGCTGTTAGTCAGCTATATTAAAAAAACTCCAATTTAAAAAAAAAATGCTGTTAAGCATTGTTACACAAGTCTACATGTACATCATATTTATTTAGACATAAGGAACAAACTATCGACGCGGCGTTTCGGTGCCTCAAATAATCTTGCACCTTCTTCTGGACTTGTTCATTTAAATCATATCCAGGTTTGTATTTCCTTCCTGGCACTACCTTCTCGGTCTTTTGAGCAGGTTCTCTTCCGCTCTTGTGTTCTCCTAAGGAAGTTTTTGTTTGCTTTCCTCTTTCTTATTCTTATATATCAGTTTCATTGGTACTCCACCCGGGTTGATTAAAAATGGACCAACTTTAATCTGGTCCTATTTTCTTGGTGTCTTAAAGGGTTGGAAGGACGCCTCTGGGAGCTACCTGTCGCTGTTCTTCTCACCACTTTGTCTTCTTGGTGAAAAGACCTGCTTTAAACTTGATTTCCTCCTTCTTTTTTCTTTAGTGTGAAATCAAGGGTCACTTTGTTGGGCTTTCATAAATTAGCTGCCTACTCTAGAAAAGCAACAAACAGTGTTTGTTTTTGGTAGCTGAGCTGCGTGGCGTCCTCTTCCTTCCCGGGCTGTCTGATGCAAACGGCCCCCACTAATCATTTGCCAAACTCAGGAGAAGGAGTTTTTTGTTTTCATAAGATTGTTGACCCAATCCTTTTCCTGTCAAAAGGGTAGCTCCCTCTTTATCTTTTGAGGTTGAAGAAGCTAGCCAGCACGTGCGCCATTCCTGATGCTGACGATGAGATCCGCGCCCAGTTCATCCAGGCCTGCACGTCCTCGAAACTGCGAGAAAGGATTTTGCAGGAAGACAACATGCCCATGCGGGACATCCTCACGCTGGGGTGCTCCAAGGAATTGTTCAAGGTCAGAGCAGCGCATATGGAGTCTAAGCCTGCCGTCGCGCTCAAGACGGAGCCAGTGTGCGCCATACAAACCGACGCCCCAGACACCCGCCCAAAGTCCTCCCGGCAAGGAAATGCCAAGCCGGCCCAGTCATCGCGCAGCCGCACCTGCGCATGGTGTGGAGGCCCGACGCCCCACAATGGAACCTATCCAGCTCAGGGTAAGACCTGCAGCGCCTGCGGAAAAGTCAACCACTTCGCGAGTGTGTGCCGGTCAACACTGAAGAAGAAGCAAAACGGGCTACCCAGGAAGTGAGAACAGTGGAAACTCTTCCCGGGCGCCCCGACAGCAGCGACATGGATGACGACGAAACAGACATCGCCTCTGTCCATGTTGTCCGGATGCTAAACACCCTCGCGGCCACAGCACCTGCGGCTCCCATGTGCACCGTCAACGTGCAGGACCAAGCAGTAGCGGCCCTGATCGACACAGGGGCAACAATCAACCTCATGGTGGCCAGCGTATATCAGAAACTGGTGAACGTCCCAGCACTCCATCCCACCAGACGTCCACTTCGCCTGTGCAGGATGTTTCGGACAGACCTATCCCATGACACCGCCCGCCAGCAGACCAAAATCTACGTGTCTCAAGAAAGCTCAGGATTCCTATTGTGGTGCAAAACAGTGCAAGACCTTGGATTAATCCAGTTTGCCCTCACTGTCCAAGCCCACAGCCTCGACCATCTAGTGCAAGAGTTCACAACCCTGTTCGACGGCATCGGGTGTCTGAAGGGACCAGTCATTCACCTTCACATAGACAAATCAGTCGCCCCAGTAGCCCTCCGGCACCGACGCATCGCGTTCCACCTATGGCCCAAGGTTGAAGCAGAGCTACGTTTGCTAGAACGAGCAGGAATCATCGAGAGAGTAAGCGGTCCCACCCCGTGGGTGTCGCCCATTGTGGTGGCAAAGAAACCAAAGCAGCCCGACGCGGTCCGAATCTTCGTGGATATTCGCATCCCCAACCTCGCCATCAAACGTGAACGCCATCTGACGCCAACAATAGATGATATTATTAGGGAGTTGTCCGGCTCAAAGTGGTTCTCAAAGATCGATCTGCGGTCAGGATACCACCAAATTCCCCTCCACCCAGATTCGCGCCAGATCACCACTTTCTCTACTCACGCCGGGCTCTGGGGATACACCCGGCTCAACTTCGGGATATCGAGCGCCGCAGAGGTGTTCCAAAACATCATCCAGAACATCCTGTAGGGGCTGGAAGGCGTCCTGAACGTCAGTGACGATATCCTAGTTCACACGTCTACCCTAGACGAGCACCTCAGACGCCTCCATGCGTTGTTTGCCCGACTTCAAGACCGAGGCCTCACCCTTCACCGGTAAAAGTGTGACTTCCTGCGCAAGGACTACAGTTTTTTTGGATACTGCTTCTCGTACCAAGGGATAGGCCCGGATCCAGAAAAAGTCAAGGACATCCACGAAGCCCCCGCCCCAACATCGGTGACAGCCGTCCGCAGCTTCTTAGGAATGGTCACCTACTGCAGGCGGTTCATCAAGGACTTGTCAGACATCACCGGCCCCTTTCGTAACCTCACTAAATCCACCAGCACCTGAGAATGGGGCCCAGAACAACAAGAATCATTCCGGAAGACCAAAGCCGCGCTCTCGGCGGACACAACCCTGGCCTACTTTGACCCACGGAATGAGTCACAACTTGTGGTGGACGCCAGCCCAACGGGATTAGGAGCTGTCTTAGCCCAGCAGCAGGCCTGTGGAGAGTGGGCCCCCGTCGACTATGCAAGCAGAACCCTTACACCAACAGAACAGCGTTACTCGCAGAGCAAAAAAGAGGCTATTGCGATCTTGTGGGGGTGCAGGCACTTCCACATCTACCTATACGACACCCGTTTGTGGTAATCACAGACCACAAGCCTTTAGTTCCGCTGTTCCAGGGCTCCTCCACACGCCCTCCCCCCCGAATTGAGAAGTGGGTACTTCAGCTCCAGGAATTCCAGTTCACTGTTAAATATCGGCCTGGCACCCGAAACCCTGGCGACTTCCTGTCGCGACATGCCCACCCAGTCACTGAAGCGGAAGCGGCAGAGGCGACCGCCACGGAGGAATATGTCCGGATGATTGTCGAGAGGTCCAGGCCACTCCCGATCTCCCTAGATGAAGTGGCGAGGGCCACCAAGGACGACGACTGCCTTCAAATCGCCATTCAGCTCTCACGTCAGGGAACTGGAAGCCTCTCCAGAGCCCGGCCTCCTTCCGCACTCCTGGAGCTCAAGCAGCACTGAAGGCACTATACCTAGTCCGCAACGAACTGTCAATCTCGCCAGAAGGCTGTCTCTTGAGAGACCCCCGCCTCGTGCTACCTGAGTGCCTCACTCAACAAGCAGTCCTCCTGGCACACGGCGCGCATCAAGGCATGATGAAGTCGAAAAGCCGTCTTCGGAGCAAACTCTGGTTCCCTGGTCTGGATCGGATCGTAGAAGCCATCGTTCAACGGTGCCCTGTGTGTCTAGCAACCAGCCTGCCAAGTCACCCGGCGCCAGTGATCACTGAGGAGGGGCCAACGTCACTGTGGGAACAGGCCAGTGCCGACTTTGGTAGCCTCCCAGGCGGAAAGTACATGTTCGTAGTGGTGGACGACTTCTCACGATACCCGGAAGTTGAGATCCTGTCCTCTACTGCAGCTTCAGAAGTCATACCAAAGATAGAAAAGATAATCGCCACCCACGGCCTCATCGGTGAACTGCGAAACGACAATGGCCCACCTTTCAATGGCACCGAACTGGACGAATATCTACTGTCCCACAGGATCAAGCATCGACGGATAACACCAAGGTAACCTCAGGCAAACGGGGAAGTAGAGCGGCTAATGCGGACACTGAACAAGACTATCCAGATAGCAATGGCGGATGGCCAAGGTTTAGAGCTAGCCCTCTACTAGTTTCTGCGCGAATACAGGCTAACCCCCCACTGCACCACCGGAGTCCCACCAAGCAGACTTTGTTTTGGCAGAGCAGTAACAGACACAATTCCTCACCACCCTACGTGGGCAACGTCACCGGGCCCACCAAGCCAATCCATGGAGCGTAGAACAAAGACAAACATGGATGCGTCCCGAAGAAGGAAGGCCATAGACAGTCCGATTGGGGTTTGTGACAGAGTGTTAGTGCGGGACTGCCATCCAGGAGGAAAGTTCCGTTTGCCTTTCGAGTTGGACCCTTGGACCGTAACCAAAGTTAACGGTACCATGATCACTGCCTCCCGGGGAGGAGAGAAGGTTACAAGGAACGTGTCGTTCTTCAAAAGAGCCCCGGTGGACGAAGGCGGAGAGTTTCCGGAACTAAGAGAGCCCCACCAGGACACAGCACAGGACCCAGGGGAATCAGCAGAAGAGGACACCCCACCCCTGGCCTCAAGCCAAAGGAGCGACCCAACCACCCATGACCGTGAAAGCATCCCATCACAAGGAGCGCAGAGCAGCCGAGACCTGCCGGAGACAGACTGTTCCGAAGACATGTTCCAAACCCCGCCGGACAGGAGCAGCCAAGGCAGGTACCACCTGCGCCCCTGTCCCAGACCGTCACAGAAGTATCGAGACTTTGTTGCCCGTTGCCAGCCACAGAAGTAAGGCGGACCTGTACACAGGGAAAAACCAAGTAAGAGTGTTCCAACTGTTTAAGAAAAGTTTGCAGAGACTATAGCATGTGATGTTGTTGCCGCACAGTTCCATGGTGGTGTAATGTTTTTCATTTCGAGGTAAAGGAGGAATGTAGTGTTGCCCTGGATCGGGCTAGCCCAAGTTGAGGCGCCCTGTGGGGATGCCGAATGACCCCCCCCCTCCGTGCGTGGTGAAAGTGGGCCGACTCTGCGTCCGCGCGGGCTGGCACGCAAAGGAGCACAAAAACAGCCCAGGGCGCTGGGGGTGGTTTTTAGGTGATTACTAGACACTCTACAATATACCTTGTGTCTAGTGTGGTTATTTCCTGGGCCTACCCACGACACAACACAATAGTTCGTGAAAATAAATAACACATTATTATAATAGTAGTTAAGTCCAGAGACACAATACAGTTATTCTCATGCAGAACCCACAATTGTTTCGAAAGACCTACAGTTCTGCTGCTTGCACACCAGAGGGAGCCAATACACTGCAGATGCGGGCAGCGAGCGGTTTAATGGTCTTCAGTCCATCCCGGTGTGGGAAGCGGGTGGAGCAAGAAGCGGCTGAAGTGTGTTACTGCATTACCACAGCCCCAGCCTGGGCGGGCGCGTTGCTGTCAATGGTGCATTATCTGTATTTTAAAATCCATCACATGCTCCTTGCTTGCACCAGCCTCTATCACAGCCTTGCTTGCACCAGACTCTATCCCAGCCTTGCTTGCACCAGACTCTATGCCAGCCTTGCTTTCACCAGACCTCATCCCAGCCTTGCTTGCACCAGACTCTATCCCAGCCTTGCTTGCACCAGACTCTATCCCAGCCTTGCTTTCACCAGACTCTATCCCAGCCTTGCTTGCACCAGACTCTATCCCAGCCTTGCTTGCACCAGACTCTATCCCAGCCTTGCTTGCACCAGACTCTATCCCAGCCTTGCTTTCACAGACTCTATCCCCGCCTTGCTTGCACCAGACTCTATCCCAGCCTTACTTGCACCAGGAACCAGCTTTGCTTGCACCAGACTCTATCCCAACCTTGCTTGCACCAGACTCTATCCCAGCCTTGCTTGCACCAGACTCTATCCCAGCCTTGCTTTCACCAGACTCTATCCCAGCCTTGCTTGCACCAGACTCTATCCCAGCCTTATTTGCACCTGGAACCAGCCTTGCTTGCACCAGACTCTATCCCAGCCTTGCTTGCACCAGACTCTATCCCAGCCTTGCTTGCACCAGACTCTATCCCAGCCTTGCTTGCACCAGGAACCTGCCTTGCTTGCACCAGACTCTATCCCAGCCTTGCTTGCACCAGGAACCAACCTTGGTTGCACCAGACTCTATCCCAGCCTTGCTTGCACCAGACTCTATCCCAGCCTTGCTTGCACCAGAGTCTATCCCAGCCTTGCTTTCACCAGGCTCTATCCCAGCCTTGCTTGCACCAGACTCTATCCCAGCCTTGCTTGCACCAGACTCTATCCCAGCCTTGCTTGCACCAGAGTCTATCCCAGCCTTGCTTTCACCAGGCTCTATCCCAGCCTTGCTTGCACCAGACTCTATCCCAGCCTTGCTTGCACCAGACTCTATCCCAGCCTTGCTTGCACAGACTCTATCCCAGCCTTACTTGCACCAGACTCTATCCCAGCCTTGCTTGCACCAGACTCTATCCCAGCCTTGCTTGCACCAGAGTCTATCCCAGCCTTGCTTTCACCAGGCTCTATCCCAGCCTTGCTTGCACCAGACTCTATCCCAGCCTTGCTTGCACCAGACTCTATCCCAGCCTTGCTTGCACCAGACTCTATCCCAGCCTTGCTTGCACCAGACTCTATCCCAGCCTTGCTTGCACCAGACTCTATCCCAGCCTTGCTTGCACCAGACTCTATCCCAGCCTTGCTTTCACCAGACTCTATCCCAGCCTTGCTTGCACCAGAGTCTATCCCAGCCTTGCTTGCCTCTTCCCTGTCCCTGGGGTAACACTAGATTTAGAAATAGAGTTGCACAGAAGTGTGTGAAAGGCTCATGCAAACACATTTTCTCTTCTCCTGGCATCAGTATATCTTACAGTTAGAGCTGCAGGGCTGATTACCTGCGCACTGTGGTTTCCTGCAGTTTCCATGCCGGGGATCATTACCACAGACACCCAGGCTGCTCGCCTCTCTCCAGAGGGTAAATCTGGGTGACAAGAGCGAATGCTTCTGCAATGAAAACACATGAAGCTTTGATGAAAGGCGGGAGGAGGAGGAGAGAGACCAGGGGAAAGGTTGAGTCCAGCTTGGCACTGCTTCAGCCCCCACTCACTGAGATGATGCCACCCTGCAGAATGTGATAAGGGGCCCCTCGGACGCCCATATCATAGGAATATTCAGGGCCCTTATATTGAATGGGGGCCCCTTAAGGTTGGTTGCACCCTTGCAAGCAGGAGCTGCAGGGCCTGTGTTACGCCCCTACCTCCCCTGTAGCACCCATAGCCGGTGCCTCTGCACCCCATGGGGCACTATGTAGGGCACCCCCAAAGTGCACTTAGGTCTGCTCAGAGCAGTGCTACATGCTGCGGCCGCTTTGTTTCAAGGTACAAGGAATCTGACCACATCTCTCCCATCCTTCTCACCCTCCAGTCGCTGTCTTTTAAGGCCACAGCCCAGTTTTAAAATGCCTGCTCCCCACACAAGGCACTGCAATTCTCTTCACCCGCGCACCTAACTGAACAATAGAAGATTTCAAGAAAAAATGAAGTTCAGGAATCTCTCAATCCCTTCTTCTGGAGCACCCCACCTTCAAACGAGAGTGAATGATGAACCAGTCATTTGTTGTACTTACTGTGAAGAGTCTTACTTCGCAACATCATTCTCCGGAAACAGCAGAAGAATTTGGAACTCGCTCCCTCATAGCCTCTGCAGTGGCGTAACGAAACTTGAGGGGGCCCCCCTGCAAACTACATGGAGGGGGCCCCCCTCCCATTCTCCGTGCCAGTCTAGAGCACTCAGGCCAGCGACCCGCCATACTGCAGGGGATGCGGGCTATTGTTACGCCACTGTCACCAAACATACGGTGGAGTTCAAGTTTGGGCATAGTCTACCAGCCGGCTATCTTATTGGTGGTTCATTCATTACAGGGTCCCTGCCATCAGTACACCAGAGAAGTTTGCCAAATTTTAGGTGGGTTTCCTGATGCAGACTCCTGTCATGATATACAACATCGGGTCCACTCATCGTTCAGTTTTGACAAAAGCGCATCCACTGCTCCTTCTCCTTTCCATTTTAAAACATTAGACAAAGCGACAATGCAGTATTTCAAAAGCAGATGTAACTACAAAGAGCACATATTGATAATACATTTTTATTAGTAGACAATAGCAATCTTAAGAGGCATTGCATAGCTTCATACACACTTTGACCCCATTTCCATCACAGTCTCTCTCTCTCTCTCTCTCTCTCTCTCTCTCTCTCTCTCTCTGTCTGTCAGTCTCTCTCTTTCAGTCTGTCAGTCTCTCTCTCTCTGTCAGTCAGCCTCTCTCTCTCTCTGTCATTCAGTCTCTCTCAGTCAGTCAGTCTGTCTGTCAGTCAGTCAGTCAGTCTCTCAGTCTCTCTCTCTGTCAGTCTGTCAGTCAGTCGGTCAGTCTCTCTCTCTCTCCCTGTCAGTCTCTCTATCTCTCTCAGTCAGTCAGTCAGTCTCTCTGTCAGTCAGTCTCTCTCTCTGTCAGTTTCTCAGTCAGTCAGTATTCAGTCTCTGAGTCAATCAGTATCTACTCTCTCTCCACTCAATCTCTCTCTCAGCTCTGTCCACTCTATCTCCACTGTCTCTCTCTCCACTCTCTTTCCACTGTCTCTCCCTCCACTGTCTCTCCCTCCACTGTCTCTCCCTCCACTGTCTCTCCCTCCACTCTCTTTCCACTGTCTCTCCCTCCACTGTCTCTTTCTCCACTGTCTCCTCCTCCACTGTCTCTCCCTCCACTGTCTCTCCCTCCACTGTCTCTCCCTCCACTGTCTCTTCACTCTCTGCCTCTCTCTACTCTCTTCACTCTCTCTCCACTGTCTCCCTCCACTCTCTCTCTCCACTCTCTCTCCCTCTACTCTCTCTCCACTCTCTCTACTCTATCTCTCTCTCTCTCTACTCTCTCTCTCCACTCTCTCTATACACTCTCCCTCCACACTCTCTCTCTGCTCTCTCTCTCCGCGCTCTCCACTCTCTCTCTCTCCACTCTCACTCTCTCTCCACGCTCTCTCTCTCCACTCTCTCTCTCCACTCTCTCTCCACTCTCTCTTTCTCCACTCTCTCTTTCTCCACTCTCTCTCTCCACTCTCTCTCTCTACACAGTCTCTCTCTCCACTGTTTCTCTCTCTCCACTGTCTCTCACTGTCTCTACACACTTTCTCTCTCTACTCTCTCTCTCTCTCTCCACTCTCCCTCTCTCCACTCTCTCTCCCCACTCCCTCTCCACTGTCTCTACTCTCTCCACACTCTCTACTCTCTCCACTCTCTCTACTCTCTTTCTCTCTACTCTCTCTCTCTCGCCACTCTCTCTCTGTCTCCGCTCTCTCTCCAGTGTCTCTCTCTCCACTGTCTCTCTCTCCACTTTCTCGCCCTCTCTCTACTCTCTCCACTCTCTCTCGCTCCACTCTCCCTCTCTCCACTCCCTCTCTCCACTCTCTCTACTCTCTCTCTCCACTCCCTCTCTCTCCACTCCCTCTCTCTCTCCACCCTCTCTCTCCACCCTCTCTCTCCACCCTCTCTCTCCACCCTCTCTCTGCACTCTCTCTCTCCACTGTCTCTCCCTCTATCTACTCTCTCCACTCCCTCTCTCTACATTCTCTCTCCACTATCTCTCTCTACTCTCTCTCTGTCTCGCTCCACTCTCTCTCTCGCTCTCTCTCTCTCCAATCTCTCTCCACTCTCTCTCCACTCTCTCTCTCTCCACTCTCTCTCTCCACTCTCTCTCTCTCTCTCTCCACTGTCTTTCTCCACTGTCTCTCTCCACTGTCTCTCTCCACTGTCTCTCTCCACTGTCTCTCTTTCCACTCTCTTTCCTATCTCTATCCACTCTCTCTCTACTCTCATTCTTTACTCTCTCTCTCTACTCTCTTTACTCTCTCTCCTCTCTCCCTCCACTCTCTCTCCACTCTCGCTCTCTCTCCACTCTCTCTCTCTCGCTCTCCACTCTCGCTCTCCACTCTCGTTCTCCACTGTCTCCTTCTCCACTCTCTCTCTACGCTCTCTCTCTACTCTCTCTCTCTCCCTCAACTGTCTCTCCACTCTCTCTCACTCCACTCTCGCTCACTCCACTATCTCTCTCACTCCACTCTGTCTCACAAAGTAGTGTGCGCTGCCATGGGCGTCCGCAGAAATGTTTCGGGGGGGGGCACATTCTTAACTTCATCACCATTACCCTTGCACTCTTCTCCCCTCTGCCTTGCACCCTTCTCACCCTCCCCCTTGCACCCTTCTCTCCCTCCCCCTTGCACCCTTCTCCCCCTCCGCCTTGCACCCTTTTCTACCTTGCACCATTCCCCCCTCTGCCTTGCACCCTTCTCCACTCTGCCTTGCACCCTTCTCCACTCTGCCTTGCACCCTTCTCCCCTCTGCCTTGCCCCCTTCTCCCCTCTGCCTTGCCCCCTTCTCCCCTCTGCCTTGCACCCTTCTCCCCCTCCGCCTTGCACCCTTCTCCCCCTCCGCCTTGCACCCTTCTCCCCCTCCGCCTTGCACCCTTCTCCTCTTCCGCCTTGCACTACCTTGCACCCTTCTACCCTCTGCCTTGCACCCTTCTACCCTCTGCCTTCCACTCTTCTCCCCTCTGCCTTGCACCCTTCTACCCTCTGCCTTGCACCCTTCTACCCTCTGCCTTCCACTCTTCTCCCCTCTGCCTTGCACCCTTCTCCCCTCTGCCTTGCCCCCTTCTCCCCTCTGCCTTGCCCCCTTCTCCCCTCTGCCTTGCCCCCTTCTCCCCTCTGCCTTGAACCCTTCTCCCCCTCCGCCTTGCACCCTTCTCCCCCTCCGCCTTGCACCCTTCTCCTCTTCCGCCTTGCACTACCTTGCACCCTTCTACCCTCTGCCTTGCACCCTTCTACCCTCTGCCTTCCACTCTTCTCCCCTCTGCCTTGCACCCTTCTACCCTCTGCCTTGCACCCTTCTACCCTCTGCCTTGCACCCTTCTCCCCTCTGCCTTGCACTCTTCTCCCCTCTGCCTTGCACCCTTCTCCCCTCTGCCTTCCACCCTACTCCACCTCCGCCTTGCACCCTTTTCTACCTTGCACCATTCTCCCCTCTGCATTGCCCCATTCTCCGATCCCCCTTGCACCCTCCTCCTCTCCGCCTTGCACCCTTCTCCCCTCTGCCTTGCACCCTTCTCCCCTTCTCCCCTCTGCCTTGCTCCCTTCTCCCCTCTGCCTTGCACCCTTCTCCCCTCCGCCTTGCACCCTTCTCCCCTTCACCCCTCTGCCTTGCTCCCTTCTCCCCTCTGCCTTGCTCCCTTCTCCCCTCTGCCTTGCACCCTTCTCCCCTCCGCCTTGCACCCTTTTCCCAATCCGCCTTGCACCCTTCTCCTCTTCCGCCTTGCACTACCTTGCACCCTTCTACCCTCTGCCTTGCACCCTTCTACCCTCTGCCTTCCACTCTTCTCCCCTCTGCCTTGCACCCTTCTACCCTCTGCCTTGCACCCTTCTCCCCTCTGCCTTCCACTCTTCTCCCCTCTGCCTTGCACCCTTCTCCCCTCTGCCTTCCACCCTACTCCACCTCCGCCTTGCACCCTTTTCTACCTTGCACCATTCTCCCCTCTGCATTGCCCCATTCTCCGATCCCCCTTGCACCCTTCTCCTCTCTGCCTTGCACCCTTCCCGCCTCTACCTTGCACCCTTCTTCCCTCTGCCTTGCTCCCTTCTCCCCTCTGCCTTGCACCCTTCTCCCCTCCGCCTTGCACCCTTCTCCCCTTCACCCCTTTGCCTTGCTCCCTTCTCCCCTCTGCCTTGCACCCTTCTCCCCTCCGCCTTGCACCCTTTTCCCCTTCTCCCCTCTGCCTTGCACCCTTCTCCCGTCCGCCTTGCACCCTTCTCCCGTCCGCCTTGCACCCTTCTCCTCTCCGCCTTGCACCCTTCTCCCCTCTGCCTTGCACCCTTCTCCCCTCTGCCTTCCACCCTACTCCACCTCCGCCTTGCACCCTTTTCTACCTTGCACCATTCTCCCCTCTGCATTGCCCCATTCTCCGATCCCCCTTGCACCCTTCTCCTCTCTGCCTTGCACCCTTCCCGCCTCTACCTTGCACCCTTCTTCCCTCTGCCGTGCACCCTTCTCCTCTCCGCCTTGCACCCTTCTCCCCTCTGCCTTGCACCCTTCTCCCCTTTTCCCCTCTGCCTTGCTCCCTTCTCCCCTCTGCCTTGCACCCTTCTCCCCTCCGCCTTGCACCCTTCTCCCCTTCACCCCTCTGCCTTGCTCCCTTCTCCCCTCTGCCTTGCACCCTTCTCCCCTCCGCCTTGCACCCTTTTCCCCTTCTCCCCTCTGCCTTGCTCCCTTCTCCCCTCTGCCTTGCACCCTTCTCCCGTCCGCCTTGCACCCTTCTCCTCTCCGCCTTGCACCCTTCTCCTCTCCGCCTTGCACCCTTCTCCTCTCCGCCTTGCACCCTTCTCCCCTCTGCCTTGCACCCTTCTCCCCTCCGCCTTGCACCCTTCATTTACCAAAGAGAGTGGGCCCCCCACCCCCCACCGCGGGGGCGTTTACTACGCCCCTGTCTGTGGCTCATTAATGACCAGACTTATTTTTCAAGAAGGAAGAGTTGGAAAGCTCTTACTGTTTGGAAGGGTAGAGAAGTTCGGAATTTTTATAAATATGGAGGAATTGTTTTATCATTAGAAAGGTTGTGGCTATAAACATTTTCAGAGTTGAGTTTTTTTTAAAAAAACATTAATTGAGAAATAGTAAGCTATGGCCAAGCCTGAACACAAGAGACTTCATTTAAGGCACTGTGTGACACAAAGTATAAAGTGGAAAATAGTTTACATTTAACATGAGTACATTCATTTATAGCAGGCGATGTGTGAGATTTGTTTAATGTGTATCCTGTTTATTGAAGGGATGACACTTTAACCCTTTCATTCTATCTGTGCAGAAGGGTTTTAATTTTGGCACATTCTGTACATTCCACATATGTTGAATATCTATCTATAAAAGTATTTGTATTTGAGTAGCATATGTTTGGCTGATGAGATGTAGTTAATGTATGGTCTTCTGACTCACTAAAAACACTGGTAATAACTCATGTGGAATTCTATTCCGTCGTGTTTAGCTCCATCTGTGCCATAACACGCAAGGATTAGTCGTACAGAAATCAGCTTTGGTCCTGCCTGAACAGGGCATTTCAACCCAATCTGCCCGGCCATGTCCCCTCAAACTGGAAGAATAAGAAATCCCAGGGTTTTTTTGGCCTGCTTGTCCGAATTGGCTGAAAGAGTTTTTGTAAAATACCTGCAGAGATTTACAATTAATTTTTGGGACTTAAAACCCACAGACATCCTGGGAGTATTTCACCCCAAATTCTTGGAAATGGCTTTTATCCACGCTGGCTATGCCTTGCCCCACAGTCGCTCAGTGTCCCTGAAATCTTGATCTGTGTGGAATGCTCTCTCTGGGCCCCCACTCCCACCCTTGTCAGGGCCCTGAGCAGTGCTCGGTGCTGCCTCCTGCTCTCTGGGGCCCCCACCCCATCCTCTTTCAGGGCCTTGCGCTCTGACTAAAGAGAAACAATGTATGTTGATACTTTGTTTCTCTTCAGTCAGAGGGAGGGGGCGAGGGGATCGAGCAGGCTGCAGGCTGCACCTAATTCAGACGAGAGACGGAGAGAGGCTTGCTTCAGCGCAAGCCTCTCTCACAGCCCTCAGAAGAGCTGAGGGGGGCCGGGGCCCCCTTTATTTAATGAAGGGAGTGAGGCCCCCCCGCAATGCGGGGTCTGCGGGGGTGTTTGTTACGCCCCTGAGCCTCTGTGTGACCTTCCAAAACTCTGCTCTTTGAATGATTCTTGGGTTAAATTCCTTTCGCCCCCACTCGCTCCTGAATGTCTTCTTTATTCTTTTTTTGAGGTTGTGTCTCAGTTGTGCTCCCTCAATGGTGGTTTGGGGTTCACACTCATGCACAGCTTATCTCCCCTTACTCTTGATGTGAGTTTGTGTCTCTAATGTACTCCGGCTGTGACTGTTTGTAAATGTACAGCACTCTGATGCCTCTCGGCCATGGCTCCTGTTTATAAAATCACAGAAATACATAAATAAATGCATACATACATACACATACATACATACATACATACATACATACATACATACATACATACATAAAATAAATAACTGGCATGTAAAACACTGGCGCGAGGAGGCAGATACCACAAGCATGTGTGCTTCATATGTGCAGGCTGCACTGAAGAGGTCTGTAAACTGACACATCACACAGAAAAGGAGAGGCTTCAACGGCCTCTTGTGTGTTTTGCTGGTCACCCTATGTGGGAAGGGTATGCCCAGACCTGGGTCCCGTGCTCACTACACCACTGGAGTCAAGCTATCCTGGCTGAAGACGGCTGATATCCAGAAACCGGTCCTAGGATGCTTGATTCGGTCCAGGAAAGACATGGCTTGGCAGTTCGGGCTGGACTGTTCCCATGATTTGCATATGGCCATGTCTGAACTGGGGTGGCTTGGTGAGCAAAATAACGATGGATTAGACCCAGATCTGTGACTGGGGGTGAATGTTTTGCCATTGTGCAACATTCCGTCCATCACCTTGTGTGTTCGGCTTCAAAGGCACCCACTGAAGAGAAAAGAACAGCTCTCTTAATCCACCCTGCACTGCCAACAATCCCCAGAGACAGGCCTTCTAGAATGATCCTTTGTGTGATGATCTGCTGGGACTGTGAGACATTCACCAGATGGGCCCTTTAAGTGCTTCAGTGCTGAGCAGAAACCAACATCGGTACCCACTGCTTCATGCCCACCTTAGTTCACCTCTAAGATACCAGAGCACCGCCAGCTTATGACAGAGAGCATCTGCGGGGGCCGGGGGGGAGGGGAGGGGGCGTGAAGGGAGGGTAAGAGACCTCACAGCCCCTGAAGATCTACAGTCTGTGAATCTTAGGCCAACCGCTTGCAGTCTCCCTACACACCCCTCAGGGCACCAATGAGAGTATGCATGCATGTATGTATGTAAGCATGTATATATGTATGTATGCATGTATGTATGTATACACGTAGGTATGTATTAATTTACGTATGTATGCATGTATGTATGCAGGTATATATGTATGTATCTATCCATGTATGTATGCATATATATTTGTATTAATGTATGTATGTGTATATATATGTACGCGTATAAGTATGTGTATGTATTTATGAATATATATATATTAATGTAACTAAGTTTATATGTATTCATGTATGCATGTATGTATACATTTATGCATTTATTAGTCTATGTATGTATGCAGGTATGTATATATGTATGTATGTATGTTTGCATTAATGAATGTATGCGTGTGTGTATGCAGGTATGTATGTATATATGTATGTATCCATGTATGTATGCATAAATATTTGTATTAATGTATGTATGTATGCATGTATGTATGTGTATATGTATGTTTGCATGTGTATATAAATATATGTATAAATGTTTGTATTAATGTAACTATGTTTGTATGTATTCATGTATGTATACATGTATGCTTGTATTAATATATGTATGTATGCAGGTATGTTTATATGTATGTATCCATGTATGTATGTATGTTTGCACTAATGAATGTAAGTACGCATGTATGTATGTATACATGTATGTATGTATGAATGTACATATTAATGTAACTATGTATGTAATCATGTATTTATGTATTAATATAGGTATGTATGCATGTATATATATATATATATATATATATATATATATATATATATATATATATATATATATATATATATATATATATATATATATATATATATATATATATATATATATATATATATACACACACAAACATGTATGGTTGTATGTATTAATGCATGTATGTATATATATATGTATGTTGTTGTTGTTGTAAAGCTTTTATTTCGACATATTTGTCATAAAGCCATAAAAACATTTAAAATACATTCATATGCATAATTTAGAAAAAATAACATGATTACCAAAGAGTGCAATATGTACATATTTTGTGCTCCAAGACAACATCAGGGGATATGTGCAATTTATATGAGGATACATTACTATTTCATTATGTAGGATATAACATACAGAGTACAATGTGCTACCAATTAGAAATCAATTACAAGACCGGTTTTAAAAAGAAGCCTATGTACATTATATAAATAATTAAAATGCCAGTGATTAAAAGACTTATTTTAACTTGTTTATAATTTTCGGAAATTCCTTATGGAGTTTAGTTCTATGTTTTAACCCCAAGTTTCTTTCTAATCAAGCAGACACTGAGGAGATACCTACTGACTCCAAAAGCTACCAACTGAGAGGTTGTGGATTTAAGTATCCTCTCTGCCTCTTTGTAAGTTCTTAAGCCCAAATTTTTGCAAAGTGGTTTGATCCATTTCATACGTTGGTGTTTATACACCGGACAAAAGAAGAGGATATGGGCCTCATCTTCTTTATGATTAAGTTCACACAATTTACAGTTGTACAAATCATTCCCCTTGGTTTTTCCCCAACGGCAGGTATTTGCATTTATTTGTAAAACGCCGTATCTATATTGTAGGTATACAGTTTTGGCCAAGGGTGGCTCGATTTCGTCCATAAACTGCTCAAACATGGGAATGTCCTTAAATTGCAGAAACTTCTGAGCTAGGGAGCCAGTGCCACGTTCATGTAAGTATGCATTATTAACCACTTACGACCAAAAGGCAGCTTTTACCTGTTCTTTACAATTAATTGGCAATACAAGTGGGTTAGTCCAAAAGTGTGAAAGACCTATTTTTGTAAACCAAGTGGATATATGTCTCAGCCATTTGATTGAATTAAATGTGTCCAGTTCCATAATTTCCAATAAGCCACTTCTATAGTCAGTGAGTTCCGGGGTAGACCATAATCTTACCCAGTGAAGAAGTGGCCTTAACCAACATAAAAAGTCTGTACGTTTTACGTTAATGTCCAAGTAGACAGGCACTAGGGGCGTTCTTGATGGTAGTCTTAGTAGTCGCCTAAAGAACGCGTTCTCATCAATGTCAAATGTCTTGATTGAGTGTGGCCCCCAAATCTCAGCCCCGTACAGGTCCGCGGATTGAGCTTTGGCTTTGAATACTTCCATCGCAGGAGTTATAGCTTTGGAAGCACTCCCTCCATGAATCTTTAGAATAGGAAGTGAGCTGTGTTTAAATGTCAGCCTGCTTTTTTCCAGTTGTTTTTTCCAGGACATTTTACTATCAAGCCTGATACCCAGATAATCAAAAAATTCCACGTACTCTAATTTGATGTTTTTTAGGGCCAAATTCTTCTTAAGGGTTTTTGGGGGATTGATGGCCATATACTTAGTTTTTGATGAATTGATTTCTAACCCCTTTACTTCACAATAGCTATTGAATTGGTTTATTAAGTTTTGTAGTCCTTTGGGAGTTTGCGATATTAGAATGTATGTATGTACGTATGTGTGTTTTGTATGCATGTGGTATTTCTATAGCACAAACCTAGCTCAAAGCCAGAAAAGCGAGGTACAGGGTCAAGGTCAAGGATACAGTCAACAAGTGATATGAGAGGGGGGCTGGTCATTAGATTGTTAATGCATTGTGATGTTGTGTTGCTTAAAGATGTGAGTCCTCAACTCTTTCCAAAATTGGGGCAGTCCTAATGGATATGGGAAAGTTGTCCCATATCCAGGGTGCATCGATGGAAAAGGCTGCATTCTCATAAATAAATCACAGCAGGAAAGAAGAATTACAGTCTCAGTGATTCACAAACACGAATCTTTTCAGTGTATTTCAGAAAAATCACAGGAGTTATTCTAACCTTAAAGAAACTATTAGCGGTTAAAGACATAGAGTTGAAGATTTTTAAAAGTCGCATGCACAAAATGAAATAAATGAATGTTAAAAAACAAGGAGCTGAGCTCTTCACTGAAACGGGTTGACAGGTAAGTAAGTTGGTAAGGATGCCATCCGAAACAGTGGTAACTAGTTAGTAACGGTGAAGGAACCGTGGAGCACATTGGCATTTTGTAGAATTGCAGCCATGCTAGCAACTATTTTGGGGCGTTTTACAGTTTGATCAGCAAGTGAACTGGGATTTCTTATATTTATTATATGTGCATATGTGAATTCCGGTGGGGTTTTTCCAGTGTTTCCAAACTTGTGATGGGGAGGTGTTTTTCAGAATGTTCCTTTTATTACAGACACTGCGTGACATATCGAGCGTAAGCACACATTATAGAGACCTATTTATAAACAGCTGGTCATAGGCGTCAGGATTTCATCAAGAGGAAGACAGGAAAGAAGGCACAAGTGCACATGTGCTCGATAATGCCTGAGAAACATGCAAAAAGCAGGGAAGGATTGGTGACTGTGGAGGACCGGCTCTTGGTGGCTGGCTCACACAGAGACTCTGAAGGTCAAGCACAAGCACTTCCGGGTCAGGGCCGGTAGAGGTAGCACTGCTACTCCTGGTTCCTATAAAAGGGCTGTGAATTAGCAAGATGGCGTCTGGCAACTTTCTGTTTGTTGTGTGGCTCTCACTCTGTACGTCACTGCCTTGCATCCCTCACATTAGTTGTGTTGTTCATGCCTCGGTTCCTGTGTCCCCTGTTCTTTTGTTGTATTACTGCCTTTCGTCGGTTTGTTTCTGGCTCTCAACGGACATAGGACTGACTGGTTCCATCACTGCTTATTGACAAACTTCGTAATGGGCGCCGTAGAGGCGCGGGGTGGGTCCTGGTGCCCCCCAGGCTCATTATTGCCGTCTCTTACGAGGTAGCCGGTGAGCCCAAGCTGCCTGCCTTTCCTTTAATCATCATTGTGACGTTTGTCATTACAGGGCCTTTCTGCTCCCACTCCAACGCCATCTGCTCTGGGCGTGCAGCAGAACTATCCCTGTGATGTTTCCTTACTGATGTGGTGTGTTCTTTCTCTCCCCTTCCACACTCCCGAAGGTGATTCACTTGAAATGCCCTTCACTAATTCTCCTCCTACCTTTCCAGTTGAAACCAGTTTGATCCCTATCACCTGCTGAGTCTCTCAGGGTTCCACACTGTCTCCTGTCATCCTCGACCCCTTGGTGCTCAACGCACAGATAAGAGCATCAAGATTCACCATTATGCACGGTGCACCATTACGGTTGTGCCTGACAGTCTCATTTGCTTCAGACACCAATGCCACAAACACTGCCTGCCAATCATCCAGACCGGTATGTTCAACTCCTACTATAGCTCAACCCAACGCAGACAGAAAACTCCTGCTATTCACCAACATCAAGAGACAAGAACTAGTAAAAACCTGCCTCAATGAGAAGAACCTTGACGGATTCAAACAACAACTTTCACCAAATGCCAAGTCTCTTGGATTCATCCTGGACACCAACCAAACCTACCAGGAACACACTGAAAAAAAGCAAAGACACCTTGGCACCATTTCTCTCTTCTAAAGAAAGTGAAATTGTTTCTTCTAAAAAGTAACTTTAGAGCTGATTTTCATGCCCCCATACACTTGCATCTAAATGGTGGTAGCGCTGCTCCTTGGCCTCAGACACTCCTCACTGTCACCCCTGAAGGGCATCGTACAGGCTGCAGCACGTCTCATCCAGGGCCGAAAGAAGTATGATAAAATCATTCACATCCAGATCAGTGGCGGCTGCTGACATATAAAGTGCGGGTGAAGAATGGGGGAGTCAGGTCCTGGGACGTGGGGCTAGCTGGACCATTAGTATAACTAAGTACACAGATTGCCAGCCACACACTTACTTAAATCCTCTATTTTTGAGGGAACAAACCATAAGAGACTTCCTGGTTCGTACGGGTATATCACTCAAACCCTTTTATTATTTATTTGTTTTTTGTCTTTTTTTAAGTATTGATGTATGAAAGGGACACCTTATCGTTTTGTACACCTTATATACAATTATTTACAATTCGCGATTATTTACAACACAAACACATACACATAACTAGTTGTATTATACAAAGTGAATTGCTCTGATATATATACACTCAAATAATCATACTACGAAGAAAAAATCATCCGTAATTCCATAAAGACCAGAGTCAAAAGTATAAACTTGATGACAATCATAAATCAATGAACTACAGTTGAATGTAGGCAGTTCAAAAAAGGAAAAATAGACTTCAAATTAATTCATTCAGTCCATTCAACCAATAAATGGCTAATCTTTTTACGCCAACGCGTTTCGAATCCGGTATGTTAACTCTACGGATTCTCATCAGGGCTCTGTCTTAATATGGGATATCTGCAAGTGTATAAAATAAAACTTGTTTTAGCTACATTTCTGACAGTTGTTTAGCTTCCAACTACATTTAACTCGGATTCCTCATATTACCTGTTGAACCAGCAGCCGCCGGTCAAGGGTAGGGTATTAGTTCTGACTGAGTTTTTTTTCTTTTCGGGATCTAAAAACAAACGCAGGTATCATGACCTGTTCTTGCTCACTTTCTAAGACCAGAATGGGGCACATATGTTATCAACATACCTAACTGGATCATGCTCGTGATCCTACGTTTCCACCAAATGGGAGTTAATTTTCAGTCTTGTATTACAGCCTGAAAATAATGAGAATAACGTTTTACGCGCTTTTTATGCACAGACGGAGAGAGTATGGCACTCGTTGCTCTACTCGGCATACCTGCTCTGAGGGATTCCTCGCTTGGGCTGTTCGTGTTCTAATCGGTTGCAGCGGTAAACGCTTTCTAACCATGTAGGCACCGCTTTCCTCAGTCCTTATTATTTGCGCTCGCTTTCCCTAGAGGAAATAACAGCGTTTTATTAGGTTTCTGGGGCTACTGCAATATTGGTGGCAAATCAAACCCATGTTAGCTCTAGACTTACTTGAACAAGCTGTGACTCGGCATCTAGCTCTCATTCACTTAGTTTGGCAGCCATGTTGTAACATGGTTTTGGACCTACTTATAGCTACTTGCTTGGCGGCCATCTTAGAGTGGGGTCGCTAGAGAAAGCTCTCATTCACTTAGATTGCCAGCCATGTTGTAACATGGTTTTGGACCTACTTATAGCTACTTGCTTGGCGGCCATCTTAGAGTGGGGTCGCTAGAGAAGGCTATTATTTAGATGTGAAAAAAGGTGAATTTAAACCACATATGAAAACATACGCGCAATTACCATCGACCCTTTCTTTTGGAGGCACTATACTAGATAAAGCTCACACTCTAGATATTTCAGAAAACGAGTTGAGCCCGCTGAGTGCGCTATTAAACTTAAGTATAAGGTAGGCCTTTTTTTTTTAGTAGAAGTTTATCATGGTCAATGGGTCTAGACTGTTGCAGAACATATAGAATTGACCACTTTAAGTCATTCTCAGTGTGTTTATTTTCAATGCAATGCTCCACCATAGGTGCTGTAAGCACTTTATTCTTGATTCTAGACTTATGTTGCGTTATGCGGTACACAGACAAAATATCGAGTTTTAAATTTCGATATACAATTATATCGAAGTTTAAATATCGATGGGACAAAATATCGAAGGTAAGTAATATCGACAGTCTTAATATCGATATTAGTATGATATCAGTAATATCGAAGTTTTAAATATCGATGTCAATAATATCGAAATAAATAACTTCGATGTTACTAATATCAATTTTTAAATAAATTTAGTGTATATTATATTGTATTTATTATGTTTTATTATTTATTTTTAATGTAATTTAATTAAATATTGTCTTTTACTACTGTAGCGGGTTGTGGGTTTATAGGGGAATAGGGTGGGAAGTAATTTAATTATGTTAAATTAATTATTAATTAGTAGGAATTATTGATTAATTAATTGAGAATTAATTTTTAATTAATTTTAATTAATTGATTAATTGATAAATATGTTCTGTAGCGGGTTATGGGTTTATAGGGGAATAGGGTGGGAAGTAATTTAATAATAATTAATTAATTAATATATGTTTGTACATATTTTAATTAATAATTAATTGGTAATTAATTTATATTAATTAGTTAATTAATTAATATAATTTTGTACATATTTTTAATTATTAATTAGTTGGTAATTAATTAATATTAATTAGTTAATTACATTAATTAGAGTAATTTTTTATATATAATTTTTTGTTATTCTTAATTATTAATTGGGAAAAATAATATTAATTATTAAATTAAATTAATTACAGCTAATGTGCTAATATATTTACTTTATTGTTATTGTTAATTAATAATTAATTGGTAATTAAATAATATTAATTAATTTTGGGTAAAGGAGTATTTTTAGGGTTCAGGGTCAGTTTTCAGTTTTTGGGTAAAGGGGTATTTTTAGGGTTCAGGGTCAGTTTTCAGTTTTTGGGTAAAGGGGTATTTTTAGGGTTCAGGGTCAGTTTTCAGTTTTTGGGTAAAGGGGTATTTTTAGGGTTCAGGGTCAGTTTTCAGTTCTTGGGTAAAGGGGTATTTTTAGGGTTCAGGGTCAGTTTTCAGTTTTTGGGTAAAGGGGTATTTTTAGGGTTCAGGGTCAGTTTTCAGTTTTTGGGTAAAGGGGTATTTTTAGGGTTCAGGGTCAGTTTTCAGTTCTTGGGTAAAGGGGTATTTTTAGGGTTCAGGGTCAGTTTTCAGTTTTTGGGTAAAGGGGTATTTTTAGGGTTCAGGGTCAGTTTTCAGTTTTTGGGTAAAGGGGTATTTTTAGGGTTCAGGGTCAGTTTTGGGTTTTTGGGGTACAGGGATATTTTTAGGGTTCAGGGTCAGTTTGGGGTTTTTGGGGTACAGGGATATTTTTAGGGTTCAGGGTCAGTTTTGGGTTTTTGGGGTACAGGCGTACAGGGTAAAAATAATTTTTTTTTACATTAAATCAATTAAATGAAATTAAAAAAAAGAAAATTACATTAAATTATTAAGTGTTTTATTTATTTTAAATGTGTATGTATTAGTTTTAATTTTGTTTTAATATTTTTATTTAATATTTGTAAAATTATATGTATTTTAAAATTATTTTTACATTATTATTAATACATTTAAAAAAACGATATTTTTAATTTCGATATTTTTGTACTACGATATTATTTTTTCGATATTTTTGTACTTACCTTTATGAAGATATGACTCCGATATTTTTGATGTCGATATTTTTGTGCCGATATTTTTGTATTTCGATATTCTGTCTGTCGATATTATGTCAGACATTCGCGTTATGCGCATATTCACTTGTTGTGTTGTCTTGCCTATGTAAATCTTATTACATGGGCAGATGACTACATACACAACATTTCGTGTTTTACAATTTGAGAAACTTAAGTGTTTCCACTTAATATTCCCATGTTGGAATTCCTTCCCTTTCACAGTAGTCCCACAGGCCACGCATGTCCCACATTTATGATGTCCCTCAATGGGTTTCATTCCCCATTGAGACAATAGGTCACTCTTAGGTTTGGGTAATGCTATCTCGGCTCGGACAAGATGTTGTCCGATGCTCCTGTTCTTACGATACGCGAAAAGAGGACGGGGAAATGGACAGTCCAGATTTTCTAGTAAGTGCCAATTTTTTAACACGGTTTGTCTGAATTTGTTTGTGTCAGGCCCAAATGTGGTGACACAGACCATCCGGTCTAGTTCAGCCTTTGAGTTTGTTTGTAGCAAACATTCGCGTGGTGTACATCGTGCCCGCTTGAATGAGTTTTTTAACAGTTTTTTCGGATAACCACGGCTTTCCATTTCGTGACAGAATGTGTCAGCGTGTCTTTCATACTCTGACAACTCCGTGCAGTTTCTCCTGATACGGAGCAGTTGGCCATACGACAAGTTAGCCTTCAAGTTCCTGGGGTGGTCACTTTGGTGGTGCAGTATTGTGTTTTTATCAGTCTGCTTCTTGTACAAAGAGGAGACCAACTTCCCGTTTGAACATGTGATTTCCACATCCAGGAACGTCATTCTTGTGTCACTGATCTCAATAGAAAATTTAATGTCTGGATGTTTGGAATTAAGCCAACCATGAAATTTCATCAACTCCGTGTGGCTCCCCTGCCACAGGAGCCACACGTCGTCGATATATCGTAGCCATTGCTTAATGTGACTGCAATATGGGTTATCCTTTTCAATAAATTTCTTCTCATATTCTGCCATATACAATATGGCCATCTCAGGAGCATAGGGGCAATTGACAAACTAGAGAGAAATAAAAAATATTTCCAACAGAATATGAGTAAAGGACTGAGAAGTGCACTACATGACTTGAGGAATGATACGTCGATAGTTGTAAAACAGGCCGACAAAGGCGGAGCTGTAGTCCTTTGGCCAAGAGAACAATATCTTGCTGAAGCCAATACACAGGTGAGCAACACTGTTTGGTATAGAACCCTACAGGAAGATCCGGTCAAAAACATTCAGGGACTGATAGCAGATACTGTTAAAATAGGGTTAGATGAAGGCTATGTTGGTGTGAGAGAAGGTGAATTTTTAATCAAAAAATATCCCAGGACTCCAATCCTGTACTTCCTCCCCAAGATCCATAAAAGTCTAAATGAGCCGCCAGGACGACCCATTGTTTCTGGGTGCGATTCCTGCCTGGAACCACTTGCGAAATATGTTGATTTTTTCTTGAAGCCCTTTGTTAGCTCTGTTAAATCATATCTCAGAGACACAACGGATTTCCTCGTCAAAGTAGAAGGGACTGATTTTAATCCTGCATCACAATTGCTTGTGACAATGGACGTCACGTCCCTTTATACTCAAATACCCCAGGGAGAGGCATTGGAAGTAATTGAGCTTTATTTAGAAGCTCGTGCAAGACCACATCGAGTCCCTACCAGCTTTATTCTCAAATTGGCAGAAATAGCGTTGCGCAAAAATTACTTCCGATTCAATGAGCAGTTCTTTATGCAGACCAAAGGGACTGCTATGGGATGCCCCTATGCTCCTGAGATGGCCATATTGTATATGGCAGAATATGAGAAGAAATTTATTGAAAAGGATAACCCATATTGCAGTCACATTAAGCAATGGCTACGATATATCGACGACGTGTGGCTCCTGTGGCAGGGGAGCCACACGGAGTTGATGAAATTTCATGGATGGCTTAATTCCAAACATCCAGACATTAAATTTTCTATTGAGATCAGTGACACAAGAATGACGTTCCTGGATGTGGAAATCACATGTTCAAACGGGAAGTTGGTCTCATCTTTGTACAAGAAGCAGACTGATAAAAACACAATACTGCACCACCAAAGTGACCACCCCAGGAACTTGAAGGCTAACTTGCCCTATGGCCAACTGTTCCGTATCAGGAGAAACTGCACGGAGTTGTCAGAGTATGAAAGACACGCTGACACATTCTGTCACGAAATGGAAAGCCGTGGTTATCCGAAAAAACTGTTAAAAAACTCATTCAAGCGGGCACGATGTACACCACGCGAATGTTTGCTACAAACAAAATCAAAGGCTGAACTAGACCGGATGGTCTGTGTCACCACATTTGGGCCTGACACAAACAAATTCAGACAAACCGTGTTAAAAAATTGGCACTTACTAGAAAATCTGGACTGTCCATTTCCCCGTCCTCTTTTCGCGTATCGTAAGAACAGGAGCATCGGACAACATCTTGTCCGAGCCGAGATAGCATTACCCAAACCTAAGAGTGACCTATTGTCTCAATGGGGAATGAAACCCATTGAGGGACATCATAAATGTGGGACATGCGTGGCCTGTGGGACTACTGTGGAAGGGAAGGAATTCCAACATGGGAATATTAAGTGGAAACACTTAAGTTTCTCAAATTGTAAAACACGAAATGTTGTGTATGTAGTCATCTGCCCATGTAATAAGATTTACATAGGCAAGACAACACAACAAGTGAATATGCGCATAACGCAACGTAAGTCTAGAATCAAGAATAAAGTGCTTACAGCACCTATGGTGGAGCATTGCATTGAAAATAAACACACTGAGAATGACTTAAAGTGGTCAATTCTATATGTTCTGCAACAGTCTAGACCCATTGACCATGATAAACTTCTATTAAAAAAAGAGGCCTACCTTATACTTAAGTTTAATAGCGCACTCAGCGGGCTCAACTCGTTTTCTGAAATATCTAGAGTGTGAGCTTTATCTAGTATAGTGCCTCCAAAAGAAAGGGTCGATGGTAATTGCGCGTATGTTTTCATATGTGGTTTAAATTCACCTTTTTTCACATCTAAATAATAGCCTTCTCTAGCGACCCCACTCTAAGATGGCCGCCAAGCAAGTAGCTATAAGTAGGTCCAAAACCATGTTACAACATGGCTGCCAAACTAAGTGAATGAGAGCTTTCTCTAGCGACCCCACTCTAAGATGGCCGCCAAGCAAGTAGCTATAAGTAGGTCCAAAACCATGTTACAACATGGCTGCCAAACTAAGTGAATGAGAGCTAGATGCCGAGTCACAGCTTGTTCAAGTAAGTCTAGAGCTAACATGGGTTTGATTTGCCACCAATATTGCAGTAGCCCCAGAAACCTAATAAAACGCTGTTATTTCCTCTAGGGAAAGCGAGCGCAAATAATAAGGACTGAGGAAAGCGGTGCTACATGGTTAGAAAGCGTTTACCGCTTCAACCGATTAGAACACGAACAGCCCAAGCGAGGAATCC
This sequence comes from Lissotriton vulgaris, assembly GCF_964263255.1. Taxonomy (NCBI): domain Eukaryota; kingdom Metazoa; phylum Chordata; class Amphibia; order Caudata; family Salamandridae; genus Lissotriton; species Lissotriton vulgaris. The sequence goes on along the minus strand of NC_141700.1, from coordinate 783,165,469 downwards.
CTCAGAGCAGGTATGCCGAGTAGAGCAACGAGTGCCATACTCTCTCCGTCTGTGCATAAAAAGCGCGTAAAACGTTATTCTCATTATTTTCAGGCTGTAATACAAGACTGAAAATTAACTCCCATTTGGTGGAAACGTAGGATCACGAGCATGATCCAGTAAGGTATGTTGATAACATATGTGCCCCATTCTGGTCTTAGAAAGTGAGCAAGAACAGGTCATGATACCTGCGTTTGTTTTTAGATCCCGAAAAGAAAAGAAACTCAGTCAGAACTAATACCCTACCCTTGACCGGCGGCTGCTGGTTCAACAGGTAATATGAGGAATCCGAGTTAAATGTAGTTGGAAGCTAAACAACTGTCAGAAATGTAGCTAAAACAAGTTTTATTTTATACACTTGCAGATATCCCGTTTTAAGACAGAGCCCTGATGAGAATCCGTAGAGTTGACATACCGGATTCGAAACGCGTTGGCGTAAAAAGATTAGCCATTTATTGGTTGAATGGACTGAATGAATTAATTTGAAGTCTATTTTTCCTTTTTTGAACTGCCTACATTCAACTGTAGTTCATTGATTTATGATTGTCATCAAGTTTATACTTTTGACTCTGGTCTTTATGGAATTACGGATGATTTTTTCTTCGTAGTATGAATATTTGAGTGTATATATATCAGAGCAATTCACTTTGTATAATACAACTAGTTATGTGTATGTGTTTGTGTTGTAAATAATCGCGAATTGTATATAAGGTGTACAAAACGATAAGGTGTCCCTTTCATACATCAATACTTAAAAAAAGACAAAAAACAAATAAATAATAAAAGGGTTTGAGTGATATACCCGTACGAACCAGGAAGTCTCTTATGGTTTGTTCCCTCAAAAATAGAGGATTTAAGTAAGTGTGTGGCTGGCAATCTGTGTACTTAGTTATATAAAGTGCGGGAGCAGGAAATAAAAAAGACTTACCTGACTCTGCCACCCGCCTCAGTGCTCCTACTACGCCGCACACAGAACAGGCTCCAAGACTCCCCCACCCAATCCCGACTCTGCCCTCTTGCTGTACCAAGCATGAGAGAAGCACCAGGATTGGCCGGAGTTGGCTGGGCTGATGCTCGCTCAGGCACAGGGAGTCTCTGCCAATTCTCCACCCAGCTGTGGAATACAGCTGGGTTGGAGAAACCTAAGTGCGCATGTCTGTTTGGCCATCCTAAGACGGCCGTCCAAACCGACATGCACACTTACAGTGCCCAACACTCCTTCTCCCTGACACGGACCGGCCCGGCCCTGCACTAGACTGACATCAGCTCAGTCAGTAAAATAAAATTATAATAAAAGTCTTTTATTATCATTTTATTTTTTCTGCCTCGCAGTGGGACGACGCTCTTCCGCCATTACGGAGGAGCCGCTGCTGACTCAGATGGAACTCCATGTTCCCCCCTTGCCAGCCACCACCATCTTCAAAACCAGCTGAGTCATCTATAAAGCCATCATGATCAGTAGCCCCACTTACCTTGGAGTGAAGCTTACCATCTCTGGTGGCTCTCGGCACACCTAAAATGAGGCCACTGTCAGACTGAAGACTAGGAAGTGTTGAAAAGTGTTTCCTTTTTTAAAAGCAGAATCATATTTCTCATTTCTAGTGCTATATCTAGTCTTTCTTTGGTGGCAGTGTGTATTTTTTGTAAGTGTTGCACTAGTCTAAATTCCTGAAGCTTATGTGAAGTTTAAAAAGCATTTAAATAAAGTACATTTAATTACAAAAGTATTGAGGTTTGTAGCCATATTACATATTTTGTGTGAAAATCTAAAAACAAGCCCACAATCAAAGCTCATTGAGAGCCACCCGGAAGGAATAGTAGCGACTATTCCATGGTAGGGTCAGGAGGAGAGGTGGGTGGTTAAAGCTGTCTTGTCCTTTCTTCCCCATCAGGTAATAAAATTGAGTACGAGCCTCAGTACCAGCCTCAGCAGTACCAGCCTCAGCAGTACCAGCCTCAGCAGAACCAGCCTCAGCAGAACCAGGGCACCCAGGCTGGGCCGCCGCAGTCGCACCAAGCAGCTGGCACCTCAGGCTTTCAGCCAGTGCCATACATGGCGGCACTGCCCAACATACCTCCGGGGCTGGAATACCTGACACAGGTGAGATACCCTCACTGCCTTTCTCCTTTGTTTTTAAATGTATTCTTAGTTTTCCAGCGTTACCCTACTTTAGCTATGTCTTTTCCACTTTCTCTGCAAGTCTAATCTGTCAGCTCTGCCAGGCTCAGACTATCCAGTCATGCAGCTCTCATCCTTAATGCCAGGCTGTTCATGTGTTTATCCCTGCACCCACCCCTATCATCATCATCACCACCAGCATCACGACCATCACCACCACCATCACCACCACCACCTCCACCACCACCAGCCCCCCCACCACCAGCCCCCCAGTCCCCCTCCCAGGCATCCAGGCTTTTGAAGAGATGCTGTTAACTTTGGTCCAAGGAGTGTAAGTGCTTCATCCCATATTATTAATGTGTCTCCATCATCTCTGTCAATGCCTACTTTTTAGTTTTTACCTTACTGTGGCCCAGCTCCATTAATGAGAGCACAGATAATCCAGGTTGTCGCCTAGGAAAGCAGAGTGCTGTTGCCATGAATGGGCTGCATTTGTCAATGGACAAAGGTCCCTCTCCTGGCACTGCAGCACCTGGAATAAAATAATTTGTCTCTTGCTATGTGTATGTTTGAGACAAAGGGTCTGTTATACTAGTGGCATTCTCCATGGAGACGACCAACCCGCCCTGAGTTGTCATTGGCTGTTCTTGACCTTTGCCTAATGCCTGGCACACTTCCTGCTCCTTCACTGGGCTGAACCTGGCTCCACATAGCAGAAGCCACAATCTTCCATGTGTAGGAACATGGCGGCCATGTTATAAGGGCTCTCAGAGTTCAATTCCCAGCAATATTGTATGTTTGGAGCCAATGGTTAGGCGAGGAGGACCATGACATTCTCATTGTGGCTGGGCCTGGCCGAGGGAGGAAGGAAAGATGAGACATCAAAGCAGCCCTGGAGGTTCTGCCAACTCCTGCACCACATCATGCTTCACATGTCCCTCCTGATAGTGACCCTTCTCCGGCAGCCTGCGTTCCTCTGCCCGGGATGATTTGCGCCCTGATTGTGAATGGTGTGAATTCATTGATCTTGCTCATGTCTGACCTTAATACTGTTTATTGTGTGTGACCAATAATGCTTATTACTTTGTGGGACCATTGATGCTTGTTACTGTGTGGAGTCATTGATGCTTGTTACTTTGTGGGGCCATTGATGCTTGTTACTGTGCGGGTCCATTGATGCTTGCTAATGTGTGGGGCCATTGATGCCTGTTACTATGTAGGGCCATTGATGCTTGTTACTGTGTGGGGCCATTGATGCTTGTTACTGTGTGGGGCCATTGACACGTGTTATTGTGTGGGGCCATTGGGGTTTGTTACTGTGCGGGCTATTGATGCTTGTTACTGCGTGGGGCCATTGATGCGTGTTACTGCGTGGGGCCATTGATGCTTGTTACTGCGTGGGGCCATTGATGCTTGTTACTGCGTGGGGCCATTGATGCTTGTTACTGCGTGGGGCCATTGATGCTTGTTAATGTGAGGGGCCATTGATGCTTGTTAGTGTGTGGGGCCATTGATGCTTGTTACTGGGTGGGGCCATTGATGCTTGTTACTGTGTGGGGCCATTGATGCTTGTTACTGCGTGGGGACATTGATGCGTGTTACTGCGTGGGGCCATTGATGCTTGTTACTGCGTGGGGTCATTGATGCTTGTTACTGCGTGGCCCATTGATGCTTGCTACTGTGCGGATCCATTGATGCTTGTTATTGTGCGGGCCATTGATGCTTGGTAATGTTTAATGGCACTAATGTAGGGCTATTCATTATGACTGCTGAGTAAGGCTATTATTGGTCACTACTTTTCAAGAAATTGCAGAGCATTTACTCCCATGGGCCATTGATTGTGCTTCTTGAGGTCACTGAGACACAGACCTCATAAGGCTTTTTATAGATATGCTGCCTAGGACCACTGAAGTATATAATGTCTGAGACCACTGATGCATGTTAATGCCTAGAACCACTGGTGTTTATATGTCAGAGATCACTGATGAATGTTATTGCCTAGAACCACTGATCAAATCAAAAGCATTTGTATAGTGCAGCACTATCACCCCAACTCAGTAAAATAGCCCGATCTTGAGGTTCTTTCTGAACTCCTGCAAGGAGGGTGGTGTTCGGAGATGGAGGGGCAAGATGTTCCAGGTCTTGGCGGTGATGTAGGAGAAGGAGCGGTGGTGAATGCGTGGAGTGGGGTGCCACACAGGATAGCTCGGCAGAGCGTAGGTGTCCGGTGGGGCGATGGAAATTCAGTCGATGGTTCATGTAGACCGGTCCTAGGTTGTGTAGGGCTTTGCAGGCGAGAGTGAGGATCTTGAACTGCATCTCTTCTGGATGGGGAGCCAGTGGAGGTGTCTAAGGTGGGGGGTGTTGTGGGTCATTTTAGGGAGGTCAAGGATGAGTCTGGCGGCCGCATTCTATATCTTTTGGAGTCGTCTGAGGATCTGGACGGAGATGTCCACGTAGAGAGCGTTGCTGTAGTTGAGGCAACTGGTGATGAGGGCCTGAGTGGTGTTTTTCTGGTGTCGGTTTGGATCCATTGGAGGATTCTGCGGAGAGCACAGATGGTGTAGAAGTAGGTGTAGGCGACTGAGTTGACTTGCCGTTCCATGGTCATTTGGCTGTCCAGTAGGATGCCACGGTTGCATGCCTGGTCTGTTGGTGTGGGTCCAAGTTCAGTCAGCCACCAGCTGTGGTCCCAGATGGAAGTGTTCTTCTTGAAGATTAGTACTTCGGTCTTGTCAGAGCTGAGTTTAAGGCAGTTGTCTACATTGGTCATTTCTTTGCAGAAGTTGGTTCTGGAGGTTGAGGGGTCTTCAGAGACCTAGAGCATGAGTTGTGTCGTCTGCATATGAGAATATGTTGAGGCTGTTGGATCTGACATTGTCTGCGAGGGGGGTCATGTAGGTATTGTAAAGGGTGGGGCTGAGGGATGAACCTTGGGGTACGCCGCAAATGATGACCTTGGGTTCAGAGGTGAAGGGAGACAGCCAGATGCTCTGAGGGCAACCTGTCAGAAATGAAGTAGTGGTGCCATATACCGATGCTTTGTAGTTTGTTGATGAGGGTGCTGTGGGACAAGGTGTAGAACGCTGCAGAAAGGTCGAGGAGGATCAGGGCTGCAGTCTCTCCGCGGTCGAAGAGGATCCTGATGTTGTCCGTGGCGGCGATCAGGGTGGTCTCAGTACTGTGATTGGCAGGGAATCCTGTTTTGGAGGTGTTCCAGTTATTCAGTGAGCTGGTGGTTGATGACCTTCTCAAGTACTTTGGCCAGGTAGGAAAGGAGGGAGGTAAGACTGTAATTTTTGAGTTAGCTGGAGTAGGCGGATCGAGTCTTTAGGAGGGGTCTGACCTCTGTGTGTTTCCAGCTGTCCGGGAAGGCTGCTGTGGAGATGTAGGAATTGATAATGCTGGTACGTACTGGGCTGATTGGATCTGAGGTTGAGGAGGCAGTGGGGGCAGGCGTCGGTGGGTGCACCTTAGTGGATGGATGACATGATGGCTGAGTTGGTCTGGGTGGTGAGCGAGGACTAGGTGGTGATTGTTCATCTGGTTAGCTTTGGTTGTCCGCGGCTATAGAGGATGAGCCCTGAGGGTTGAGGGTCGAAGTTGTTGTACATGGTGGCGATCTTGTTGGGGAAGTAGTCTGAGAGGGTGTTGCAGAGTTCTTGGAAAGGGTGAATGGTGTTCTCTGTGGCTGTCGGGTTGGAGAATTCTTTGACTCTCTTGAAGAGTTTTTTTGTGTGGTTGGCTGCTGTGTTGATACAGGTTGTGATGGCCACTTTCTTACTTCATTGATGCTCTGGTGGTAGTTGCGGAGGCGCGCCATTGACTCTCGAGTTGGCAGTCGTGCTCGGAGGCTCTGAGCTCTGGGGTGCACCAGCTGGCTTAATTTAAGGCTTTGTTGGATTTTGTTGGTTTCATGGGGATGACTCTGTCGGCACATTCGGTGATCCAGTGATCAGATGCATGTTATTGCCTAGGATCACAGATGCATATAATGTCAGAGACCACTGATAGTTCACTGACAGAATATCGACACCCAAAATATCCCCATACCACAATATCGAGTTATAAATATCGATGTCAAAAATATCGACATCCTATATTTATGAAGGTAAGTACTAAGATATCGGTGAAAAATATCGATGTCATTATTATAGTCGTTATTATAGTTGTACAAAATGTTGTTTTATATATATATTTATATCACTCCAAAGTTTCCCCAGATCTTTAGAGACGCCACTCGCACGAAGGTAGGTTTCAAAGCTATTTAATCATAGCTTCCTGCAAGACATTCCAAGCTGCCTATGAGGAAGAGGCTATTTGCCTTGAAACGCGTCAGGCTGAATGAATTATTCTGGATTGCACATGCAAGTTTCCTTTTTAAAAAATAAACTGGATGGTGACATCTGCTGTTGTGTGCGTCCTTGTGCTCTCTGACAATTTGTTGGAACATACAACGTTGCATCGTAAATTAACATCTACCAATGCAAAATTACATGCCGAAAGCTTTCACAAAGCAACAGTAATTGACAACATACCCTATGGACAGTTCCTTAGGATCCGGCGGATCTGCTCAGAAAATAATGAATGGGAAAAACAGAGTATGAATACGGCTAGAAGTTTGAAACAACGAGGATATAAAGTCCATGTGGTGGAAAAAAGTTGGAAGAGAGCCGACCAGAAATTAAGAGATGACACAATAAAAAGGAAACATCTCGAAGACACACAAGTAAAAAAAAGATCCAGTAAGACTGATTTGGGATTTTTCAAATGAATCAAAACAAATTACGAAGATATTGAGAAAGAACTGGAAATGATTACAACTGGACCCAACAGTAGGAAAAGTCATGGGTACCCATCAAAATATCACATTTCGCAGGGCAAAAAACTTAAAGGACAAACTAATCCACAGTCACCATCAAGGAAGTGGGAAATCAAAAGGCACTCAATAGCTGAAAACAAACAGTTTCTTAAAATGTTTTAATTGTAAAGTTTGCCAAATAGCATGCAATAAAACGGAAGTAAAACTCCCAGATAACTCCATGTGGCAGATTAGAGATTTAATAACATGTAAGAGCCAGTTCGTGGTATATGTCGTGGAATTTCCTTGCCCACTAATGTACATTGGCAGTACGATATGTGAATTGAAAAAAAGGATATTAGAACATGTTTGTGCTACTGCGAATGAAGATCGCGGCAATGCCATTGCCAAACACATGGAGGAGGAACATAAAGGAAACTGGAAACAACTAACCTTTTATGCATTGGAATCAATTCCATCACATGTAAGAGGAGGGGACCGGATAAAAAAGTTGAGAAGAAGAGGGGCAAGGCAGATCTTAAACTTTAGAACACTGTCGCCATATGGATTGAATCATAGCGAGGACTTACATGTTCACCTGTAAATATAATGATTGTTTTTTTAGTTTTAGCTTGAGTCTTGTAACTGATGGAAAAATGAACTGTTGTGACAATGCTAACAAAGGGGAAATGTAGGCAAAAACAATGAAATGTCAAGACTGAATTTTAATAAGCACTCAAAAAACACCGCCCATCTAGAATTAGTTGTCGCTGTTCACAATAAGGGAATGTATCTCCAGTTTAAATACAATCATGTAGGCTCACTGGAGGGTTCTAATAAAAAGCATGATAAAGGATATTTATATATTAAAAAGTTGTGACAATAAACAAAGTTGAGGGCAAGTCTTTTGCATAAAATAGTGATCACAAATATACGGGGTATGAGACCCTTGAAAATATCAAATATTGCTAAACTAAAAGAAAGTGCCAGAAGAAATTCATTCAATAAGATCCGTAAGGCCCACTGGGGGCGCAATAGGACATATCGTAAATGCGTTTAATGTAGAAGAAAGCTAGGTGACAATAAGGATAATTATTGCCTTATGGAGTAACAGTAAATAAGTACACAATCGAATGAAATCGTTCTTTAATTTCTGATGGGCGTTTAGGAGCACTTCTAAGTATAACAAATGACACGGTAGTCATGTACAAAAAATAACACAAATATAAACATAAAACAAAAAATAACTGTGATACGATTACGAACGGAATATAAATTACAGATAAATGGGTGATGGCCAGGTGTATTTGAAAATATATTTAAAAGTTTCCTCCTTGATAGTGATAACATCGAACTACATATCCCATAAGGCAACATGATAGGCAGACAAGAAATGATGATGTCAGCAATCACATGGTGTAAGAAAGTGAATTAATTGGTTGTTTCGAATGTAACAAACTAACCGTGATCAAGTAAACTGTGTTTACGAAACGCGTCGGTAGTTGTTCCTCGAAACGGATACTGGATATGAAATAAATTCATTGGAGGAAAATATACCATGTGAGTGCGGTTTCTCTAATCTGTGAAGAATAATTTGGAGAGGAATATATATATTGTCACATTTGAAGTAGTGACGGAATTGGTTTTAGCCTCCCTGTAAATATGCGTTTTTTTATAACTAGTTGGACACATTGATATTATGCAATGACCAACCGCAGGTTATAGACGCCTTTTTCCATGAATGCAGGGAAGCTTAAGTTTTTGCATTTGCAATGATAGTGAATATTTATATTTTAAAACATTTTAGAACAATATTTATTATGTTTTATCATTATTCTTAATTGCGAATGCTATTCAATCAATTGTATTTTACATTGTGTAAATAATGTGCAAAAGCTGCTAATTGTGATAATAACGATTGCTACGCACTTTATTTTGTGTTAAGACACTAAGTCATGAAGTATTTTCTTTATGTCCATGATTTTCAATGGCACAGTGCACTTTAAATTTGCTATTCCGCCTCCTTGACACTGTCATGTGATCAAGGCCTCGCCAGGCCGAAACGCGTCATGGCAGAATGGTGAAGGGTTTGAAATAAATCTTCACGCACAAGAAATTGGGTTTGCCTCGTCTTTTCCGTACTATTGGATGATGGGACGACAACATACCGAACATATCTCCGGGAGTGCTTCCTCGGATTCGGCTTAACCCCTCCACACTCTGGGCAGGCACGGCTTGAAGCTACAATTCCAGTTCCGGGATTCTCTTACAGCTCCGAGGAGGAGTAGACGTCAGCGCCCCGGGAGAAGCGGTATCTTCTAACGCGAACACAGGGAAGGTCTGGAGCAGTTCCGGTTTGAAGGTCGGCGGTGAGCTGGTCGAGGACAGGAACGGCACCGGGAGTACCTGAGACGCGGCAGGGAGCACCGCAGTAAGTCCCGTGTGGGGTGTGCATGTAACTGAGCGTCCTTGATTTAATTTGGACCACGGTTACGGACTTTGTTTATCTTTACCCAAACTCACCATGTCTGCAGACACGTTAAGGGGGCGAATGGAGGCATCTAAAGGCATGTTTTCTGATTCCCCGGCTGGGGAATCTGCGTTGACTGTTACACCCAGTCCGCAGCAGGAACAGAGTAACAATTTAAAGGACTTGTTCAGAGCTTTGGAGAAATGCATGAAAAGCGAACAGGCTAAATGGTGGGAGCATAGCTCCCTCACTGGATATTTGGAAGTGGGAAGAGTGCCGAGGGGCTTACGTATTATGCTGACGCTTTCATATGAAAACCCAGACCCTAATATGTTAAAGGATTGGGCTCAGTGTAACCTGGACTCGTCGCGTCGCCTAATTGAGATCCTAATTCAATACGCCGAAAGCGATAGATTGAAACTGCTCACTGAAATTGATAGACTGAATGCAGAAATCGATAAATTACCAAGCTCCCCACTAATTGACAAGCATCGTGAGGATATGACTGCGAGATTAAGGCGGGAGGAGGATGCAATTAAAAAACGTAAAGCCTATAAATTCCAAAGGGACAGGCTGGACTACGAACACGGCCAAATTTTTACATTCGCCAAGAAATACGACAGCCTCAAAAAGAATCAAAAATCCGCAGCTAGTGGCAATTCACAAGTGAGACCAGCAGGCGAAGCCCAAACTGATGCTTCGTCAATTTCAGGAGAAAGCTCTGCAATTGACAGCGAACCTGACAGTGAGCTTATTAGAGGACAACGGCTGGGGTTTCACAGGCTGACTCCAGCACAGGAGCTAGAGGTTGTACAACAAGACAGGAAACAAACACTTCGCTCCAGTGCCAGGGGTGTAAATGCCGGCGCAAGCAAAACAGCAACAGTAAACGTGCAGAAAGGAGAAAAGCCTGCAAAGCAAAACGGCGGAAGGAAACAAAAAAAGAAACGCGGCGGGTGGCAACAGAACCTGGCCAGCCAATAAATGACAACAATACAGTGATCAACCTCACGGACATAACGCTGACCCCGAGTGAAACAGCAACACTTTCCTTGGGTTTGTACTTTTGTGCACGTGGCAACTTTGATTATGCCAGTACCAAAATAGACCTTTTTAAATATGTCCGGAAGATTAAACTAAAAAAGTATCACTGTTTACATAAAAACACTGTCACAACTGAGCCTGACCCTACAACCATTCATGATTTTGAGACGGGAGGGGCACTCACACAAGAATTATTCGATCTACAACAGGAGGAATTGTCAGCTACATCAGCCCCGAGCCAACAGGTGACATCAGCGCTGACCCCAAGTATCTTCAAGCCAAAATCCAAATTTTGTCCTCTTATGATCAAGGACAACCTAGACGCTTTTCATGATAAAGTTGTATCGGAATTGAAACTATTGCACACAAAAGTGTCAAATGCTGCAAAACGGAGAAACTATAAGGATATGGAGTATCATAAACTAATCAAGAAAATAAAAACTAATGTTAACATTGTTGTCAGACAGTCTGACAAGGGAGGCAACGTGGTCCTGTGGCCGCGTAAAATGTACATGGAAGTGGCCCTTGGACAATTGAATGATCGTGAATGTTACAAAAGGACTAATTTGAATGAGGTTCAAATGGCACACAATGACATCTATCTAAAACTGATGGCCTGGAGGAGTAAAGGTTTATTAAGTATGGACGAATACAAATTTTTAAAGAACGATAAACCGACCATGCCTGAGATTTACTTTATTCCTAAAGTACACAAGAATAAATTGCAACCACCTGGCAGGCCAATTATTTCAGCCAGAAACAGCATGCTTGAAAATGTAAGCAAATACGTTGACTATTACCTACAAGAACATGTGAAGAATTTATCTTCTTTCATTTTAGATACTGGAGATTTGTTGAGGAAATTGTCAACGTTTAAATGGGAACCAGGCTATCTACTTGTCTCTATGGATGTAACATCCCTGCATACTAGTATTGTCCACAGGGACGGTACCAGAGCCATCCAATATTATTTGAACACAAGACCTATCATTCAAAAAGAACACTCTAAAATGATCATTGATATGATTAATTTATGTCTCAACAACAATGTGTTTCTGTTTTCCAACCAGCTTTTCCAGCAAATCAGGGGCGTAGCTATGGGGGCCTGCTTCTCCCCTAGCTACGCCTGCCTGCACATGGGATATTGGGAGGAGCAGATCCTGGCCATAGACTTCAGTCCCATTTTCAACACTAAAATAAAGAGGTGGTTAAGATATATTGACGATCTCCTCTTTATTTGGGATGGCTCTGCCAGTGAGGCTGCAGAATTTATACAACAACTGAATGTGAACAACTTAAATCTGCAGTTCACTAGCAGCATCAGTGCAGAGTCAGTCAGCTTCCTGGATGTTGAGATAGCAGTAGTCAATGGCAGCTTGGAAACTAGACTTTTTCGGAAACCCACGGCAGGGAATTCCGTCCTACATGCTGCTAGCCAGCATCCGGCCCACCTAATACGGAGCATAACTTATGGAGAGATGCTCCGTATTAAGAGAATTTGCAGCAGTGATGAGGAATGTCGTAAAGCCCAGAAAGAATGCCAGATCAGGTTTCTCGGTCGAGGGTACAATAATGAAATTCTGACCAAAGCTATCAACAGAGCCAACTCCAAAGATAGGCAGCAGTTACTGTTTCCTATCATGGACAGTACCCCTATCCAAGCTAGTGATAATGAGACACGTATCATCTTTGGCTTCAGTACCCAACATAAGGCCATTCACAGGATTGTGAAAAACAACTGGTCACTCGTTACTTGTGATCCGGTTGTTGGCCACTTAATGAAAAGTACTCCTAGTATTACCTATAGGAAGGCCAGATCTATGAGTGATAGTCTTGTCTCTAGCAGCCCGGAAATCAGAGCTAATACATCATGGCTTGATAGCAGTAGGGGTTTTCTGAAATGCTTTACTTGTAAAGCCTGCAAGAATGGCATGAGTAAGAAAGAATACACTACCCCATTTAGCTCTGACCCTATACAGATTCGACACAAACTCAATTGCAGAACCGAATACGCTGTATATATTCTGGAATGTCCCTGTGGCCTCAGGTACGTGGGAAGCACCAGGCCACAGGTGCATAAGCGAATTCTGCAACACCTTAGAGCCATCGTAAATGCCGACTCAGCGTACCCCGTTGCGCGGCATTTCGAGGAGTGTCATGGAAGGAATACCAGTGGGCTCAAGTACTATGTAATAGACACAGTGCCACCTCAAAGAAGGGGTGTAGACCGAGAAGCCCAACTGTGCAAGCTAGAGACTAGATACATTATCCAGTTAGATACCAAAATACCTAATGGCCTTAATGCGAGTGAGGATTGCTATACCTATCTTTGATTTGACTGTGGTAACTGAATATGACTAATTGTGTATGAAATAGTGTAAATTATCAACTGAACTATTTATCTATGCCTATTTATTATGAAAAGATGCCGTCCATATTAGATTTTAGCACACTATTTAATTTTGTTTAATTCACTGGTAGCACTTTTATTTCACTTACAAAAATGTATTTCACATTACTTTATTATTATTTTTATGCCATTGCCATAAGACATATTCATGTATTTAATATGACTTGCGTTATTTTGCACACAATTTCGAGTTTGCCCACTTGGGCTTAATCTGACCTTCTGGTCACATTTGAAGTAGTGACGGAATTGGTTTTAGCCTCCCTGTAAATATGCGTTTTTTTTATAACTAGTTGGACACATTGATATTATGCAATGACCAACCGCAGGTTATAGACGCCTTTTTCCATGAATGCAGGGAAGCTTAAGTTTTTGCATTTGCAATGATAGTGAATATTTATATTTTAAAACATTTTAGAACAATATTTATTATGTTTTATCATTATTCTTAATTGCGAATGCTATTCAATCAATTGTATTTTACATTGTGTAAATAATGTGCAAAAGCTGCTAATTGTGATAATAACGATTGATACGCACTTTATTTTGTGTTAAGACACTAAGTCATGAAGTATTTTCTTTATGTCCATGATTTTCAATGGCACAGTGCACTTTAAATTTGCTATTCCGCCTCCTTGACACTGTCATGTGATCAAGGCCGAAACGCGTCATGGCAGAATGGTGAAGGGTTTGAAATAAATCTTCACGCACAAGAAATTGGGTTTGCCTCGTCTTTTCCGTACTATTGGATGATGGGACGACAACATACCGAAAAAAAAATAATATATATATATATATATATATATATATATATATATATATATATATATATATATATATATATATATATATATATATATCAATAGGAAAAGCGTTTTTTGATTTGCCAATATCTTTGGCGCTGTTTGACAAGTCTTCTCAAAATTTTCAAACCTGGTGGCCCGCTCTGGTCAGCTCCTGTCCTGACAGTTTCGGGGTGATTTGTCAAGCAGGGTCCGAGAAAAAAGGTGGGTCCCAAAGTGCGTTTTCCCCATGTTCATTTCCATAGGAATTTTTGGAACAGGCTACAGCCTGAACTGCTGAACAAAATTACTCCAAACTTGGTAAACAGGTAGCTCATGGTTCAGAAAACGCCCTTTTTAAAAAAAAATCCGTTTAGTTGTTCCTAAGAAATTAAAAAAGAAAACTTTATATATCTTAGCACCAGGGAGGAGTCGCGACTCTTCCCTGGTACAAGCTGACTTCTGATTGGTAGCCAACACTCCAAACCAGGAAGTGTTGGCAGCCATCTTGTGACTCGGTAACCGAGTCACAAGAAAACTGTGAAAAAAACATTAAAAAACAAGAAAAGGGGGCAGGGTAGAAACACCCTGACCCTCTAGGCCTGCTAAAGTGGCCAAATAAAGCAATAAAAAAAATGTGTCAGATTTCACGCTGGGTACGTGAATCCTGCCTTTATTGATGCGGGGGGCATGCAGCCCCGGTGACCATCACCTCCTGGGGCACTTATTTTGAATATAATAAAATGTGTGGGAGGGCTCGAGCCCCGCCCCCATGCCCCGGGGACCACCTCCACCCTGGGGCTTTGCAAATTAGAAGCGGGGACACATGGCCCGCCGCAGCCCCGGAGACCGCCACCTCCCCGGAGCTCTTATTTTTATATAATAAAATGTGTGTGGGGGGCTTGAGTCTCTACACATGCTCTGGGGACCACCACCTCCCCTGGGCTTTGCCAATTAGATGCAGGTGCACGAGGCCCCCACGCAGCCCTGGGGACCGCCACCTCCCCAGGGCTCTGTTTAAAAAACAAAAACATGTCTGTAGGGGGGGCTCAAGCCCCCTACATGCCCTGGGGCACTAAATATGCAACTTTGAAGATCCGTTATGGACCTCCTGCCCTGGGACCACCACCTCCCCGGCGGCTTTAAATATGAAAGGAGAGGGGCCGTGTGGCCACCCTCCTGGAGCCTTTGATGGCCCTGGGGACCGCCACACCCCAGGTCCGGCTCATGCAATGTCCCAGGGTGCCCACCACGGGACATTGCTGTTTGCTATGGCATGGCAGGAGCACGGCTCCTGCCCTGTCATATCAAACTCTGCTTTGCTTGATTGAAGCAGGAAACCTGCTCTCACTTCAATCAAGCAAAGCAGGATTGCTTTCCCACAAGGGGAGCTGCATGTCAGCAGCTCCCCTTGTGCAAAAGCAATGCCGGCTCTTGCAGCAAGCGGGAAGCCGGCGGGACCGTGGTGCATTGGGGCTCCCCCCAAAGTCCCCAACGGAGAGAGGCCAGGCCCCGGAGGATGGGTCCCCGGGGGCAGAAGTAGCCGGGGGGGCGGCGCCACGCATCCCCCCTCTCCTATAATTAAAAATAACAGAAAACTATAACACCACGGGAAGGTCTGCCCCAGGGAATGAGGTCCCTGGGCCATAATTGGCCTAAGGAGGGGGCCACGCAGCCCCCGTCCAAAAATAAAAACACATATAAAAAGGCTGCCCAGGCCCAGGGGGATGGGGTCATAATTGGCCTCTGGAGGGGGACCATGCGGTCCCCCATCTCAAATATATATATATTTTTTTTTTAAAAGGCTGCCAGGCCCCGGGGGATGGGGTCCCCGGGGCCAAAAGTGGCCCAGGGAAGGGGGGGCACGCAGCCCCCCTCCCATAAAAGACAAAAAAGAAAAAAGGAACCAGCAACTCGCCGGAGGCCCTGCCCAGTACCTGCACCTCTTTGCAAACGCACCCCCTGGTGCGTTTTAAGTTAGGGAATTAATTACCCTTCAATCCTGAGGGTCACTGGGGGCCCACTAGCCAACCAGGTACCTCCAGTAAGTGCCACTGAGCTGCATTGCAGAGAGGTAGGCCGAGGCCACGCCCCCTTTTTACACCACTCTCCCCTGGGCTCTGTTTAAAATATATATATATATGTCTGGCGGGCTTGAGCCCCCCACATGCACTGGGGGCACTAAATATGCAAATTTGATAGTTTGTTACGCCACCCCGGCCCCGGGGACCACCACCTCCCTGGGGCTTTAGATATGAAAGGAGTGGGGCCCTCCTCTTTGAGCCTTTAATGGCCCTGGGGACGCCATCCTCCAGGGCTGGCTCCTGCAATGTCCTTGGGTGCCCATCCCTGGGACATTGCTGTTTGCTGTGGCAGGGTGGTAGCACGGCACCTGCCCTGTCATATCAAACTCTGCTTTGGTTGATTCTAGCGAGAGCAGGAAACCTGTTCTCGCTTCAATCAAGCAAAGCAGGATTGCTTTTCCATAAGGGGAGCTGCATGTCAGCAGCTCCCCTTTTGCAAAAGCAATGCCAGCTCTCGCAGGAGGCGGGGAGCCGGCGGGACCGTGGGGGCATTGGGGCTCCCCCCACGGTCCCCAGTGGAGAGGCCAGGGGGCCCCGGGGCCAGAAGTGGCCGGAGGGGGGCAACGCAGCCCCCCTCCCCTATAATAAAAAATAAAAATAAATATTGAAACCACAGGAAGGCCTGCCCCGGGGGATGGGGTCCCAGGGCCATAATTGGCCTGAGGGGGCCACGCGGCCCACATCCCAAAAATAAAAACACTAATAAAAAGGCTGGCCAGGCCCCGGGGGATGGGATCATAATTGGCCTCTGAAGGGGGGCCACGCGGGCCCCCTCCCCCAATTTTTCTTTTTTTTAAAAAAAAGGCTGCCAGGCCCCGGGGGATGGTATCCCCGGGGCCAAAAGTGGCCCAGGGAAAGGGGGACACGCAGCCCCCTTCCCATAAAAGACAAAAAAGAAACTGGCAACTCACCGGAGGCCCTGCCCCCTCCCTGCACCACTCTGCAGACAAACCCCCTGGCTCGTTGTAAGTTGGGAATTGATTCCCCTTTAATCCTGAAGGTCCCTGGGGGCCAACTAGCCAACCAGATACCTTCATTAAGCACCACTGAGCTGCAATGCAGAGAGGCGGTCCGAGGCCACGCCCCTTTTTGCACCAGTCTGCAAACATGGCTTCTGGTGCACTGCTGGTGGGGCGATAAGGTCCTCTTGTGTCCTGAGGACCTCAGGACACAAGTGGACTTTATCCTCCGAGCAGCAGTGTGCCAGAAGCCGCATTTGCAGCGTTGTGTAAAAAGGGCGCAGCTTTGGAATACCTCTCTCCAATGCAGCTCTGTGTCGCTTACTGGAGGTACCTGGTGGTCTAACGACCCATCCTGTTACCTCCAGTAAATCCCACACAGTGGGATTGCTAAAAGGTGTTTGGAGGCCATGTTCATCTTTCTCCACCACTCTGCAAACGCGACTGCTATGTTATAGTTAGAAATTATAATTTAAAAAACCTTTGAAATTCACTGAAAAGAACATAGGTTTCAGGGACGTTATAGATAGTTAGACATTTCACTCGTACAAAACCAGAGAAATTCAGCCGTTATAGGTAGCTCAGCTAACTATAACTTGCGCCCCCGCAATGCACTGCTGATGACGTCACATATCACATCATTCATGATTGATGACATCTCAAATGACATCACTGATGACATCGTCCACGTGATAAGATGATACACCTCCTCACACCCTAATATAACCTTTGATATACCCACTCTTAAAAAACAGACTACAACTTTCGAAACCATAGACGCACCAGTACCAGTTACTACATACCCACTCACTGATTCTGAAGTCTACACACACATCCACTTATTCACCCATACAGTCACTCATACATGCAGTCACTCATTAATACAGCACTATCATGTGCACACATAGTCCTATACAGACACTGACACACTGCCACACATCCATAGTTACTCACATACCTAGTCAGTCATGTAAAGAATCAATCACACTCCCATGTACTCGCCTATACAGTTATACACACACCACCTCACTTATTCATACAGATACTAACACATACTTACTCTCTTATACAATCACTGATAAGCACACACTCATCCATACAGCCCCTCTCACAATCACTCACTCTCACATGTAGTCATTTATATGCTCCAATACTCACATATACTGCCTTTCATATAAGTAGTTACTCACACATGTACCACTGAGGTATCCGTTCACTCACCAACATACCTATACACACATTCACCCACCCATACAGCCCTTCTCAGATACACTCTTCAACCCATATACCCAGTGAATTACCCACTCACACATCTATGCACAGAGTCACACACCCCCCACCCACCCACACAGACAGAGGCACCCATACAGATACTCAGACAACCAATCAATAACCCATATAGACACTCATTTAGCTACTCACCAACCCATGCAGCCGGTTAGACACCAACTGACAGACTGATACAGAAATTTAACGTTTACAGAAACATGCATTCGCTGGATGATGTCATCAGTGATGTCATTTGAGATGTCATCAGTGATGTCATCAGTGATGTCATTTGAGATGTCATCAGTGATGTCATCAGTGATGTCACTGACCATGTCATGAATGATGTACTTTGTGATGTCATCAGCAGTGCATTGCGGGGCACGAGTTATAGTTAGCTGAACTAACTATAACGGCTGAATTTCTCTGGTTTTGTATGAGTGAAATGTCTAACTAACTATGACGTCCCTGAAACCTATGTTTTTTTCAGTGAATATATATATAAATATTTTAAAAATTAAAATACAAATATAGTTAATATTAAAAATAAAAATAAATAAAAACATGTTATAATGTTAAATATATGTGACAAATACCTACAAATATTATATTAAATGCAATAAAAAAATAATTTTCAAACAAATAAATATTTTTAGTTAGAAATTATTTAGAGACAAAAAAATATGATTGCATAAATTTTGTTTATTTACTTCCTACCCTATAACACCACATACTCCACAGCCCATCTCTAAATTGAAAACATATATATTTACATAATTAACATCATTAATTTTCAATTAAAGAAATATTATTAATTTGAAAAAAATTAATACATGTAAAAATTAATTAACTTCCCATCCTTTGCCCCAGCTAAAATTAAACTGTAAAAACTAAAAATTACATAATTGACATTTATTTTCAATTAAAAAATATATAGTATTTAACAACTAATTACAAAGTAAGTAAAAATAATGTATTCCCCACCTTTTTGCCCTATAAAACCAAACCCCACATACAACAAAAATTAAACAAATACCCTAATTAATTATCAAATAATTACTATTAATGATCAACAAATTATTAATGAAACATAAATTACTTCCCACTATTTACCCCATAAACCCCACAACACACACCTAAAACATATTTAATTTTCAATAATTCTGGCCCCCTCATAGAAACCTGGACACCCAAGGAGGGGTGCAGTGAATGACGGCCTGGCCACTGAAGTGGGATCCAGTCTCAGACTCCACAGAGGTAAAATGATCAGTGTCCTGGGCCTAGAGCTGTAGAACCCGCCAAGACAAGAGCCAAGAAACCAAACACACAAGTCAATCAATCAATCATGGGTTTGTTAAGGGAGGCTACTCACCCGCAAGGGTCTCAATGCACTTGGAGGGGGGGGAGGCGCAAGGTCCCATCCATCAAGGAGGAGGTCTATCGAAGAGCCATGTTTTGATGTCCCTCGTGAAGTTGGGGAGTGATGTCGTCTGTCTGAGGTGGAGCGGGAGGGCGTTCCAGGCTCTGGCCACGAGGAAGGAGAAAGAGCGTCCTGCTGATCTGGAGTTCCTGGTGCGAGGGACCATGGCATAGGAGAGCTGGGTTTGATCGTAGGGTCCTTTGGGGTGCGTGGAATGTGAGCAAGCTATTCAGGTATGCTGGTCCGGTGTTGTAGAGGGCTTTGTGTGCATGGGTGAGAATCTTGAAGGTGATTCTTGCCTCGATGGGGAGCCAGTGGAGTGTGCGCTGGTGCTAGGTGATGTAGCAGTGTTGTGGCAGATTGAGGATTTGTCTGGCGACAGCGTTCTGGACGTTTTGAAGTTTGTGGTTTTTGTTGTTTCCGGAGTAAGAGTACGTTACCATAATCAAGTCTGCTGGTGACGAGGACATGTGTGTCAGTCATTCTGTGTTCGGTGGGGGGATCCATTTGAAGGTCTTACGTAGGAGGCGGAAGGTTTGGAAGCAGGAGGATGCAACAGAGTTATTCTGGTGGTATATTTTGAGTTCGGAGTCCAGGATGAGTCCACGGTTGCGTGCATAGTCCATGGGAGTGGGCGTGTTTCCGAGGGATGGGGGCCACCAGGTGTCATTCCAGGCCCATGATGAGTACTTCTGTTTTGTCCGTGTTGCGTTGTATACAGCTGCTCTTCATCCATTTGGCGACTGCTTCCATGCCTTCTTGAAAGTTGAATTCTGCTGCTTTGGGTACGTTGGAGAGGGAGAGGATGAGTTGGTTGTTGTCTGTGTATGAAACAATATTGAGCCTCTGTGTTCTGCCGATGGGGGTGAGCAAAGCCATGTAGATGTTGAACAATGTGGAGCTGAATGAGGATCCTTGGGGGACCCCGCAGATGGTCGGTGTGGGGAAAGAGAGGAAGGGAGGGAGTCTAACCCGCTGCGTTCTGCCGGAGAGGAACGAGAGGGTCCAGTTGAGGGCCTTTGTCGGATCCCGGCGTCGTGAGGTCTGTGTGTTAGGGTGCGGTGAGAGACTGTGTCGACGGCTGCTGAAAGGTCAAGGAGGATAAGGGCTACTGCCACTCATCTGTCCAGGAGGGAGCGGATGTCCGAGAGGAGGCTGAAGGCAAGCCTCTTCTTCAGAGGGGCTCCTCCCCCACCAGGGTCATGTCCCCACTGGCCTTCCCCCTCTCTAAATTGGCCCTCGGCTCCTCCCTGTGCGGTTAATCCCCCACAGAAGCCTAAAATGAAGGCCCACAGCCTGGCCCCTCCCTCCCTTCCATAGAGCGCTACAAACACTTTGTATTGCATTGTATTGTAATTGAATTTATATAGCACTTACTGTTGGGTTTTGACTTATCGCCTCCAGCGACCGTGACAGGTAGCCTGTCACGGTCTAAGGCTATGCATAACACATAAACGAATGAATGAATTAATACATGCATACATAAATTAATGAGTTGCTGAATAAATAAATAAATACGTGCATACACGAATAAGTGTATGAATGAATGAATAAATACATGCATACCTTAATGTTTGAATAGATGAATAATTAAACAAATCTATGCAAACATAAATTAATGTGTGAATGAACAAATAATCAAATTCATACATGAATGAATGAATCAATAAATATGTGCATGCATACATGAATGAATGCCTGGATGAATGAACAAATGATTGGCTGAATCAGTGAAAATGGCTAGTCCTTCGCTCGTTGTTATGCCTTCAGTTAGTGCTCCCAAGACTGAGTTCTGTGTTTTTTACCCTCTGCAGGTGGACCAGATTCTAATCCATCAGAAGAGTGAGTACATTCTGTCATTTTACTTGACACAGACGAGGTGACTTATGCACATTAAGATAAAGCACATATAAATACAGAAACTGCAAATAAACGCTCATGTACTTGAGTCCAGTTGTATACAAAAAATATCGAGACCAGAACATTTGCTACCACAAAATGGCAAAGGTCAATATTTATAGATTAGTATGGATTTATTGATGTTAACTTTGTATCCATGTGTCCTAAGGATATATATTTTACGCAATAGTCTGGTAGAATACATTGCCTCTTCATTCACCAAAATGCCAGGGGTAGCGGAAGTGACATTACATACCCTTTGACCTTAATGACATCACAGGAAGTGACCCTCGATCCTGATTTTTTTCTCAGGAAGTCATGTGACATGTCCTTAACCATGATGACATCACAATAATTAACACTGATGAAGTTCCATTACAACTGCATGATTAATATGACAACACAATACAGACACAGGTGTATTTAGACCCGCCCATATTATGAGGCTGGCTTGATCTTTGAAAGTTCTGGAACATAATAGATGCCCTCCATTGAGCAAGCAAAGCAAGAACGCAGGCCTCTCCTAGGGGGTTTCTACCCCTGAGAACATCTTTAAAAGAATCTGATCAGGTACTGCACTTTAAAGCACAATTTCCACATACAATTTCTAAAAAATAGAGCCATAGGCTTTGAAAGGGCACTCATTACATTTTCAAACCCTTTCATGGCGTGCCGACCAATGAAACCGGACAGTCCCCAAGAGCCGACTGCATTTAAAAAAAATGTGAAATGGATGCCCTCTAATTTTTAAAAATCAGCTCCGTTGTGCCATGGCTAGCATTTTGTCATAGGTGCCCCCATATCCAATGGGTGCCCCTGGTACGCGAGAGCCAGAATATTTCCATTGATGCCAGCGATAGTCACCAAGTGACCTTTATTTAAAAAATTACCTCGGTATATCCGTGCCAACATTTTGTCATGGTTGCCCGCTTCTATATGCCAGGTTGTCCTCCTTTATGCCAAGAATAGCTTCCAATTTTTCCACAAATGTTCCATATACCAAGACTTACCACTAGTGTGCCAATACAAGTATTTTCACATGGGTGTTCATTATGCCAAGAATTATTTCTAGTGTACCAGCGCCCGTATTTTCACGTGGGTGTCCATTATGCCATTTCTTCTAGTGTGAAAATGTGACTGGTCAACACACCTGCTGACACAGACTTAGCTGCGCACAACTTCAGTAATTTGTAATGATCTAACACTTTTTTTACCACTAATGCAATTTATTCATGTTAATTCACAATATATACCATCAAAAACAATAAACTGAAGGTTTGTCCATATGTACATTCATAAAACTCAGTTGATAGAACAGTACTATACAAAAATCAATACATAAAGAAAACAGTTGACTCTTGATTTTCTGTTGTAATTCGCCCAATGCATTTCGGGACTACTGAAGGGTCCCTTCGTCAGGGGCAACACTATAAAATAAAACACAATATATACAAGCACATAAGTGTGTTGTTATTGAACAGCTGTATCGTTCTGAAAACAGGTTTACCATTGAGCAACCCTTCACCAAGATGATCACCCTAAGTGTGATTGTTGTGAAAAAATAATCTGAAACCACTCACACTAGAAAACGAGGACCACTCCCTCTGAATATTCCTATTGTGTTCTGATGCCGAAAACAAGATTTGTATCCTACAAGGATAACACATATTTCAATTGACCTTATTAAATGGAAGCGTGGCGAAAAAATTCTGTCAGTACTTTCAATGCTGCGTACCTTAAAACTTTTCAACCAGCGAGACCAGTTTGTTCAATACCGCTCCAAACTCTCTTCACAAGTCCTTGCTCCCCGCTCCTGTCATAGATAAGAGTATCCGGTCACTACCGAACTACACGCGGCGCAAAAACAGAGTAACGATCTGTTTCTAGGGTTCTCACCTCCTTCACAGTCACGCTGATCCAAGACACGAACTACGATATTCCTCTTCCTCCCTTCGTATCCGGGACTATAGTAGCGCATAACAATGCACCAGCGCACTTCCTGGTATTACAACACTCACGAGTCTCTCAATTGGTCGCAAGCCTGGCGTATTAACCTATGAGGTGAACCCTTACTTCCGTGTTTACACGGCGCGAGTATTCAATGAAAAATAAACGTTATCAGTCTTCAAGCGTGAACGTTCCTCAAACTGTGGATGTATAATACGATAATTCTATACGACATCATGTGACACCGTAGCAATATTAAAGCTGCGCTCTGTGTCTGATAAAACAACATGACTCCTCCAATAAAAAATAAATAAACGGGCTCAGTAAATGAAACAATGAGAAAAAATGTGATTTATAAAGATGAAAAGAAAGTGAAAAAATGTCAAAAGAATCAACATATATGAAAAAAGGTAAACAATGCAATTAGGAATGTGCCAATGGTTACCACATGTTAGTTTTAAAACGGACATCTGTCATTACAAGCTGGTGAGTTACTTATTTACAGATAACTACTAAGTTCGATCCTGTCATTAAGACCCCCTGGGGTCAGAGTACCAAGCATTTTGATCCAGTACGTTTCTCTCTGTAATAATTTCTTGTTAATGTCAGTACCTTCCTGCAGTGACACTACTTCAAGAATTAAGAATCTTAATTGCGCTATTGAATGGTTTTTTTCCTGCCAATGCAATGCTAGAGGTGATGTCATAGATTTATTTCGTATCCTGCTCTTGTGTTCTGATATGCGAATTTTTAATTTTCGCTCAGTCTTTCCTACGTATAGTAGCCCACATGGGCACTTGATCGTGTATATAACCTGACTGGTATTGCAATCTCCGTCAAATTTTAATTTGATAGTTCTTCCTGACTGTGGGTGCATGATTTCATTTCCCTGAATTGCATTGTTGCAGTGAACACAGTTCACACATCTCCGCATCCCTTTAAAATTTTTCTTATTTAGAATTTCTGTTTGACTAAGCAATTCTTTGAGGTTACTAGAACGAGTATAGGCAAATAGAGGTTTTTCTGTAAAGCTGTTTTGAAAATCGCTTTCCTGTTGTAAAAGTTCCCATCTTTTGTTGATAATATTTTTTTTTTTTCAGTCAGTCAGTCAATTCCTTTATTCTCGATAAATTAATGTCATATAAAGACAAAATAGCACAGTCAGATATACAAACAATTACGGCGAAATTGAATTAAAAATGTACAGTCAGTTACAGTTACAATAAAACTCATTAAGATTAAGAATTTCATAGAAATAGAGCAATGTTTAACTTAAAACTCATTTCATGACATATAAAATAAAGTAAAGTATACATATCAAGACAACTATTTGTCACATATATTTAAGAGTGGTGGAAGTGTGACATTTCTCCTCCTTATTCGATTTGCTGCAATTAAAAAACAGGCAACATGAAACATTATTTTTGGTGAACCAAGTTGTTTTAGGTACACTAATGCCGGTCTAACTTGTAAAAATCCTGCCTCTCGGAGGATTGGCAACAAATATTTCCTCCTACACTCAATAAAATGTTCACAGAACATCAGGAAATGTAGGGTATTTTGAGGTGAGAAATTGTCGCAAGAGCAAGGGGCTGCTTGTTCAGGGGAGCACCATTTATGATATACACCCAGCGTATAATGAATAAGGTTGAGCCGGAATCTGGTCAAAAGAAACCGATGATAGGGTTTATTTACTGTGACCAGATACGGTTCCGGCCCTGTGCAGGTGACCAGTGCATAATTTTCTCTTACCCAGATTTTTCCCATCTCTTTCCCTTCCCGCTCTAAGGAGAAAAGATCCAAAAGGGCTTTCTTCGTTAAGCTAATATCTTTTTTAGTTATAGTTTCTGGGGATGTAAATAAGCCAATGCGCCCTATTCTCTGGAATCCAGTTCTTATATATGCCAACCAGGGGATTTTATGTGTGTTATCCAGTGTCTGACAGTCCTTGATTATTGAGTGATTTAGAGGGATCTCATCATTCACCCATATTTTTAGCCAGTAAATCAAGGGTGCGATTTTTATCCGATCAGAAATATACCCAAGTCCCAGTTCTGTGTGGGTTGAGAAAGTAGGGGTGGATTGGGGAACTGAGAGTATACTTCGTAGAAACTGGTTCTCCACTAATTGGAGTTTCTCTTCTCTAGTATAACCCCAAATTTCGCACCCATACGTTGCAACAGACAGGCATTTAGATTCATATACTTTTAAGATTGCCTTTATCGGTTTAGCTCCCAATTTTTTACTAAACCCCATAAGCCCTGAGACTGTTCTTATGAATGCCACCGAGCGGCTGTGATTTTGTGCCTGCCAGGTGCCATTCTGATCAAAGACCACCCCCAGGTAGGGAAATGTAGGGACCCTAGAAACCATTTCGCCATTACAAAAGAAGGTTTTTGCTTTGTTTTTTGGTTTACTTCTTCCTATAATGAGGACCTGGGATTTCTTGGCATTTACTTTTAAATCCAGGTTCTGCATGAAGGAGCCAAAGCTATTTAACAGTTTTTGTAGACCTACCCCGGTTTGTGATATAAGGACCGCGTCGTCCGCGTATAGTAGAACAGGTAAAAACATTTCCCCCACACGCGGACTATCTGCGAGAACCTCCCCTAGAGTTTGTTCTAAGGCGTTTATATAAAGTGTAAACAGCAAGGGTGCCATAATGCACCCCTGCCTGACGCCCCTGTCTGACCTGAATTGCTTAGTGCATCTGCCATCTGAGTTTACTCTGATTTTGGCCGTGAGGTCTGTATGCAGTTCTGCTATGAAGTGCACTAGCGGTGCATCTACCCCCAATTCGAGCAGAATATTCCAGAGTTTGGATCTATTTACATAGTCAAATGCAGAGGAGAGGTCCATGAACCCCATGTACATGGACCCCTCCCTTGCCACAGTATACTTGTTGATTAAAAGATGTAAATTCAAACATTGATCTATAGTACTATGTTTAGCTTTAAAACCGTACTGAGTTTTTGACAGGACACCTCTATCAGCTAGACTATCATTTAATCTATGCAATAAGACCCGACCCAAGATTTTTACAGAGGAGTCGATCAATGATATCGGCCTGTAACATGTAGGGTCCTGTCTCGACCCCTTCTTAAAAATTGGCACGATAATTGATGTGGTCCATGTAGAGGGGATACTGTCCTGTCCTATAGAATTAAAAACGTTTGTTAGGACTTTAGCCCATAATTTGGGGGCGGCTCTGAACAGGTCCGCAGGTACCCCATCCGAGCCGGATAATATTTTTAATTTTTTGAGAGTTGGTTGAGTATTTTGAAACAAACACGTTGCGTTTTTGTTCAATCTTTTGCTGTTTAGACAACAGGGTTATGCGATCCTTTTCAAGCGCCTTAGTTTGTGCTTCTTCCAATAGTTCTCCAGGATAAGCTCTCCTCTTGTAGTTTTCCTTATATTCATTGATTAATTCAATACTTTCGTCATGCTTAGTTACTATTCTTCTTATCCTGAGGAATTGAGAATATGGTAAGTTTTTTAACAAATTCTGAGGATGAAAACTGTGGAAGTGTAACATACTGTTTTTGTCAGTTAATTTCCTGTAAAGTGAAGTGTTGATGCATTCTCCCTCAAGTTCTACATTCACATCTAAGTATGCTATCTTAGATTTGCTTATGCTGTGCGTTACTTGGATCCGTGGATTTCTTGAATTTAGTGTCAATATGTTGTGGTTCAGTTGTGCTTCTGTGCCGGACCATATTAAAAAAATGTCATCAATGAACCGACAAAAGAATTCAAGATTGTCTGTCCACTCTTTATGGCCAAAAATATGGTCTTCCTCAAATTTAGCCATGTAGGTATTTGCATATACTGGGGCCCCAGTAAAGCCCATCGATGTACCATTGAGTTGCATATAAAACTTGTCTGACCATCTGAAGTAGCTGTTTTGTAGACAAAACTGTGTGAGCTCTAATAGAAATATTGGATTCAGTTCAATTTCGGATGCTGTAACAGCATCCATTCTTCAGCTTCCAATCCATCAGTATGCCCAATAGAAGTGTACAGTGACACAACATCTATAGTACACAAAATATACTCTTTTCCAGGTTTTAATTGAATTGTTGCTAACTTCAGTAAAAAATCGGTTGTGTCTTGTATGTAGGTATGCCATTTTTGGATGAGAGGTTGCAAAAAGTAATCAATTATCTTCCCTGCTGGCACAAAAATAGAATTGCAACCCGACACAATAGGTCGGAAAGGTGGGTCTTCCAGTGATTTGTGTACTTTTGGCAGCATATAGATTTTCAGACCATTAGGATTTTTTACCATCAGAAATCTTGCCATATTTGGTGTAATCCAATCCTCTTCTGTAGCTTTATCTATTAGTATTTGAAGTATTTTTTGTATTTCCATTGTAGGGTCTTGTTGCAACAGTAGATAAGTGTTGGTATCATTTACATGTTCTTGAACCTTCCTTTGGTAAAATTCAGTATCCATCAGTACTAATGCTCCACCTTTATCCGCTTTTTGAAAGGTTAATTCCTTTTTTGTCCCCAATTGAATCAATATGCTTTTTTCCATCCTGTTCAAATCATTGGGAAATTTCCTGTTTTGTCTGTAGTTTAGTTTTTTCAAGTCCTTGGTTACTAAGGTCTCAAAAAGATCCAGTGTCTTATGTGAAGTCGGAGCTTCAAATGTGCTTTTCGGTCGAAAGATTTCTATCTTTTTTGATTGGCTTTCATCTTTAGGAACAATGTTATCAAAGAAATTTCTTAGTCTCAGGTTTCTCATGAATTTGTAGAAAGCAAATAAGAAAAAATTTAAAGGGATGCGGAGATGTGTGAACTGTGTTCACTACTACAATGCAATTCAGGGAAATGAAATCACGCACCCACTGTCAGGAAGAACTATCAAATTAAAATTTGACGGAGATTGCAATACCAGTCAGGTTATATACACGATCAAGTGCCCATGTGGGCTACTATACGTAGGAAAGACTGAGCGAAAATTAAAAATTTGCATATCAGAACACAAGAGCAGGATACGAAATAAATCTATGACATCACCTCTAGCATTGCATTGGCAGGAAAAAAACCATTCAATAGCGCAATTAAGATTCTTAATTCTTGAAGTAGTGTCACTGCAGGAAGGTACTGACATTAACAAGAAATTATTACAGAGAGAAACGTACTGGATCAAAATGCTTGGTACTCTGACCCCAGGGGTCTTAATGACAGGATCGAACTTAGTAGTTATCTGTAAATAAGTAACTCACCAGCTTGTAATGACAGATGTCCGTTTTAAAACTAACATGTGGTAACCATTGGCACATTCCTAATTGCATTGTTTACCTTTTTTCATATATGTTGATTCTTTTGACATTTTTTCACTTTCTTTTCATCTTTATAAATCACATCTTTTCTCATTGTTTCATTTACTGAGCCCGTTTATTTATTTTTTATTGGAGGAGTCATGTTGTTTTATCAGACACAGAGCGCAGCTTTAATATTGCTACGGTGTCACATGATGTCGTATAGAATTATCGTATTATACATCCACAGTTTGAGGAACGTTCACGCTTGAAGACTGATAACGTTTATTTTTCATTGAATACTCGCGCCGTGTAAACACGGAAGTAAGGGTTCACCTCATAGGTTAATACGCCAGGCTTGCGACCAATTGAGAGACTCGTGAGTGTTGTAATACCAGGAAGTGCGCTGGTGCATTGTTATGCGCTACTATAGTCCCGGATACGAAGGGAGGAAGAGGAATATCGTAGTTCGTGTCTTGGATCAGCGTGACTGTGAAGGAGGTGAGAACCCTAGAAACAGATCGTTACTCTGTTTTTGCGCCGCGTGTAGTTCGGTAGTGACCGGATACTCTTATCTATGACAGGAGCGGGAGCAAGGACTTGTGAAGAGAGTTTGGAGCGGTATTGAACAAACTGGTCCCGCTGGTTGAAAAGTTTTAAGGTACGCAGCATTGAAAGTACTGACAGAATTTTTTCGCCACGCTTCCATTTAATAAGGTCAATTGAAATATGTGTTATCCTTGTAGGATACGAATCTTGTTTTCGGCATCAGAACACAATAGGAATATTCAGAGGGAGTGGTCCTCGTTTTCTAGTGTGAGTGGTTTCAGATTATTTTTTCACAACAATCACACTTAGGGTGATCATCTTGGTGAAGGGTTGCTCAATGGTAAACCTGTTTTCAGAACGATACAGCTGTTCAATAACAACACACTTATGTGCCTGTATATATTGTGTTTTATTTTATAGTGTTGCCCCTGACGAAGGGACCCTTCAGTAGTCCCGAAATGCATTGGGCGAATTACAACAGAAAATCAAGAGTCAACTGTTTTCTTTATGTATTGATTTTTGTATAGTACTGTTCTATCAACGGAGTTTTATGAATGTACATATGGACAAACATTCAGTTTATTGTTTTTGATGGTATATATTGTGAATTAACATGAATAAATTGCATTAGTGGTAAAAAAAGTGTTAGATCATTACAAATTACTGAAGTTGTGCGCAGCTAAGTCTGTGTCAACAGGTGTGTTGACCAGCCACATTTTCAAGTTGTATTAGAGTGTTTGGGTATACTCTATTAGGTGCAGCACACAGATCAAAATATTTGGTTGAGCAAAGTTTAATGAATTTTTGCATAAAACCAGGTGTGCTCAGAACACACTAATTTATTTCTTCTAGTGTGGCATTACCAGTAATTTCACATAGGTGTTAATTATGCCATTTCTTCTAGTGTACCAATACCAGTATTTTCACGTGTGCTCATTATGCCAAGAATTGCTTCTAGTGTGCCAGCGCCAGTGTTTTCACTTGGGTGTTGATTATGCCATTTCTTCTAGTGTGCCTTCACCGTGATTTTAACATGGGTGTTCATTATGCTGAGAATTACTTCTACTGTGCCAGTGCCATTATTTTCACATGGTTATTCATTATGCCATTTCTTCTAGTGTTATTAATACCAAAAGCGGGTATGGCTCTGATCAGTAAGGCTGAGCCTTATAAACTGTATAACAAGAAGAATTGCCAATACTGATTCCTTATTCCAAACCACAATTTCTCTTCAATGCATAGACCACAAACAATGCATCTAGGTGCTCTTAAGTAGCTTTTTATTCAAAATGTGTTTTTATATATATCTCATAGAGGCGATATCCCCCGGGGATTGAGGCTCGCATCTGACTAGCACAGCGCCCGGCTCGCGTTTTTCTCCAGATTTTTCAGAGGGCATTTGAACTGCACAGCGTCTAAATAGTACGGCGACCCCCGCATATGCCGTTTTTCCTGACTTTTCGGAGTGCGATCAAAAACGATTCCTTCCTGTCAAAAAAAAGTGATCCAGGATTCTCCACGTCGTTTGGCGGCAGGAGGTAGCTGATGTTTAATCCTGCTGGTAGCGGGCATTTGCAAGAAAGAAAACAGCTTGTTGAACGTCATAGTGGGACACATACAAATAGAATTGCCGCGGAGTTGTTTGGAAAGAGACATTGTTAAGAAAGCATTTTTGTTTCCGATGACTGATTTTGGGTCCTGAGGAGAATCCCATGAATTAAAGGGGATTCGAAAGGCGTAGACCTTTGGTTCTGCCACACCGTTTTTTTGTGAATTTATTTTGACAGCTTTACACCTAACCATTATAATCTATTGTAAATAATCGTGTGTTTTGAATATTTTTGGATAAGGTGTATTCAAAGAAAAACTAATAGCGTAAATAGTGTGTGTTGGCAGTTTTGGTGCTATTCAAGTGCAGTGTATTGAATTCCAGACTTTGTTTTGCGCCAATTAGGTTGAATGTGTCAGGTGTGTTGTGCAGCAAATGAGTTTGTGAGAATGAGTGTGCATGCGTGAATTTCTTTCACCAATTTTGTGTGTCCATCCCTATTGTTTGTAAGAATTTGATACAAAAAGGATTAAAAACTTTGCTGAAAAATATGAGATATATATAAAAACACATTTTGAATAAAAAGCTACTTAAGAGCACCTAGATGCATTCTTTTGTGGTCTATGCATTGTAGAGAAATTGTGGTTTGGAATAAGGAATCAGTATTGGCAATTCTTCTTGTTATACAATGTCTTCTAGTGTGGCATTACCAGTATTTTCACATGGGTGTCCATTATGCCATTTCTTCTAGTGTGGCATTACCAGTGTTTTCACATGGCTGTGCATTATGCTATTACTTCCAGTGTTTGTCGTACAAGGGAGTGATTCAGTTATGGTCTTTGGAGGCTGAAATCAGTACATGATTCATCTTAGAGGGTGCCTCCAAGACCATCAATCAAACCTTTCTTTGGTTAAAGGAACCAAACAATTGTTCCTTTGGATGTCTATGGTTTGACCTGTTATAATGAATGTTTCTGAGCAAAAAGGTCCACTCCGGTGTATCACTCCTGGGTGCGTTATTCTTGTAAATCTAAATACAATGATCCAATCTACTTCTTTTTTAGACTTTTACTTTTTTCATTGCTTGTTTGTATAAAATAACATTTGACACAGCAACATTGTACATGTAGTGGCAACATTCACAAACACAAGTGACAGGGGACAAAATGCGTGTGGACCAAAAACAATACTTAACAACACCTGTTGAGTGTATGCAGAGCATTAATCAAGGAACATACAACAAAACACATACAATTACATGTCTAGTGTCCTTCTCTGTCGTACTGGTGGGACAATGATCACTTCAGTCCTCTACAACTAGTACTACTTGGCCCTATTGTAATTGGGGTCAGAGCACTAGTTGGCCCTATTGTAATTGGGTTCAAAGCACTAGTTGGGCCTATTGTAATTGGGGTCAGAGCACTAGTTGGCCCTATTGTAATTGGGGGTCAGAGCACTACTTGGCCCTATTGTAATTGGGGTCAGAGCACTAGTTGGGCCCATTGTAATTGGGGTCAGAGCACTAGTTGGCCCTATTGTAATTGGGGGTCAGAGCACTACTTGGCCCTATTGTAATTGGGGTCAGAGCTCTATTTCCACATGGGTGTTCATTATGCCATTTCTTCTAGTGTGCCAGCACCAGTATCTTACCACAGGTGTCTCTATAGGACAAGAATTACCTTCAGTATGCAAAGGCCAGTGACAGACTTGCAAGCATTCTCACTCACACTCACTCACAGTGACTCTCACTCCCACTCTCTAACACTCTGTTACTCTCATTCATATTCATTCTCACTCACTTACAGCCACTCATTTTCACTCATTATGCCTCATTCATGCAAACTGACAATCTCACTCTTACTCACTACTACATGTCACTGACACTCACACACACACGCATGCACATATATTCACAGCTGCTCACACAGGCGGACGCTCGCTCTCATATAAACACCCATCAGTTTTTACTTACATTAGCTATCACCAAAGGTCCCGTTCCAGGTAATAGTGGTTAATTTACCATTACACTAATAGAGAACATACAATATTATTCACTATTAGTGTAATGAAAAATGGACAGAACATAAGGAGTGTGGAGTCCTCCCTATGTTCTTGGCACTTATTTTACTACTTTGGAGGCCAGGGAATGCAAAGGCAGTTCCAGGCAGGGTCAGACTGGCCGCAACGGGCACTGGGCGTTTCCCTGGTGGGCTGCCAGGGTGGGGGCCGATTTTGGGCTCCTGGGGGCCAATTTTGTTACACAACCGTTTTTGCAGCATAGCTGCTATACTGGTCCCTGTAACAAAATCGCCCGAAACCAGGGGCCGGCCGAGCACTTTGCCAGGGCCGGTTTTGGTTCCCAGTCCAGCCGTGGTTCCAGGGGTTGCACGGGACAAGCCAGGGGTCACAGCTGCGACCCCTAACTGTTGTGTGTGAGCACTCCATACATTCCCAAAGGGCCTGGGGTCCAGCAG
This sequence comes from Lissotriton vulgaris, assembly GCF_964263255.1. Classification (NCBI taxonomy): domain Eukaryota; kingdom Metazoa; phylum Chordata; class Amphibia; order Caudata; family Salamandridae; genus Lissotriton; species Lissotriton vulgaris. The sequence continues at coordinate 783,132,388 of NC_141700.1, read as the reverse complement.
CACATGAAAACAAGCACGGGCTGCTGACAGCATCTGTGGGAGCTCCCTCTCGATGCTGCCTGGTCCTCAGAGAGTCTACAGGGGAAGTTTGTACCTGCCCTGTGGAGTTTTGGGTGTGATAGGCCTTGTAGGGTGCGTTGCTAGGCAACACTTTAAACAAACCCTGAGCGGATGGAACAAATTGTAACAGGTGTAAGTATCAACTGATACTTGTCTCCAGCCACAGCAGCCTGGAAATCACGAAGCTGCTTTGATTTTCAGACAAAATTGTCCTGCTTCCTCTGTTCCCTTATGTTGTCCCTTGTAGCCTAAGTTCGGGTCGCACAGACAATGCCAGCGGTTGCAGGGGGGGAAAGCCATCAGTGGCGGCTTCTCCGCTAAGGCGGAGGAGCGTCGCCTCACTGGTAATTCAGCTGTGCACAAAAGAAAATGATACGAACACAACGTTATGATCATTTTATTTTTGTTTGTGGAGCTCGGAGTCTGGTGGGGGTAGGACTGGGCTCCGTGATGCCAAATCGAGTGAGGAGTGGTTTCAAGTCCTCTAAGTGCACATTTATGGCCGGCCAAACTGTCATGCGCACTTGGCGTGCTCTTCATTGGGCTGGTTTGCACAGCCCAGTGGAGAACATGCCCAGCCTCCCAGGCACAGCCTTAGCAACCAAACAGGATGCTGAGACCAATCACGACGCTGGGAGAGCACAGAAGCCTTTGTGCTTCTGGGAGATCGTGAGGACGAGGACGAAGGAGAGATGTGCATCAGTTTGTTGTTATTAATTCTAAGAACGTCAACAGCATTCCAGCTAAGAGGTTCAATAGAGGCAGTTGCTGACTGACCTCCGATGCTGGAAGACGTGTTGGTTAATGGCTGTAATCATTTGGAGAATAAAAGAACAGAAACCTGCAACTTGTCTAGTTCCTGTAATTTCAACATAAGAAGAACACTTCAATGGATTTATCGCATTACCCCACATTCTACCACGGAGATTAGTCCCTTAAGATTACTTAAAGGAAGAGATCCAGCTTCTGATATATGTCCTTGATGGTTTAGGGAGAAATGTAAGGACTACATAGAACACAAAGTAGATGTGCAGGAAACTGCTAATAAAATTTGACTCAAACAAGATAACATGAGTTCATGGTACAACGACATATGGAAGACGAAGGTACATGATTTGAAAGAGGGTGATAGGGTTAAGGTTTTAAAGCTGTTCCTTGTTAGTAAAGGTACCAGTAAGTATGGTAGACCTGTACAAGTAAAAAAAATATTTAAAAACAGTGTAATCAGAAGATTTGTTTTAGTTACTGACCATAAACCTCTCGTATTCTTGTTATCTAAAAAGGATCATGATAAGGTTAATCGTAAATTAGTGAGATTACTCCCAAGAATGTTTGATTTCAATTTTGTAATCAAACACATTCCAGGTGAAAAGAATGCCTGCGTTGATTTCTTATCTAGGTGTCCATTAAACGAGGATTCTCTCACATTTTCTATTGATGATCCTGAATGTGTTATTGGTATGCCTCAACCCTTCATCTAGATTTCTTTGCCACTATCACACAACAATCGGTTAGTGGTTCTGACAGATCAAATGAAGAGTGTACGGATTCTGATCATTTTCCTGATTATTCAATTTTTCACATGATTCTAATGTCACGATTAATAGTGATTTGCATGAGTCTTCAGATTCATCAAAGTTGAGTAAAAGAAAATCACGTACCCCTTCTTATTTGAAAGACTATGGGGTCGATTCCGATTCAGGAAAAAAAGCGTCCGTCCGAATCGTATCCGGAGCCCTCTCCGTACGAATCGTACATGTCTGTCCGAATCGCGTAGTACGATTCGTACGGACAGTTTCCGTCCGAATCGTCGCGACCCATACGAATTGCACCGGAGATTCCGTACGACTCTGACCCTCACAGTGGACCGTACGATTTGTACACATGCTGTACGACCCGACGAGTACGATCCGGACCGTGGAATGGAGACGCGATTCGTACGGTACACGTCAGGTAAGTGCGATTCGTATGGAGGGTCACACGTTTACATACACACCGTACGGTGCGTACACCCCATGATCGCAGGGGTACGATGCGTACCCCTGCGATCATGGGGTGTACGCACCTTACCCCATGATCGCAGTGTAGTGTAGTTCCTATATTCCCAATAGGCTCTGCGCATTGGAATAATATAAACAGCAGTGTAGACGTAGGACTGAGGTCATCTAGGTCTCTACTGACTATATTAGACTTAATAAGTTTTTCCAGCTAGCTCAGAGGTTACTAGAAACTTTCTCGAATGTTCAGGAAAGAGTTAACTATCCTGATTTAGACAAGAAGGGATTAGTTTCTGACAACCTCATAAACATGACAACTTTGCTCCCTCAGAATAAAGAGTGTATCTCTAGAGTTGTGTGAAAACAATAGACAGCTATTTCACTCAGTCAATCGTGCATGCTTAGTTTCACCAGAGTACAGAGAAATAGAGAGACAGGCGTTTTCAATAAAAGGTGTTATTTTATTGAGCAGTCTTCTTTCTCATGCAAGAGAAATGAATTGCCACAATTGCAATACTTATCATGAAGTAAAGTGCGTACAGTAAAAGGAGTATTATAAAATAATACTGTAAAAGCATTGATATGGTTTCTTAGCCATATGATACTTTAAAATGGATAAAATATATACATACATAAAAACATTGACTACCGTACTCAACTGGTGCTTCTAAATACGCCTACCCCTGTGTACCTGACCTAAGCCTAATACATGGGAAGGAGTAAGTAAGTTGCAGTTTAAGTTAAGTTGGTTTTTTGCCAAGAATCTGAATCGAGAATTCTCTTAAGGGTTTAGTCAGCTCCGTACCTTGGTTCTAGAATGAAGGAGGTCTTGTATCTCGTTTCCCAGGACTCGATCTCCCAGCAACCCGCAACCCGTAATCATTCAGTTAAATGCATATATATATCAGCTGAATGAATTGCGAAAATTTACACATGAAATGGCTCTGTATACAGAAAAGAAGGTTGAGACCATTTCATCACATATTTATACAATACTGTGCATGTGCTAGAGGCTGAGGTAAAACATTGTCTCTAGTGTCTCTAAAAATAGAAGCTCTGTTCTCTAAGAATAGTTCTACTTTAAGCAGAGTACATGTGCCAAAAAAAATAAAAAATATTTTGGAAGTGGAAAAATGATTTTCGCTTTCAGGGGAGAAAAAAATAGTTCTAAATGTTTTCAGTAGTGTCGTTTATCAAAAACTGAAGGCCGAATTCAGAGTTCAGGGAACGCTGTGTGCTCGCTATTTCAAAAGTTATTCTCGTTGATAGGAGAAAACATCATATCAGGCAGGCTTGCAAAAAATTGGTCTACAACATCAGGTGAAAGTTCGACCAAGTTCGAAAATGCTGTAACTGTGCATATGTGAGAATGATTGCTATCATCAATGTTTGGATCAGCAATGCTCACAGAAGGTTGTACCTGTTTGGTGCTGCTCTCCTCTCGTACTTCACCGCCACCTTCTCGTAGTGGTGAAGTCTCAACAAATGCCGTCATCAGAATAGGTAGCCGCTGGGGACAACACGTTGCATGAGTCGTTACCGGACCTAGCAAAGTATCGATATCCATTGGTACTGCTGATGGTAGTGTAAGACAGACGTCCAACACGCATTCTTCTCCGCATAGCAGACATCGAAGCACAGGTAAGATGCAATCTTGCCAGATTGGTCGGAATGAAAGAAACCAAGTTGCACTCAGATCTCTTAGCCGGGCTAATCCGAGGACCTTAGTGATTTTGTCTCGGTAGCGTATTGCTAGGATCGTTTCTTCCATCGTAGCTGGAGCCTTGTCTGTGGCTTGGCTTGCCATATCGGAGAAGAAGGAACAAAAATAAAATTCCTGCTACGAGTCCCAAAATTAAAGGTAGGCCGCCGAAGACAGAATGCACAAAATTCGGGAAGATGCCCAGAACTGTTTCAAAGGGTGCTTTCAGTCCCGAAAAAATTGTCTTAAATACATGTGAGATGCCGCTGGTATCAGACATGTTTAAAATTTGACTTAACATTTCTACGAAATGCACGGGGCAATTTGTCGATAAAAGGGTATGTATCTCTGCCGCTGTCCTTGCAATTTGCAGATCATACGTTTCTTTGGACGAGGTCAAAGGCACAAGTTGTCTGTAAAAGAATAGACTTCATTCTGCTTAAATTATCAATTCAAATAGAAGAGATATTCACATAAGGCCATATTGCCGCCTCCATGTCTGGATTGCTGTTTGGATACAATACTTGCATACAGCAAATGACCCTGGAAGTAACGGTTACGAGATAGGCTTATCTGGCACCATTCCACAACAGCTGTGGTCATTTATTAGAACGTAGCTGCCGTTGGATAGCTGTCTGAAAAATGTCTCTATCTGTGTTGCAGGAGTGCCGTGCAGGTTACATGAAAGGTTATTTGATGACCCTTCGCAGGCTCCATGTAAGTTAATACCTTTACACAGGAGTGTACCGCTTAGTGATTTTTTAAAATTGTTACCACTAAGAAATACCTCTTTTTTCCCTTCACTGTAACATCTATGTGTATAAGGTAAATTCCAGGTTGATTTGATGTATCCTTTACCCAACCCTTCATACAGGCCTGCTGGTATATATTTTTGGCAATACTTAAACTGGAAAGTTGTTATCAGAATTGTAATTGTTCCGTGTATTATCCATTCAATGACAGGTCTTTCTGACATTGTCAATGGTAATCTCTCAAGTTTTTCAATGCTCAGAATCGTATAGTCTGCTCCTTGTTGTGCCAAACTGATTTGTTTATCAGTAAGGTTAAAGATAGAAAATAATGACGTAATGTTGATTAGACGCCATGGCACGTAGCCTGAACGCAAGTTTTGTAACGTCCAGCCTAGCTGTACAATAGAACGCAATTGGGACTGACCATGTTGTAACATTAGCAAGTCCTGCTCTATTATATCAATAGCAGATGATACGATGCTGTCCAGTGAATATATTCTGGAGGACAGAGTTGTTAAGCCATTGTCCACTACAGAAAGTGATTTTTCCAAATTAATACGATCAATTTCTCGTATCTTTTCAGCTGTTTCCATTTGTGTTACTTTCCAAGCCTCGTTGTAAGCAGCATATATACCCGCGTATATGAAACGTTTTTGACGCTGTTTGCGAGGTCCCAGTATGTAATCTCGCAAGTCAGCACCGTCTTTAACCCCTTCCACGCTGATGACGAGCTGGGCTCGTCATGGTGTAGCCTCCTCGCACGCTGATGACGAGCCCAGCTCGTCATGTAAAGTGCGTTTTTAAAAAAGTCAGCGCAGGAGCGGAATTCCGCTAGCGCGCTTGGTGTTAAGTAAAGTCAAGTGTTGCTTAATTTCAGCCAGTGTGGATTTTTGTAGCCATTCAAGGCATAGTTTCCCTACACTGTATGTTATAACTATCCCTGGATGTTGTCTCTGGGAATATCTTGGGTCTGGTCTGGTCTGTTTGAACCCTTGTATTTTGTTCAGGAATCTATCTTGACAGTAATTCGTGTCTGTGGGCCAGATCAACCATTTTTTCCAATCAGGATTTGTTCTGTTTTGGTGTAAAATATGGGATACGTCTATCTCCACATCTGTAGTGCTATTACTATCAGGTATGGGCTTTGGAATAGACGGTTTATTTAAGTCTTTTATCTTAGCTAAGCCAAGACAAGTAGTTTGTTGAATAGTGTCATTCAGGAATATTATCTGTTCTGGGATCATGCAGGCTCTAAATAATGATTCTAGACCTTGTACCTGCCAGTGTTTTGTACCCCAGATGGTTTTTGTTTCAATGTTGTTTTTCCAAAATTCAAAACCAAATGTAGACATTTCATCATAAAATTTTTCAGAATAAATCAATTTAGTATTTGTCAACATTGCTTTCATTCCTGCCTTATTTAACATTTTGAAATAAAACGTTTCTGGATCACTGTTGTTAAACCCTGAGAAGTATTGGAATTTCTCATAAAATGTTTTCAAACTGCCTTTTGGTGGAGTTGGACAATGCTCCCATTGGTTATAAGTAAAAACATTTCTAGGTTGAGCAGTTTTATGCAAATAGTGATGACCATAGTGGTTAAAACAGTAAATTTCTTCATAGTTCGGTGAACCCTGTAAGTAATCATGTTCTGTGAATTTAGCTGACATTACTAAATCTGACATTATATCATTAATATTTTCAAAGTCCCAATCATCAGAGAAAGTACTTGGTGTCACAAAGTCACTTAAAGAAACCTTAAACTGGTGTGGATATTTCAAGAGCTCAATCGGGCCATAGAATTCATAATCTGTTTTGTCCTATACTACCCCACTGGGTATTGGATTGGCTGTGATGTTCACTGATGACAGTTCTCTTTTCTTGATGTGAGAGGATCTGTGAGGCTTTAGGACCAAGTTGATGTTCTGACTTGCTGTGTTCATTGTACTATATTTTCCATCAATAAATCTACCCAAACATAAAACCATGATGAGCCAAAGCAGGAGGAAAAGTACACCTAACACAATCCAAAATCCAATCCATGGTGAAATCAGATATGTTTCTTTTAGTTGGTGAAAAAGTTCAGTCATTTTTTCTTTGAAAGTTTTTGTTGCTGGCGTCTCTCCATGTTCACTCGGATCATCGGAAAAGTCATCGAAATTGATGAAGTAGCCCGATGCAGTTCTGTCAATTGGTGGAATTGCTTCCGGATATCCATTGATCTTTGGATTTTCTTTTGTTACATTTGTATAGTCCGAGGCTACATTATTGTAGATTGGTGTTTCTTGACGAACTGTTGCAATTTGGGTTTCAACAGGCACAAGCTCCATGGCTTTGTTGCATAGTCCTTTTTTATTCACTGCAGGTTTATCAAATGTGATTAATCTTTCAGTTTGAACCTCTTGGATTGTAGCAAGATTTGGTCTTCTGCTTTTTCTTGGGAGTCCACTGGGCCTACTACTTATTATTGGCCACATGATTGTGGTTTTACCAGGTCGATGGATAGAACTCGGTTTTCCTTTTTACCAGCAAGGGGCGGTAGTACAACTGATTTTGTTCCGCTGACAGCTAAGACTGCTTTTCTATAAGAAGGCCCAAATTCCTTCTTTACCGCAATCTTTTCTCTGACCAGATACCCAATCTTTGGAATCCAGACAGGTCTTGCTGGGACAGGTGTTTTTTTTTCAGTGGTCATTGGCTTTAACTTTGTTACTTAGACTTCTTCTTGTTTCATTTAAGTCCTGTAAAACAGCCAAACGGTCTTTGATATCAAAGGCTTTTTCATTCACCACTGAAGTGTGACAATCTAAGTCCTGGATGTGCATTCTAGTGCCGAACAATAGTTCGTATGGAGTGATACCTTTTAGAGAATTTCTTGGCAGATTGTTAAGACTACGTTGGACACTTGTTAAATGTTTGACCCACCCATCACCTGAACCTAATACCCTTGCCGTTATAGATTGCTTTATGTCACGTTTTTTTCTTTCCACTACCGCATTTCCCTCAGGATGGAAGGGAGAAGAGTACCGCAATGCAATGCCCATGCTGGTCATGGCCTCTTTGTAAGCTCGAGAGCTAAACGCAGTACCCTGGTCAGAATGTAGCATGCCAATTGCGTATGTGCCGATAAAGACTCTGTTAAATTCTGTTACGCTCCTTCTCATTTTTGCCAAGTCATCCTGTTTTGTTTTCCAGAAAATTTGGATTCTGAAGATACTTCACTGCCACTGAGAGGTATTTTTAAACTTTTTGGGAAATTTAGAAAGCTTACTTTTGAATTTGCCTCGCGAGTGACATCATCTGTTGGTGTGCGCCTGCATCGTTTCCACGAACGGCCTCTGCGAGAGAAAACATTCTACATCATCTGTTGGTGTGCGCCTGCATCGTTTCCACGAGACGGCCTCCGCGACAGGAAACATTCTTGCCTAAAATGAAATTGACGCGACCCTACGTGACGTGTAACGTCATTGAAATCAACGTGGCGGCCATTTTGTATACTTGATCTCCATGACAACCTGGCACCGAGTGGAAGTTTCTCACGAACGAGTTATATACGGCGGATTTTCTTTGTTTTCCATTCATTAATTTCTTGTTTTACTTTCAAAAGCCACTTCTTTGGTTTAAACACACGAAATATCATTTTTTTTTACTTGCTAAAGCCAGGTGAGACTTTGACTTATTAAAATTCAACGCTTGAATGACTTGGATGGAAATAGTCGTTTTTATCAGTTAACATTTCAGGAATATTGTATTGTCACATACTCTTGGTATTTACCAGTTCATCTGACATATATTTGCTGGATTTTATTTATTTTCTTTTCATTTCTTTTTTCAATATTGCACTGAACTTATGGCTATGCAATTTGATCCTCCAGACAAATTCCTACAGCATAAAGGGGATCCTCCTTTGCCATGGACACGCTGGAAGGAAGAGTTTATAAATTACATGAAGGCCATAGATGGCGAACGCATGGGAGCAGAGAGAAAGAAAAGCATCCTCTTACATTGTTTAGGGTCTGAGGGCTAAATGGTGTTTAGGGCTTTACCACAAATTCCTCCCTCTGAAGGGGAGGGTGAGGGCACTAATGTTTATAAGGAAGCTTTATTAAGACTAGAGAAGAGATTTAAACCTGTCACAAACATTGCGTTAAACAGATATAAATTCTCTACCAGAGCGCAACTGGATACAGAGTCATTTGATGAATTCATTACTGCTTTAAGATCATTATCCATACATTGTAAGTTTGGAAGTATGTGTGATGAAATGATAAGAGACCAGATTATTGTACATGTAAAAAATAAAAAAAACACAAGAACGGTTGTGGGAATTAGGTGATCCAAAGTTATCTGAAGCTATTGCTATTGCAAAGTCGTTAGAACAGTCAGAAAAATGGATGAGTACCATTAAGAAACACACTGAACATAAAACTGACTCTGTGAATGAAGTTTGTGTGGTAAAACGTACAGAATCTTTTGAAATGGAAATGCACATCCTAATTATAATTCCAACTCTAATAAGATAAATCCTCAGAGCAATGTTAGAAGATTTGACAAATCTTTTATATGTTTTAGATGTGGAAGTAGATCGCATTTGGCTTCATATGGTGGATGCCCTGCTATAAACAGAGAGTGTAGGAAGTGTGGTAGGTCAGGGCATTTTTCAAATATGTGTAGAGATATAAAGAAATTTGTTCCTAATGCCCAAACCAAAGTAGCATCAGTTTTGGAGGAAATTCCTAAAGTGAGTAAATGTGACTGTATTGGGAATCACTGTGAGGACAAGAAAGGTTCCGTAGTATATTTAATGGAGGGTGTTTCAAATGTAAGTGATCCCAATGAGTGCATCTGTGTTAAAAAACCTTTGTGTGAGGTGGAAGTTTTAAATACCAAGTTAGAACTCATGGCCGACTCAGGTTCTCCCTGGAGCATTATCACAAAGGACTATTTTGATTTACGTCTGAGTTCTATTCTTAATCTAAAGGATATTTGTCCTTCTGACATTTGTGCAGTGAGTTTCAATGAGGATAAAATTGATATCCTAGGTTTCTTTGTGGTGGATCTTACTTTTAAAATTAAATGTTTGAGTGTCAAACTATATATAGCCATCAAAGGTGTCAATGTAATGGGATGGAGAGACCATTGGAAGTTTGGCATTATTCTCAATCCTCGTGCCGAAGAGCCTGTGATTCTGGGTAGTGTTTTGGATGAAGTTATTTTGCAGCACTAAAAGAGGCTGATTCAAATTTGTTAGGAACGTCAATTAAAGAAGAGTTCAAAGATGTTTTCTCTGACACTTTAGGTAAGATCAAAGACTACTCACATAAGATCAAGCTTAAGAGTGATGTTATCCCTATTAAACAAAAACTAAGAAGTGTACCTATAAATGTTAGAGAGGAACTTAAGAAAATGTTAAATGATTTAGTTGCAGAAAGCATTATTGAACCTGCAGAATGGGTTTCTCCCATCGTTTTAGTGAGAAAACCCGATAAAAGTTTGAGAATGTGTGTGGACCTTCGGGCTCTTAATGCAGGTATTATAGTGGGCTGTCACCCACTTCCAAATATAAATGAAGTTGTATCAATGTTAGAAGGGGCAAAAGTGTTTTCAACACTAGATTTAAGATCAGCCTACCATCAGGTTCCCCTAACTGAAGAGTCGAAATGTCTAACAGCTTTTATCACCTCCCAAGGATTGTATCAGTACACTAGAATGCCGTTTGGTTTAGCATCGGCGGCATCTGTATTTCAAAGGGTCATGTTCAATATTTTTAGAGATTTGGATGATTTTGTTAGATGTTTCCAGGATGACCTTTTGATTTTTTCAAATAATGATGATGATCATTCGAAACATTTGAGGCGTGTGTGTGAAAAGTTGAGAGAAAATGGTCTCACACTTAAACTTAGCAAATGTAAGATGTTTCAACATTCTGTTGAGTACTTGGGACACACATTGTCAGGTGATGGGGTGGTTCCAAAGAAATCAAATGTTGATGGCATCACTAATGCTCCTGCTCCGGAAAATAAGGAACAATTGCTTTCTTTCGCAGGTATGTGCGAATACTATAGCAAATTTGTATACAATTTTGCATCCAAGATGGAGCCGTTAAGAAAACTTCTCAGACATAATGCTGTTTTTGTTTGGGAACAGGAACAACAACTTGCTTTTGATCTTATAAAATCTGATATCTTACAAGCTCCCACTCTTAGACCTTTTTGTATGAACAAAATGTGTATCATCACTGTGGATGCAAGCATGTACGGATTGGGCTCTGTTTTCTCTCAAATTTCGGGTAAGGAAGAGTGGAATATTTGTTTTGCTTCACGGACTCTGAATGAGACGGAAAGAAGGTATGCGGTTATAGAAAAGGAACTGTTAGCCTGTGCTTGGGCCATAGAACACTTTCGCAATTACATATGGGGTAGTAAGTTTCTCTTGAGAACCGACCATAAACCATTGGTAAACATTCTGTCTACGGGTAGTGGATGGAGTTCTACTGCTCGTATAGCTAGATTGACTTCAAGGTTGCAGGAGTATTGTTTTACAACAGAGTTTGTACCAGGAAAAAAGAATGTCATTGCAGACTACATGTCTTGCATGCCTTGTAAATCGTCTAGTGAGGAAATTTCTGTTGTGAAAGAGGTTGTTACTTTTTTACAGGATGTCACTTCTGGTTCCTTTGAAGATATTTCAGAGCAAGCTTGGAATCTTGCGGATGATCATGATGTCACTTTACAGACTGTTAAGAAGTACATTCTTGAGGGTTGGCCTGATAAAAAGAACTTAATGGAAAGTACCATTCCTATGTTTACTGTTGTTGATGAGCTGCAATTAGAAAATGGTTTGGTTTTCAAGTCTGGGAAATGTGTGCCTCCTTTTGAAATGCAAAATGTGATTTTAGATATTGCTCATAAAATGCATCCTGGAATGTCTGCCATGAAGCGTCTTATTAGGAATTATTTTTGGTGGCCGGGTATTGATAGAATGGCAGATCGCAAGGTGAGGGAATGTGATGTTTGTATGGGAAGTGAGAAGATGTTGAGGGTTAATGTTCCCCCTTTGAAACTTCTATTTGGCCTAACGAACCTTGGAAGAAAATCGCTTTCGATATTTCTGGTCCCTTCATGTGTCTTCCTTTTGACTCCCGTTATGCTCTTGTTTTGGTTGATTACCACTCTAAGTGGCCGGAGGTTAAGTTTGTTTCGTCAGTTTCCACTAACATGGTGATTGAGTTTTTCAAGGAGGTGTTTTCCAGAGAAGGGTGTCCTTCTGTTCTGGTAACAGATAATGGTGTGCAACTTACCTCTTTGGAGATGGAAAATTTCCTCAAACTACAAAATATTAAACATTGTACTGTGTCTGTCTATGAACCTCATGAGAATGGTTTAGTTGAACGTTTCAACAGAGTCTTGAAGGGTTTTGTTGCTGATGTCATTAAGATGGGTTCCTCCTGGAGAAATTTATTGAGAGAGAAACTTTGGCCATACAGAATAACTCCACATTCTACAACAGAAGTTAGTCCGTTCCGTTTATTAAAAGGACGTGACCCCGCTTCCTATATTTGCCCTTGGTGGTTTAAGGACAAGTGTTCCAGTAAGTCGTTTTCTGATAATCTGGTTAAGATGTGGTAGAAAGAGTGGAGTGCAAACAAGCCAAAGTCAAAGAATGGTATGACAACAAGTGGAAGGTGAAACAATCTAATTTTTGCGTTGGTGATTGGGTCAGGATTAGGAAACCTGGTTTTCTCACCAAATGTTCAAACAAATTTGCTAAACCTATGAAAGTTGTTAAAGCTTTTAGTAACAGTGTCATTACTCAAGATGGTAAGTTATGGAACATCAAACGTGTTGCTAAATGTCCCTCTTTGCAAGGTTTTACCAATTGTCCTTCTTTGCCAAATACTACAGTGCCTGATGTAGAGTCAAATTCTAATGGTGATGTTGCTTCTAGAGTTAAGATGTCTGTTCGCTCCAGATGTCTTCCTAGGAGATTAGCTGATTATACAATCTGAATTTTCTTTGGCAGATCTCATCCTTTCTTTTTTTTTATTTATTTCTTTTTATTTTTGTCCTCTCTTTTGTTAAGAAAGGAGATGTGTTACATTCTGCCTTGTACATATTCATCACTGTTATGCCCCTTTAAATTCCCTGTATCTTTTCACTTGTATTCCTATTCTATTTAGAATGTACACTGCTGCTAGGCACCAGGTCAGTTGCACTGTTCCTGCCTGCCAGCTTGTTGCAGTTTGTTGCTGTGCCGCATTTCATTGAATAAATACCTAAACCTATATGTTTCAGTCTAATCTGTAACAGACTCGCAAATCTTTTATAACAGTTCTGGCGTCAGCCGAGTGCTGGGGTGTACATCTTAAGTGAATCTAGTCTTAATAATTATGGGGACGCATTTCTCCTACTGGATTTCTGCGTATAAATAGCCTGATGCTTTCTAATAAAGGTGTCCTGGCAATTGTCTGGTCTGGTTCACAACTGCGATCTCGGTTGCAGTCCTGACAGTTCATTGCAAAGTTGTAAATTTGCACGTTCATCCCCGGCCACCAGTATTTTGATAGTAATTCTATTCTATATTTCAAGATCTCTTGGTGCCTTAGACCCAATCCCATGTGTGCGTCTTCGATCAAGAAGACTCTCCGGTCCGTGTTTGGAATTACTCTGTCCCCCACTCCAGGGATTTGAGCAAAAGGAACGGAGTTCGCATTAATTATGTATGTATTACTGAGTGGATAGTTGAGAGGTAATGCGGCATAATCGCCTTTTAATGAGGCTTTTACTGCAAGCATGGTTTCTCCGTCTATTTGTTTTTTAGAACGTTTTTTTGTGGCTACGGAAGCCGGTTGAACCGCTGCCACTGTGGCTCTGTTAGCTAATTAATTCCCTGCAACGTGAACGCCATCACGTCGAGGACTCAGTGTATGTATCACATGAGTCTTTCGTAGTTCTTTCTGCAAAAGAACTACCTGTTCCCAGAGCTTCCTATGCTTTATTGTAGCACCTGTGTCATCTTTTTAACTGTTTTTGATCCATGTCTGCATGTCATTATTGTAAGACCTGACGCAGTAATGCGAATCGCACACTATTAGTGTCGGGAATTCGTGATCGGCATTTTCAAGCGCCATCTTTAAAGATCTTATTTCAGCTCGCTGAGCTGTACAGTTTCTGAGTGATTCAGTTTTTGTTGTTATCAGTCTGAATTTATCAAAGCGCCAGCGACCTTTAACAATCGCGCAGGCTGCATTGTAGGATTCTTTATCTACATCGTAGTGTTGTGCAAATCTATCCATGTAGATAACACAGGTATATTGTTCTAGAGGCAGAATTTCGATTGACAGAGGATATTCTTGTTCATATTCTAGATTTTCTAGTTTTTTCATTTTCGGGTCAAAATAGTGTTTCACGTCTTCTGCAGCAAGAGAATTTTCCCATTGTATCCATTTTGGATCTAATGCCACCGCTTTTAGATTGCGTGGGCTTGTTAATGCCTCAAGGGCTGATTCTGTTGTTAAAACTTATATTCTCTTGCCTTGGGCTAGGGCTCTTTCTTTTGCTGCAGCAGTTTGAACCGCAGTTTCATTTCAGCTTGTGTGTACAAATGTGATTTGTAAGCTATTGGTACCGTTTCTCCCTCATTAAAGGTCAGGTACGTGAATCCGCATCTTCCTGGGATGACTCTGATTACAAGGTTGCGTTTGTTTTCGCGAGTTTGCAACTGAATTTTTTAGTTAACTTGTCTGTCTGTAATGATCTTAAAATTTCTGTGTGTTTCTGAGTCCAATTAATTTGTTTGAAATCAGGTTTTATCAATTTGTATAGAGGTTTAACCTTCTCCGCATAATTTAGAATGTATGTTCTTCCGAAATTCAGGAAACCTAGTATTGATTGTACATTCTTCAGCGTTTTTGGTGCTTGGAGTACAGCACATTTCTCTAAGAAGTTGTCTGCTAGGCTTTTGCCTTCACTTGATAATTCATAGCCTAAAAACAGGACAGTTAGATGGGAATTCTGGACTTTTTAAAGTTGAATTTGTAACCCTCTGATGCGAACCCAAGTATTATGCTGTTCACTCTTTTTAAGTGAGTCTCCAGGTCATCATCTGTGAGATAGATGTCATCCACTTAAGATAATGCCTCATCATCATATATTTGTAGTAACTCTGTTACCCTTGCTGAGAATAATCCTGGGCTATTCTTGAATCCCTGTGGGAGTCGACAGAATTGTTTTTGTGACCTCATTATTGAGAAAGCGGTCAAATACCTGCTTTCAGGTGCTATGTTTTGACAAAAGAATCCATTAGAGCTATCTAATGTCGTTTTTTATTTTTTGCGCACGATGTTATTCATTAGTGCAGCACTGTGTGAGTTTTGTACTGCAAATGTTTTGCAGCAGGAGTATAGATGTCTGTAGTCCAAAACTAGACGATATGAGTCGTCTGGCTTGGAGACAGGAAACAAAGGATTGTTCATTTGTGAGGTGCATGTTTCAATCACCCCCTGATATTCAAGTTGATCTAAGATCTCCCTGACTTGTTTTTTAGCTTCTTTTTTAACTGGGTACTGCCTTTGTGCAGTAGGTTGACTTTTTAACTGGATTTTGTGGAGAGGAGAATCCTCATCCCATCCTACATGATTTTTATATAATGCAAGAGCTTGGGCCACTGCCCATTTTCTTGCAAATGTGTATTTTTATGAATTGGAATATGATTTTAAAAGACAGGCATAATCATTTCTTCGCCATGAGGGCACTCCCTGACAAACTCTGGTGGACAGTCTTTTTCAGCTAACAGTATATCATAGCCCTTTGAAAGGTTATCAAAAAAGAGACCCTTTACTTTCCTAGTTTTGTCCCCCTCTATAAGCAATGTTATTTCGTATAATTTATGGGGTTTGCTAACCCTGGTGTCTGCAGTTTCCACCTGAATGTATTCATTCGTGTCCACTGTCTCCAGAAGATTCATTAGGATCTTGCGAGCTATGGTCACTTCTGCTGCGCTGTCTAGCATTGTCTGGGCCCACTCTCCATTTTTCAGTTGTGTCCTCAGAATCCTCGGCATGTTTAATTTTAATACTGGCTACCTTCTTCTTTGGAAAATGTAATTTTTTACTTTGATGAGCAGGTTCCTTGTCTTTGGACTTGATGTGCTCTTCTTTATGTTCTGACCGTCCTCCTCTTTCCGATTTCTGTGATGAAGTCTGAAAAGATCGAGAGGGACGTGTATCAATATCTTGATATCTATCAGGTTTTCTCAATTTATCCCTATCTCTAAGGTTGTATCTTTTCTCAGAGGGCTCCCTTTGGGGAGACTTGTTTCCTCGGTCCGGAGATCTATCTCTCCTTTGAGGAGACCTTCCTCTGGACTGAAATCTTTTTTCTCTGGGAGTGGATTGTTTATTACCCTCCCAACTCTTTTTTTGGAGTCTTGAGATTATTTTTAATAAACGATTTTTCAGGATTTTCAATTAGTTGGGGTTTTAGTGGTTTCCCACCCAAACTATCTATTCCTAGTTCTTCATAGGATTTTTCTATGATTCTGGCAAGTTCAAATGGTTGTTCTGCAATATCTGTTTCTTTCAATTTCTGGCGGATTGCCACAGATGCTGCTTCTCCTTTTATCTTGGCTAGTAATATAGCCGAAACCTGCTTAAAGTCCTTCAGTAACTTCATACCCAGAGTTAAAGCAGGTTCTGGACCGTATTCATTTTGAATCTGTCTAAGTACGTCTGGTATAACCGCCATAGACGGAACACCATGTGTTTTTGTGTAGATAGAAGCAAAGACTGTGCCCCAAGTGTCACAGTCCTCCACATGTGGTGCGATCCCCATTGGGAGGCAGATAGTCAGAATTCTGTGTTTTTCATGAGGTGTTGTGATTTTATGAGCTAACCAGAATAGAATTGTTCCCTTTTTGCGGGTATTTTGCCTATGGCTGATTGTATATTCTGTGGTGTAATTTTATTTGTGTTCCCCTGATGAGGGGTCAGCTGTGGAATGTTAATCGCTGGTTGGACTGTTGAAGTCCGCATGACATATTGGACCAATTGTCTATGTATTTTAATTAGTATTTTTAGCTGAGCTAAAAGTTCCCGGTCTGACATTTTTTCAATGTCCGGATGTGGTGTGTAGCTGGCTAGAACCGGCCACGTGGCTCCTGGTCTACCTAGTGGACCGAGCCTGGTTATGTGATTTTGATGTTTTAGGGCGCCATTGAACCAGAGAAGGTGCTCTTGGTATGTTAGTGGAATTTCAACGTCCTCGAAGGGAGCGTATTCCTCTGGAGGTTCCTCTATTTTGTAATAGTGGAAGTCCTGTGTTACAGCGTGTGCTGCTGGAAAATGTAACCATGAATAGAATACCTCTGTCTGCCGATATTCATGGGCCTCTACCACAAATATGACTGTACCACCTCGTGATGATACTCCCATTTTCTATAAGTTTTTTAGTTATAGTTTTTTTTATAGTGACCGGAATGATTATAGCATTCGGGTCATTGTCTCGGAGACTTGTGTCACCTGCTAAAAGTTGAGCTGCTAATGCTTCTCTTTCTCTTTCCTCTTCACTTTCCGTCATTTTATTGACTAAAATGTTTTTGTTGCAGAGCAAGTTTCAAGGAAACAAAGATTAGGTGCACAATATTTTGGAACACTGTATCCTTCAACGTTGACTAAACCAAAAACTAGTACATAGGAATCTCTTCCTACTAAGTTCCGGCGGATATTAACCTTTTACCCACTCCAGACGTCTTTTGGAGTTTTTACGTGAAAAAGGGGTCTGTGTGAAAAGCATCGCCTTACCAAACGTTGCGCGCCATGTAGTGTAGTTCCTATATTCCCAATAGGCTCTGCACATTGGAATAATATAAACAGCAGTGTAGACGTAGGACTGAGGTCATCTAGGTCTCTACTGACTATATTAGACTTAATTAGTTTTGCCAGCTAGCTCAGAGGTCACTAGAAACTTTCTCGAATGTTCAGGAAAGAGTTAACCATCCTGATTTAGACAAGAAGGGATTAGTTTCTGACAACTGCATAAACATGACAACTTTGCTCCCTCAGAATAAAGAGTGCATCTCTAGAGTCGTGTGAAAACAATAGACAGCTATTTCACTCAGTCAATCGTGCATGCTTAGTTTCAGCAGAGTGCAGAGAAATAGAGAGACGGGCGTTTTCAATAAAAGGTGTTATTTTATTGAGCAGTCTTCTTTCTCATGCAAGAGAAATGAATTGCCACAATTGCAATACTTATCATGAAGTAAAGTGCGTACAGTAAAAGGAGTATTATAAAATAATACTGTAAAAGCATTGATATGGTTTCTCAGCCATATGATACTTTACAATGGATAAAATATATACATACATAAAAACATTGACTACCGTACTCAACTGGTGCTTCTAAATACACCTACCCCTGTGTACCTGACCTAAGCCTAATACGTGGGAAGAAGTAAGTTGCAGTTTAAGTTAAGTTGGTTTTTTGCCAAGAATCTGAATCGAGGTATGGTATTTATTTTTTTGCTATTTCCGTCTGTATTTATCCATATTTATTTTCTGTCTATTTTATCTGTATTTACCCACATTTATTTTTGCGACGTGCAAAAGATGATGCGACAGCTAGTATTTTTCCACATTTATTTAAATTGACAGTTCATGCGCCTGGTTGTTATTGGTCAACACAATACATTCATCTAAAAAACTTTACCATTGTAGTACAAGCACTGTCAGCAGGAAATGGCAATTATCTTATCACCAATTAGGCAGCCAGGAGCGCGGATAAGGCACGGGTTGACTCGGCTACCAATAATGATTTACTTCTTCTTTTGCCAGCGCCAGAATCCGGGCCCAAGTGAAATAAACTACATAATGCACGCTCCCCCATCCCAGGAAGGAGGCTGTAGGACATAAATCCTGGTTGTGACAGAGCGAGGCCCATGCTAAACATTAGCTCTAACGTGGCTTCAAGTCAGCCCAATTGTTTTTACTGGAAGCGGAGTGAACTAACCCATAGTTGCCAAGGTTTCAGAATGACATGTATGTCACTTTCATAATTTCAGTGAAATTATGAGACACATTTTTATGACTGAGTGGCTTTGTTTGAGCAAAATCAAGCAGGCACACTTACTAATGCAACTCAACCATGGTGCAGAGTTAAACCCGCCCGAGAAGGATGAAAGGAACAGCCAGCCCCGCTGAAACCTCACTCTAAACCGAATCCAGAGGCGCAACTGGAGTCAAATTCCGGGGAGGGGGGTGCTAATAAAAATGTAGGGGGGGTGGGGCAGTAGGCAGAGTGGAGATGCAGGGACTCTAAGTAGGGGTGAAAAAAACAACAAAGCCTCGTTAACAAGTGAATGGTCTTTAAAAGACCATTCACTCGGGTGCAGCTGCGATAAGCTCAAGACCTGTCTGTGAGTATGTCCGGGATGCTGTCTCAACCCGGACAGACAGACACAACGGGGGGAGGGGTCGGGGGGGCCTGAAGACATTTGAGCCCTATGGGTGTTTCGCGCTTGCTCTCACCCATATGGTTCTCCCTTCCCACTAGCTCCCTGTTGCTGCCCCGCCCCCCATTTGTGGTCTTTTTAAAAAAATGCATTTATTTTGTTTGTCGAGGAAGAGGCAGTAAATTACTGCTGGTGCACCTCAAAAACACTTTTTTGCTGCTTCTATTTTCTTTTTTTAAACTATCCATCTGTGTAATGCAGCATGCGGGTGCCCCTACAAAATGATGCGGCTAGGAGAATGGCCTTTTTTTATTAGCCTTTCGTCTTGCTATATAGTTAGCATCTTGCTGATGCTGTACTTCATGACGAAAATGCCGGACTGCCTTGGGTCCCAAGAGTTACAGCAGACCTGAATCTCATTACTTGACTGTCTCTTCTAGTGACCTGACCGGCAAAGATCCTTACACCCTCCTTGTCCATCCCAGTACATGCCGCCCACTCCACTAAACATAGGCACACCTCCCACTGTACAACCCCAGAACTTAACCTGCAGCGTAAACGGCAATCATCTGTGAAGTGCGGCTGCAATAAAACAATCTCCAGCCCGGGAGGCTGTCTCTGCATGGGCTAACACGACAGGGGGGAAAGGGTAGGAGGGGGGGGGGGGGAAATAGGAGCTGAAGACTAACCTGATCGGCAGTCAATTATGTGAGATTTGTAGCACGCAGATGAATAGTGCCTCGGGGTAGCCTTTCAGATTAACACATTGTGAGAGCTGCAGGTGTGCTGAATTGTATTAATAGCATTGAAGAAGGCTGATTCAAGATCTTTGCTGCTTCTGACGACCCTACATTGCCTGCTGTTTACAGGGGAGCTGTTGCCATGCAACGTGATGCCTAAGCCAACAATTCGCTGCAGGTGCTGCTTGGGCGCTCCTCCCAGGTTGTTGTATAGGTACAACTTCAGATTACTCAGCAAGGGAAGGCTGATTATGCAGACTATCTTTCTGCCACTGGAGGGGGCCAGTGTGTTGTTCCAAGCATCTGCAACAGGAGCGTAGCACGCCAACTCTGAAGCACAGCAGCCTGGCAAAATTTACTCATATTTTGCCATTTTTACATATAAATACAGACAAAGGAAAAATACTTTTCCGTCTGTATTTATATGTAAAAATCCGTAAAAATGGAAAACCGGGAGCCCTAGTTATAACCACATGAGGGCATAAATCGGGAATATCGAATTAGGGTCCTAGATAGAATCACAACAGCAGGGTGTACGCACCGTACACCTTGCGATCATGGGGTACGCACCGTACACCATGCGATCTTGGGGTACGGTGCGTTCACCCCAAGATCGCGGGGGTACGCACCGTACCCCTGCGATCATGGGGTGTACGCACCGTACCGGGGGGGGGGTGTCCGTTCCGTACCTGTTTCGAGGCATACTCTGCTTTTCCGACAGTTTTCAGCTCCCGTAGGAAAAGAGTCGTACGGAGGGTCGGCGGGACGAATCGTACTTGCTGGGTCGAGAAAACCTGCTTCGAACCGTAAAAACATCGCTTGCTGCGTGTTCCGGCGGCGATTCGTACGGGAATTCGAGTCGTACGGTTCCTGGTATGATTCGTACGGGGAGCTGCATTGGGTGAGAATCGTACTACGTTGTACGTACGGGGACATTGTAGGGTACGAGTCGTACGGGAAAAAGACTCCGTACGGCAATTCGGAGTGCTTTTTCCCGAATCGGAATCGACCCCTGATGTGTTGCATTAATCCATTTTAATTGTCCTAATGTTATTGTTATGTTCAACTATATTTTATTGTTTTATTTTGTTGGTAGAAGGGAAGATGTCTTGTATTCTCAGGTTTCTGTTCTTTTATTCTCCAAATGATTACAGCCATTAACCAACACGTCTTCCAGCATCGGAGGTCAGTCAGCAACTGCCTCTATCGAACCTCTTAGCTGGAATGCTGTTGACGTTCTTAGAATTAATAACAACAGAATACAAGAATACAACAGTATCACAAGTGAGGTTCAGGGGGACTGGAAGGTACCAGGAGCAGGGCAGATTCATGGCTGCTGAAGCGAAGCGTTGCTTGTTCCTACCATGTTGTAGGATGTGGTCAGTTGTGGTACACCTGTGCCATCTTCCTGTCTCACATCCAAGGCTGGTGTTACCTGGTCCAGATGCCCCCTGGTAAAGCTAGGTCTAGTGTACCCGCATATGGTAAGTCTGGTTGTGGGAACACCTGCACCTCAGTCTCATCCATAGCAGAGTTTCCCCAAGGATACTGTTCTGGCCAACTCAAAATGAGTGTCTGACTGTGTATTAAAATATTATCTTTGTAGATATAGGACAGGTTTGTCATGGATTTGAGATCTGTTAGCTTGATGTATCTCAAATGCGACTGTGTATGTGAAGTATAGTTTTCATCACACTGACAGAACACAAAAGAACAGACATCCACTTCCTGAGCAAAGGCTACAATGAACCATCCATTGTGCTCTTTAAAGCTGCTTATGTCACACTTGCACCAAACCACAGGTAGCACAACTGCACCTGTATCTATCACAGATGGAACTAAAGTGCAGGAAGGTGACATCCCCTGACATAATCCAGAGTGGCCAATGGCTGAAAGACACTTCCCGCATGATGCTTCCGCTCAGTCCCTGGATCACTAGTTTGGACGTCCACCATGAGTGTGTAGGTAACACTGGAGCTGGGGGCTGGTGTGGGGGGGTATGGGTGGTGTTATACTCCTTAGAAGTTGCACTCTCTTCTTACAGTCCACTCTTGTGTCACCACAGAGTACAGCATGTTCCAGTGCTGCAGTGAGTTTGAGATACTCAATGCAGTCAGCCAGAAAATCTTCCATGCCAGAGAGGAGAAAGAGTGCTGTGGCCCCCTGCTGGACGTCAGAGTGTACGACAACTCCCAGAGTCACGTGCTGCACCTCATCCTCCCCTCGCATTTCTGTAACTGGACGGTGGAGGTAAGTTACCTGTCAGATGCCTCCTGTGGTAGAGGCAGAACTCCATGCTCATAACCCAAAATACATGTACCAAGATTTATACCTTTGGTGTTAAGCAGTGACATCAAGTGTTGTCAAAACAGCAGAATCTGGTGATGAGCGCCCATGGGGGCTATTGGCAGCTGGCTCGGCTCACGGGGTTGAGGCGGACGAGGGTAGGGTGGTAGCAGAGGGTGCAAGGGACAATGTAAAAAAAAAAATACACTTACCTTGCCGCTGGGTCCCACATCTCCACTGCTGCTTTCCTCCATCTCGGACTCCAGGAAACACAGCCAGGCTCCCCAGACCAGCGTTGTGATTGGTCTGAGCACCGTGGTTCGGCACATAGCTGGGACTGGGGGCTTGGATATGTTCTCCATGCAGGCTGTAACGCAGCCTGCATGGAGAACAGGGAAAGTGCAAATGACTGTTTTGGGCGGCCTGAGAGGGCCGGCCAAACAGTCATTGCGCACTTAGGAGGGTTCTACCACTCCTCCCCTGCTCAGCAGCCCCTCACACAAATCTGCCGCAGCAGGAGGACTAAAGAAAATCATAATAACTTTACGTTATTATAACTTTCTTTTTTCCTTTTTTTACTGCTTCAAGATAGTGGGGCGACGCTCCTCCGCCTTAGCGGAGGAGCCGCCACTGATGCGGCCCATGTGCCAGCTCTATAGGCATACCTGTAGAAAACCATGAGATGGTATCATTCACCTCCAAGAAAGCTGCCGACAGCACATGCGCAACAGGAACATGGTGGTGTAAGACCCATGACTGCTAGGAAGATGGAAGACTCTTCCCTTTAAGTAGAATTACGGGGGGTGCACGAGGTGACTTATGCACAATAAGATAATGCATATATAAATACAGAGACTGCAAATAAAGGCACATGCACTTGAGTCCAGTTGTATGTCAGAATATCACGTACAAAAACTTGGTTTTACAAAAATATCGTAGCCAGAACATTTGCTACCACAATACTACAAAGGTCAATTTAATTAGTATGGATTTGCTGTTGTTAACTTTCTATCTATGTATCCTGAGGATGTATATTCTACACAATATTCTGGAAGAATACATGGACGTCCGTTCATCAAAATGCCAGGAGGAGCAGAAATGACATTACTTAACTCTTTGACCTTAATGACATTACAGGATGTGACCCTTGATCCTCCAGGAAGTCATGTGACATGTTTTTAACCATGATAAAATCACAATATTTGACACTGATGCAGTTCCATTATAACTGCATGATTAATATGACAACACAATACAGACAAAGGTGTATTTTAGTGCATATGTAGTGCCCTGTATATGATTTGGCATTTGCTTAGGCTGTGAGGAACTGCCATTAGGGCCAGAAGGGGTAGAAACAGGACCCAGGTTAGAAAGACATGTTGTGTGAACCTTGCTGCCTCAATGAGGCTGCTATAAAAGATTTCATACCAGAACATGGATCACGAGAGGAGGTTACATCTGTGTGATTAGATAAACTCACTAATGTGCCTCTTGACACTTGATCATAGGGGTATATCTAATAGATCCATGGTACAGCGGAGAACCCCTTAATGCTCCTGTCCAGTAGTTTACAGTGAGGGGAGTCTGAAGACTTCTTTGGGGTGCCCCTTAGTTTACATAAGCTTTGGGTACCAGAGGCTGAGCTCAAAAGGCCTGGGTGTGCTGAAATTAAATACTTATATTGCAAATCAATTCATTCACTTATAGACCAGGCAAGAGCATTCATGAACTTACATTTAGTATTAGAACACGCAAACGTGCTGAAAAAAGAATGATGAAGTAAAACATAAATTAATAGGGTTTGACTGTATTGTGTTGAAGCCTGTAGCAGACCCCATTAAAAGGATTAGGGGATGGGGCATTGAAGTCTATGGGGAAGGGAAGCATGGGCAGAAAAATCCTAATCTTACGAGACTGAGGCCATGAGGTAGAGTACTTAAGCCGGCCTGTGAGTGAAGGTGGTCGGCCCACAACGGGAGGTGGCATGGATTGATCTTTAAAGTA
The DNA here is from genome assembly GCF_964263255.1 of Lissotriton vulgaris. Taxonomy (NCBI): domain Eukaryota; kingdom Metazoa; phylum Chordata; class Amphibia; order Caudata; family Salamandridae; genus Lissotriton; species Lissotriton vulgaris. Next base: position 783,108,402 of record NC_141700.1, on the reverse strand, counting down.
AGTGTAGTTCTATAAATCATAAAGGTTCTGGGCAGATCATGTTCACCACCGGCAGGTCCCACCAACTCTGGTTATCGAAGTAGGTCTTCAGGACTGGTTGCCATATGTCCCAAATCTCCAAAGCACAGCAATGAGAATGCCAAACACTTCCAGGAAGGTCCTTGGAGACAAGACACAGCACCAGAGCAGGTGCCTTGAAGCAATCTTTAGGACTGGTCCCAAATAACCTGGCTATAACCATACAACCCAACGCTACATGGCCAAAATCTCCTTTGAGTAGGTTAGCTCTTCTTGCTGAAGGGCTTGATTAAAGTACTTCATAGCACACTGGGGCTCTTCTGCAGTTCTCCCCTGTAGCTCCCAGCGATCAATCCCCTCTGGGAAGGTCTCCAGACTCCAGGCTCAGTACCACAACAGGATGCAATTCTCTTGAAGAGAGCAGACATATCCCACTTACCCCTGGGACCAGTTGGAGGCTTTTTGTTTCATTCCTCATACACACAGCATGATTTAGAGTTCAGGGAAAAATACTCTAAATTATAGAGGAAACACTGAAAAAAGGAGTACAGTGTACAAACTTGATTCCTCCCCGTACTATCCCTCTGTTGGAGGAAAGGCAATGGCTGGATTTCCTTCCTTGTTTATAATTTCCTCCAACATTTGAAGGATTTTCAGAGACTCCTTAACTCTAAAGAGGCCCACATTCGTAGTCAGCAAGTGGGTCATCCAAAGGTCGGCACACATCTAGCATCCTTTGGAGGTGCTCAGCTCAGCATATTTAGGGAGGTCTTCCATCTCACCGTAGGGTATAGGTCCATCTGACCATTTCTTTACTAGCACAGGCTGATATATGATGAAAGGTCCTTTGTCATTAAAAGGATTCTCAGCTCCCTTTGGACTGATCCTCGCCTTGTTGAACAAGAGCCTATGACTCGAGCTCACACGTTTGTTCTGTCACCCTGGTTCTGTCTGCATGATTACATTTCTCTCCTCTTTGGATAAGCACTGCTCCTGTGCAAAGGACCATATTGCAAGCTCTAAACTTGTTCTAAGGGTTGGCATTTCTAAACAAGTTCCCTTGAGTTGTGACTCTTAACTATTTCCTAAGGACTGGCCAATTCCATCTGGTTCCTGAGCTTTCCATGAGCCGTGTTTGAGATCAATCTATATGACTCAGGAATCTGGGCTTGCTCTCTGAAATGAAATAAATATGATTTTTAAAATACTTTTGAAACAGTTTCCAACACACTTTATTCTTCATTTCATGTTCCTTTGGAGTGTCTCTAAGGATACAGCAAAGTACCAACTATGGGTGGGCGATGAATTCCGCTCCACTGGTGGAGTTTGCAGAGTTTTGGTCACTCCACGTTATGCTTGTAATGCAGAGCTCCGGACAAACTCTGCCAACAACCACCTGGCGGAGTTGCAGTACAATAGCACCATTTACGGGTGCTAGGAGGGCATCCGTCGAGATTTTCTCAGCGTGGGCAGCTGCGGACAGTTGCAACCGTTCGCGTTGAGAAAGCTGTCGCTCGTGTAAAGAATCTAGTTGAGCGGCAGAAAAGAAGCAGTGCCCTGTGGTGCACCGCGTGGTGCCGTTCACTCTGATTTTGCAGTGTGGAACAAGCTCCAGACACAAAAAAAAATTAGTGCAAGCAGAGCAACATGCCGATTACCGCATGCTCGCAGAACTTCACAGAAACTCTCAGAATTTTCATGTAACTCTACAGAATTCCACAGAGTGAAACTCTGATTTCTTCCTATCCCTAATACCAATACAGCGCTAGGGATGGCGCAGAAAGCCACGTGACCAGTCGTCAACTTTCTTTTCCAAATACCCAGAGGTTTTCCTGCACCGCTTAGTCAAACATAGAGAGTGGTTAGTTATTTTATATTGTAATTGGCTGCAACCAGGCAATTGGAGTGGCACGAGAACATTATAAATCTGTCCTTCGAGAGGAGACTTCTTCGCTGCTGGTCGTTCCTGACTTGACCTCTCTTCCTGCTTTGCTGTGCCCGGTCTCCCTCCCGCCGCCGCTGTTGTTACCTTAGCGGCCGCCGAGCGGAGGGAGACTACAACTCCCAGCCTGCCCAGCGACCCGGATCCACTCCAGCTGGGTCATCGCGCCCTGAGGCGCTAGAAAAACGCTGCTCCCTCCGCGTCGCGGGACGCGAGCGGGACGCCCGGACGAAGCCCGGACAAAGGGCGGGCCGTCTGAGGCCGTCCGAGGCTGGACAAGGTTGGGTTGGGCCCGTTACTCTGCTAGAAAACCTGATTTAAGGAGGTGAGCCTGTGTTATAGCTGGGGGTTATTTATTGAATTGTTGACTCTTGGAGCACCTGTTTACCCCGTGCTTTTGAAAAGCATTGTCTGTTAGTGAAATATGCCCGGCAAAAAGTTATCCCCTGCAAAAAACACTATGGACAACTATATCTTTCAGGTAGTTGCCAAAATTAATAGTGACAGGAGATCTTCGCTTGGCCTGAGTTCACCGTCTGCCCTGAGTTCACCAACTTCGCCGGCTTCAGCTTTTGCCGAGTCCACGGAGCAACCTACCTCCTGCTGTCCACCTGTAAGTGAATCTGACCAAGCTGATATCGCTGTAATGAACCGGTCGGTTCTGATTGAGTTAGACAGCGAGAGTGAGATGGAGACTGATCAACAACTACCCGAGGACAAAGCCCCCACTCCGGTGCCCGCTCCACGATCCACCAGAGGGGCTAAAAAGCCACAGCCACAGCCGAAACGATTTGGGCTCAGATCAAGCCGCAAAAAGATTGCATCGCCCCCTGGCAAATCCGCAAGGGAAGAAGATGTCACTCTGGATGACGTTTCTATGTCTCTTACTAGTGGTCAATTTAAGAACTTACTGAGTATGATAGACACTAAGATAAAGGACATTGTTAATCCGCTGTTAGGCAGAATTGATAAACTCACTAAGGAAGTGAATCGCCTTGGGGGTTTACTGAATCAAACCTTATCTGAAGTAGGCAAACTACCAGATGCTGTTTCTAGTAGGGTTGAGTCCAGTAAGGCCTCTTCTTCTTTGGTGGGTGGTGGGGCTTCCTCACTATCAGTTCCTTCGGTGGCTCCCTTGATATCCATTTTAGATAGTGCAGAGAATAAAGATGTTCCTTCAGATGCATCCTCCGCCCCAGAATCTGTAAATGGCTCGGTAGAGTTGATAATTGAGGCCTCTCCATTGGTCTTGGTTTTAGCCAATGTTCCTCTTTTGCAGTCTGGTCAGGAAGAATCTACCTCATCCCTATTGTCTAAAGCACTTTATTGGTTAACAAATAACATGGTAATAACTCCTAGGGGTAGGCACCAATTGGCTGACGAAATAGTAAAGGCTAGAAGGGTGAGGTGGATAGGCAATAGTACAAAGAAGTTTCTGGGTGACTGCGTCATCCTACATTTTTCTGACCCAGAGGTTTTGGCCAATATTCTACCCAACCTTCTACCTCCGCAGCGGAGATCGACTGAAATCATTCCACTCACCTTAGACTTTTTCTATCAGTGTAGTGGGAGGGTCTCTAATAAAACAATGCTAAAAACTAAGTGGAACGTTGTCCCAACAAAAGGGCGGAGGGAAGTGAAGCAACCAGAGAGGGGTCTAAATCTAGAGAATAGATTTTCAGCCCTTTCCAATCTTGATGACTGTGATTGACTCCCTATAAATCTAAGTCAAGTACCACTAGCTAATGGGGATCAAAATTCGGATAGCTTATCTACCCAGAATGTTAATTGCCTTACCAATGATTTGTTGAATAACTTGGTTGTCCAACCAGAGGGTGAGGCTTGTGTACTAAACTCTTTTCCTGGATTACGCCAGGGTCGTTTGTCTGGAGTTGCTAACCTACTCTGCTGGAATATAGCTGGTCTGACATCCAAGCTCGATTGTGGGGACTGGCTTGGCTTTGTTACCCAATTTGATATTTGTATATTCCAGGAGACCTGGGCTTGCGATCCTGTCTTTGTATTAAGCTATTTGAATTTTTATGTGTCAGCTGTCAAGGGTCCGAAAGGTAGACCTATGGGGGGGCTTACTATCTGGATTCGACAAGCACTAAATTTCTCAGTTAAAAATATAGCTACTGGACACAATGATATCCAGCTTATTAGGATTTCTAATGACAGAACAGGGTCACTTGATATTTACAATATTTATATTAGGAGTTCCAAAGGTCGATCTGAAACATTATTAACCTTGGCCGACCTCATCGAGGAGCACTCCGTTAAAAATAACATCGTTATAGCAGGAGACCTTAATAGGACGTTTGAGCCATTGGTTGTGGGAGATGCTTTCACTGGTGCTGATGAGGATTCCTTCTGGGGTATCCCTGAACTACAACTGAAACCAGTCTCCCGTTGGACAGAGGACATTATAGCTATTAATGCACTGTGTCTTGAAAAAGGCTTGAGAGCTATGAACGGGAGAACAGCTGGGGACAGAATTGGTTCACCAACTTTCGACAATGGGAGGCACAAAAGTCGAATTGACTATGTGATCTGCAGTTTGCATCTGTGGCCTGCCCTTTGTGATATGGAAGTCATCATAAGATCTGAGAGTGACCATAACCCCCTAAGTGTGACTCACAAATGGTGGCCTGCTGAATCAAACTCTAGCTGCATGAATGAATTCGTCCCTCCGTCCATTATCCCCGAGAACAATATGCGTAGGCTACGTTGGGACACTGTAGCGAGAAATCAGCAGGCTATTGATATTATTAACAGTGAAACTGATCAAGCCATTCTAGCTATGGAACTGGCTAATGCCTCTCCTAAGGATTTGGGTGAAGTGGTCAAAATACATGATACCCTCTTTGGTAAGATCAAGGCGCACTTTCTAAGACCTGATAAACATAAGGGGGTTATTACCAGAAAAGATGCTAGATGGTATAACTCTGATTGTAGGAAGGCAAGACTCGACCTTGGCCGGGCAATCAAGAAGCGAGACTGTGTGTCTGTTTCTCTAGCCAGGAAAGAATATAAAGTATGCATTGCTAAAGCTAAGAAGGATTGGGACGAGCAACACTGGTGCAAACTGAAAATGGCCAGTGACAGGAAGGATTCCAGAGTATTCTGGAATATTGTAAAATGGGGTTCTGAGAGAGCTGAAGAGTCACCAAGTAATAACGTCTCACAGGAGGCATGGGTTAAATTCTTTAGTTCGCAATACACTCTTAATACCCGGGTCTCAGTTGACGACAGTACGGCTATGAAGTTTTTTGAAGATGACAATTTTAACTATAAAGAGATTATGTCTGCAATCTGTGCAGTAAAACGCGGGCGAGCTCCAGGACAAGATTGAGTACCCGCTGATATATTCTTAAATGATAGTGAACGCTGGTGCAAATATATACATTTGCTTATAAACTCAATTGCTCAAGGAGCAGATGTCCCTGATTCATGGAGGGGTGCAGTTATTATCCCCGTGTATAAGAAGGGGGACCGAGCTCAGCCCTGTAACTATAGGCCTATTAGCCTCATTGACACTGTGCAAAAAATCGTGGGTCGCGTGGTGGTCAATAGGCTTCTCGACTGGGCTGAGGATTTTAATATTCTATCTCCATTCCAAGCAGGTTTTAGAAGGGCAACAAGCACGATCGATCAAGTGTTCCGCTTCCAATTATTACAGTGGAAAACCGTGGTTCTGGGGGGGTGTAGCCTGTACGCGGCATTTGTCGACTTGCGGGCTGCATTCGACCTGGTCCCACGTGCAAAACTGTGGCAGGTCTTGCATAGCTTGGGGGTTTCCGATGAGTTACTAACCCTGATACTGCGCCTCCACGAGTCTAACTATGCAAAAATTCAGTGGGGCGGTCACGGGATGGTCACTCCTGATTTCCGTGTTGAAAAAGGGGTCAGACAAGGGTGCTCAATGGCTCCTACTCTATTTACATTGTTCATAAACGGGGTAGTTTCTCGATTGGTAACTGCGAATGTTGATGCTCCTTCTCTTGCAGGACTAAAAATCCCCATATTAATGTTTGCGGATGACACGCTAATTTTATCAAAAACCCCTAGTGGACTACAGCGTGCTCTGACAATTTTTGAGAACTTTTGTGGGGAACATGGACTGGAGGTGAATACTATGAAAACTAAACTAATGAGCTTCAAGCCGCAGCGTAGCTTTAAGTCCAAAATTATGATGAGTGGTGGGCCTTTAGAGTTAGTTAAATCATTCACATACCTAGGTATCCAAATAACTGATGACCACAGGTGGAGCCAGCATATAAATATTGCTATTTTGCGACACAAACAAATAGCTGGCACAATTAATTCTGAACACAGGAAATCGCTAACCAAACCTGTTAAACCAGCCCTATTGGTATATGAAGCAAAGGCTATTGGGTCTGCACTTTACGGCGCTGAAATGTGGGGCTTTGAAAATCTTACATCTCTGCAAGCCTCTGAAAATAAATTTTTAAGAACTCTTACCGGTACACCTAAAAGTACTCCGTTGTTGCCTCTCCGATACGATCTAGGAAGGAAACAAATCAAGGACTTGGCCAGATTACGCCCGATCTTGTATTGGCGCAGACTCTGGACCACTCCTGAGCTCTCACATTATGCCGCGGGTTTTGTGGATGTGATCAAGGCTGATGGCTTTCACAAGATAAGCTGGCTTAAATTATTGAAATCTATATTGTTTGAGCTAGGGTTGAGTTCTTTATGGCAGGACCCTGCTGGGACATCTTTCCCTTCTAAGCGTGTCTTAAAAGATATTTTTTGGGAATGGATTGCTACTAAAACTTTAAATGCTTCAAGCTCTGGGTCCATGTCTTCGCATTTTCTTGAGGCCAAAATGTATCCAGTCTTGGAACCATATTGGGATATCATCTCCAAACCAGGTGACAGGAAGCTCTTATTCCAACTGAGAGCTGGTGCACTTCCTATAAAAATATTGACAGCTAAATGGGGTTCAGGTGGAAATAGCACCTGCCCAGCTTGTGGGTTGGGGGATGAGTCTCTGGGTCACTTTCTGTTTTCATGCGGATCATATGCTATTCCAAGACGAGTATGGTTAGCTCCTATGTGCAGGAACCTTGGGACATCAAGTAGTTCTGTAGCTATGCGAATTATTTGTACGACTCAAGTTTCTTGGATCCTGATAGCTACAGCAAAATATCTGGGGTGGGCATGGATGCTCAGGCAGAGACTGCTAGTTAAATAACTATTCTCTGCCCGACAATTTAGACAGAGACTGCTAGTTAAATAACTATTCTCTGTGTGACAAATTGGCCCTCATGAATTTGACATTACTGCTTTTTATTTATCAAGGACCATGTATCAAGATAGAGACTGCTAGTTAACCAACTATTCTCTGTCTTGATAATTGTTTTTTTGCATTTGTATAATTGCTTTTAGACTCCAGCGTTTCTCATCTTGAAAAGTATTTTTATCAAATGTTTTAATTCTTCTTTTAACCGAATGAATTTTTATATGTAACCTATAGTGTTGCGTCAATGTGCTGGATTGTAAATTTAATTTGTTTTTAAAATTCTTGTGTATAATATGCTTTTATGAGTAACAACTCGAATAAAGCACTTTTGACTTGACTTGATTATAAATCCAGCTGGGAGGCTGAATATTTCTTCATGTGGTAGTCTTTTTGAAAACGTCTCCAGATATATTGATTACTTTTAAACCTTGACCTCCTACATTAGAGATTCTGTAGATTTCTTGAAACACATCTATGATGTACAATTAGACAGCAATATGTGGCTATTAACGTTAGATATTACTACATTGTACACTAGTATTAGACATACAGATGGACTAAAGGTCACTGATTTTTTTTTTTAAACAAGACCGATGAGATTTGTGTATCACGATACGATGATTTTAGAAATGATGGAATAGTGCCTGACAAAAAAACATTTTTATGTTTGGACTAGATTTGTACCAGCAAGAGCAAGGGACGGCCATGGGCACCTGCTTTGCCCCCAGTTATGCCTATTTACATCCAGGCTGGTGGGAGGAGCAGGTGCTCAGGGGTCCCAAGCTGGAGCATTGGATGACACATGTACTGCTATGGGGCAGATTCATTGATGATGTTTTTGTGCTGTGGCAGAGCACGGAAGAGAATATAAAATTGTTCATCAATTATCTAAATGACAATAATTTAAACC